>NC_058083.1:286985756-287652715 GCF_014858855.1 Bufo gargarizans | reverse complement strand
TGGTGCCGTTCCTCCTCGTGGCAAAGTCTATCCACTGTCGGTAGCGGAGAATGAGGCCATGGAGGAGTACGTGAGGGAGGCGCTTTCACGCGGACACATTCGCAAATCCTCGTCCCCCGGCAGGGGCTGGATTTTTCTTTGTGAAAAAGAAGGGCGGTGAGTTGAGGCCTTGCATCGATTACAGGGGTCTCAATCGCATCACGATCAAGAACGCTTACCCGATACCCTTGATTTCCGAGCTGTTCGATCGCCTCAAAGGGGCCACGGTCTTTACCAAACTCGACCTGAGGGCGGCATATAACCTGGTAAGGATCAAGGCGGGCGATGAGTGGAAGACCGCGTTTTAACACCAGGACCGGTCATTATGAATCCTTGGTTATGCCCTTTGGGTGTGCAATGCGCCCGCAGTCTTCCAGGAATTCATCAACGATGTTTTCCGTGACCTGTTGCAGCAGTGTGTGGTGGTCTATTTGGATGACATCTTGGTATATTCTGAATCCATGGAGGCCCACATTCTGGATGTCAGACGAGTGTTGCAATGGTTACGAGAGAACAAGCTGTTCGGTAAGCTTGAGAAATGCGAATTTCACCGATCCCAGGTAACCTTCTTAGGTTACATCATTTCCGCTGAGGGGTTCTCCATGGATCCTGATAAGGTTTCGGCTGTCTTACAGTGGCCCCAGCCCAGTGGTCTTCGTGCCCTGCAGCGCTTTTTGGGCTTCGCCAATTATTATCGGAAGTTCATCAGGGACTTTTCCATGCTAGCCAAGCCTCTCACGGATCTGACCAGGAAGGGCAGTAATCCCCAGGTCTGGCCGCTCGAGGCCATCCGAGCTTTTGAGGCTCTAAAGTCCGCCTTTGTGTCGGCTCCGATTCTGTCGCATCCCAACCCTGGGTTGCCTTTTGTCCTCGAGGTGGACGCGTCTGAGACGGGAATAGGCGCCCTTCTGTCTCAGCGTAGAACACCAGAGGGCCCTCTGCTTCCTTGTGGGTTTTACTCCCGGAAACTGTCTTCCGCGGAGTGCAACTATCAGATTGGTGACAGGGAGTTATTGGCCATCGTGCAGGCCCTTAAAGAATGGAGGCACTTGCTCGAGGGCTCGGTGGTTCCGGTTCTCATCCTGACGGACCACAAGAATCTGACCTACCTCTCTGAGGCCAAGAGATTGACACCACGTCAGGCCAGATGTGCTCTGTTCTTGTCACGTTTTAATTACGTGGTCTCCTACCTACCCGGTTCCAAGAACATCAGAGCGGATGCCTTATCACGGCAGTACTCCGAGCTGTCCGGGGAGGAGTCGATTCCGACTTCGGTCATACCTCCGAATCAGATCCTGGCCGCCATTCGCACCAGCCTGACCTCTCCCCTGGGTGAGCAGATTTTGGCGGCTCAATCTGGTGCTCCCTCTGGGAGACCCAACGGCAGATGTTTTGTGCCTGAGGAGTTGCGCACTCGGTTGTTGCGAACCTACCATAACTCCAAGGCCGCGGGGCATCCTGGAAAGAATCAGCTGTCCTGGGCTGTTTCACGTCTGTTCTGGTGGCCTTCTCTACGTTCCGACATCGCCGCATATGTAGCGGCATGCTCCGTTTGTGCCCAGAGTAAGTCCCCTCGGCACCTTCCGTTGGGTCTTTTGCAACCCATAGCCACCGGGGAGCGTCCATGGTCACACCTGGGGATGGATTTCATTGTGGACCTCCCTGCATCCCGAGGCCATCCGGTCATTCTCATGATTGTGGATCGGTTTTCCAAAATGTGCCACTGTGTTCCTCTCAAGAAGTTACCCTCTGCACAAGAGTTGGCCACGATTTTTGCCAGGGAGGTCTTCCGGTTGCACGGTTTGCCCAAGGAGATTGTGTCGGATCGGGGGAGTCAGTTTGTGTCCAGGTTCTGGCGCGCCTTTTGCTCCCAGTTGGGGATTCATCTCTCTTTCTCCTCGGCCTACCACCCTCAGTCCAATGGGGCCGCAGAACGATCCAATCAGGCCTTGGAGCAATTCCTTCGTTGCTATGTCTCCGATCACCAAGACAATTGGGTTGACCTCCTGCCTTGGGCTGAGTTTGCCAGGAACACGGCGGTGAACTCTTCCTCTGGGACGTCTCCCTTCATGGCCAATTATGGGTTCCAACCTGCCGTGTTACCGGAGGTATTCTCTCCCCAGGATATTCCGGCTGTGGAGGATCACCTTTCCGTCCTACGTGCTTCTTGGGTACAGATCCAGAGGTCCCTTGAGGTCTCTGCGCGGCGCCAGATACTCCAGGCTGATCGCAGACGAGCGCCTGCTCCTTCCTACCAGGTCGGAGACCGCGTATGGTTGTCCACCCGCAACCTCAACCTTCGAGTGCCCACTCCCAAGCTGGCGCCTCGCTTTGTTGGTCCCTTCCGAGTGCTTCGCAGGGTAAACCCGGTAGCCTATGCCCTTGCGCTTCCTCCTGGCATGCGGATCTCCAACGTGTTTCATGTCTCCCTGTTGAAGCCACTGGTGTGTAATCGTTTCACTTCCTCGGTTCCTCGGCCTCGTCCGGTCCAAGTGGGCAATCGTGAGGAGTATGAGGTGAGCAATATCCTGGACTCACGCCTGGTCCGCGGTCGGGTGCAGTTTTTGGTCCATTGGCGTGGTTATGGTCCAGAGGAGCGTTCCTGGGTTCCCTCTGCAGATGTCCATGCTCCTGCCTTG
The DNA here is from genome assembly GCF_014858855.1 of Bufo gargarizans. Lineage (NCBI taxonomy): Eukaryota > Metazoa > Chordata > Amphibia > Anura > Bufonidae > Bufo > Bufo gargarizans. The sequence continues at coordinate 287,650,037 of NC_058083.1, read as the reverse complement.
CTCCGAGCCTTCCACGCACGCTTCCCTCAGAAACCGTTCTTTACTCCGCGGAGGAGGGGCCCTTGAGGGGGAGGTACTGTCATGGTCTTACCTTCTTGCTGTTCTCCTTCGTTTGACATGTGCTGGCGGCCATCTTGGTTTCTGGGTTTCTTGTAGCCTCCCACCCTGCGGCTTCTCCTTCCCACTGGGAGGAGCTGGATGCCTAGCTCATATATATAGGAGGTCTGTGGCTTCAGTTCCTTGCTTGGTCCTCCTGTGTTCACATGCTTCTAAGACTGCTGCTGCTTCTGGTTCCTGATCCTGGCCTCGTCTGACTACCCTGCTGGTTCCTGATCCAGGCTTCGTCTGACTACCCTTCTGGTTCCTGACCTCTGGCTTCGCAAGACCCTGCTTCGGTTTAGCCATCCGTTTGGACTTTTGCCTGACAGCTTGATTTTCAATAAAGCCTTCTTATTTCCACTTATCTCTTGTTGTACGTCTGGTTCATGGTTCCATGACATTAGGACCAAGCCATGAATTCTGACGGTACAGGGCCATCCTCGCTACCTACGCTGGTTGCCAGACTTGATCAGCAGGATCACCTGTTGGGTCGGTTCGCTGTGGCGTTGCAAACCCTGCTTGAACGCACGGCTCATTTAGCTTCCGTTGCCGATGGGTCGGTTGTCGCTCCTGGGCCCGCTCCTACTGCCGCTCCGGTTGTTGCGCCAGAGTCTACCCCGACACCTGTTGCTGCGCCTGCGGTGTTTCGGGGTATGACCGGTTCTGCCCCCCTTCCACAGCGCTTTGGGGGAGAGCCAACTCAGTGCCGAGGTTTCCTTAACCAGGTGGGCATTTATTTCGAGTTGCTGCCACATGCCTTTCCTACTGAGAGATCAAAGGTGGGCTTCTTGATCTCGCTGCTCTCGGACAAGGCCTTGGCCTGGGCCAGCCCTTTATGGGAGAACAACAATCCGGTGGTTGCCGAGTTTTCCGGTTTTGTTGCTTCTCTTCGGAAGGTATTCGATGTGCCGGCTCGTGCTGCCTCTGCTGCGAAGCTCCTTATATCCATCAGACAGGGTTCACGATCCGTAGCTGAATACGCCATTGAGTTTCGTACCCTGGCAGCAGAGGTGGGCTGGAATAAGGAGGCTCTGGTCGCTGCTTTCTCTCATGGTCTCTCGGATGCCTTGAAGGATGAGGTTGCAGCTAAGGACCTACCAGTGGAGCTCGAGTCTCTTATTTCTTTCCTGATTTTGATTGACACCAGACTCAGGGAGAGACCTTCCTTTAAGGAGAGCCTGCGGAGGTCTTCTAACAGATTGGCGCCTACGTTTGCTGTCCCACCCGTGCCTCCCTCTCCTCCCACGCCTCCTGGGGATGACTTGTCTGGGGGTGAACCCATGCAGCTGGGGTTTGCTCGCCTGTCCGAGGGGGAGAGGGTACTCCGGAGACGCGAGGGCCGATGCATGTACTGTGGTCTCGGTGGGCATTTTCGGTTGGCATGCCCGAACCGTCCGGGAAACGCTCGCACCTGAGATCCTGTCGGGGGCAGATCTTGGGTGGAGTCTCCTCGTCCCCGGTTTCCCGTGTTGACAAACCACTGATTACTGTTGTCCTCTCCTGGGTCGGGGGATCGGTGACGACCCAGGCGTTGGTGGACTCTGGTGCTGGTGGTTTGTTCATTGATAGTGTGTTCGCTGCCGCCAATTCCATTCCTCTGCAGCCTCGAGGTTCCACACTGGCTCTTGAGGCGATAGACGGCAGACCCCTTCTGCCGCCACACGTGACTCATGAGACCCTTCCAGTGGGGATGGCCATTGGTGCCGTTCACAGAGAGTCGGTCTGTCTCCAGGTTATTTCGTCTCCACACTACTCGGTGGTCTTGGGGTACCCCTGGCTCCAGAAGCATAATCCGACTTTCGATTGGAGATCGGCCGAGATCCTCTCGTGGTCACCGCAGTGTGGGGCTAGTTGCATCCATGGGTCTGTCAAGTTGCTGTGTACTTCCTCGGACTCTCTGTTGCCTCCTGAATACGAGGAGTACCGGGATGTATTCGATAAGGTGCGTGCGGTTGCCCTACCTCCGCACCGCCCATACGATTGTGCCATAGAGTTACAATCTGGTGCCGTTCCTCCTCGTGGCAAGGTCTATCCACTGTCGGTAGCGGAGAATGAGGCCATGGAGGAGTACGTGAGGGAGGCGCTTTCACGCGGACACATTCGCAAATCCTCGTCCCCGGCAGGGGCTGGATTTTTCTTTGTGAAAAAGAAGGGCGGTGAGTTGAGGCCTTGCATCGATTACAGGGGTCTCAATCGCATCACGATCAAGAACGCTTACCCGATACCCTTGATTTCCGAGCTGTTCGATCGCCTCAAAGGGGCCACGGTCTTTACCAAACTCGACCTGAGGGCGGCATATAACCTGGTAAGGATCAAGGCGGGCGATGAGTGGAAGACCGCGTTTAACACCAGGACCGGTCATTATGAATCCTTGGTTATGCCCTTTGGGTTGTGCAATGCGCCCGCAGTCTTCCAGGAATTCATCAACGATGTTTTCCGTGACCTGTTGCAGCAGTGTGTGGTGGTCTATTTGGATGACATCTTGGTATATTCTGAATCCATGGAGGCCCACATTCTGGATGTCAGACGAGTGTTGCAATGGTTACGAGAGAACAAGCTGTTCGGTAAGCTTGAGAAATGCGAATTTCACCGATCCCAGGTAACCTTCTTAGGTTACATCATTTCCGCTGAGGGGTTCTCCATGGATCCTGATAAGGTTTCGGCTGTCTTACAGTGGCCCCAGCCCAGTGGTCTTCGTGCCCTGCAGCGCTTTTTGGGCTTCGCCAATTATTATCGGAAGTTCATCAGGGACTTTTCCATGCTAGCCAAGCCTCTCACGGATCTGACCAGGAAGGGCAGTAATCCCCAGGTCTGGCCGCTCGAGGCCATCCGAGCTTTTGAGGCTCTAAAGTCCGCCTTTGTGTCGGCTCCGATTCTGTCGCATCCCAACCCTGGGTTGCCTTTTGTCCTCGAGGTGGACGCGTCTGAGACGGGAATAGGCGCCCTTCTGTCTCAGCGTAGAACACCAGAGGGCCCTCTGCTTCCTTGTGGGTTTTACTCCCGGAAACTGTCTTCCGCGGAGTGCAACTATCAGATTGGTGACAGGGAGTTATTGGCCATCGTGCAGGCCCTTAAAGAATGGAGGCACTTGCTCGAGGGCTCGGTGGTTCCGGTTCTCATCCTGACGGACCACAAGAATCTGACCTACCTCTCTGAGGCCAAGAGATTGACACCACGTCAGGCCAGATGTGCTCTGTTCTTGTCACGTTTTAATTACGTGGTCTCCTACCTACCCGGTTCCAAGAACATCAGAGCGGATGCCTTATCACGGCAGTACTCCGAGCTGTCCGGGGAGGAGTCGATTCCGACTTCGGTCATACCTCCGAATCAGATCCTGGCCGCCATTCGCACCAGCCTGACCTCTCCCCTGGGTGAGCAGATTTTGGCGGCTCAATCTGGTGCTCCCTCTGGGAGACCCAACGGCAGATGTTTTGTGCCTGAGGAGTTGCGCACTCGGTTGTTGCGAACCTACCATAACTCCAAGGCCGCGGGGCATCCTGGAAAGAATCAGCTGTCCTGGGCTGTTTCACGTCTGTTCTGGTGGCCTTCTCTACGTTCCGACATCGCCGCATATGTAGCGGCATGCTCCGTTTGTGCCCAGAGTAAGTCCCCTCGGCACCTTCCGTTGGGTCTTTTGCAACCCATAGCCACCGGGGAGCGTCCATGGTCACACCTGGGGATGGATTTCATTGTGGACCTCCCTGCATCCCGAGGCCATCCGGTCATTCTCATGATTGTGGATCGGTTTTCCAAAATGTGCCACTGTGTTCCTCTCAAGAAGTTACCCTCTGCACAAGAGTTGGCCACGATTTTTGCCAGGGAGGTCTTCCGGTTGCACGGTTTGCCCAAGGAGATTGTGTCGGATCGGGGGAGTCAGTTTGTGTCCAGGTTCTGGCGCGCCTTTTGCTCCCAGTTGGGGATTCATCTCTCTTTCTCCTCGGCCTACCACCCTCAGTCCAATGGGGCCGCAGAACGATCCAATCAGGCCTTGGAGCAATTCCTTCGTTGCTATGTCTCCGATCACCAAGACAATTGGGTTGACCTCCTGCCTTGGGCTGAGTTTGCCAGGAACACGGCGGTGAACTCTTCCTCTGGGACGTCTCCCTTCATGGCCAATTATGGGTTCCAACCTGCCGTGTTACCGGAGGTATTCTCTCCCCAGGATATTCCGGCTGTGGAGGATCACCTTTCCGTCCTACGTGCTTCTTGGGTACAGATCCAGAGGTCCCTTGAGGTCTCTGCGCGGCGCCAGATACTCCAGGCTGATCGCAGACGAGCGCCTGCTCCTTCCTACCAGGTCGGAGACCGCGTATGGTTGTCCACCCGCAACCTCAACCTTCGAGTGCCCACTCCCAAGCTGGCGCCTCGCTTTGTTGGTCCCTTCCGAGTGCTTCGCAGGGTAAACCCGGTAGCCTATGCCCTTGCGCTTCCTCCTGGCATGCGGATCTCCAACGTGTTTCATGTCTCCCTGTTGAAGCCACTGGTGTGTAATCGTTTCACTTCCTCGGTTCCTCGGCCTCGTCCGGTCCAAGTGGGCAATCGTGAGGAGTATGAGGTGAGCAATATCCTGGACTCACGCCTGGTCCGCGGTCGGGTGCAGTTTTTGGTCCATTGGCGTGGTTATGGTCCAGAGGAGCGTTCCTGGGTTCCCTCTGCAGATGTCCATGCTCCTGCCTTGCTCCGAGCCTTCCACGCACGCTTCCCTCAGAAACCGTTCTTTACTCCGCGGAGGAGGGGCCCTTGAGGGGGAGGTACTGTCATGGTCTTACCTTCTTGCTGTTCTCCTTCGTTTGACATGTGCTGGCGGCCATCTTGGTTTCTGGGTTTCTTGTAGCCTCCCACCCTGCGGCTTCTCCTTCCCACTGGGAGGAGCTGGATGCCTAGCTCATATATATAGGAGGTCTGTGGCTTCAGTTCCTTGCTTGGTCCTCCTGTGTTCACATGCTTCTAAGACTGCTGCTGCTTCTGGTTCCTGATCCTGGCCTCGTCTGACTACCCTGCTGGTTCCTGATCCAGGCTTCGTCTGACTACCCTTCTGGTTCCTGACCTCTGGCTTCGCAAGACCCTGCTTCGGTTTAGCCATCCGTTTGGACTTTTGCCTGACAGCTTGATTTTCAATAAAGCCTTCTTATTTCCACTTATCTCTTGTTGTACGTCTGGTTCATGGTTCCATGACACCTAGAAGGTAAAAAAAAAAAAAAAAAAAAAAACCAGGCCACAACGCAATTTATTAACATGAACTTTATAATAACATTTGAACAGAACATTAACTTTTATGAACTTTTGGAAACAGAACATTAACTTTTTTGCTTTTGATTTTTTGTTTTGCTTTTCTTACCTTTTATAGGACCTCTCCTTCCCATGGGACATTGTGCAAATCCCCCAGAGATGTGGCGAAGTACATTATGCACTTTGTCCCAGGTGAAAGGAGAGGTTTTCAGCAGCTCTGTGTGAATGGGCCCTAATAGCCCTGTGTGCCTGTCCTGTGAGATGCAATCCCTACGCAGTGTACCTGTGTGTGGTACTTCCGGAAACACTCCCCTAAGCATAGGGCAGGGTGGTCAGGGCAGTCAGGACAGAAATAGTCAGGACAGTGTCACGCCTTATTCCACTCCTGCTTCAGACACATTTTTTTCGGGGTGGCGGTTGGTTTGAGGTACCGGCAACGACACTGGGGAAATGTCTCAATGATCTCTTCCTGAAATTTGAGGAAGGATCTTGTTCTCCCAGCCTTACTGTAGAGAACACAACTATTATATACAGCCAATTGAATCAAATATACAGACACCTTCTCATACCAGCAAATGAAAATATATAGATAAAGACAGGCACTCACCAATTGGTATGTCTATAGTAACTAGTTTATATTCATTAAAACACATAAAATATATGACTAAAAATACAATATAATGTACTGAGGTTCGGGATCCACTTACATAGATATATTCATAAATGGATAAACAGTATATACAAATCAGATTGTGCCAAAAGTTAGTAATATACTTTGAAATAGTGTCCTGTGACTGTGAAATTAAGATTATAAGTGTTCTGTGAAAAATAAGTGCAGTTCTCCTGTAAAGAAAGTCCTTCTCCAAAGGAAAAATATATAGTGATAAAGTTTGTATAAAAAACCTTGCAGTGACTTAGTATCTTCTTATAACTTTTTTGCATATGACATGTATCCAATGCTGTTGTTATAAAAAAGAGAGAGAGTCTTTCAATTTGTAGCAGCATATGAAATCCGCACTTGCAGTAGTACAAGGTAACTCAAGATCGGGTTTAGTTGTTGGGGCGTCCCCCTCTTCCTCAACCCTCTTACCTTGTCTTCAAAGTGTAGCTGCCCTGAAAATTTTGCCGTTCATGCGCTTGCTAAGTCCGGTAATCACTGCTTGCTGTTTCGTGTTCTCTGGTCTCAGCGTTCCACGTGGTGTAATTTCGTCTCGCCTTCCAGGAAACACTCAGCTAGAGTCGCGAGATCTCACGATAACTTCGACTGGTTTCTGTTTCAGCCGTATCCAGACCAGTGCATAAGTCTTCTAATGACTGATTAGTCCCTTAGACTCGGCTCGGGTTTTTAGGTGGGTAGTTCGTCGCTCTCAAGGACCAGCCAGACGCGTTTCGAGGGGTCTCCCTCTACCTCAGTGGCTATGATACGAATGTTACTACCCCCTTCTTTAAATACTCTATTTCCACAGAACCCACCAAAAACCCGGCATGGACTTATCCTCTTTCAATTTTTACCTATTGTAACCTCAGTTTTAGTTCTGTAGACTATACAACTTATACATACAAAATTTATTTAATATAATTTAAAACATAAATTTTATAGATATACACTGATAAAATTACATAAAATTAATAAGATTGATAAAATTAATAAAATAAATAAAATATCGTCAGACTGGGAAAACTCTTCATTTTAACTATGTGTAAATATTTTCAAATTGTTCTCTGTGTCTCTGTGTTAAAGACGCAGCAAAAAACGCATCCCACTAAAAAAAAACGCATATGCGTTTTTCATGCGTTTTGGGTGCGTTTTTTGTAAATTTTACTTCCCCTTCTCTTCTTTAATTGTACCATATACATTATTTCTTAAGAGAAGGGATTCATTCCATTCTCCATATTTTTTTCTTTTCTAACTGGGGTCTCTTAGAACTCTGTGGGACCTTCTCATACCAGCGTCTGGTTCTGCGGGAAAGTAAATAGGGAGCCAACATCTGGTCATTGAAGTCCACCCCTCCCATGAGCGAATTATAGTCGTGGACACAGAGGGGCTTTTCAATGACACTGGTTGCTCGTTAAATTTGGATTGTCGTGTCTGCGTGAATGGAGGAGAGCATGTAAACGTCACGCTTGTCTCTCCATTTCACCGCGAGCAGTTCTTCGTTACACAAGGCAGCCCTCTCCCCCCTTGCAAGATGGGTGGTAACGAGCTGTTGGGGGAAGCCCCAGCGACTAGGTCGCACGGTGCCACAGCAGCCAATCTGTTCTAGGAACAAATGCCTGAAGAGGGGCACACTTGTGTAAAAATTGTCCACATAAAGATGGTACCCCTTGCCAAATAAGGGTGACACCAAGTCCCAGACTGTCTTCCCACTGCTCCCCAGGTAGTCAGGGCAACCGACCGGCTCCAGTGTCTGATCTTTACCCTCATAGATCCTAAATTTGTGGGTATAGCCTGTGACCCTTTCACAGCGCTTATACAATTTGACCCCATACCGAGCGTGCTTGCTTGGGATGTATTGTTTGAAGCAAAGGCGCCCAGTAAAATGTATAAGGGACTCGTCTACACAGATGTTTTGCTCAGGGGTATACAAATCTGCAAATTTGGTGTTAAAGTGGTCTATGAGGGGCCGAATTTTGTGGAGCCGGTCAAAAGCTGGGTGGCCTCTGGGACGAGAGGTGCTATTGTCACTAAAGTGCAGAAAACGCAGGATGGTCTCAAATCGTGTCCTGGACATGGCAGAAGAGAACATGGGTATGTGATGAATTGGGTTCATGGACCAATATGACCGCAATTCATGCTTTTTTGTTAGGCCCATGTTGAGGAGAAGGCCCAGAAAAGTTTCGGAAACTTGGATGGGTTTCCACCGGAAAGACTGGGCATAAAAGCTTCCCGGGTTGGCGGCTATAAATTGAGTGGCATATCGATTTGTTTCTGCCACAACTAAGTCCAACAGCTCCGCAGTCAAGAACAGCTAAAAAAAAAACAGTGCCGAACCGATCTGACCTGTCTCAACCCGAACTCCAGACTGGGCGGCGTATTCATATTGATAGGTAGTCAGGGCTAGGATTAGGGTTGTCTAGGAGGTGACCTGTTTCTTCCCTAGGTTCCAGGCCCAGTTACTGCTCCCCTTCCCTTATGTGTTCATTGTGGAGTTCCCCCACACACAAACTGATCATGACACACTAGCATTTATATATCTTGTATGGCACATTTTACCACAGCTTGACAAAGGCTCAGTTGAATAGAGCTGAAACGCTGCTGTTAGATTGGTTATCAAATCATCCACCTTTTTCACATTATGCTGGAGGGCTGCCTTTTTTTCTACTACTATATATGTATGTATATATGTATTGTGGGGATGTGCTCGTGGTAGGCTACGGTAGCGGCGGCAGTATTGAGGCAATCACAGACAGTCTTTGTGATACACCGTGACTTTATTCACACCAAAGGCATAACAGGCATTGTGCAGACCACACAGGTGCATATTCACATAGTGCATAAAACAAAAGTCCTTCCATAGAAAATAAACAGCAGGTTTGAGTCACCTTGTTTTGGACAGACCACAGCGGTCGTGCAGGCTTGTAAGCTACCTGCCTTTGTCTCCCTCAGGCCAGAGCCCCTTCGGCTCGTAGCACCACAGGTCCCAGGGCTATCCTTCAATGTGTGCTGCGCCCAGACTCTCCTTCACCAGCACTTACTCTGTCTGTGGAAATCTCCAGCACAGCAAGACACACCCCACCCCCATCATCAGCAGGCTGGGTTCTTAAAGGCCCAGCTCCACCAAAAACCTGGGCTGGCCGTGGGGAACAGGCACCCCCCCACTCTTTACCTGTTCCCAGTAAGAACCAGCCTGGACACGCTGCGCCAGCAGCATTCGCCGCTGTAACCGCAATGATCCGGTTCTTACTCCACCGAGGCCAGGACCTCTGGTGGCACGTATCGTCCGTCCATTATTATTCCGGGGGCTCTCCTACATATCCCCCCCCTTTGTTCACCCCTGAGGGCTTGAACATACTGTTCAAGCCTGAGGGGGTGAACACATGCACAGCAGTGTACCCGGGACAGGGCATCTGCGTTCCCCTGTAAGCGGCCGGCCCTGTGCTCAACAGTGAACTTAAAGTTCTGGAGGGACAAGAACCACCTGGTAACCCGAGCGCTCCCCTCCTTAGCCCGACTCATCCACTGGAGAGGGGAGTGGTCGGTCACCAGACGGAACCTTCTCCCCAGAAGGTAATATCTGAGAGACTCGAGTGCCCACTTGATGGCGAGGCACTCTCTCTCCACAATGCTATACCGGGTTTCTGCTGGGGTAAGCTTGCGGCTTAGAAAAACCACGGGGTGCTCTTCCCCGTTGAGCTCTTGGGAAAGCACAGCCCCTAGTCCTACTCCCGAGGCATCTGTTTGAACTACAAACTCCCGCTTGAAGTCGGGCGTCACCAGAACTGGGGACTCACATAGGGCCGACTTCAAACGGGAGAACGCCTCCTCCTCCTGCTCCCCCCAGCGAACCATCACCGACTTTCTACCCTTCAAGAGGCCGGTTAACGGGGCTGCCAAGGTGGCAAAATGGGGAATGAACCTCATGTAGTACCCAATCAGGCCCAAAAATGACCGTACTTGCTTGGACGTACGAGGCCTATCACATATCCCAAATAGCGAGCTTCCTCTAGTCCCACCGAGCATTTTTTTGGGTTGGCAGTTAACCCCGCCTTCCTTAGAGAATCTATCACTGCCTGAAGTTTTGACAAATGACCCTCCCAGTCTGGGCTAAACACGACTATATCATCCAGATACGCGGAGGTATACTGGTGATGGGGCTTGAGGACGACATCCATCAGACGCTGGAACGTAGCAGGAGCGCCATGCAACCCAAAAGGCAACACCCTATACTGAAAAAGCCCCTCCGGGGTGACAAAGGCCGTCTTCTCCTTTGCTGCCTCCGTCAGAGGTACCTGCCAGTAGCCCTTCGTGAGATCTAGGATTGAAAAATACCGGGCTTTTCCCAGCCGCTCTATCAACTCGTCTACCCGAGGCATGGGATAGGCGTCAAATTTTGATACCTCATTCAATTTCCTAAAATCATTACAGAACCGTAATGAACCATCCGGTTTGGGAATAAGGACAATCGGGCTAGCCCACTCGCTCTTTGACTCTTCTATGACCCCTAGACGTAGCATCGATCTTACCTCCTGCGAAATGGCCTGTCGCCGAGCCTCCGGTACTCGGTATGGTCTTAGGCGGACTTTCACCCGGGGCTCGGTGACAATGTCATGCTCGATCAAGGTGGTACGTCCAGGAAGGTCAGAGAATACGTCCCTATTCCGACTAACAAATTCTCTCACCTCTTGTGCTTGTTTGGTCGACAGTCCGTCCCCTATTGTCACCCCAGCGCCGCTCTCCGGAACACCTGGTGACCCCGGGTCACTCCCTGACGTCCTGTCACGACCTTTGGTCATAGTCGTGACTTCTTGTGACCGCATGCAGTTGCCTGCGGTCTAGGTGTGGTTGCCGCTGGCAACATTGGATATGTGGCAGCAGCGCTGCCTGAGCGGTGTTAGGCAGCTTGCTGCGGTAGGCATGCGGTTGCACCTGGCAACCTCTCCTTTAGGTGTGCCTTTTATTGGTGGGCACAGTGTGTTTGTTGTGTGTGGACACTGTTCCTTTTAGTTGCTGTCTTCCCTTCCCTTCTGTGGTGTTGGAAGGGTTAATTCCCTTCCCAGTGTGTGTGTGATGTCACTGGGTGTGTTCTGACCGTTGGGTGTGGCCTCTTGGCCTATAAAGCCTCAGTCCCTGGCTGGGTTCAGTAGGTTGCTCTCAGCCATGCTGGCTGGAGCAGCCTCCTGTCTCCTCCATCTGCCTGGTGGGGACCATCCTTCTGGTCATAAACTTCTGTCGGGAATTTCTATGTTTCACGGTGTTATTTAGGTGTGTGTGGGGTTTTATGTTAGTGCAGCTTGTGGTCCTGGGTTCCTGTGGGATGTCTGGTGTGTGCTGTGTTCGTTGGTGTCTGAACCGCAGCACCTGCACATGGGATCCAGGGTTTGTTGTCTGTGGCAGGTGAGTGATGTGTTGGTCCCATTTGCCTGTCACTGCCATAAGTCTGTTATTGTATTCCCCTGTGTTGCTTGGCCGTTGAGACTCCTGCTCCCCCGTTCCTAGGAGGAGCAGGTCGTCTCACTCTGTCCCCTAGTACAGGGCCGACTTGAGGGCTCGTAGGGACTTTAAGGTTCCGGCGTATGAGTCCTCCTACCACCAAGGTCGGCTCATACAGACAGGAGACAGGGTCAGCGTTAGGGACGCTATAGGAGGTGACCTGCTCCCTAACTCTGTGGTCCCGGCTAAGTGGTAACCCTACCTTCTCCTGGCACCACACGGCTGGGGGTACCCCCCACCGCCAGCCGTGACAGTATGACCAGAACTGGCACCTCACCTGGTCTCCTTCGTAAGAGGGTGAAGCATGCATCCATTGACCGTTGGGGTGCATGCGCGTTCTCCGGAGGGAGAGCGTTACGGGGTTCACCGTTAACGGCGCGGTTGGTGGCTTTTCCCCGCCACCTTGCTAACCGTGTCCGTGTTGGTGACCCCTCGTCCCTCTCAGGGTTCCTATCTCTGGTCGTCTGCTGGCAGCATTCCTTTGGTGTTCCGGCAGGTGTGCTGGTTGGGGAGTGTCTGCTGGCAGCGACCTGGAGTAGGAACGTTTTCCCTGAGTTGGATGCGGTGTCCTGTTTTCTTCCTCCAGACTGCTTTGTTGGCTGGCGACCTGGGACTGTTGTGTACGGTCCAGGTCTGTTGGCGGCAGTTCTGGGGGGAGATACGGGCATCTGTCGGGTGTCCTGTGCTCCTCCTCCGGACTGCTTTGTTGGCTGGCGACCTGGGACTGTTGTGTACGGTCCAGGTCTGTTGGCGGCAGTCCTGGGGGGAGATACGGGCATCTGTCTGGCAGTGCCTCCAGTTGTTCTCCCTTCCAGTCTGCTTTGTTGGCGGGCAACCTGGGACTGTTGTGTACGGTCCAGGTTTGTTGGCGGCAGCACTGGAGGGAGACACTGGTGATTAGCAGGCATTGCCCCTCCCCCCTCCCTGTTGTTTGGTCCCACCAGCTTCCCTTTTCGGTTGGGGGGGGCTTTGAGGGGAGGGAGTGTCACGACCTTTGGTCATGGTCGTGACTTCTTGTGACCGCATGCAGTTGCCTGCGGTCTAGGTGTGGTTGCCGCTGGCAACATTGGATATGTGGCAGCAGCGCTGCCTGAGCGGTGTTAGGCAGCTTGCTGCGGTAGGCATGCGGTTGCACCTGGCAACCTCTCCTTTAGGTGTGCCTTTTATTGGTGGGCACAGTGTGTTTGTTGTGTGTGGACACTGTTCCTTTTAGTTGCTGTCTTCCCTTCCCTTCTGTGGTGTTGGAAGGGTTAATTCCCTTCCCAGTGTGTGTGTGATGTCACTGGGTGTGTTCTGACCGTTGGGTGTGGCCTCTTGGCCTATAAAGCCTCAGTCCCTGGCTGGGTTCAGTAGGTTGCTCTCAGCCATGCTGGCTGGAGCAGCCTCCTGTCTCCTCCATCTGCCTGGTGGGTACCATCCTTCTGGTCATGCTGTCACGGCTGGCGGTGGGGGAAACCCCCAGCCGTGTGGTGCCAGGAGAAGGTAGGGTTACCACTTAGCCGGGACCACAGAGTTAGGGAGCAGGTCACCTCCTATAGCGTCCCTAACGCTGACCCTGTCTCCTGTCTGTATGAGCCGACCTTGGTGGTAGGAGGACTCATACGCCGGAACCTTAAAGTCCCTACGAGCCCTCAAGTCGGCCCTGTACTAGGGGACAGAGTGAGACGACTTGCTCCTCCTAGGAACGGGGGAGCAGGAGTCTCAACGGCCAAGCAACACAGGGGAATACAATAACAGACTTATGGCAGTGACAGGCAAATGGGACCAACACATCACTCACCTGCCACAGACAACAAACCCTGGATCCCATGTGCAGGTGCTGCGGTTCAGACACCAACGAACACAGCACACACCAGACATCCCACAGGAACCCAGGACCACAAGCTGCACTAACATAAAACCCCACACACACCTAAATAACACCGTGAAACATAGAAATTCCCGACAGAAGTTTATGACCAGAAGGATGGTCCCCACCAGGCAGATGGAGGAGACAGGAGGCTGCTCCAGCCAGCATGGCTGAGAGCAACCTACTGAACCCAGCCAGGGACTGAGGCTTTATAGGCCAAGAGGCCACACCCAACGGTCAGAACACACCCAGTGACATCACACACACACTGGGAAGGGAATTAACCCTTCCAACACCACAGAAGGGAAGGGAAGACAGCGACTAAAAGGAACAGTGTCCACACACAACAAACACACTGTGCCCACCAATAAAAGGCACACCTAAAGGAGAGGTTGCCAGGTGCAACCGCATGCCTACCGCAGCAAGCTGCCTAACACCGCTCAGGCAGCGCTGCTGCCACATATCCAATGTTGCCAGCGGCAACCACACCTAGACCGCAGGCAACTGCCTGCGGTCACAAGAAGTCACGACCATGACCAAAGGTCGTGACACGTCCCGACAGAGGGCGGGCTGTCTCCAAACAAATTCTCTCTGTCTCTCCAAGGTTTTAGTAGATTCACATGATATACCTGTTCGGGCTTCCGCCGCCCTGGCTGGTATATCCTGTAATCAACTGGGCCCACTTTCTCCTTAACTTCATAGGGTCCTTGCCACCGGGCCAAGAATTTACTCTCGACCGTGGGCACGAGTACAAGAACTCGGTCACCCTGGTGAAACGTCCTTACCCGGGCGGTTCGGTTATATACCCGACTCTGGGCCAGTTGTGCCGCTTCCATGTGCTCACGGACGATCGGCAACACGACCCCTATTCGGTCCTGCATTTTTCCTATGTGCTCTATCACACTTTTATGAGGCGTAGGCTGTTGCTCCCATGCCTCCTTAGCGATATCCAGTAGCCCACGGGGATGTCGCCCATATAACAACTCAAAGGGCGAGAACCCCGTGGACGCCTGGGGCACCTCCCGTACCGCAAACAAAACATAGGGCAACAGTAAGTCCCAATCTCTCCCGTCCTTAGCCACGACTCTTTTTAGCATGGACTTCAGGGTCTTATTAAACCGTTCTACTAACCCATCGGTTTGGGGATGGTAGACGGACGTGTGCAGGTGTTTAATATTTAATAGCTTACACAATTCCTTTGTTACTTTGGACATAAAGGGTGTCCCCTGGTCCGTCAGAATCTCCTTTGGTATCCCCACCCGGGCAAACATACTCATGAGCTCTTTAGCTATTACCTTGGCCGACGTATGGCGCAATGGGACCGCCTCCGGATAGCGAGTGGCATAGTCTAACACTACCAGGATGTGTTGGTGACCTCGGGCTGACTTAATAATGGGGCCTACCAGATCCATGGCGATCCTTTTCGATCAGTCAGTGGACTGCGATACTGAGGTTGGGGGCTAGTCAGCTGACACACTGGACAGGACTGACAGAACCTCCGGACTTCCTCATATATCCCAGGCCAATAGAACCGTTGTAGAATTCGCTCCAGCGTTTTCTTAACCCCCAGATGACCACCCAACACATGCGCATGCGCTAAATCCAAGACCATTCGCCGGTAAGGCTGGGGCACCACCAGTTGTTCCACCACCTCCTGCCTCACCTTGTCTACCCTATATAACAGGTCCTGGTTATAGGCCAGGTGAGGAAATACGGTATCGGCGCCGGGACGCTGGGCAACACCATTAATCACCGACACCCCTTCTCTAGCCCGCAATAACGTCGAATCCTGGAGCTGTGCGGTCCCGAAGGTTTCTCGGGGTACCTCCAGATCCAGGACGGACGAACTTTCTACTGTCTCACCCGCCAATACTTCTAGGGGAAACCGGTCAGGGTTACACTCTACCTCCCCTACGGTGACCCCTACAGCTGGGGCCCCTGCCTCGGGGTCCTCGGGCTCGGGACCTGGACATTTTCCTTCCCCACAGGTAGGCAACCCGTTCCTCCACAAAGTCCAGAACAGGGGAAAGTCCCTCCCCAATATTGCGGCATAAGGGAGCCGTCTCCCCACCCCGACGACATGTGGTACCTCCTTTCCACACACTGCCAGGGTAACCTTAGTGGTGGGATACTCCCTGCGATCCCCATGTATACAGACAATGGTAAGGGTTCGCCTTTCTGGGAGTTTTTCCGTTACCAGCGACTCATGGACCAGAGTTACCAGGCTCCCAGAGTCCAGCAGGGCCTGCACGGAGTGTCCATTAACAACGACATCACACAGCGGAGGGGTGTCCGCCGCCAGCAGGGGGTCAGCTATATACACCGGTTGGGCATAAAAAGAGGACCGGCGAGCAAACCCGCAGTCCATGGGTTCGGACGCCCTAGAGCAGTTGGATGCCACATGTCCCCAGTCCTGACAATGCCAACATCTGATCCTCGCAGCCTCCCTCCTCCCCAGGGTATTCCTCCCACGGACTGGAAATCCACTCCCCTCCTTATGTGGTGGGATCCCTTTTTCAGGATCCCGGGTCGGCAACGGGGGCTGACGTGACTTCGGTAGTACCGCTGAGTCCCGCACCAAATCCTGAGTGGCCATATATCTCTCCACCAGGCTAACCAGTTGTTCCAGGTTGCCTGGATCGCCTTGTCCCACCCAGCGCTGTATGGCTCTCGGGAGGGTACGCACGAACCTGTCAACCACGACCCTTTCAACCATCTGAGAAGTGCTCAATATTTCAGGCTGAAGCCATTTTTTTACTAGGTGAAGTAAGTCATAGGCTTGTGACCGGGCGGGTCGGGATTCGGCAAACACCCACTGATACACCCTGTGCGCGCGCACATAGGTGTTTACCCCCAACCTGGCCAACACCTCAGCTTTTAGCCTCTCATAGTCCTTGGCCTCATCGCGGCTGAGGTCAAAATAGGCCTTTTGTGCGTCCCCCACCAGAAAAGGCGCCACCACCTCGGCCCACTGCTCCAACGGCAGCCTCTCTTGCTCCGCAGTTCTTTCGAACACCATCAGGAATGCCTCTATATCATCTCCCGGACCCATTTTCCTCAGGGCGGATCGGACTTTGTCCCTGGCGGTAGACACAGTCGGGGTTGTCGCAGTTGAAACTCCTTGCAGGGATGTTCGCACCGACTCTTGCATGGCTGCCCGCTGCTGCATTAGGAGATTGTTTGTTTGCTGCTGCTGTACATTACTCTGAATCAGGTGCTTAATGGCCTCCTCCATCTTGTCAGGAACCATAAAACTTGCAGGCCTGATATATGACATGCAGTCCAACACAACTTTTGCCTCAGGCCTGCCGCACTGCAGGAATGCCCGCTCTAAGCCACCAATTGTGGGGATGTGCTCGTGGTAGGCTACGGTAGCGGCGGCAGTATTGAGGCAATCACAGACAGTCTTTGTGATACACCGTGACTTTATTCACACCAAAGGCATAACAGGCATTGTGCAGACCACACAGGTGCATATTCACATAGTGCATAAAACAAAAGTCCTTCCATAGAAAATAAACAGCAGGTTTGAGTCACCTTGTTTTGGACAGACCACAGCGGTCGTGCAGGCTTGTAAGCTACCTGCCTTTGTCTCCCTCAGGCCAGAGCCCCTTCGGCTCGTAGCACCACAGGTCCCAGGGCTATCCTTCAATGTGTGCTGCGCCCAGACTCTCCTTCACCAGCACTTACTCTGTCTGTGGAAATCTCCAGCACAGCAAGACACACCCCACCCCAGGCTGGGTTCTTAAAGGCCCAGCTCCACCAAAAACCTGGGCTGGCCGTGGGGAACAGGCACCCCCCCACTCTTTACCTGTTCCCAGTAAGAACCGGCCCGGACACGCTGCGCCAGCAGCATTCGCCGCTGTAACCGCAATGATCCGGTTCTTACTCCACCGAGGCCAGGACCTCTGGTGGCACGTATCGTCCGTCCATTATTATTCCGGGGACTCTCCTACAGTATGTATACAGTATATAACATATATATATTCATATATATATATATATATATATACAGACGTGGACAAAATTGTTGGTACC
The DNA here is from genome assembly GCF_014858855.1 of Bufo gargarizans. Lineage (NCBI taxonomy): Eukaryota > Metazoa > Chordata > Amphibia > Anura > Bufonidae > Bufo > Bufo gargarizans. The sequence goes on along the minus strand of NC_058083.1, from coordinate 287,632,671 downwards.
CTTTGGTCAATGAAAGAAAAAGTCACAATGGTCACAGAAATAACTTTAATCTGACAAAAGTAATAATAAATTAAAATTCTATAAATGTTAACCAATGAAAGTCAGACATTGTTTTTCAACCATGCTTCAACAGAATTATGTAAAAAAATAAACTCATGAAACAGGCATGGACAAAAATGATGGTACCCCTAACTTAATATTTTGTTGCGCAACCTTTTGAGGCAATCACTGCAATCAAACGCTTCCTGTAACTGTCAATGAGACATCTGCACCTCTCAGCAGGTATTTTGGCCCACTCCTCATGAGCAAACTGCTCCAGTTGTGTCCGGTTTGAAGGGTGCCTTTTCCAGACTGCATGTTTCAGCTCCTTCCAAAGATGCTCAATAGGATTGAGGTCAGGGCTCATAGAAGGCCACTTTAGAATAGTCCAATTTTTTCCTCTTAGCCATTCTTGGGTGTTTTTAGCGGTGTGTTTTGGGTCATTGTCCTGTTGCAAGACCCATGACCTGCGACTGAGACCAAGCTTTCTGACACTGGCTAGTACATTTCTCTCTAGAATTCCTTGATAGTCTTGAGATTTCATTGTACCCTGCACAGATTCAAGACACCCTGTGCCAGACGCAGCAAAGCAGCCCCAGAACATAACAGAGCCTCCTCCATGTTTCACAGTAGGGACAGTGTTCTTTTCTTGATATGCTTCATTTTTTCGTCTGTGAACATACAGCTGATGTGCCTTGGCAAAAACTTCGATTTTTGTCTCATCTGTCCACAGGACATTCTCCCAGAAGCTTTGTGGCTTGTCAACATGTAGTTTGGCATATTCCAGTCTTGCTTTTTTATGATTCGTTTTCAACAATGGTGTCCTCCTTGGTCGTCTCCCATGTAGTCCACTTTGGCTCAAACAACGACGGATGGTGCGATCTGACACTGATGTTCCTTGAGCATGAAGTTCACCTTGAATCTCTTTAGAAGTCTTTCTAGGCTCTTTTGTTACCATTCGGATTATCCGTCTCTTAGATTTGTCATCAATTTTCCTCCTGCGGCCACGTCCAGGGAGGTTGGCTACAGTCCCATGGATCTTAAACTTATGAATAATATGTGCAACTGTACTCACAGGAACATCTAGTTGCTTGGAGATGGTCTTATAGCCTTTACCTTTAACATGCTTGTCTATAATTTTCTTTCTGATCTCTTGAGACAGCTCTTTCCTTTGCTTCCTATGGTCCATGTCGAGTGTGGTACACACCATATCACCAAACAACACAGTGATTACCTGGAGCCATATATATAGGCCCAATGGCTGATTACAAGGTTGTAGACACCTGTGATGCTAATTAGTGGACACACCTTGAATTAACATGTCCCTTTGGTCACATTATGTTCTGTGTTTTCTAGGGGTACCATCATTTTTGTCCATGCCTGTTTCATGAGTTTATTTTTTTACATAATTCTGTTGAAGCATGGTTGAAAAACAATGTCTGACTTTCATTGGTTAACATTTATAGAATTTTAATTTATTATTACTTTTGTCAGATTAAAGTTATTTCTGTGACCATTGTGACTTTTTCTTTCATTGACCAAAGGGTACCAACAATTTTGTCCACGTCTGTATATATATAGTGACACAGTGAGAGCTTTTGTCTGGGAAAACATGTATTTTCCTCCCATCATGTGCTGCTGGGCTGATTTTTGGTTTCTGCATCTTTCAGGCACGGTTGTATGTCGTACATTAAACCAGCTGTATTACAACCAGTGCCCCACGACAAAATGGAGGCTGTTGTGATGGCCCTCATGGAGGCTAGTCTGCAGCAGTGAGAGACAAACCTGCAGCAATGCGAGGCTGATAGGCAGCAGGAGACTAACCAGTTGCTGCTACAACACGTGATGGCTTTGCAGACAGCAGGAGCAACCCCGAGCATCCACGATGCCCAGAAAGCAGTCCGTGCCGAGATTCCTAAGATGACCCCAACAGACGACATCGAAACCTACCTGTGGATGTACGAGAAAGTGGCTACCCCGTAACCAGTGGGCTGAGGTCGTCACTCCATTCCTGGCATCCGATTGGCAAGACTGGGGGTGAATGTGTTGGTCCAGGCCCAGTTTGTGCCTCAATGAGTGTTACGGATGGTGTAGCAGAAAACAAGAAGTTACAAATAAGGATCCGACTGGCTTGATCCAAAACTAAGGAACAAAAGGGTGAGCCCTATTAAAGCCCTGAAGCTCTCCCTGTCTTCTCAGCCCATGCAAAGATCTGAATGATAGAAAGTTGCATGTCCATGTACCTAGACTGAGTGACACCTGCAAACCCTATAATAGTGAGGGGACATGACCACCAGCTCCCTGCACTTAATACAGAGGGGAAAACAACAAATACAGAAATGGACTAACTGAAGAACCAACTGTAGCGACTTCAAGCAGAGAACACAATCCAGGAATTAGTATAAACCGCAAAGTGAGGCAGTATGGGAGGAGATATATAGGGAGGCAATCACTGCTAATAGATGACAGCTGGGAGAGGGAGGAGAGATGTCAAAGCAAAACAAAAGAACATCATGCAGGAGGTACTGAAGAACGTCTATCAGAACTTCTCAGAGATCTGGCAGTGACAATGAGGGTCCAACCTGGCTGAGCCTGCAAGACCCCAGTATTATAACTTACTTCACCTCTTGCAAAAATGTCTACAGCCTGAGTCCCACTGCTATGTTGCATCGTATGTTAGCGAATATGTTTTGGAGGGCTTTGCAATACCCTCTCCAGTACTGGATTGGTCAGGTGTCTCCTGGCATTGCCCTTGAGATGGTGGACCTGGTGGAACGCTATGAAGCTACCAGGAATCTAAAGGAGGGTTCTGTCGGGAGGGGGGTCGGCAAACCCCAGAAATCTCCACCCTAGGCCCGGAGATTTGAGCCGATAAAACCCACCCGGGATGTACCCACGGCAGACCTGGCTCCGATAGTCTGCTGGCGGTGTCAGGAGCCTCGCCATGTAAGGGCTGACTGTCCCCATCAGGTTGAGCCCATGGACACCAACTATGGCTACCACCAGTCGCTATATGCCAGCAAGCTGTGTGCAACAGGTTCCCCAGAGTCTCTAGATCATTTGTGCCAGGTTGAAGTGGGAGACACTCTGGCGAGGCTCTGCTGGACTCAGGGAATCTGGTGACCCTAGTAAGGGCTACCCTGATGCGGTCCCCTGAGTATACTAGCCGGAAAGTCATGTGCATCCACGGAGACTTAAAAGACTACCCCACTGCGCTGGTGTCTCTAACTACGGTGGCCGATAGATGGAACCACAAATCTACATTATGAACCCATAATAGAGAGAGACTTCCCGGCACTGTGGCCTGCTATGAGAGTGACTGATACCCATGAGACAGGGGTAACCCTAGCAGAGTGGCCCGGATCAGGGGGAGACCAGAACCCTGGGAACCTTAGACCGAAGTGCTAGCAGTAGGGGTGACTGTCACTTCAGTGGAAGAGGGGGGAGACAATCCAGCTAAGTGTGATGGTGGGAGACATGGAGGACTTGCCGCCGGGTCCTGAATTGGCAGACCTCAATGTCTCCGGGGATAATTTTGGTGCCGCCCAACGTCAGGACCCAACCCTATCCCGCGCCTCGGAAAATGTGTTAATAGTAGATGGTGAACCACTACAACCTGGGGCAGAGTCAGTGTTTCCTCGTTTTGTGATTCTTCAGGATATGTCGTATCGGGTAAACCAACTACGGGGTGAGCCTATTGAACAGTTTGTGGTTCCCAAGGCTTATCGCAAGCTTGTGTTAGATAGAGCCCACCAACACATTCTCGGGGATCACCTGGGGCTGCAGAAAACTCAGGATCGTATTCGGTCTATTCGGTTTTACTGGCCCAGCATATTCAAAGAAGTGGAAGAGTTTTGTAAGTCTTACCGAAACTGCCAGATGACTAGCCCCCAGCCACATTTCCGTATTCCCCTAATACATCTCCTGATTATCGAAGTACCGTTTGTCCGAATAGCTATAGACCTCATAGGACCAGTACCAAAGTCCGCCAGAGGGCATCAACACATCTTAGTCATTCTAGACTACGCCATTCGGCACCCGGAGGCGGTGCAACTGCGACATACCTCTGCCAAACTCATAGCTAAGGAATTAATGGAGGTGTTTTCCCAAGTATGACTACCTAAAGAGAGGTTCTGGCCGACCAAGGGACCCCTTTTATTTCCAAGGTGATGAGGGAATTCTGTAAGTTTCTACGCATAAAACGGCGATGGATGTCCGTTTACCATCCACAAACGGACGGTCTAGTAAAAAGGCTTACCCAAACATAAAAAAATAAGTTAAAAAGGGTGGTGGCTAAAGATGGGAAGGACTGGGACCTCCTTCTGCCCTATCTCATGTTCGCAGTGCGAGAGGTACCCCAGGCCTCATCTAGGCTCTCGCCCTTCGAACTGCTATATGGCAGACACTCTCGTGGTCTCTTGGAGGTGGCCAAAGAGGCGTGGGAACAACAACCCACTCCACATAAAATTGTCATTGAGTACGTTACCCAGATGCAAGATTAACTAGAAACAGTGTTGCCTCTTGTTAGGGAGCATATGGAGGCAGCTCAGCGAGCCCAGAGTCGAGTATATAATCGGCAGGCTCGGGTCCGGATCTTTAACCCGGGTGATCGGGTTTTGGTGCTGACCGTGGACAGTAAGTTCCTGGCTAGGTGCATCCTAGGCCCTACTAGGTACTTGAGAAAATTGGAGATGTAAACTACAAGGTACACCAGCCAGGGCAGCGAAAGTCAGAGCAGGTTTACCATGTGAATTTACTTAAACCGTGGAAAGATAGGGAAACCTGTACAGAAGACAGTCCGTGGCTGGGTTTTCTAGGAGAAGAAGTACCGACCCCTCTGTCTGATGCAAGAGAGGCGGCTGCCACAGTAAAAATTGCTGACAGCCTCTCCTCTAAACAGACTCAGGAGGCCAGGGAGTTCGTTAGTCGGAACACGGGTGTGTTCTCGGACCTCCTTGGGCTCACTTCCATAATCCAGCATGACATTGTCACTGAGCCTCATGCAAAAGTCTGATTTAGCCTCCATTTACACAATATCCGGAACGGGTGTGGACCCATTCATTCTCAATGGGGTAGGAATGGATGCAGACAGCAGACAGTGTGCTCTCCGCATCCGCTTTTTCGCAGCGCAGCCACGATTTTCCAGTCCGCAGCTCTGGATAAAAAGAGAGCATGTCCCATTCTTGTTCGCAATTGCGGACAAGAATAGGCATTTCTATGAGGGAGCCGGCCGGGTATATTGTGAATCCACAATATACCTCGGATGCGTGAATGTACCCTAAAACCACACCGGGTACCTGAGGATCGGCGACAAGTCATATTGGAGGAGGTGCAGCTAATGTTGCAGCTAGACGTCATTGAGGAGTCAAAAAGTGAGTGGGCTAGTCTAATACTATTGATACCCAAGCAAGAGGTTTGAGGTTGAGGTTGAGGTTTTGTAACGACTTTCGAAAACTTAACAAGGTTTCCAAATTTGATGCGTATCCCATGCCCCGGGTGGATTAGCTCATCGAGAGGTTAGGACAAGCCCGGTATTTTTCTGTTTTGGAACTTACGAAAGGGTACTGGCAGGTGCCCTTAACAGAGGCTGGCAAAGAGAAAACTGCTTTCATCACACCTAAAGGGCTGTATCGATATAAGGTCTTACCCTTTGGTCTGCAGGGCGCCCCCGATACTTTTCAGCGACTAATGGACATCGTTCTTTGTCCACATCGACGGTACGTTTCATATTTCATATTATCATCCACAGTACCGACTGGGAAAGTCACCTACCCAAAGTGCAGGCTGTAGTGGACTCCCTTGGGAAAGCTGGCCTAACCGCTAACTCAAAGAAATGTGCGATAGGGTTAGAAGAGACTAAGTACCTGGGGTATGTCATTGGGCGTGGAGTCATCAAACTCCAAGTGAACAAAATGGAGGCGATACGGAATTGGCCCCGACCTGTCACCACTAGGCAAATAAAGTAATTGGTGGGAATGGTGGGCTATGACATGAGGTTTGTTCCTCACTTTTCTACTCTAGCCGACAGGACTCTTAAAGGGACACAAGTCAATGATGGTTCACTGAGATGATCGGGCGGAGGAGGCTTTCTCTGCTTTGAATCGGCCCTGTGCGAGTAAACGGTTTTGGTGACACCCGACTTCAAAAGGGAGTTTATAGTACAGACCAATGCCTCCGAAGTAGGCCTCGGTGCTGTATTGTTTCAGGAAGTCAACGGGCTGTCCTTAAATAGGCAGCTGGGCTCAAAAGCAGGGACTCTGTGATGGGATCTGGGAGCCTTGTGGCTGGATGAAGGCTTGCTATTGAAAGGGTATGTAAGAAGGTACCTGGAATCATTGTGGATGGAAGGTATGTGTCACTGAGGTTTCTGGCCTCGTGAAGTAAGAGCTGGTATTTTATGCGTCAGCAGCAGCAGCTATTGCTAATTGACACAGTGAGATTTAGCATAGGTGATCCGGGACGACTCTTACTGGGAGTGGTCAAAGTGCTGCGTGGATGACTACTCCCCATGTTCGAGGCCGGGTTTCGCAAGGCATAAAAACCAGCCAGCACTCTCAGGTGTGGTGGATTTACCTCCCTCTGACAGTGGAGCTCTGGAGATCTCTGTGCTGAGGTCTGAAGACTGTGTGTCAGGCGAGCAGGCCACCTTAAAGCCTGCAAGTGGACTTTCTGAGGCTGAACATTCAGCCGGGTGTGAACTGACACCTTTGCACACTCTTGGCATTCTCTTGATGAGCTTCAAGAGGTAGTCATCTGAAATGGTTTTCACTTCACAGGTGTGCCCTGTCAGGTTTAATAAGTGGGATTTCTTGTCTTATAAATGGGGTTGGGACCATCATTTGCGTTGTGGAGAAGTCAGGTGGATACACAGCTGATAGTCCTACTGAATAAACTGTTAGAATTTGTATTATGGCAAGAAAAAAGCAGCTAAGTAAAGAAAAACGAGTGGCCATCATTACTTTAAGAAATGAAGGTCAGTCAGTCTGAAAAATTGGGAAAACTTTGAAAGTGTCCTCAAGTGCAGTCACAAAAACCATCAAGTGCTACAAAGAAACTGGCTCACATGCGGACCTCCCCAGGAAAGGAAGACCAAGAGTCACCTCTGCTGCGGAGGATAAGTTCATCCGAGTCACCAGCCTCAGAAATCGCAGGTTAACAGCAGCTCAGATTAGAGACCAGGTCAATGCCACACAGAGTTCTAGCAGCAGACACATCTCTAGAACAACTGTTAAGAGGAGACTGTGTGAATCAGGCCTTCATGGTAGAATATCTGCTAGGAAAGCACTGCTAAGGACAGGCAACAAGCAGAAAAGACTTGTTTGGGCTAAAGAACACAAGGAATGGACATTAGACCAGTGGAAATCTGTGCTTTGGTCTGATGAGTCCAAATTTGAGATCTTTGGTTCCAACCACCGTGTCTTTGTGCGATGCAGAAAAGGTGAACGGATGGACTCTACATGCCTGGTTCCCACCGTGAAGCATAGAGGAGGAGGTGTGATGGTGTGGGGGTGCTTTGCTGGTGACACTGTTGGGGATTTATTCAAAATTGAAGGCATACTGAACCAGCATGGCTACCACAGCATCTTGCAGCGGAATGCTATTCCACCCGGTTTGCGTTTAGTTGGACCATCATTTATTTTTCAACAGGACAATGACCCCAAACACACCTCCAGGCTGTGTAAGGGCTATTTGACCATGAAGGAGAGTGATGGGGTGCTGCGCCAGATGACCTGGCCTCCACAGTCACCGGACCTGAACCCAATCGAGATGGTTTGGGGTGAGCTGGACCGCAGAGTGAAGGCAAAAGGGCCAACAAGTGCTAAGCATCTCTGGGAACTCCTTCAATACTGTTGGAAGACCATTTCAGGTGACTACCTCTTGAAGTTCATCAAGAGAATGCCAAGAGTGCGCAAAGCAGTAATCAAAGCAAAAGGTGGCTACTTTGAAAAACCTAGAATATGACATATTTTCAGTTGTTTCACACTTTTTTGTTATGTATATAATTCCACATGTGTTAATTCATAGTTTTGATGCCTTCAGTGTGAATCTACAATTATCATAGTCATGAAAATAAAGAAAACTCTTTGAATGAGAAGGTGTGTCCAAACTTTTGCTCTGTACTGTATATATATATATATATATATATATATATATACAGTTGTGTTCAAAATAATAGCAGTCAGACATCACTAACCTTATCAATAACAGTTTTTGGTAGAAATAGTATTTCTACATAGCAAATAATTTACTAGCAGGTGTAGTAGAGTAATAGAAACTCAAAAGACCCAACAATCATGACATGCATGCTGCTAATTCTCTGTAATTGAATCACTTATTGAAAGGGGCATGTTCAAAATAATAGCAGTGTGGAGTTCAATGAGTGAGGTCATTCATTCTTTGAAAAACAGATGGCAATTATTGCCCTTATTTAAGGAAGGAAGGCAGCAAATGTTGTACATGCTGGTTACAGTTCATTTCTTTCTGAAAAGGAAATTGGGTCATTCCAGACATTGTTCAGAAGAACAGTGTACCTTGATTAAAAAGTTAATTGGAGAGGGGGAAATATATAAAGAAGTGCAGAAAATGATAGGATGCTCATCTAAAATTATCGCAAAACCTGAAAGATGTATAAGAAAGCAAAAACCTACTATTCGAATGGATAGAAGAATAGCCAAAATGGCAAGGACTCAGCCAACAATCAGCTCCAGGAAGATCAAAGAAGGTCTAAAGTTACCTGTGAGTACTGTTACAATAAGAAGATGCCTATCTGAAGCCAAACTATCTGCAAGAAGCCCCTGCAAAGTCCCACTGTTGAAAAAAAAGACATGTGCTGAAGAGGTTATAATTTGCCAAAGAGCACAATGACTGGCCTAATGAGACATTCTGTGGATGACACTGTTAAAAGGAGGGGGATCTGTGGATGACACTGTCATGGGGTGGTTCTGTGGATGACACATATAGCATAGGATGCTATATACTGCCATCCATAGATCCCCCCATAGCAGTGTCATCCACTGATCCCCCTCCCCATAGGAGTGTCATCCACTGATCCCCCTCCCCATAACAGTGTCATCCACTGATCCCCCTCCCCATAACAGTGTTATCCACAGATTCCCCTCCCCCAATAACAGTGACATCCACAGATCCCCTCCATAACAGTGCCATCCACCCCCATGGCAATGGACCCACCATCTTTTCCCAGCCCCTAGTAGTTCCTATGTGGGAAACTGGGAATGTCAAAAGAAAAAGATAGGTTACCATGGCAGCCAGGACGCTACTGAAGCCCTGGCTGCCATGGTCAGTTCCCTGGACTGGAGAAGATTGTCTTGGAGACAGGGAGGGCTGGGCGAGTATAGCCCAAACCCTATTTTTTAAATGGAAAAGTTAGGGGCCATATTATGTGCCCAGTCTTCTTATACACCGGAAAATACGGTATATATTTTACCCCTAAGGACACAGCAACACAATCGAAAACCCCTTAACCTCTTGGGGACACATAACATACCGGTACGTCATGATTTTCTGGTACTTATGGACACATGACCTACCGGTACGTCATGTGTATTTCCGATCACCGCCGTACGGCAGGCGGTGATCGGAACTGGGTGCCTGCTGAAGTCAATCAGCAGGCACCCTGGGACAATGCCGAGGGGGGTCCTGTGACCCCCCCCCCCCCCCCCCGTATCGGCGCTCACTGCAAACCGCAGGTCAATTCAGACCTGCGGTTTGCAGCGCTTTTGGAAGTTTCTGATCTCTGTGGTCTGTGACCACGGGGATCAGAAATTTCAAAATGACCTACATTTTTATTTTTAACCCCCCCGGGTGGGTGGTGCTGGGGGGGCGGGCGCGAGCTCATCCTGCCCGCCCCTTCTCATTTCCAGGATGGCCGTTCGGTTAACAAGCAGAGTGTCAGTGTAGGGACCGCTGTATGGAAGGGGTTAACAGGGAGGGAGCTCCCTCCCTCTCCCATCGGGGGCTGCTGGGCCATTTCAGCCCTGATTCTTGACGGGATCACAGAGGGAGGGGGCCCCCCTCCCTCCTTATCACCCACTGCTCTGTTTTGTCACCTTACATCACAAAAAGTGTAATAGCAAGCGATCAAAAAGTCATACGCACCCCCAAAATAGTGCCAATCAAACCGTCATCTCATCCCGCAGAAATCATACCCTACTTAAGATAATCGCCCAAAAATTGAAAAAGACTCAGACTATGGAGACACTAAAAGATTATTTTTTTGTTTCAAAAATTAAATAATTGTGTAAAACTTACATAAATAAATAGAAAAGTAGACATATTAGGTATTGCCGCGTCCATAACAGCCTGCTCTATAAAAATACCACATGATCTAACCTGTCAGATGAATGTTGTAAATAACAAAAAATAAAAACAGTGCCAAAACAGCTATTTCTTGATACCTTGCCCCACAAAAAGTATAATATAGAGCAACCATAAATCATATATAACCTAGAATAGTACCAACAAAACTGCCACCCTATCCCGTAGTTTCCAAAATGGTGTCACTTTTTTGGAGTTTCTACTCTAGGGGTGCATCAGAGTGGCTTCAAATGGGACATGGTGCGTTCTGCAGAGATTTCTGAACTCTGCGGAAATTAGCTGATCTAGATCGACAACATAAAAAAGACCCTTCGATGCTGGTGTTCCATGAGCTCAGTAGTACTAGCTCTGCTCTACAGACAATTATACATCAAAAATACTTGGGGGCCAGGGATAAACTTAGAAAGCTTTTTATGGCCATGGGGACAAAAGTGGTAGACTTTTAGCCAGAATGCTACGGGCGAGACAGCCAGCCACCTACATTTCTTTAATTAATTGCAGGAGTGGGGGTAAGGTCCATTCTACCAGGAATATTCTGCAAGAGTTTCAATCTTATTATAAAAGCCTTTATAATTTGAAAGGGAAGTACGCTGATTTGGCTCTGCAACAGAAAGTTCTGATAAGCATTATATGTCACAATTACTAGGCCCTAAGCTATCGGCGGAAGAGAGGGACGATTTAGAGAGGGATTTCTCCCTTCAGGAGATTCAGGGGGTTGTTAAAAGATTAGTGGTTAGTAAATGCCCAGGTCCGGTGGCTTTACCCCTCACTTTTATAAGACATTTCTAAACGATATATCTCACCCCCTTACCGATATGTGCAATTCTATAACAAATGGCTCTTGCTTCCCAGCCCAGGCTTTGACTGCTCATATTTGCATGCTTCCCAAACAGGGGAAGGACCCTCTGGTGTGTAGCAACTACCGCCCAATTTCATTGATCAATATCGACGTGAAGATATATGCCAAAATCCAGGGGCGTAGCTATAGGCTCATGGGCCCTGGTGCAAGAGTTCAATTTGGGCCCCCCTACCCTCAATACAGTTTCCTAACACCACCAGACCCCTGCACGCCCACCATGCCCAATAGCAGAACTAAAATCTCACAGAGAAAATACATTTTGATCCAATAAGTGCATAATAATAATGATGATAAGGATGCCATCTAAAAGTAGTACATTTTTATTTTTTTTGAAAAGTAGGCACTGTCTGTGGCAGCATAGTGACTTCTGTGTTACAGGGGGGCTGTCCTCGCTGCCAAAGAATCTCCCCCTGCCACTTGATTGACAGGAACGGATATCTTGCCGTACCAGGACAATTGCACGCCTGCGCTGCTGCTCAGAGTAGTGGCGCATGTGCTTAGACTCAGAGGCTCTGCTGGAACAGAGACTGTGCATTCACTGCAACCCAGAAGTAGCAGCACATGTACTCTGCTCTTCTACCATTGTAGCAGCAGTGCAGGAGGGAGACTTTCAGGGCCCCACAACATGTCCAGAGACTCCAGCCTCCAGCCCTATCATTCAAGAGGCAGGGACAGATGAGATTCCTCATCTGCAGCAGCCAGCAGGGACAGTCACAGACTGGGGGTGGGGGTGTTAGTTTATCACGCTGCCAGTTAATACATCCCTGATGTATTAACTGACCAATAACATGGAGATCCCAGTGCCAGCTGCCTTGCTGGTGGACGATTGGCATATACTTCTGCTGTGGCCCACAGCAGAAGTATATGCCAATCGTCCACCAGCAAGGCAGCTGGCACTGGGATCTCCATGTTATTGGTCAGTTAATACATCAGGGACCCCCTGGCATGGGGCCTGGGCATAGCTAAGTGCAAACAGGGTGATCCTCAGGCAGGACCGGGTGGCTGCCCTCGTCCACCAGCCCGTCCCCAATGCCAGTCAATACCCCCTTAGGAAATCTCTCATCAGATGTGAGAGCAGCAGCGATCGATCAGCCAGGATTAATGTGCACAGTGGGAGGCCCCCCCCTTAGGCAGGCGACAAACTGCCCCCCCCCCCCCCCTCAGTCTTAGGCAAGTGACAAACTGCCCCCCCTCAGTCTTAGGCCCCATGCACACTGCCGTGTTTCACAGCCGTGTGCGGGCCGTGGAACCGCGGCCTGGATCCCTCCTGAGAGCAGGAGCGCACGGCGTCATAGCAACCAGTGACGCCGTGCGCTTCCTGCTGCCGCCGCAATACAGTAATACACTGGTATGATCTATACCAGTGTTTAACTGTACTGTGCCGGCAGCAGGGAGCGCACGGCGTCATAGCAACCAGTGACGCCGTGCGCTCCTGCTCTCAGGAGGGATCCAGGCCGCGGTTCCACGGCCCGCACACGGCTGTGAAACACGGCCGTGTGCATGGGGCCTTAGGCAAGTGACAAACTGCCCCCCCCCCCTCATTCTTAGGCAAGTGACAAACTCAGCTCTGCTACATCTACAATGAGCAACTACAACAAATGTAATGCCAAACTGCAGTTCCTCTATGTGATGCCTTGGATAGCTTCCACTGGACCCACAGGCTGTGGGTCCAGTGGAAGCTATCCAAGGCATCACATAGAGGAACTGCTGTTTGGCATTACATTTGTTGTAGTTGCTCATTGTAGATGTAGCAGAGCTGAGTTTGTCACTTGCCTAAGAATGAGGGGGGGGGGGGGGCAGTTTGTCACTTGCCTAAGACTGAGGGGGGGGGGGCAGTTTGTCACTTGCCTAAGACTGAGGGGGGGGGGGGGCAGTTTGTCGCCTGCCTAAGGGGGGGCCTCCCACTGTGCACATTAATTCTTGCTTATCAATCACTGCTGGCCTGCTGCAGTCACATCTGATGAGACTGAAATTTCCTAAGGGGGTATTGACTGGTCTGGGCTTATCACAATCTCACCGGCGCTCTCGATCAGCCACCAGGCAGGTCAGGGGACTCACTCAGGCCAGGGACAGTCACTTACTGGACCGGACCAGGACCCCGGTCGGACGGTCCAGTAGTTTATCACTCCGCCGGCGCCACGCTCACCTCAGTATATCAACACAGGATAGGAGAAAAGAGTCACTCGCAAGTTCGCAGCACCTCTGCACACAGTTTCCACTTCCTGAACTGAAGCCGCTCCCCCTCCTCACTTCGCCTGCCCTGCACAGTCAGGGCTCACCTCTCAGCCTCCGCTCCGCCCCCTGTGAATCTGATTTTAGTTATCAGCTGCAGGCTGCGTTCTCCTGGCTTGAGGGGGCCCCGTGGGCCCCCCTGACTTAGGGGCCCGGTCGCAATTGCGACCGCTGCGACCCCTATAGCTACGCCAGTGCCAAAATCCTTGCCGACAGGTTAAAATTTCATATGCCATCTTTGGCAGATCAGGTGGGCTTTGTCCCTGGGCGGGAAGCAAGAGACAACACTATTAGATCTTTAGCCCATATCGCACGGTCCACCTCTTCCGGATCCCCCCTATGCCTCCTCTCAGTTGATGCCGAAAAAAGCCTTTGACCGGGTAGATTGGGTATTTTTACAGGAGGCGTTGGGGGCTTTCGGTCTAGGTCCCAATATGACACATTGGATCCTGGCCTTATATCACAATCCCAGAGCGCAAGTACGGGTGAACGGGGGTCTTTCTGACTCATTTCCGATTCTTAACGGTACGAGGCAGGGGTGCCCCCTATCCCCTCTACTGTATATTATGGTCATGGAATTCTTGGCCAGGGCCCTAAGGGCCAATCCTTCCATTAAGGGTCTTAACATTGGAGCCTTAGAATCTAAAATAGCCATTTACGCTGATGACCTCTTAATATACTGTTCCGATTCGGTAGTTGGTCTCCCCAACATCCTGAGAGAGTTCTCACTCTTCGGGGACTTAAGCAATTTCAAAGAAAACCTCCACAAGTCAGAGATATTGGATGCTAACATACCACCTGCTACAGTCTCATCCTTAATTCTTCATTCTCTTTTCAATGGAAAAAGGACTACATTTCATACCTAGGGACTGCCATCCTGTCTCACTTGGCCAGCCTGCATCAGAGGAATTTTGTTCCGCTGCTGGAGGACATTCAGAAAGACTTGGCATCCTGGAGGAAACTTCCTCTGTCGTGGTTTGGGAGATTGCACACTCTAAAGATGAGCGTGCTGCCTAGAATTTTGTATCTCTTTAGAACCATCCCTATACCTGTGTCATGTGCCTTCTTCAAGTCCCTCAGAACGCGGTTCTTGGATTTCATCTGGGCCGGCTTATCTCCTAGATTGGGGATGCATTTTCTAACTAGATCCAAATTGAGAGGGTGGATTGGAGTCCCAGATATGCAGCTGTACCATAGAGCGTCGATCCTCTCCTATGTGTTGGACTGGTTTCACAGTATCTCCTCTAAGAGGTGGGTCCAGTTTGAGAGGCTACAGATCGGTTTCCCGGTTCAGGACCTATTGTAGACTTCCAAGTCACATAGACCTAAACACATCCCATTTCTCACTGATGGGGTGCTGCATGTCTGGGACAAATATGCCGTTACCTTGGGTTGCACTACTTTTCCGGGTCCAATGAATCCCAAATTCAACAACCCTCGCTTTCCAATGGGAATGAGTCAACAGACGCTGTTGGGACTGCCTAGGGAGGAGAATATAAAAGTACGCGACTTAGTACTTAAAACAGTAATCCGTCCCCTAGACTCTTTCCCTGGGCAGAATGAGAGGGGGGCCTGGTTCCAATATATTTGCATTAAGAAGTTCATATCCTCTCTAGGGCCCATTTCCAACCTATCTAGGGACTTTACAGCCTTTGAATCTCTGTGTCTCCATAAGTCTTCCCCTACCCATTTGGTGTCTCTGGTCTATGGGCTGCTGCAGGAGAGTGGGGGACCTCTATCCTCTCTGCCATATGTTAAGGCTTGGGAGAGGGAACTGGCAAAAAATTTCTCTGAGGAGCAGTGGATAAAAACATTCACCCTATCCCATAAGTCCGCTGTTAGTTGTGGTTTGCAAGAAAAAAAAGTCAAGATCATATCCAGATGGTACAGGACGCCAGCCGTCTTGCATTCCTTCTACCCTACCTGCTCGGACTTATGTTGGAGATGTGGAATGGAGAGGGGTACTGTTAGCGGTTTTTCTCAGGCAGGTTTATGATGGTTATATGATGAGGCATCAGACCTCCAACCCGTGAATATTTCCCTGTGCAATGAATATCCGGTTTGCTTCTGATCAGGAGATAAATATCAAGCAAGACTTAACATAGGTTGTTAAATATCTGTAATCTTTATTTTCCAGCACATACTTATAGGGCTTTTTGGGGGTGGGCGCATATTGTCTCTCAAGATCCAATTGGAACAATCCTGGTAGTTCTTAGCAGGCCTTGGGAAACATGTTTGTCAAGATACAGTTGAAACTTTGTTAAACAATACTGGTATCTGCTATATACAATACATGAAAAAGGTTATTTTACATTGAACAGGTTTACTCTACATGCTAATAAGTTGAATAAGTTGCTGTCATTGTATGTGAGGTGAGATGTTAAATAGCCTTTTGTTCAGGGAGGCTGCTATTGTGTCAAGCAACTTGTTAATTCGAGGTACTGCATTCCACAAGAGATAAGGGTTGTATAATCTATGTCTAATCTGTGATGTATCAAAAGTAAGATTTATGAAAAATCCCTTTCAACCCAACCATTGATCCCAACTTATATATATATATATATATATATATAAAAAGGGGATCACTGTATGTTTTCCTCCATCTACGGCCGTGTGTGTATGTGTATATATATATATATATATATATATAGAAAAGATTAGGCAGCACTCCTTCGCATGCAGTAAATAGTTGTACGGTGCCCGCGGTAGTCCCTCGATACAGGACGGATAAACAACAGAGAAAGTCCGCAGCACTCCTTGAAGTAAAAAATGTGCAGTTTATTCACACATGTTAGAAAATTGACAACGTTTCAGTTCTCTCACAGAACCTTTCTCAAGTCAGGTGGACTTGAGAAAGGTTCTGTGAGAGAACTGAAACGTTGTCAATTTTCTGACATGTGTGAATAAACTGCTGTCACGAGGGTATCGAGAACCACGCCTGACTCCGTTATACCCGGGGTCAGGAAGTCGCAGCGGTTGGCTGCACGCTCTATTTAAGATAGGGCTGTTTTCCTTATGGTAGCTTTCTGGGTTTGCTTTGCAAACCCTTTTGGCTCACTCAGGGATCCGTAGCTCCTTCTCCTCAGCTGTTCCTTGTCCAGCACTCCCAAACCTCCTTATATTCCTCTCTCACACTTCTCTGGTTGCCAGAGATAGAGCTTCCTGCCTGGACATCTATTCTGACCCACTGGAGCTGTGTTGCTGCGTTCTCTGATTGTTGATTCAGAACGCTACACTCCGGATCCCTGTTGGACCTTTGTGGACCACAACTACAACTGTTCTTGGGCTTCGCGAATTTCTATAGGAAATTCATTAAAGATTATTCACTTATTGTAAAACCGCTTACTGATATGACTAGGAAGGGGACTGATTTTTCTAAATGGTCTGACGCCGCTAAAGTTGCTTTTTCCTCTCTAAAAGAGAGGTTTACCTCAGCACCTGTACTAGTCCAACCTGATGTCTCTCAGCCTTTTATTGTTGAAGTCGATGCGTCAGAGGTGGGAGTGGGGGCTGTGCTGTCTCAGGGTCCGTCTCCTGGCAAATGGCGCCCTTGTGCTTTCTTTTCTAAAAAACTATCTGCAGCAGAAAAGAACTACGATATTGGCAATAGGGAACTATTAGCTATTAAACTTGCGTTTGAGGAGTGGCGTCACTTCTTAGAGGGGGCAGTCCACCCCGTCACTGTGATTACGGACCACAAAAATCTCCTGTACCTCGAATCAGCTAAGCGTCTCACCCCTAGACAGGCTAGGTGGTCGCTATTTTTTACCAGGTTTAACTTTGTGATTACCTATCGTCCTGGGGCAAAGAACACCAAGGCTGATGCACTATCTCGTTGTTTCCCTGGAGGGGGTACTGTGAGTGATCCGGTGCCCATTCTACAGAGAGGAGTGGTTGTCTCTGCGGTACACTCTGTTTTGGAGGGGAAGGTGCTAGAGGCCCAGGGGGACGCCCCGGTCTCTTGCCCCTCAGAGAAATTGTTTGTACCGTTGAACCTGCGTTTCAAATTATTAAAGGAACATCATAATTCGGCACTTGCTGGGCACCCGGGTAGTAAAGCAACCTTGGAGCTATTGTCTCGTCGTTTTTGGTGGCCAAGGTTGCGTCAGGATGTATTAGATTTTGTGTCTTCTTGTTCTACCTGTGCGCGCGCAAAAGTTTCACATACACGTCCTGCAGGGTCTCTATTACCACTCGTCATTCCCAATAGACCGTGGACACATTTGTCAATGGATTTTATCACTGACTTACCTTTGTCTGCGGGTAAAACAGTTATTTTGGTAGTAGTGGACAGGTTTAGCAAAATGGTACACTTCATTGCGTTACCCGCACTACCTAATGCTAAGACTCTTGCTCAGGTATTCGTCAGTGAAATCGTGAAGCTTCACGGGGTCCCCTCCGATGTTGTTTCGGATCGGGGTACCCAGTTTATTTCTAAATTTTGGAAAGCTTTTTGTTCCCGTTTGGGGGTACACTTATCCTTTTCCTCAGCTTTCCATCCTCAGTCGAATGGACAGACTGAGCGTACCAACCAAAACCTTGAGACATATCTAAGATGTTTTGTGTCTGAAAACCAAGAGTTGTGGTCATCATATTTATCGTTAGCTGAGTTTGCCATAAATAATCGTCGTCAGGAATCCACTGGCAAGTCACCATTTCTTGGTGCATATGGTTTTCATCCCCAATTCTGTACTTTCAAAGAGGGGGGGTCTTCTGGGGTTCCCGAAGAGGAACGTTTTTCGTCATCTCTTTCATCGGTATGGCAGAAGGTGCAAGCTAACTTGAAAAATATGGGAGGTAAATACAAATGCATGGCTGATAAGAGACGGTCGCCAGGTCCGGACCTAGGAGTGAATGACTATGTGTGGTTGTCTACTAGGAATATTAAATTGAATGTTCCCTCTTGGAACCTGGGTCCTAGGTTTATTGGCCCTTACAAAATTGTAGCCATCATCAACCCCGTGGCTTTTTGCCTGGAGTTACCTCAGACTTTTAAAATTCATAATGTTTTTCATAAGTCGTTACTCAAAAAATATGTTCCACCTCTAGAACCATCACCGCTGCCACCCCCTCCTGTTGTCGTGGATGGTAATCTAGAATTTCAGATATCCAAAATTGTTAATTCTTGTCGGGTCCGCCGCTCTCTTCAATATCTGGTGCATTGGAGAGGTTACGGTCCCGAGGAAAGAATGTGGGTTCCTGCGTCTGAGGTAAACGCCGACAGGTTAGTTCAGGTTGTTCATGCCTCTCATCCTGAGAGACCTGGTCCTGAGTGTCCGGAGGCCCCTCATAGAGAGGGGGGTACTGTCACGAGGGTATCGAGAACCACGCCTGAATCCGTTATACCCGGGGTCAGGAAGTCGCAGCGGTTGGCTGCACGCTCTATTTAAGATAGGGCTGTTTTCCTTATGGTAGCTTTCTGGGTTTGCTTTGCAAACCCTTTTGGCTCACTCAGGGATCCGTAGCTCCTTCTCCTCAGCTGTTCCTTGTCCAGCACTCCCAAACCTCCTTATATTCCTCTCTCACACTTCTCTGGTTGCCAGAGATAGAGCTTCCTGCCTGGACATCTATTCTGACCCACTGGAGCTGTGTTGCTGCGTTCTCTGATTGTTGATTCAGAACGCTACACTCCGGATCCCTGTTGGACCTTTGTGGACAGTTGTTGTCGTCCACCTGGGTGTTTGTGTTTGTTTGTATTTGTCTGTCCTCTCCCTGGTGTTTCCCTCTTAGTGCAGTGGTGCGGACTAGCGATCCCACCGGCCCGTTCACTATCTAGGGCTCATTTCAGGGAAAGCCAGGGTTTAGGCACGTGATCGCCGCACGGGTGAGGAACCCGTCTAGGGACGTCAGGGCAGTCAGGTGCCAGCCGCAAGGTGAGTTAGGGGTCACCACCTTTCCCTCTCCCTTGGGCAGGGCTTTCCCTGTTTTCCTCCCTGTGTGTGACGCCGGTCATTACAACTGCACATTTTTTACTTCAAGGAGTGCTGCGACTATGAAGGAGATAAAAAAAAACTTCTGTGTAATTTGGCGCACAGTAGGAAAAAATCTCCTGCATAGTGAAAAGAGAAAAGAAAGAAAAGTAAGAAAAAACATAAGGCATGCAAGCTCTGCACATAGATAGGTCTAACCTGAATATCCTTTTACTGGGCTAACCCCGCCCTCCATGGCACATGGCTGCCCAGTAATGTTACAGATATGCAGGTACATTCCACCTCATGCCTTGACCAATAGAAATACTTTTTAGACCTGGAAGGTACACATTCGCACATTTCCTGAGAGTGACGGTGGGTGGCGCTCAAACACTCACCATCCACTACCACACCCAGAACATGCGCAAATGCCCCCAAATGAATCAGCCTTTTTTTAAACAAATGTGGCCCTAATTAGACAACATCTATTTAATCTGGTACAAATATGCTACTGACCCACAGTGAATGTCTGTTAGACATGGTAACGAAAGGGGGGATCAGTCCCTGAGGAAGGTCTTTTAAAACAGGGTCGACCAAGAAAGGTGATATAGCATTCACATGGACACCAGTCCCACCAACCAATGTTTCATGTTGGGGCGCCCATGGTTCATGTGAGACCGTCATCAGCGTGCTATACCCCACCGTTGCTGATGAGGACCCGCTGGTAGCTTTCACTAAGAACATTGCTCTCAGAGGAAGCAGCCATTGGATCCCTCCCAAACCAACGGTGGCGGCTTTCACATGGGAAGTAGGGACCAGAGTGCTGATCTAAAGAATTTCCCTTGCAACGACCCGACCCGATCACGCTCTCATAACCGTAATCAGGTCAGACCTTACACAGGGAGGCATATACAAAATAAACTTACATACCATTCCTAAGCCAAAAAGAAAGTCTACTATAGTCATCCTATGCTTAAGAAAACTTTCCACGACAGTTCCCTCCTCTCTGTAATATGTCCCCTGTGTTCTTTGAGTCTCTTGCTGAATCCTTGGTTTCCTTAGCTTGCCCTCGTCGATTGTGATACTCCTTGGGTGTCATTGCCTCCGTGATGATGCTCCATCCCTCAGTTCGATTCTTCGGGGAGTTGACTCTGAGCGAGGTCCTGATGTGGTAAGGTGTGGCGTGACGATGAACGTTTAGTTGGACATCCTTTCCATCAAAGGCATAGGTTGATCCGTGGTGTAGTTGGGAGCTGCGAATAGGATGTGATTATCTGCACGTGACTGGGCGATCCGATCGATCAAACAGCAGGAGCATCTCACCAGGATATATATGATAAAGAGAAAAACAACAACATGAGGATATATATACTCCTTCACTATTTCCTTCACCTACTATTTCCTTCAACCAGTTACCTATGGAAAACATGAAATCTCCAAAACCACCCAAAGCTGCGAAAGGATTCTATCCCTCATTAGTAATAGCCCTAGCTCTGCCCTGAATTACAGTGACCTTATCCATATGGGCCTGGACATTATCACTGGTATCTGCGATTGAAGTACAGCAGTCCTCTCCTATAAACTCACAGAAACCCCCCCTTAGAAGCTAAAAGATAACCCAGCGCCATCTTTTCCTCTAAGACGAGGGTTGGCTTGGTGCACCTGTTGGCAAGGGAAACAAAAGCGAAATATCATCATAATCACTGTTTAATTTCTTAATCAGTTTTGACACATATTCCTCTTGTATGTGCTGCAAGTCTCTAGGCATCAGAATTAATGGACTCATTGTCCATGGGGTTGGGAAGGCTCTCCTCATCCAAATACTACTCCTCCCTTTGACCATAGAGCGTTAGCGTCTTTGGGCAACCCTTGAATCTTTGATGCCCTTGCATATATTGTTCTACTGGGCTGTGCAGACTGTACAATAGGCTGATTAATATGCTCAGACAAAACCTGTTCCTCAGGTTGTGTAAAGCCATTAACCTGTGGTAGAGTCAAGTTTGCGCATATCTCATCATCTGATTCTGTTGTTAATATTGTTACTAAAGGGTACACATATGGGGGTGGGACAGGAGTTGGAGTCACAAAGCGGGTTTTACTTTGCTGTCTTGTATTTGAACTGCACAAGTCAGTCCAAACTTTTGCACAGATAGCCATGCTTGGCCGCAAGTTTTCATATACATTTTATTCCAGTGAGGGTCTCCTTTGTACCATGGAAAAGTGGCTATGTCATTCAGACATAGGCCCTTGATCATGGCCATATGAAAGTCTGAAAAAGACCCTTCTTTTGGGAACGGGTCAGTACATTTCATTCCTTCTGTCCATTTACACATATTATCAACCCAAGGATCAGTATAAAATGGACCTAAACACCTCTGGACAAACATTTTTGGACTTTCCCCTAATTCATTTTTAGGAGACAGTTTCACCATAGAGAGATTTGCAGCAGACTTAGGTCACATGATTTTCAGTGCTAAATTTAGAATTCAGTTTCTTTTTGGGATTCTTCTTACCATAAGAATTGCCCATTTTTACTTACCTAAAATATACAGTGAGATCAGCTGGAGGTTTATCAAAGGATGATTATGTTTGTGTTCAGTGCAAAAATACTTACTGATAAACCTTATGATTATCAGTTTATGTTTTCTTTTTTTATCCTATTTCTTCTAATTCAGGTTCATAACTACTTCTGAATATATGGCAGATTTTAAACTATTCTGGATGGTATTACTTCTAATTTAGGATCATATTACTCCTCCATCTATGGCAGATTTTAAACTATTGATGGCCAATTTTATACCTTCAATTTCAGCATGAACTCGCATACAATCTATACCTAATCTATACACAGTCTATACAGTAAAATTCAACCTTATACACTCACCTAAAGAATTATTAGGAACACCATAATAATACGGTGTTGGACCCCCTTTTGCCTTCAGAAGTGCCTTAATTCTACGTGGCATTGATTCAACAAGGTGCTGATAGCATTCTTTAGAAATGTTGGCCCATATTGATAGGATAGCATCTTGCAGTTGATGGAGATTTGAGGGATGCACATCCAGGGCATGAAGCTCCCGTTACACCACATCCCAAAGATGCTCTATTGGGTTGAGATCTGGTGACTGTGGAGGCCATTTTAGTACAGTGAACTCATTGTCATGTTCAAGAAACCAATTTGAAATGATTCGAGCTTTGTGACATGGTGCATTATCCTGCTGGAAGTAGCCATCAGAGGATGGGGTACATGGTGGTCATGAAGTGATGGACATGGTCAGAAACAATGCTCAGGTAGCCCGTGGCATTTAAACAATGGCCAATTGGCACTAAGGGGCCTAAAGTGAGCCCAGAAAACATTCACCACACCATTACACCACCACCACCAGCCTGCACAGTGGTAACAAGACATAATGGATACATGTTCTCATTCTGTTTACGCCAAATTCGGATTCTACCATTTGAATGTCTCAACAGAAATCAAGACTCATCAGACCAGGCAACATCTTTCCAGTCTTCAACAGTCCAATTTTGATGAGCTCATGCAAATTGTAGCCTCTTTTTCCTATTTGTAGTGGAGCTGAGTGGTACCCGGTGGGGTCTTCTGCTGTTGTAGCCCATCCGCTTCAAGGTTGTGCGTGTTGTGGCTTCACAAATGCTTTGCTGCATACCTCGGTTGTAACGAGTGGTTAGTTCAGTCAACGTTGCTCTTCTATCAGCTTGAATCAGTCGGCCCATTCTCCTCTGACCTCTAGCATCAACAAGGCATTTTCGCCCACAGGACTGCCACATACTGGATGTTTTTCCCTTTTTACACCATTCTTTGTAAACCCTAGAAATGGTTGTGTGTGAAAATCCCAGTAACTGAGCAGATTGTGAAATACTCAGACCAGCCCGTCTGGCACAAACAACCATGCCACGCTCAAAATTGCTTAAATCACCTTTCTTTCCCATTCTGACATTCAGTTTGGAGTTCAGGAGATTGTCTTGACTAAAAATGCTTAAGCAACTATACAGCTATATACAGGTTTTAGCAAAGGATATTCGTTGCACACAATACTGTTTTTCAGATTAGGGGACTCCAGACCCCATTTTTTCTTCAGGAATATCAGATTCCTGCGGGACTTCAGATCCCTCTATTTCTTTAGGAATATCAGATTCCTGTGGGACTTCAGATCCCTCTATTTCTTTAGGAATATCAGATTCCTGGGAGACGCTTATCAGAAGCGCTTACCGGGTTCAAATAATCCACTCTTACAGTATAGGGCAGTAATAATATATATCTAAAATATAGAATCACTTACCCGATACTGTTTTTTGGGTGGATCCCACCTTCTGACACCAGCGGTTTTTCTCAGGCAGGTTTATGATGGTTATATGATGAGGCATCAGATTTCCAACCCGTGAATATTTCCCTGTGCAATGAATATCCGGTTTGCTTCTGATCAGGAGATGTTTAACAACCTATGTTAAGTCTTGGTTAATATTTATCTCCTGATCAGAAGCAAACCGGATATTCATTGCACAGGGGAATATTCACGGGTTGGAGGTCTGATGCCTCATCATATAACCATCATAAACCTGCCTGAGAAAAACCGCTAACAGGTACCATGTCCCACATTTGGTGGCACTGTCCTAAAGTGTCCCCATTTTGGGAGGCTTTGAATGTTCTATAAAACCAGATCACAGGCACTTCCGCAAAGTGGTCCCTGGAGGGGAGTCTGCTATCTATGCTCCCTGGTTCCATTCAAACTTTAAAGAGGGGCCTTCTGAGATTTTTTGTGCAGGCCGCGCGTTTGATTGTACCTAGACATTTGAAGTCTCGGGAAGCTCCAAAAATAAAAGAATGGTTAAACACTTTTGAAAACATACGTAAGATGGAGGAACTAATAGCTGAAGATAAAAGGTTCCGATAGGAAGTATGTTAAGACATGGACCCCCTGGATCTTGTTCAGGGACACTCCGGCGTTTTTTAGTTGGTTAGCTCAGGCAGATAGTAGCGGGTAAATTTGTCAGTTATCCACCTTAACATAGTGTTACCTTTCCTCTTGTGTTTCCCTTCCCATGTCGTCTTGTTGTTGTCATCGTCTTCAGTGTAATTGTTATATGGAATAGTTGTCTTTTCATTATCTACTCCATAAGAGTCATGCTGTACAATTTCAACATCATATACAGTAGTCTATATGTATTTTGATATCAATCTGTCGGAAATATTGTATGTCAGATATGATGCTGCTTTAACCCTTTCACGACCGCAATCTGTATATATACGTGATAGCTGCACATACCCCGTGCAGCTACCACGTATATATACGTTCTGGCAGCTCTTTAATCCAAGCGCTGCAAAGCGCTTGGATTAAAGCTTCTGCCCCTGCCCTGTATGCTGTCACGGACAGCATACAGTGCAGTAATGCCGGCAAGGGACCAATCGGAGTGGCCCCTTGCCGGCAATCGATCCGATTGGTTAGTCTGTGCAGACTAACCAATCGGATCGCGGCAGTGAAAAAATGCCGGTTTCATGCTCTGATCTGCGCTCTGCAGATCAGAGCCTGAAAGTCGATAGCGTTCCTCATGCCCCCCGATCCTCCAAGCCTTTGGTGCCCCTCTGTGGTCCCCCCCCCCGATCTGTGCCCCGCTGATCTGTGCCCAGCCGGCGCTCATCTCCTTCCTGCCCTGATTGGCATGCGGTCCGCCCCCTCCCCGCCCCCTGCATTAATTTTCTGGCCGCCCCTCCAGCCCCAGCCTCCCTCAATATTGTCCCTACCCCCCGATTCCCCATTCGGTGTGTGTGTGATGGCGGCGGCTCCATTCCTGAGCCGCCGCCATCAGCAGAGTGTCAGCTCTATGCTGACACTCTCCTGTAACCCGATAGATGCCGCGTTTGCGGTGGTTGCGGCATCCATCGGGTTAACAGAGGGAGGGGGCTCCCTCTCTCCACCATCGGGGCTGCAGCGCTGTGATCGCAGCGCCCGATGGTTGCCATGGCAACCGGACGCTTTGCAAAAGGGTCCGGTTGCCATGGCAAAGGCGTCCAGAGCTGCCACCTACAGGCAGTCTGGAAGTATTATACTTTGCAATGCAAGAGCATTGCAAAGTATAGTACAACTATCAGCCCCACTGGATCTTCAAGATTCAAGAGGGAACTGATAAAAAAAAAAGTGAAAATAATAAAAGTAAAAATAAATCAATAAATAAATAAAAATGTAAAAAAAAAAAAGACATTGCCTTTTCCTATAAAAAAATGAAAAAATAAAATACACATATTAGGTGTCACCGCGTCCGTAACGACCGTCTCTATAAATATATCACGTGATGGACCCCGTCCGATAAACACCATAAAAATAAAATAAAAAAAACAGTGCCAAAAAAGCTAATTTTGTCACCTTACATCACAAAAAGTGCAACAGCAAGCGATCAAAAAGGCTTATGACCCCCAAAATAGTACCAATCAAACCGTCACTTCGTCCCACAAAAAATGATACCCTATTTAAGACAATCGCCCAAAAAATAAAAAAGCTATGGCTCTCAGACTATAGAGACACTAAAACATCATTTTTTTGGTTTCAGAAATGCTATTATTGTGTAAAACTTAAATAAATAAGAAAAAGTATACATATTAGGTATTGCCACATCCGTAACGATCTTCTCTATAAAACTATCACATGACCTAACTCCTCAGATGAACTCTGTAAAAATGAATAAATGAAAACTGTTCCAAAACAGCCAATTTTTGGGTCACCTTGCCCCATAATGTGTAATAATGAATGATCAAAAAATCCTATGTACCCAAAAATGGTACCAATAAAAACCTCAACACTTTCTGCTAAAAACGAGCCCCTGCACAAGACGATCGGCAGAAAAATAAAAAACATATGGCGTTCAGAAAACCAATCCAGCACAATCTGCCTTCCAAAAACTGTATGGCATTCCTTTCCTTCTTCGCCCTGCCGTGTGCCCGTACAGCAGTTTACGACCACATGTGGGGTGTTTCTGTAAACCGCGGAATCAGGGTAATAAATATTGAGTTTTGTTTGGCTGTTAACCCTCAATGTGTTAAAGAAAAAAAATATATAAAATGGAAAATCTGCCAAAAAAGTGAAATTTTTAAATTTCATCTCCATTTTCCTTTAATTCTTGTGGAACGCCTAAAGGGTTAAAAAAGTTAGTAAAATCAGTTTTGAGTAACTTGAGGGGTGTAGTTTCTACAATAGGGTCATTTATGGGGGTTTCCACTATGTAAGCCCCACAAAGGGACTTCAGACCTGAACTGGTCCTTAAAAAGTGGGTTTTGGAAATTTTCTTAAAAATTTTAAGAATTGCTTCTAAACTTCTAAGTCTTCTAACGCCCTAAAAAAATAAAATTACATTTCCAAAATGATGCCAACATAAAGTAGACATATGGGGAATGTTAAGTAATAAATATTTTATTAGGTATCACTTTCTGTTTTAGACGCAGAGAAATTGAAATTTGGAAAATTGTGAATTTTTCCTAATTTTTGGTAAATTTTGGATTTTTTCATAAATAAAGGTGAAATATATTGACTCAAATATATGACTATCATGAAGTACAATGTGTCACGAGAAAACAATCTCAGAATGGCGTGGATAAGTAAAAGTGTTCCAAAGCTATTACCACATAAAGTGACGCATGTCAGATTTGTAAATTTTGACCTGGACACTGGGGCATCAATGACCCTTGGTCATGAAAGGGTTAAATACGACTTCTGTAATAAAAATAATTGAACAACAAATGGGACATGGTGTCAAAACACTAGTCCAGCAAAATCTGCCTTCCAAAAACCGTATGGCATTCCTTTCCTTCTGCGCCCTGCCGTGTGCCTGTACAGCAGTTTACGACCACATATGGGGTGTTTCTGTAAATTACAGAATCAGGAACATAAATATTGAGTTTTGTTTGGCTGTTAACCCTTGCTTTGTAACTGGAAAAAATGGATTGAAATGGAAAATCTGCCAAAAAGTAAAATTTTGAAATATTTTCCATTAATTCTTGTGGAACACCTAAAGGGTTAACAACGTTTGTAAAATCAGTTTTGAATACCTTTAGGGCGTAGTTTGCAAAATGGGGTCATTTTTGGGTGGTTTCTATTATGTAAGCCTTACAAAGTGACTTCAGACCTGAATTGGTCCTGAAAAAGTGGGTTTTAGAAATTTATAAAAAATTCTAAGCCTTGTAACGTCCACAAAAAATAAAATGGCATTCCCAAAATTATCCAAACACAAAGAAGACATATGGGGAATGTAAATTAATAATATATTTTGGAGGTATTACTATGTATTATAGAAGTAGAGAAATAGAAATTTGGAAATTAGCCCAATGTCCATGCCAACCTCTGTCTCGCTCCTCTCAGTGTGCGTTGCTCATCCTGTTCCTGCTGCTGGTTCCGCAGTCTGCATCTGCTGCCCCTCCTCTCCCCTCCCACAGCCGGCCCAGTGGGAGCTCCATCTTCCAGCTTGTGCTGCAGGCCACAGCCTGTGCTTCATTGCTCAGCCTCTCCTGTGTGCTCATAGGGCCAGCATACATACATCTTAATCTTCACCAGCCTATGGCTTACCACCTCAAGGTATTTAAGGTAGATTCCCGAAGGGTGCCTGAGGTTTAGGTTGTCTAGCTTGTTAGTTTCCTGAGAAGGTGTGCCATTCTGTATACCAGGTTTTTCAGGGTCTTCAGGTGGACCCCGAAAAATTTACTGCTACATTGAACTGGTCTCATCTGGTCTGAAAGCAATCCAATGTTTTAAAGGTTTTGCTAATTATTATCGGCTATTTATCCATAATTTCACGGCTCCCATTTCAGCCTTGTCCTGCAAGGGAGCAGATGTTAAAAAGTGGACGCCTGAAGCTGAAACAGCATTGGTGACTTTAAAACAAGCCTTTTCTTAAGTGCCAGCTTTGCATCATCCGGATTCCAGTAAGCAATTATATTTGGAGGTAGATTTGTCTTCTATAGCAGATGGAGTAATTTTAACCCAAAAGTATTTTTGTGGCAAAATTGTATTGTGTGTTTTTTCTCCAAGGTCTTTACTGAAATTATTCCATTGGAAACAGGGAATTCTTGACCATCAAAATGCAAAATGACCATCTTGAAGATGCAACTCACCCAATGGTAATTTACACCGACCAAAATCTTACATATCTCCAGTCTGCACAGAGGCTTAATCCCTGTCAAGCGAGGGATTGTTTTTTGCTTAATTTCATTTTCTCCCTCATTTCCAGCCCTCAGTCAAATTTTTTTAAAGCTGACCCTGTTTCAAATCCATTTCACTCTTCTGACCATGAAGAAAAAACACAACATATAGATCCGGCAAGGTTTGTAACAGTGACTCCAGTCAATATAATTATTATTATTATTTATTATTAAAGCGCCATTTATTCCATAGCGCTGTACATATGATAAGAGGTATACATACATAATACAGACACTAAGCATAAACAAGACGAGTTACAAACTGGTACAGAAGGAGAGAGGGCCCTGCCCGTGAGGGCTTACAATCTACATAGTATGGGAGAAGGACATAGTAGGTGCGGGTGAAGTTGGTCATGGCGGTATGGAGGCAGCAGGGCCACTGGTTGTAGGCTTGTCTGAAGAGGTGGGTTCTCAGGTTCTCAGGAGTCGATTGTTGTTAGAGGCGATAAGAGGAGAGGAGAGAAGGAGGTCTTGCGAGGATGGGAGAGTGCGTGTGGGGGTGTATCGGGAAAGTAGCTCAGAGATGTAGGGAGGGGACAGGTTATGGACGGTCTTGTATGTATTTGTTAGTACTTTGAAGTGAATTCGCTGGGCAGTGGGGAGCCAGTGAAGGGATTTACGTGCCACAGTCTAAGAGAAAGCAGGCCTTGACCTGGGGACACTGTTCAAAAAGACATCTTGGGACGCATTAAACTTTATACTAATTTCTCAGTATTATTGGTGGCCAACCATGCTCAAGAATGTACAAGACTACTTTTCAGCTTGTTCCTCATGTGCCCAAAACAAAATGCCAAGACAAAAACCCACTGGTCT
Organism: Bufo gargarizans; assembly: GCF_014858855.1. Taxonomy (NCBI): domain Eukaryota; kingdom Metazoa; phylum Chordata; class Amphibia; order Anura; family Bufonidae; genus Bufo; species Bufo gargarizans. The sequence goes on along the minus strand of NC_058083.1, from coordinate 287,603,282 downwards.
TCTTCTCCCTCTTCCAGTTCCTGAGGCTCCCTGGCAACACGTTGCTATGGATTTTATTACGGAATTGCCACCTTCTGGTTGCAAAGTTACTGTATATGGGTAGTGCATAATCGTTTTTCAAAAATGTCTGGCCTTCTCAGTTGGCAAAGTTTTTCATACCTATCTTCTGTTTCCATGGCTTCCCACAATATATTGTGTCTGACAGACATGTTCAATTTATTTCAAAATTCGGGACGGTGGTCTGCAAACTCCTGGATGTATTTTTTCATTTTTATTCTGCATATCATCCCCAATCTAATGGGCAGGTTGAATGGTAAGGATCCGACTGATACAATGTCTTGCATCAGGCATGCTCAACCTGCAAAACTACAACTTCCATCATTCCCGGACAGCCTACAGAAGTGCATGGTGGGATTTGTAGTTTTACAACAGCTGGAGGGCCGCAGGTTGAGCATTCCTGTCTTACATAATTTCACCAATGACCATCAAGATGACTGATGTTACCTTAAGCAGATTTTTCTCATAATAATGTCAGCAAGTCCACATGTAAAATCTCCATTTTTTGCCGTATATGGTCAGCAAACCAGCATCCCTATAGCTGTTTCTGCTTCCTCAGGAGTTCAAGCGGCCGATGTTTCAGCAAGGACTTTTTCTAGAATCTGTCAGGAAACCATAACCGCATTGGAAAAAGCCTCTGTTCAGATAAAGAAACTACTGCTGCCTTAAACAGCTGATCGGTGGGGGTCCCGGGTGTCAGGTACTGATGACCTATCCAGAGGAGGTCATCAGTATTTAAGTAAAAAAAAAAAACTAAAACTTAAAGTGCCATCCAACAAATTGGCTTCTTGCTTCCTTGGACCATTTGAAATTATCAAGAAAATGAATCCTGTTAGTTATAAATTAAAACTTCTCATATCTCTTTAGTACCATATTATTTTTAAGTTTCTCTGCTCAAGCCACTAGTCTTCATTAGATTCTGTGAAGGTTCTGCATAAGGCCTCATGCACACGACTGTTTTTTGGTCTGCATCCGAGCTGCAGTTTTTGCGGCTTGGATGCGACCCACTCACTTCAATGGGGCCGCAAAAGATGTGGACAGCACTCCGTGTGCATTCGTGTTTTTCAGATCCGCAATTTGCGGACCGCAAAACACACAACGGTCGTGTGCATGAGGCTTAAGTATTTTGTCCTGTCAGTTCTGAAGATTCTTATGAAGTCAAGAATATTGCTGGAACGAAAAACTCAGGGTCAAACATATTTTCTGGTGGACTGGAAAGGCTATGGTCCAGAGGAGAGGTCTTGGGATCCAAGGGAGAATTTTGATGCTCCTTTTCTGGTAAAGAGATACCTGGAAAAGAGTGGCTTGAAGAAGGGGGAGTATTGTTAGGTGTGCAGTCCATTCTCAGTAACCTCCTACTGTCCCCTGTGGCAGCAGATGCTATGCCACTTACTATGAGATCCATAGTCTATGTTGCCAATGTCCTCTCTATGCTTCTGCCTCCATGCCCCCGCCTGATGGTCCCTTAGGGCACACATGTTCACTTATAGGCTCTTAAAGGGCCAGTTTACGCACTCCAAAATCCATCCCCTTTCAAATTCAGTATGTGTTTAAGTTAACCCAACCTGTCTAGCTTCTCTGTGCTCAAGTCTCTATGCTATATGCTTTGTGTTTGCCTCATCATATAAAGAGCTATATTATCCCTCAAATCCTGACCTTTTACCCAGCTAAGTTAGCTGAAACAGCTGTCTGCAAATAAGGTACTGGCTTAGTTATTATCCAAGTTGCGTCTCAAGACCTGTTTAAAAGGTTGAACATTGACCTACAGTATCAGGACATAGTGCACGTAGGTGTGCAATATGACCTGATGCTGTGTGCTGTCATGTCACAGTACAGCGCGACGTAGAAGACCAGGGAGGGTAAGTGAATCTGCCAAGTGGCAGCACCGTCCAGAGCTGGAGAGGTAAGTTTATTTTTTTGTTTATTTTAAATGTCTGATCTGATGTCTGATTGGGGCTGATCTGAGGCTAATGAAGGCTGGGGAGGGTCTGATTGGGGTTTGATCTGAGGATGGAAGGTCTAATGATCTGAGGCTGGGGGGTCTGATCTGAGGCTGGTGGTCTGATCTGAGGCTAGGGAGGGTCTTATGGGGGTCAGATCTGAGGTTGGGAGGTCTGATAGGGGTGTAATCTAAGGGCTGAGGGTCTGATGCGGGTCTGATCTGAGGCTAGGGAGGGTCTGATGGGGGTCTGATCTGAGGTTAGGAGGTTTTATGGTGGTGTGATCTGAGGCTGGGGGTCTGATGAGGGTCTGATCTGAGGCTGCTGTAGGCTGCTGGGGTCTGATAGGAGGCTGATTTGAGGCTGATGAAGGTGTGGGGCGGATCTGAGGCTGAGAAAAGGATAGGCAGGGACAGTTGCGAAGAAAGAGGCAGTGACAGTGGCAGGGAGAGTGAAAGCTGGGTGAAGCCCCCGCTGGACCCCTCTGGGTTTAGCTTGGCTGCCATTAATGCCAAATAAAGAACTAAATATATAACATTCTCAACTTAAAAATTTGACTACTATATGTGGTCAAAATGGCGCCTGTACTATTTGCAATATATAGCGCAGACGCCATTTTGTGCTACAAAAATACAGCTCTCTAGATTTTTTTAATTGAAGCACAATTTCTGTAACTTACCCCTAAGTCACTTATATGTTTGACCAAATCTATCAAATTTTTAAGTTGAGAATTTTGTATGACCCCCGAACGATGTTACAAATATCCAAATGGTCCTCGGCAGCAAAGAGGTTCCCCATTCCTGACTAATACAATAGCTACCTTACATCTGTTGGCATTCGAGGCAGAGCTGGCTAAGGCTGGTTTCACACAGGCGTTGCGGGAAAAGGTGCGGGTGCGTTGCGGGAACATGCACGATTTTTCCGCACGAGTGCAAAACATTGTAATGCGTTTTGCACGTGCGTGAGAAAAATCGGCATGTTTGGTACCCAAACCCGAACTTCTTCACAGAAGTTCTGGCTTGGGATCGGTGTTCTGTACATTGTATTATTTTCCCTTATAACATGGTTATAAGGGAAGATAATAGCATTCTGAATACAGAATGCATAGTACAATAGCGCTGGAGGGGTAAAAAAAAAATCACCTTAATCCACTTGATCGCGCAGCCGGCATCTCTACTGGCTTCTTTCTTTGCTGTGTGGAGGAAAAGAACCTGTGGTGACGTCACTCCGATCATCACATGGTCAGTCACATGATCTTTTACCATGGTGATGGATCATGTGATGACCGGAGTGACGTCACCACAGGTCCTTTTCCTCCACACAGCAAAGAAATAAGCCAGTAGAGATGCCGGCTGCGCGATCAAGTGGATTAAGGTGATTTTTTTTAACCCCTCCAGCGCTATTGTACTATGCATTCTGTATTCAGAATACTATTATTTTCCCTTATAACCATGTTATAAGGGAAAATAATAAAATGATCGGGTCTCCATCCCGATCGTCTCCTAGCAACCGTGCGTGAAAACCGCACCACATCCGCACTTGCTTGCGGATGCTTGCGATTTTCACGCAGCCCCATTCACTTCTATGGGGCCTGCGTTGCATGGATTATCGCATCGCAACGCACAATATAGAACATGCTGCGATTGTTGCCATTGAAAACCACAATTCATTAGCAAAAAACAAGCTCTCATATCGACAAAATAATAAAATTTGAAAAACAAAAAATTGTCATGGCCCTACAAAAATAAGCCTTATCGTTAAAGGGGTTGTCCTACGAAAAACATTCTACTGGTTTCAAACCAGGACTTTGATTTGAAAACCTTTGTAATTGCATATAATTAGAATTTAGTATAGCCACTGAGTTATTCAATAACATGTATATGTATAATGCCTCCTGCTGTTTGCTATTTTTCTAATTTCTCTGTCCACCTTCTGAGCTGGATACACCAGCTGCAGCAGAAAGGACACACACCTGAGAAGGGACACATCCCCTGGACTGTGATAGGAACAGATCTGCAGCAGAAAGGACATGTTCCTGAGAAAGGACATGTCTCTCTGAGCTGCCAGCTTGAAATAAATCTTGAAAAGCAATGGAAACAATCAATGTGGAGATCTCTGGATCCATAAGAGGTATGTACAGGGCAGTGGCGGATCCAGGGGGGGCCAACGGGGCAATTGCCCCCCCCAAGCTGTAGGCAGGCGGCGGCGACTGGGCACAGGGAGATGAGCGCTTCCATTGTGGAAGCGCTCATCTCCAGTCATCTGTATCGCTGTCCTCAGGACAGCGATACAGATGCCTGCCTGTGCTGCGGTAGGGGAGGGAGAGGTGTGTCCCTTTCCCTTCCTCTGATAGGCTGCCGGCCTAGTGCCTGCAGCCTATCAGAGGCCGGCGTAGGCGGCGCGATGACGTCATCACGCCGCCTGAGCCATACAGCGTGGGACACAGGCCAGAAGAGGCCTGCATCGCATCACTGACATGGAGGTAAGTATGTGTTTTTTTTTTATTATTATTATATACAATACTTTTACTGGCGGAGGCTGTTATTAATGGCAAAGGGGGGGCTGTTATTACTGGCAAAGGGGGCTGTTATTACTGGCAAAGGGGGCTGTTATTACTGGCGGGGGCTGTTATTGCTGGCAAAGGGGGGGCTGTTATTACTGGCAAAGAGGGGGCTGTTATTACTGGCAAAGGGGGCTGTTATTACTGGCAAAGGGGGCTGTTATTACTGGCAAAGGGGGGGCTGTTATTACTGGCGGGGGCTGTTATTACTTGCGGGGGCTGTTATTACTGGCAAAGGGGGGCTGTTATTACTGGCGGGGGCTGTTATTACTGGCAAGGGGGGGGGGCTGTTATTACTGGCACCTGGGGGCTGTTATTACTGGCAAAGGGGGGCTGTTATTACTGGCAAAGGGGGGCTGTTATTACTGGGGGCTGTTATTACTGGCACAGAGGGGCTGTTATTACTGGGGGCTGTTATTACTGGCACAGAGGGGCTGTTATTACTGGGGGCTGTTATTACTGGCACAGAGGGGCTGTTATTACTGGGGGCTGTTATTACTGGCACAGAGGGGCTGTTATTACTGGGGGCTGTTATTACTGGCACAGAAGGGCTGTTATAACTGGGGGCTGTTATTACTGGCACGAGGGGCTGTTATTACTGGGGGCTGCTATTACTGGCACAGGGGGGCTGCTATTACTGGCATAGGGGGCTATTATTACTGGCACGGGGGGCTGTTAATACTGGCACATGATTGGGGGCACTATAGGGGCATCTACTGAGGCCACAAAGAAGGGGTATTTTGTATGGGCTCTCTGTACAGTACAATTTTATACTGGGTCACATTATGGTGGGTACTATGGGGAAGGGGGGAGAGGAGTACTATGGGGTCATCTACGGGGGGCACTAAGAAGGGGTATTTTATACTTGCAAATTATGGGGGACACTGAGGGCATCTACTGGAGCATTTTATACTGGTACATTATGGGGGGCACTAGGAGGAAGGAGGGTGTGGAGCACTATGGGGTCATTTACTAGGGGCACTATATAGGGGTATTTTATACTGGCACATTATGGGGGCACTATGGGGACATTAGCTCAACTGGGGGCATTACAAGGGGGTATTTTTTGCACTGTCACATTATAAGGAGAATTATTACTACTGGGGGGGGGGCATTATGGTGGGCTTTATTACTCCCCCATGGTATGACCCCCTAGTAGCAGCACCGGCCTCTCCCTGCTCTGCTATCCCTCTGCCCCTTCTCCAAATACTTATTATGAAATCTTTCTCATTAGGATAAAGCACAACATCAGCTCCGCCGAGCCCCCGGCCAAAGTGTGGAAGTGGCGTCCGAGACCCCGTCAAAACCTCAAGTTTCTTGTACATATTATTATTGCCAGCACAGCAATCCTGTCCTGAATTGGTATACATTGGTTTTGTGGGCAGGAGATTAATCGCATTACAAGTTTTGCATTACATAACCAGCCACCTGCAAGAAACAAATATAGAGTTTTTCTCTTTTGAACAGAGACAGACTTTTTTTTTTGTTCAAAACCATGTTTATAATACATATGATTATTGCCAGCGCAGCACTCCAATAGTATTTTGTTGTGCCAAGCAATTACACATTTTTCAGTGCATTATATCTGTCCAGTGTTATTAAACGCATTGCATTATAGCACAAGCATTTAACATCAATAACTCCATCGTCAACTTAGATGAAAAATACACAGTAGAAACAGAAATTTTACTGCCTATCCTGAAATGTTATACATTGGTATTGTGGGCAGGAGATTAATCGCATTACAAGTTTTCAGCTGCTGCAGAACCTCATAGCAGTTTTGTGTTACAAAACCAGCCACCTGCAAGAAAAAAAATACTCTTTTTTTTCTCATTTCAACAGAGATAGCTGTTTTTATTTTGTTCAAAACCTCAAGTTTCTAGTACATATTATTATTGCCAGCATGGCGCCCCAATAGCATTCTGCTGCTGAATAATTGCACAAGCATTTTGTGGCAATAATGCCACAGTTATACAAGTGGAAGGCTGAAAAGTCAGCCTGAATTTGTAGGAGGGGCATCTTACCTTCCTAAACTCCATCCCCCAGCTCCTCAGGGCGCTTCTGTTCATAGATGGATAGGGAGTCGCTTGCTCTGGTACTGCATCCGTGCACGTCGTGAGTTGCTTCATCTGCTTCGTTTAGTTTTTTCATACACTGCCGTTCACGTCTTCAGGAGAGGTAAATTCTGTGCAACAATGCTCCACAAGGGCTCCTCCAGCCGCGGTCACATACTTCCGGCTCCCTGAGTCGGCGTGCGTTCCAGCGTGGAACGCATGCCAATACCCATTCCTGGTCCACGTTATTTTTCTTTTTGTTTTTGTTGTCTCCTCTTTTTCCCTTCCCACCCCACTCCCGAGGCGGCAGGGTCCGGCCCGCGGGTTCCCCCTCCACAAAGCCTCCCCCGTCCCGTCCTTACTTAGGGCACCACTGCAGCCCGGCGTGCGTTCCAGCGTGGAGCGCACACCGGAAATCCGCCACCAGGCATGAGCTCCGGGTCACGTATTCGGCGTGCGTTCCAGCTTGGAGCGCACGCCGGAGCCCCTCCGCCAGGCCTGGGCCTGGTCACGTGTTCAGCGTGCGTTCCAGAGTGGAGCGCACGCCGGAATCTTCATTCAGGCCCGGCTGATTCATGCGACATGGCGGCTCCAGTGCGGTGGCTCCAGCATGGGTTAATTCTGTCCCCACTGGGTCCCTCCCCTTCTGGAAACACACACTGATTCTGGCCCCACAACCAGGTCTCCCGCCCCACTTACTACTCAGGACGGTGGTCCCCGTCCCCCAGTCTGCCAGTCCACATGGTCACCCCCCTGCACATTCCATCACAAACCAGGCCAGAGTGGCACCCCCGTCAAAACAGGCCATACAAAGTAAGTAGGGGTATCTAGCCCCTGGGCAACAACAGCCCACGTCCACAAACAGCCACAAAAAAAAAGAAGAAGAACTTCTCAGTAGGCTTCCAACCACAAGCCACCTCATACGCACTCCCACCGTGCCACACAGCGCTAGGCGGGAGGAAGACTAAGTCATCCTCGGTCCCTCAATTAGGGGGAGGGCCCCTGGGTCCCTGCTGGGCTGGAAGGGCGCTAGTTTCAGTACGGTGTTCAAAGAAACTGGGGGTCTCACTAAGAGTAGGCTAGGTCATTATCACACGCCATACTCGTTCAGCGGTCACTAAACGCTCACTGCAGTCATCTATGTTATGGTGGCGACAGTGCCATGTGTTATATGTATGTACTTTCACGTTATATGCTGTTGTCTCCTCTACTCGTTCGCCAGGCTAATACCTACCTCTGTCTCCTGGTTCGCCCATGCTCATACCTACCTCTGTCTCCTGGATCGCCCAGGCATGCACCTACCTCTGTCTCCTGGTTCGCCAGGCTCATACCTACCTCTGCCTCCTGGATCGCCCAGGCACGCACCTACTTCTGTCTCCTGGTTTGCCCAGGCTCATACCTACCTCTGCCTCCTGGATCGCCCAGGCACGCAACTACCTCTGTCTCCTGGTTCGCCCAGGCTCATACCTACCTCTGCCTCCTGGATCGCCCAGGCACGCAACTACCTCTGTCTCCTGGTTCGCCCAGGCTCCTACCTACTTCTGCCTCCTGGATCGCCCAGGCACGCAACTACCTCTGTCTCCTGGTTCGCCCAGGCTCATACCTACCTCTGCCTCCTGGATCGCCCAGACACGCAACTACCTCTGTCTCCTGGTTCGCCACGGCTCACACCTACCTCTGTCTCCTGGTTCGCCCAGGCTCACACCTACCTCTGTCTCCTGGTTCGCCCAGGCCTGTCATCCTCCCCAGTTATGTTTTCTTTCCCTTCTGCACTCAGGTTATGTTTTCTCCTCAATATCTCAGGGCGTATTTTCCTGAATCTCAGGTTTTCATATATTTCCATGATTAGCTCAAATTCACGTATTTCCACGATTCACCCAGGTCTCATTTCCCTGAATTGTTTGGGTTTTATGTATTTCCCTGAATCATTCAGGTTTTATGTATTTACCTGAATCGCTCAGGTTTCATGTGTTTACCTGAATCACCCAGGTTTTTATGTATTTACCCACGTCACTCAGGTTTTACGTATTTTCCCTGAAATCACTCAGGTCATGTATTTTCCTGAATCGCTCAGGTTTATGTATTTCCCTGAATCGCTCAGGTTTGTATTTTCCTGTCTCTTTCGGGTTGACGGTATTTCCAGGTTGTATGTATTTTCCTGATTCACTCAGGTCACGTATTTCCCTGAATCGCTCAGGTCTTATTTCCCACAGGTTGTACGCATTTGCCTGAATCGGTCAGGATCCAATATATTTGCCTGAAACGCTCAGGGGATTTCCCATACCATCAGGAGACTACCAAGCCGGCGTCAAGGTTTCCAAAGTTTTTCAAGGTCCCACCCGCAAGGTGGCTTGGACGATGTCTCCTACACCCTGGCGTTCATAGCCCACTGTCACCGCAAATCTCAGGTTGTCATTTAACACCATCGGGCTTTACCTAGCGGGGATACAGCACTGCGCCATGCTTCATAATCCAAATGGAGGTTCCATTTCTTCAGTGCAGGCAGTCAAGGCATCCCTCAGGGGGATCCAGAGGTGCGGGGATGCCCCTACCGCCCATCTCCGGCGAGATGTTTAGGAGACGGTCGTCCGCGCTGGATAGACATGCTTTTGGGCACTCTCCTTTTAATTATTAAGGCAGCCATGTATCTCGGGTTTTACGGGTTCCTCAGGCCAGGTGAGTTTACCAGCACCTCCCCTAAACGTCAGGGGTTGCAGGTGTGGCAATTGTCCTGGGCCCATGAACATTTTGTCCTCTGGCTCCCTTCCACGAAGGCCAATCAGCATGGGCCTCCCTCGGAGGTCAGGTTTTTTAAAACCTTGAACGATTGGTGCCCGGTCATAGTCCTCCGTCAATTGTTAGCCCTGTTGCAAGATGCCCCCCTAGATGGCCCGCTGCTTCCTTGGCGTGGTGGGCCCCTGACGTCAATCCAGTTCGTGCCCCACATCAGAACGCTGGCCTCAGGTCTCGGTTATAACCCGCTGGCCATCACAGGACACTCGCTCCGAATCGGGGCCGCGTCCTCAGCATCAAAAACGGGGTCCCGGCGCACGTGATTAAATGCATGGGTCGTTGGCGCTCTTCTTGCTTCACGAGGTACATCCCGAACCCTAATGTAGAGATTTTCCTAGGCGTTTTGTAATCTTGCTCTCTGAGAGGAAGTAAAGGCTTTTGGTCACTACTCTGCTCTCCTCGTCTATTTTTGCCCACTACTAGGCTTACCCTCGCTCCTGGCTTCCGGCACAACACAGCCAGCTAGGTCAGGGGAAGCGCTTCCCCCCTCATCACAGTCTAAGCCTCTCCCATAAGTGAACTTAGATGCAAATTACACAGTAGAAACAGAAATGTTACCGCCTGCCCTGAATTGTTATACATTGGTCTCAGGCCCCATGCATGATCTATACCAGTGTATTACTGTACTGTGCCGGCAGCAGGGAGTGCACGGCGTCATAGCAACCAGTGACGCCGTGCGCTCCTGCTCTCAGGAGGGATCCAGGCCGCGGTTCCACGACCCGCACACGGCCGTGAAACATGGCCGTGTGCATGGGGCCTTATGGGCAGGAGACTAACCGCATTATAAGTTTGCAATGTGTATTTTATAATATAGAAAATCTCTCTTTTGACACACATTGTGATACACAATTAACACAATATATAAATCTTACATTGACCTTTCCTGCATCGTTATATTGGTGCTGTTGGGGATAGGGGGAGGATAATCGCATTACAGGTTTCAAATGTGTGTTTTACCTAAAGGTCTTTTTTGAAACTGTGTTTTTAAACATCGCCAATACTGCATTATTCCCAAAGTAAAAAAATCTATAGCAGTATTCACTGTGTTTGTAAAAGGAGAAGGACATTTAATTGGGCCTCTGTCTTTAACCCCTTCCTGCAGCTCCAACATAAAATTATGTTGGTTGGTTTAAAGGAGACGCTGGCTATGCTTAGGGGCCTCCGGGACTAATGTATGCGATCGCCGATAACGTCAGTCGCATACATTTAACCCCTCAGATGTCAAATCTTACCACGCTATATGTAAGGTTAAAAACTGAGTGCCTGCTCCTGGCCATGCATGGCCATGCACCAGCTCCCCCTAGTGAGGATTGCGGGAGCCAGATGTAACATGCAGCAGCCTCTGTACTCCTGAGTTGTACAGGTCCTTCTAAAAAAATTAGCATATTGTGATAAAGTTCATTATTTTCTGTAATGTACTGATAAACATTAGACTTTCATATATTTTAGATTCATTACACACCAACTGAAGTAGTTCAAGCCTTTTATTGTTTTAATATTGATGATTTTGGCATACAGCTCATGAAAACCCCAAATTCCTATCTCAAAAAATTAGCATATCATGAAAAGGTTTCCTAAACGAGCTATTAACCTAATCATCTGAATCAACTAATTTACTCTAAACACCTGCAAAAGATTCCTGAGGCTTTTAAAAACTCCCAGCCTGGTTCATTACTCCAAACCGCAATCATGGGTAAGACTGCCGACCTGACTGCTGTCCAGAAGGCCATCATTGTCACACTCAGGCAAGAGGGTAAGACACAGAAATAAATTTCTGAACGAATAGGCTGTTCCCAGAGTGCTGTATCAAGGCACCTCAGTGGGAAGTCTGTGGGAATGAAAAAGTGTGGCAGAAAACGCTGCACAACGAGAAGAGGTGACCGGACCCTGAGGAAGATTGTGGAGAAGGACCGATTCCAGACCTTGGGGGACCTGCGGAAGCAGTGGACTGAGTCTGGAGTAGAAACATCCAGAGCCACCGTGTACAGGCGTGTGCAGGAAATGGGCTACAGGTGCCGCATTCCCCAGGTCAAGCCACTTTTGAACCAGAAACAGCGGCAGAAGCGCCTGACCTGGGCTACAAAGAAGCAGCACTAGACTGTTGCATGTCATTCGGAAATCAAGGTGCCAGAGTCTGGAGGAAGACTGGGGAGAGGGAAATGCCAAAATGCCTGAAGTCCAGTGTCAAGTACCCACAGTCAGTGATGGTCTGGGGTGCCATGTCAGCTGCTGGTGTTGGTCCACTGTGTTTTATCAAGGGCAGGGTCAATGCAGCTAGCTATCAGGAGATTTTGGAGCACTTCATGCTTCCATCTGCTGAAAAGCTTTATGGAGATGAAGATTTCATTTTTCAGCACGACCTGGCACCTATTCACAGTGACAAAACCACTGGTAAATGGTTTACTGACCATGGTATTACTGTGCTCAATTGGCCTGCCAACTCTCCTGACCTGAACCCCATAGAGAATCTGTGGGATATTGGGAAGAGAAAGTTGAGAGACGCAAGACCCAACACTCTGGATGAGCTTAAGGCCGCTATCGAAGCATCCTGGGCCTCCATAACACCTCAGCAGTGCCACAGGCTGATTGCCTCCATGCCACGCCGCATTGAAGCAGTCATTTCTGCAAAAGGATTCCCGACCAAGTATTGAGTGCATAACTGAACATAATTATTTGAAGGTTGACTTTTTTTGTATTAAAAACACTTTTCTTTTACTGGTCAGATGAAATTGGCTAATTGTTTTAGATAGGAAATTTGGGTTTTCATGAGCTGTATGCCAAAATCATCAACATTAAAACAATAAAAGGCTTGAAGTACTTCAGTTGGTGTGTAATGAATCTAAAATATATGAAAGTCTAATGTTTATCAGTACATTACAGAAAATAATGAACTTTTTCACAATATGCTAATTTTTTTAGAAGGACCTGTACAAGACTGCACACATTAGTTCCTATGGAGAGCATGCCTGTGGCAGAGCTCCATAGGAACACAGTGTAAGGCCTCATGCACACGACAGTATTTTTTTGCGGTCTGCAAAAAGGGGTTCCGTTGATCCGTGCCTGGTTTTGTTTCCGTGTGCCTTCCTTTATTTTTGGAGGATCTCCAGACATGAAGGAAAGTTAAAAAAAATCTAAGTCAAGTTTGCCATGCAAATGATAGGAAAAAAAAGACGCGGATGACAATCTTGTGTGCCTCCGTGTTTTTTTCACGGACCCATTGACTTCAATGGGTCCGAGAACCGTTGTCCGTGAAAAAAATAGGACAGGTCATATTTTTTTCACGGACTGGAAACACAGATCACGGACGCGGATGAAAAACGGTGCATTAGCAGAGTTTTCCACGGACCCATTGAAAGTCAATGGGTCCGCAGAAAATCACGGAAAACGGAACAATGGACACGGGACACAACAACGGTTGCCCCACAAAAAAATAGTCCGCACACAGCTCCATGTACATAAGTGCAAACAAAGTTATGGGGGTCAGAATATGGCAATGCAAAGAACACGTTTTTTTGTATCGGGGGGGGGGGGGCGGCAGCAGCGATCTGTGGATGGCACAGTTATGGGCTGGGGGGTCTGTGGATGGCACTGTTATGGGCTGGGGGTCTGTGGATGGCACATATACAACAGTGCCAGCCACAGACCCCCCCCCCCGTAACAGTGCCAGCCACAGACCCCCCCCTGTAACAGTGCCAGCCACAGATCCCCCCTGTAACAGTGCCAGCCACAGATCCCCCCCCGTAACAGTGCCAGCCACAGATCCCCCCCTGTAACAGTGCCAGCCACAGATCCCCCCCCTGTAACAGTGCCAGCCACAGATCCCCCCCCCCCCTGTAACAGTGCAAGCCACAGATCCCCCTGTAACAGTGCAAGCCACAGATCCCCCCCATAACAGTGACCGTCATCCACAGATCCCCCCCATAACAGTGTCCGTCATCCACAGATCCCCCCCATAACAGTGTCCGTCATCCACAGATCCCCCCATAACAGTGTCCGTCATCCACAGATCCCCCCCATAACAGTGTCCGTCATCCACAGATCCCCCCCAATAACAGTGTCCGTCATCCACAGATCCCCCACCATAACAGTGTCAGTCATCCACAGATCCCCAGTAATAGTGCCATCCACAGACCACCATTAGTTCCAAACCCACCAAACACACAGCACACCTTTTGGTAAAAAATATTTTTTTTCTTATTTTCCTCCCCAAAAACCTAGGTGCGTCTTATGGGCCGGTGCGTCCTATAGGGCGAAAAATACAGTACTTTAGGCCTCATAATAAAATGTGTGCAAAACAGAAGGGTTCAAAACTAAAGACCCAGACCTTGTCCAGAGCCAGAATGTGGGTAGTAGCACATGCAGCATCCAGTTTGTAGTAGTAGTATTAATAGTCAGTTGCATCCTCTCTGTCTTCACTTCCCACTCCTAGAAAAACTCTAAGAAAAACCCCACCTTGCACTCCGGCAGATAGTCAAGAGAGTCTCCCTTTTGATGACTTGTGTGAGAGCAGTCAACGTTTGGACTGCTTAGTCGGGGGACCCCATGCACAGCTGTGTTGGTGGTGGTAAATAGTGGCGTCTGTTTCCACGGTATTGGTGGCGAGGGCAGTGTCAGCGAGAGTGGCAATCGGGGCAAATACAGAGCAGAGAATCGGGAGGGGAGCCAAGGAGCCCACCATGTTATATCACAGTTGGATAAAAGTGTCGGGGAGGGTGAGAACTCTGATAATGATTGTGTGTTTGACAGGACTTGGGAGCTGGATCGGGGTGCTGAAAAGAAGATAATATCCGATGAGGAGGGTGGTGGCAGCGACAGCAATAAAGAGCAGATGCGACATAGAGCCAGAACCTCAGAAAGAACTGCCAGAGCCAGATCTGCTTTGTGAACTGGTGGTGACACTAAGGCTCCATTCACACGTCCGCAGAATGTGTCCGCATCCGTTCCGCAATTTTGCGGAATGGGTGCGGACCCATTCATTCTCTATGGGGATGGAATGGATGCGGACAGCACACAGTGTGCTGTCCGCATTTGCGGTGCGCGGCCCCGATCTTTAGGTCCGCAACTCCGCAAAAAGATAGAGCATGTCCTATTCTTGTCCGCACCTTGCGGACAAGAATAGGCATTTCTATGGGGGTGAAGGGCTGGTGTGTTGCGGACCCGCAATTTGCGGGTCTGCAACACACCACAGACGTGTGAATGCAGCCTAATACTGCGGGTGCAGCAGACCCAAAATCTTCCAGAGCTAAGCCAAGCTTAACTGCTGCTAGGCCTGCATGAGTATTTGCCATCTGGCAGTTTTTCTTCATGCTGCCGGAAGACAACAGAATTGACCTGTGCAAGAACGGCAAGAGTAAAATAAGCCACAAACATAGGCACAACTCGATTGAACCACATGACGTAGCATCACTTGATCCAGTGGAAAAACAGAGGTGCCAACCAGCTAGCACAACAAGAGTGTCTTCCCTCTCCTGGTCTCCTTGCGGCAGCCAGACCACATTCACATGCAGTATGGCATCCTTGTCATCGTGATCATCAGTTACTACTTCTACCGCTCAGATTCCTCCTCCTCAGTTCCATATTAAAGAGGACCTTTCACCGATTCTGACTTTGTGAACTAAGTATACAGACATGGAGAGCGGCGCCCGGAGATACCAGAGGGCATAGCGGGAGAACGGAGTGGCGCCCAGGGATAATAGTGAGTGCAGTGAGATCCCCGGGCGCCGCTCTCCATGTCTGTATACTTAGTTCACAATGTCGGGATCGGTGAAAGGTCCTCTTTAAGCCATAAAAAACTAAATGCATGGACAGGAAACAACTTTATATGCCCAGTAATCCGATGGTGTGCAAGCTTAAATGCTATGTACACCTTGGGGGCAATTTTTTTATGATTGCATTTTAGTCATTTTTGGCTAAAAATATTTTTTTTATTTTTCTTTATTAAACATATTGAGCCATTCTGGCACAAAGGGTTTATAGTTTTTTAATGGTATGAATCTACTTTTTACTTTCACTTTGTGCCATAAACCTTAACCCAAACAGTGGCATGCTAACTGGGGTGGTGGATGGTTGGGGTTTGTGGTCCGCCCCGGATGCCCATTGTCGGGGAAGGGAGGGGTGCCAGAAGCAATGCGTGATTCCATCAATACAGATACTGGAGCGTCGGGGAGCTGCGGTCCTGTCACTGACAGCTCAGCACCGCGCACTCCTTTTCTTAAGGCCAGCAGTGCACAGAATGGTGAAGCAGGGAGAATTCTCCCTGCTCCATCATTCAGCCTGCAAGCACAGATCGCACTGCCAGCTTGCGTGTGAGGAGCTTGCACCCCGGGAATCTGCCTGAGTTCCTCCCACACATGACTGCAGAGCAATCTGTGCCTGCAGGGGGAGAGAGGGATGTGATCTTCATGAACAGGATAAAGTAAGTTGTTACTGTGTTTTTTGTTTTTTTTTAACACAGAGAGAGAATTACTGTTATAAAGGGGGCACAGAGGGAATTACTGTTATAAAGGGGGCACAGAGGGCATTACTGTTATAAAGGGGGCACAGAGGGCATTACCATTATAAAGAGGGCACAGAGGGAATTATTGTTATAAAGGGGTCACAGAGGGAATTACTGTAATAAAGGGGGCACAATGGGTGTTATTATGAAGGGGGCACAATGTGCATTACTACAATGAAGGGGGCATAATGGGCAGTACTACTATGATTTGGGAACAGAGGGCATTACTACTGTGAATGGGGTACAGATGGCAATACTACTGTGAAGGGGGTGGGCATAACTGTTATGGGGCACAATGGGCATTACTACTGTAAAGGGCCATAGAGGGAATTACTACTGTTATGGGGCACAGAGCAGGCATTACAGCTGTGAAGGGGCACAGAGAGGGCATAACTACTGTGAAGGGGCACAATGAAGGGATAAGTACTTTTAAGGGGGCACGATGTGGGTATAACTACTGTGAAAGTTGTACAGTGAAAGCATACTGTTAGGAGGCACAGTGTGGGCATAACTACCGTGAGGGGGCAAATATCTGGACAAAACTACTGTGAAGGTTGTACAATGAGGGCAATACTACTGTGAGGGGATGCCAGAGAAAGGACCCGCCCTGGGTGCCAAACACCCTAGGCAAGCCACTGGGTCATAAACACTTATTTAAGCCACAATTTTATGTGTTTATAAGGTCAGAGATAAGGAGTGAAGATCCCGCTCTTAGAAAAACCCAAAGCTGCACAAAGACCGTGGTTCAACATTTTTAATAAAGTGAGATAACCAATAAATAAAATTAATAAAAAGATTTTTAGCTCAAAATGAGT
This sequence comes from Bufo gargarizans, assembly GCF_014858855.1. Taxonomy (NCBI): domain Eukaryota; kingdom Metazoa; phylum Chordata; class Amphibia; order Anura; family Bufonidae; genus Bufo; species Bufo gargarizans. The sequence continues at coordinate 287,586,567 of NC_058083.1, read as the reverse complement.
AAAATGCAATAACAAAAAAATTCCCACAAAGGTATAGATAGCCATTAAAGCGTACCCGAGCTTGCAAAAATTTTTTCATAATGGCTGTGCTTCTTTGTAGTATCATAGCTGTGAAGTATTAGGTCTTTTTTGGGCTTCTCTAATGTCTTTTTTAGCCTAATTATACTCCTTTTCAGCTGAACAGCTAGGTGCAGTTCTCACAGAAGCAGGGGTCGTCTCTCTTCTGTTGAATCTGCTAGCACTGTACTTTTGTGACATCCTTTCCCTTACTTCCCACTATGTTTGTTTTCAGCGCTGGAGCTCACAGAACAGCTAAGGAGGGGGAGATCATATATGCAGAAAATCAGGATGCTTCTGTAAATTCAGAAGCAGTGTAGAAGCAGCTCCTTTATCAGGATATCAGCAAGCTCTGACATGCCCCCGCTTCCTCTCTGTGTCCCTGTTACTAGAGACGGATCTTGCTTGACAACAGGCAGTGGATCACAAATTAGGTGGGAGTGACATGACTGGCCAAGTTGCACTCAGTCTCAGTGGAAGATATCTAGCTGGCATTATTTCTCCCAAAAAAACATCCCTACATTTTACTCTCATGTGGCGGAGAACATGGACCACTCCCTGCAACTGTCACTGTTGGGCAAGGTGCACGCCATGGTGGACACCAGGAGCAGCTGTTATGCGCAAGGACAATACATGTCTTTCACGGCTGACTGGGAAAATGTTTTTGGTGCAGTGGCGAGGCAGCACCCTAGCAACAAGGCCAGGTTGTTTTGACACCACAATGTTTGTGTCGCTTTGCTCCCATAACAGGCACTTATGCTCCATCTACTCCTCCATGGATATTCTCCCTTCCTCAACAGCAGCAGGGCCATCACTCTGCACCATCTCCCTCCCTTCACATGTGTCAAGCATTGCCATGTGGAGGTGATCGGCCTGGGTGGGAGTAGCCACATGGTCGATCACTTGCAAAAAGTACATCAAGCAGCAAACATCTCGCTAGCTGTCTCTCCGCCAACTTCAATTGGGCAAGGTGGTCAGCGACAACGGCCACAACATCATGGCTGCTCTGAACCTGGGGGAAATAACACATGCTCCCTGCATGGCACACGTGATTACTGTACTTGTACAATGCTCTTTAAGAAAAATACACTGGCTTGCGGAAGGTCCAGGAGACTGTCCTCACATTCTGGACGACTTGCAGCCATTCTTGCAGCGACAGAACAGTCTGCTGTTACCTGCTTAATCCATGATGTTCCACTTTCCAAATGCTAGAGTGCCTGTATCAGCAGCATAAAGCCATGAATGATTTGTTATGCACCAGACTACTTCAGCAGGGAGCCTGTGTTGTTTTAAGGTCAGGCAGTGGCAGCTCATCAGAGACGCTTGTCGCGTGCTGAAGCCCTACAAAGAGGCCACAAAATTTGCTTGTAGGAACAACTGCGGCATGAACGATCTCATCCCTCTCATATTTATCTTAGAACAGACACTCAGGCTCATGTAGCAAGGGACGACGGCGGAAGAAGAACAGCTAACACACCTTGCTGTCCGCCCTGTAGCTGTTGGGGACCGACACAAAGAAACTTGCATGGAAGATGAGGAGCTGCCACTGTAAGAGAAGGAAGAGTCAGAGGTGGAAGAGCAGGAGAATGATGATGACTGTGACACTGGCCATGACACACCCAAACAACTCAGTGGGGGCAGAGCCGGAAACAACTGGCTCCTCGGGCACGCTGGCCAGAATGGCGAGATGTATGCTTGCTTGCTTATGCAGTGATAGGCATCTCATTCACATGAAGAAGTCTGATTACTGAATAGCCATGTTTTCCTCCCACTTAAAGGGAGGCCAAATTACCCACTGAAAGGGAGGAAACATTGTGTATGCAGCTTTCAACAAGCACGATACCTGCTGATAGTGTGTCTGAAATGCAGGCCCCTCTCTGCCCCCTACAGGGTCACCCACCTATCTCCCTCTCCGATAGCAAAACAGGCAGCCAGATCAGTCTCCTCAATATGATGGAACAATTTTTTCACTTGCCACACCAAGCAAATCAGAAAACTGAGACCTACTGCCTCGATGCCCAGGTTTAGCCCTGTCTCTTGCATGTACCCTGTTCCCTGACCCCATGGACATCTGGGCTGGCAGACTAGAACAGTGGCCCGAACTGGCCCAGTATGCTCTCTGTCTTCTTTCTTGCCTAGCCTACAATGTCATCTTGGAGAGGATTTTCAGCATGGCAGGTGGCGTGATGCCCAGATGGACCAAGTTGTCCATTTGGATCAGTGTCTAAAACATCAAAATGAACAAGGGATGGATCTTGGAGGATCATCACACTCCCCTGGCTGAGGCCGATAAAAAAATCTAGCCCTGATGATGGTGTCCCATCTTGCCACAGTTGCTTTCTACTTGCCTACCACCATGTTGCCTGCCTACCATCATATTCCGTATGGCTGTTGCTGCCACCATGTCACTGTCAAATTCACACCACTGCTGCTGTCTGCCTGCCAACCTGTGCATTCTGCCCCCACCGCCACAGCTGCTAACCCTTGCTGCTAATTCCCTACTGCCACCACTATTAACGCTATGCATTTGCCACTATTACTACTACTACTACCCATAAACAGGTCTACTCTCTTGTGCAGGTCCTTCTAAAAAAAAATAGCATATTGTGATAAAGTTCATTATTTTCTGTAATGTACTGATAAACATTAGACTTTCATATATTTTAGATTCATTACACACCAACTGAAGTAGTTCAAGCCTTTTATTGTTTTAATATTGATGATTTTGACATACAGCTCATGAAAACCCCAAATTCCTATCTAAAAAAATTAGCATATCATGAAAAGGTTCTCTAAATGAGCTATTAACCTAATCATCTGAATCAACTAATTACTGTAAACAGATTCCTGAGGCTTTTAAAAACTCCCAGCCTGGTTCATTACTCAAAACCGCAATCATGGGTAAGACTGCCGACCTGACTGCTGTCCAGAAGGCCATCATTGACACCCTCAAGCAAGAGGGTAAGACACAGAAAGAAATTTCTGAACAAATAGGCTGCTCCCAGAGTGCTGTATCAAGGCACCTCAGTGGGAAGTCTGTGGGAAGGAAAAAGTGTGGCAGAAAACGCTGCACAACGAGAAGAGGTGACCGGACCCTGAGGAAGATTGTGGAGGAGGACCGATTCCAGACCTTGGGGGCCTGCGGAAGCAGTGGACTGAGTCTGGAGTAGAAACATCCAGAGCCACCGTGTACAGGCGTGTGCAGGAAATGGGCTACAGGTGCCGCATTCCCCAGGTCAAGCCACTTTTGAACCAGAAACAGCGGCAGAAGCGCCTGACCTGGGCTACAGAGAAGCAGCACTGGACTGTTGCTCAGTGGTCCAAAGTACTTTTTTCGGATGAAAGCAAATTTTGCATGTCATTCGGAAATCAAGGTGCCAGAGTCTGGAGGAAGACTGGGGAGAGGGAAATGCCAAAATGCCTGAAGTCCAGTGTCAAGTACCCACAGTCAGTGATGGTCTGGGGTGCCATGTCAGCTGCTGGTGTTGGTCCACTGTGTTTTATCAAGGGCAGGGTCAATGCAGCTAGCTATCAGGAGATTTTGGAGCACTTCATGCTTCCATCTGCTGAAAAGCTTTATGGAGATGAAGATTTCATTTTTCAGCACGACCTGGCACCTGCTCACAGTGCCAAAACCACTGGTAAATGGTTTACTGACCATGGTATTACTGTGCTCAATTGGCCTGCCAACTCTCCTGACCTGAACCCCATAGAGAATCTGTGGGATATTGGGAAGAGAAAGTTGAGACGTAAGACCCAACACTCTGGATGAGCTTAAGGCCGCTATCGAAGCATCCTGGGCCTCCATAACACCTCAGCAGTGCCACAGGCTGATTGCCTCCATGCCACATCGCATTGAAGCAGTCATTTCTGCAAAAGGATTCCCGACCAAGTATTGAGTGCATAACTGAACATAATTATTTGAAGGTTGACTTTTTTTGTATTAAAAACACTTTTCTTTTATTGGTCGGATGAAATATGCTAATTTTTTTAGATAGGAAATTTGGGTTTTCACGAGCTGTATGCCAAAATCATCAATATTAAAACAATAAAAGGCTTGAACTACTTCAGTTGTGTGTAATGAATCTAAAATATATGAAAGTCTAATGTTTATCAGTACATTACAGAAAACAATGAACTTTATCACAATATGCTATTTTTTTTTAAAGGACCTGTATGTTCTATTCTATGCTACTACTGTTGTGACCACATGCCACTATTATTATACCCTTTCCATACTCGTGCTGCTCTCAACTAAAAGGGAAAAAAAATGTAGGCTCTTTCAGAACAAACCGCTTTTTCTTCTGACAATTTTCACTTGTGCATGCATTCTGCACCCATTAAGGCATAATTTTTTGGACGCTTGGTCCCCAGACAAGCCACAGTTTCCCCCATAACATTGTGTGTGTTTAAACACCATAAGGGGAAATTTTTGGAAGCTTTGGAATATGAAAAAGCGTTAAAGTTTTCCGGTATTGATTTCCGTCCTAGGGGCTCAATACCGGAAACGCTTCAGTTATATCCTAATCATTCTGAATGGAGAGCAATCCGTTCAGTATGCATCAGGGTGTCTTCAGTTCAGTCACTCTTACGGTATTTGGCCGGAGAAAATACAGCAGCATGAGCGCTGGATTCGGCATTAATTTCCATTGAAATGCATTAATGCAAGTTTTCCGGCAAAATGGATCCGGTTTACGGGTCTGCGCATGCGCAGACCATTAAAAGTGTGAAAAAATAAATAAATACCGGATCCATTTTTCTGGATGACACCAGAGAGACGGATCCGGTATTGCAATGCATTTGTGAGACGGATCCGCATCCAGATCCATCTACAAATGCTATCCGTTTGCGCATGGATTTCTGGATCCGGCAGGCAGTTCCAGCAACGGAACTGCCTGCCGGATCCTCACAACGCAAGTGTGAAAGTACTCTAACACATTCAACGGCGTGGTGTGTTTATAAACATGCTGTTCGTTACCACAGTCAAACATGCGTTTATCCAAAGCTATATATGTCGGTGTCATTCTGACATTATTTGCCATTGCTATCAAAAATGCAATAATTCATAAAAATTACCGAAAATAGATAACATCCTTTCCTAAAAGGAGACTACAGGGTGTTATATACCAATTTTTAGGGCAATTGGAGCAACTTTGGTTGGGGTAGAATCAATTTGGGTCTGAACCCTTTCCAAAATTCTGCAAACCTGAAACAAACCAAATCTGAAAAGGTTTGCTCATCTTTAGGGTGCATTCACCTGACTGAGCCGTGTTTTGCGGTCCGCAAATCATGGATGCCGTCTGTGTGCGTTTCACAATTAAACAAAAAAAAGAAAAGGGCGGCCCATTATAGAAATGCCTGTTCTTGTCTGCAATTGCGGACAAGAATAGGGCATATTCTATCTGTTTTGCAGGGCCACGGAATGGAGCAACGGATGCACACAGCATTAATGGGTCCGTACCCGTTCCGCAAAAATATAGAATGGATGCGGACCCATTCATACTGTCGTGTGAATGAGCCCTTAGTCTACAGTATTAAAAACGGACATATTTCTACACAAGCTAAGCAGAACAGCCCTCTGCATTTCGTTTGCTTTGACTCTCAATTGCACATACGCAAAAAATAAAATAAACAGTGTACAGTGTGTAATATTTCATCTGCAGTTATAATATAAGCATTTTTGCTTTAATGAGGTTCGCAACCAGACGGTCTGTTGAAGCGTTGAGGTGTGAGCACACATAATACCAGAGCTGTCCTGTGCCTTCAGAGGTCATGTCATGTGAGGGTATTTAGTGGGCGAGGGCTATTGTAGCTATACTACAATATCTGGGTCAGTGAATAGGTATGCTTGGTTACTTATGTTCTCTGCCTGGATAATTCAGAATGACAAGATTTCACTCTATGTTTGTATTAGTACTAACCTTTTTTTTTTTTTTTTTTGGAAACAGACAACACTGCTTGCATCATTTGGCTGAGATTTAAATAGCTATACATAACATGCTTCTCCTGGATACAACAGCACCCATTCGGTCATCACGTCAGCTGCTCCCTACCTATCATCTCAGTTAAGCCACTTCTTCTCAGCCAGTAGCAGCAGAGGCCTCAGATCAGACACAGACCAATGGCTTTGCTGTCACTAAGGGAGGGAAATACAGAGAGCTATGGAAGGTCTGTGGTATGTGTCAGAGCTTTTTATTGTAGAGCTGCGGATTTGCTTTTTGTGCTGATTTCACAAAAGAATAGCAAAATCTGTTTTTGAACTCCTCCGCGCTTAGAAAAGACATCTCTCTGTACAGTTAATACTGAATAAAACATTCATAGCAATTTTATACTTAAGTACAGTCTAAAAAAAAAAACGTACAGCTTGCATGGTTAACTTGTCTTTCCATCATGTGAAAAAAGGCTACGCTTTGGAAAGACGGCAATACGATGGGTTAACTTTCAGATTTAATTCACAAGTTTTACAATGTGCGCTTACATCTAATGCATTAACCTTGAAGACATCTTAATATAGTGAGCAAGTGAAACAGATGAAGATTTATTATACAAAATAATTCGACAGTACCCTATGAACGAGAGTGTGGCAGAATTCACTACAATTTACATTATGATATTCATATAGAGGTAGTATATATCACAGTATATTCATATACAGGTAGTATATATCACAGTATTTTACATATTTTGCGACATAACAATGACTGCATTATTCTCTACCTAAAGTAGAACTTTTAGGTTGTACTTGTCAGAGCTATGCTAATAATCTAATATTCTCTTTGCAGTATTTTTTTTTAAAACTGTTTTATCAACAGAAGTAAATTAACAACAATCTTATTTTGTTGGCAGATACAGTGTAGAAAATAAGATAGAAGACCTATGAGGTCCATTTCTCATTAATACGGATAGTTATGTATCCCTTTGCAGTATTTTATATATTATTATTATTTATTATTAAAGCACCATTCATTCCATAGCGTACATATGAAAAGGGGTACACATAAATAATACAGACAATTGCACTAAGCATGAAGAAGATGAGTTGTCCCTGCCCACGAGGGCTTACAATCTACATCAGGGATGGCCAACCTGCGGCTCTCCAGCTGTTGCAAAACTACAACTCCCAGCATGCCCAGTCTGCCTACAGCTATCAGCCTACAGCAGGGCATGGTGGGAGTTGCAGTTTTACAACAGATGGAGAGCCGCAGGTTGTCCAGCCCTGATCTACATGATATACTTAGTGTTATGAATACGTATATACAATTCAGATGGTCTGGTATAAATGTGTACATGAAAGTCTTACAAACATCTATCTATTATCCTTGGCACCAACATATTATTCAGCACTGTAGATTTTGAAATAGGAAGAGAGACAATATACAGTACATCAGCGTTAGGCAGTCCTATACACACGACACAGCTAGCACTAACATATTTATCCTTTATGATGAGGATACAATACACAAACTCATACAGAGACAATACAAAAGAAGAGCCAGTCCAGACTCTATTCTGCACAGAAACCAATTGCATGGAAAATGTGATGGTTAAAAGTTCTGGACTGGATATTTACTGCCACTTAGGAAAAAATTATATACATTTTGTGTTTATTTTACTTATTTCCCCTATAATATTACTTCTTTGCTACTATATATGTTCTAAATCATGTGTGCTATAGGATTATGGTTATCAAGTAGTTAACTGACAATGGAGGTTCTTAGCGTGCATATAAGAAATGAAATGTACAAGCAGTACAAGTATATAAGGCTCGGTTTACACTTAATGCTGTTTTTGATTTTTCTTTTCCATAGGGGATCTAAGCTGATTGGACATTTGATGGATAAAATGATGTCAATCTGAACCAGCTTTTTTTTATTCAGTTACATATACAGTACTGTACCCAACGATGCCCTCTTTTTTTAGATCTTGAAAAAATAATCCGACAGAACTGATAGAAATTAAGTCTTGTACATTTCGCATAATTTGACATTTCTTAGAAATGAATAGGATCTATTTGTTGTAGACATTTGCAGTTAGGAAATGGCTTTATGATAAATATAATAGGACACAAACAGCAAATTGTAACAGACTAAAAAAAGGGAATTCAAAGAGTTAAATAATGAAGAGACTTTAAGATTGCAGGATATACTGTTATAGTAGACGATTTATAAACATACGTACTACCAGACACTGAGATCAGCTCTCGGATCCAAATTGCTACAGTATATTACTAAGCGAGAGCACATGCCGAGAACCTTTTGCAAGTACCGTGCAGTTTAAATAAAAACGTCTACTTTTATCCTCTTTGACACAGGAGATTCTAAATGATGATTCCCTTTGAGCCGTACATACATCTACATATGTGTTGGGTAATTAAATATAGATATAGAGTTTATAAATGTTGAAGATTGTCTTTCTTTGGGTTGAATTTTATGTCTGTGTTTATTCAAGTGATATACAGTTTATGTTGGATATAGACAGATATGTTTGTAGAAGAGGAGAGTAAAAAAGTATTGCAAATAGTGTGGAAATCCACCAAAATATATATGATCTCAAGCATTGTGATATGTGCATTATTATTCCCAACTGGTAAATTGGAATTTTCTGTCTCCCCACAACCCTGTGGAGGCATCTAGCAAGCACCATGAAACATGTTAATGTGCCATAATAGTAATGCCCTCCATTATTATTGCTAATATTTGCATAATTTATGCTACGCAACTAAGTGTTTAGTGTTGGTACTCTTCTAAAATAAAATGGGATTGTAAATCCATATGTATGGCAGAGGCTACTGGGAAATTATGATTTCACTTCTACAATAGTTCTACATTTAGTGCAGCAGTATATTTTCATCACAAATCAATACAAAAGTCCATACTAAAAAACAATATTGAACAGAAGAGTCTGATTAAATCTATATTTTAAACTTTAGCTCATTGTTATACTTTTGAGTTGCTTCTGTATGTCAGTTGCATGGAGAACTGGATTACTGCCGATATCTACCTGTATTGAATACATGTAGAGATTGCTAAAAATAAGTACATCTATTTTATGTGAAGGATGCATATTTTTGTAGCATTAAAGGCTCACAGGCAGGCAATATGAAAAACCGGTATGGAAAGTTTTTAGAGTGGTGGAGGCAAGGCATAAAAGGCTTTGGGAGGCAAAGCTTTAAGGTAAAGTGTCATAAGAAGTATTGTTATAATCTTTTAATGCAAAGTTATGGCAAAAATGGTGACATGAGTCTGATATTTCTTTTTGTTAAAGTAGGAATAATTATTTAGATATTACCCACTAAGTGGCTACTGCAAATTCCATATAGTATTTTCCCTTAGCAAAGTGTTATTTCTTGTTCAGTCATCCGTCCTGGCTTCTTGCCAATCTTCATAACTGCATCCTTGGCAACTGCCACTGCCTGATGACAACATGGGTCAGCAGGTCATCCAATCCCACTAATCCAGTGCTGGTCCTGTCTCTCACCCCCCAGCCACATTGCCTTGCCATAGCAATTGGGGCAACTCGATATCATCATCAATCCTGTACTGCTGGAACTGATTTATTGAGGCATCTGCTGCATTTAGTTGGTTCTGTTGTGGCCTAATTGTCTCTATTTAATAGTTTTCTGTCTACAGTTCAAGGCATTTGTCCATCTTTTGGCCCCAAGGCTAATCTGTCTCTGGGCTCCAACTTGAGCATCTTGTCTCCTCTTTCTGTTGGTTCTACTGTATAGTAAGGATGATAATTTCTGCTGTTTTTGTGTCTTGGCAGCTTGGCAGTCTTTTCCAAGGGCCATGACATTAGTGGTTTTCATAAAGTGTAAAAAAAAAAAAAAGTAGCAGCAAATTAAACACACAGTAATCATCATATTCCTCTTTGCTCCATTGTTGATGCTCTGACAGTCCCTTGGCGGTCTCTATTTATACAAAACTTAATAAAATAGTAAGTCTTTGTTTCGGTAATCTTCGGTAATCACATGGGCACTGCATGATCCGGTAAAGTAAGTCATCTTTACACAATCAGTCTGTCTTATAAATATGGTATAAATTGAGCTCCTAAAGAGGCTAGATTGAGACCCAGGTCGGGCAATCCTGAGACTTGATGTTTTATTGTCGTTGGCGTGCTATATCCAGTAAAATAAACACTGCATGTTTTAACCGCCATCAACTGTACTTCACTATTGAGTACTTTCTTTCTTTTTCCTGCTACTGGAGTTTATGAAGAGAACTAGGGATAGTGTGGTCATCATCCGCAGTGGTGCATAGTGGTTGGTAGCATTGAGAAGAGACTATCAAGTACTTCTTTCCTTTTTCCCGCTATGGGAGATTAGGAAGAGTTCTGGTGATAGTGTGGTCTTTATCCACAGTGGTCGTCAGCATTGGGAAGAGACTATCAAGTACCTCTTTCTTTTTTCCTGCAATTGGAGTTTATGAAGACATCTGGCGATTGCGTGGTTGTCATCTACAGTGGTGCATGGTGGTCAGCACCATGAGAAGAAACATAGGAGGAACTTATAATCAGAATATCGGAGGAATTTGAGTGTGTCCATATCATCTCCACTACTTTTATTAAAAGGAAAGGAGTAGTGTGGATCCATTGATAAGACAAGTCTTTGTTTACATCCTAGGAAAGATGTCTTACTGTTCTCCTACAGCCAACCATTGGCCTCAGCTTGGACTAACTATAGCATGTCATTGCTGAGTCCATTATTACATTTGCTGCTACTACTTTATTTTACTGACAACCCCTCTCATGATGAAGGACAGGGCTTCCCTAGACACTGTAAGTTCAGTTAGCCACTGCCTGTACCATCATGGTGCTCTTTTCTGGTCTGTAACAAAAACTAATACTTAATTACTATGAAAAGTTTGTTACAGTCAAATGTTTTGGGCTGTATGCGTGATGTGCCTAAGTGACCCTGAATACAAATTGTTTTAATCTTGGTTGGCCAGTTTATCTGTGTAAAAAGATAAAGTGTTCTTCACCATGATTTGAAGATTAGTATATTTACGCTATCATGGGACTTGTCTGGGTTAGTACATTTTATATAGATAAATATTAAGTTGTGGAAAGCAAATGAGCTGCAAATATATTTTTTTAATTCTTATCATGGCCATTTTCAAAATGTTGACTTTACATTTGGAAGATAAAGTTACTGACATAACAAACTGTATCTTCATGTGCATGTCCACATACAAGACACTATAACATTCATTGTGTCATGTGATTGTATATACGTTGATATTGCCTGCCTACATCCTGAAACCAATACAAAACAATACTAAAAGAACAAACTGCTTCTAATAAAAGTGCCAGGATGAATATTGGCGAGGTTATTTCTGAATTGTAAGATTTGATTATGTAATTATTGAGTTGAACGTCAGTTAGTATAACCCAGAGGATCCTGCTACAATAAACCTAATACAAAGCAGTTCAAGTGTAAAAGAAAGACTGACATAGATGATTGATATAGACAAACAGCAATAAAGATTGGTCGACTCATATGATACACATAAGAAAAATAACATTTAAGGCAATAGAAAGGAAACATTTCTTTACCTGCTGGATGTGAAAGCAGTCAGGGTTAATGAAAAGCTGAGATGCCTTTGGTGAGATTTGTTGCTAAGAATCTCAGCTGCATCTCTGTGGACAGGCTGCAATCGTATCTGTATATAGTCTCCTTGCTGCACAACAGTGAACTAGGGTCAGTAAAAAATGGTCTATGGCTCACAGGAGGTGGGAGGGTGGCAGCCAGGGCTCAGGAGGTAAGCAAATCTCTCTATATATATATTGAATCATAATATATATATATGAAGAGAGAGCTGTTTGGTAATTTTTGCTATTCCATAAAGTTCACTGTATGTGCTTAGTCTAGTGGATGGTTTGAAATACCAACATATATACTATACATGGCTGTATTTGTGGGCTGTGTTCATAGGCATATTATATTCTCTTGCAAAAATGAGGCTGGATCCCAGAACAGGGAATACAGAATATATTTCCCTTTACTAGTAACATTCCAACATCAATAAATGAAAATTACCGACATGAACACAGACCACATATGCCACTCTGTAAACAAACTCTAAAGAAGTATCCTATCTCCTTATATAATGTAATTTGACATAGACATCCACCGATCCTTACGTCTTTTCTGATTATTTGTTTAACTTTTATAGTGTGCAGAGCACACTGGAGTCCCCAAAGGATTAGAGTTCTGGCTAATTATCCTTTTGACATGGGTTCAATGATATAGTCTAAGGCCTCTTTCACACGGGCGTTGCTGGAAAAGATGCGGGTGAGTTGCGAGAACATGCACGATTTTTCCACGCGAGTGCAAAACATTGTAATGCGTTTTGCATGCACGTGAGAAAAATCGGCATGTTTGGTACCCAAATCCGAACTTCTTCACAGAAGTTCGGGTTTGGGTTAGATGCTGTGTAGATTGTATTATTTTCCCTTTTAACATGGTTATAACGGAAAATAATAGCATTCTTAATACAGAATGCATAGTACAATAGGGCTGGAGGGGTTAAATTTTTGTTTTTTAACTCACCTTAATCCACTTGTTTGCGCAGCCCGGCTTCTCTTCTGTCTTTTTCTTTGAAGAATAGGACCTTTGATGATGTCACTGCGTTCATCACATGGTCCATCAGATGATCTTTTACCATGGCAATTGAACATGTGACGGACCATGTGATGAGCGCAGTGATGTCACCACAGGTCCTTTTCCTGTGCACAGCAAAGATGAAGACAGAAGAGAAGCCAGGCTGCGCAAACAAGTGGATGAAGGTGAGTTAAATAGTTTATTTATTTATTTTAACCCCTCCAGCCCTATTGTACTATGCATTCTGTATTAAGACTGCTATTATTTTCCCTTATAACCATGTTATTAAGGAAAATAATAATGATCGGGTCTCCATCCCAATCGTCTCTTAGCAACCGTGCGTGAAAATCGCACTGCATCCGCACTTGCTTGCGGATGCTTGCGATTTTCATGCAGCCCCATTCACTTCTATGGAGCCTGCGTTGCGTGAAAAAACGCACAATATAGAGCTTGCTGCGATTTTCACGCAACACACAAGTGATGCGTGAAGATCACCGCTCATGTGCACAGCCCCATAGAAATGAATGTGTCCGGATTCAGTGCGGGTGCAATGCGTTCACCTCACGCATTGCACCCGCACGGAAATATCGCCCGTGTGAAAGGGGCCTGACAGTTTTTGGTGGCATAACACTTATAGGGGTTTTACTAGGTTATTCTAAAACTTTGGTATATGTGGGGGTCAGATCTCTAAATGGGAAAACAAAGGCTAAAGCCCTAACCTAATAAACAAAGCCTCCACACCTTTGCTACATTTTTTTGGGAAAGACAAATGTAGCCCAATGCCAAGATTTACGTGTTCCTAAACTAAGTCCAAAAACATCATTGCAGTATAGCAATACAAAAAGGCAAGCTAATATGTATTTGCAGTTTTCCTTGTTATGGTACTTTTCCTTTGGTTTAATTTAGTTCAGTTGATATGTGGGAGTTGTAAACATAGACATAATATAACCATGTGCATGAGTTCATTTTGCATTTGGAAATTGGATGTTAAAAACACATGCATTTTGGAAACTGCATATACATCTTGTGTTTTTAGATTAATTATTAATTAAATATTTTCAGGTTTGTTTAATGATAAATGCAAAATCTATATATGCAGTATAAAAAATTTATGCATTTTAACATACTATTTTCAAAATACATATTTAAGCACTTGGTGACTGCGCATATTCTTTAACCCCTTCAGTACTGAGCCACTTTTCATCTTAAATCCCAGGCTGATTTTTGCAAATTTGACATGTGTCATTTTATGTGGTAATAACTTTGGAATGGTTTTTCTTATCCAAGCCATTCAGAGATTGTTTTCTTGTGACATATTGTACTTCATGTTAGTAATAAATTTGAATCAATATGTTTTAGGCTACTTTCACATCTGCGCTTTCCCTTTCTGCTATTGAGACCCATCATAAGATCTCAATAGCGGGGGAAAACGCTTCTGTTTTGTCCCCATTCATTGTCAATGGGGGCAAAACTAAAATGAACGAAATGGAATGCACCAGAATGCATTCTTTTCTGTTTGGTTGGGTCCCCATTGTGGTCCGAATAACGCTGCAAGCAGCATTTTTCTGTCCGTGCTGTGGTCCGAAGCAAGATGGATCCGTCATGACTCACAATGTAAGTCAATGGGGACCAATCCATTTTCTCTAACACAATAGAAAACGGATCCGTCCCCCATTGACTTTCAATGGTGTTCATGACGGATCAGTCATGGCTATTTTAAAGAAAATACAACCGGATCCATTCATAATGGATTGAGACGGTTATATTATCATGATGGAAGCGGTTTTGCTGATCCATTATGGATCCAGCAAAAACACTGGTGTGAAAGTGGCCTAACATTTACTTATTAAAAAATAAACAAATTTGGAAAAATTCACTATTTTCTAAATATGAATTTCTCTGCTTTTATGGCAGATAGTGATACCTCACAAAATAGTTATTACTTTACATTTTCCATATGTCTACTTTATGTTGGCATCATTTTGTAAATGTCATAAAAAAATTTAGGACGTTGGAAGGCTTAGAATTTTAGAAGCAATTTTTTCAATTTGCAACAAAATTTCCAAAACCATTTTTTAAGCACGAATTCAGTTACAGTGATTTTGAGGGGCTTACGTAATGGAAACACCCATAAATGATATTTTAGAAACTACACCCCTCAAATTATTCAAAACTAATGTTACAAACTTTGTTAACCCTTGAGGTGTTCCACAAGAATTGAAGGAAAATGAAGGTAACATTTCCAAATAAAAGATTTTTTAGTTTTTTTTTCTTGCAACACAGCAAGGGTTAACAGCAAAATAAACCTTAATATACATTACTCTGATTCTCAAACTCCTATAAATGCACAGCACGCCAGCGGTGATATTTATACAAAATATTTTATTAAACATATATGCAAAAAAGTACAATACATATTAAAACTCAGAAGGAAATGCAGACAAGTGTGGATGAAAAATACCCCCTAAAACCAGTATGTATATCCATACATGCTTGCAACAAATTGCCTCTGTCTGCATGATACAGTAGGGACCCCCGCAAAATTGCTGCAGAAAATGATGATGAATCACACCAGAAAAATACTGGATGCGTCAAAGAATCTATCTATCAGCATAAACAATTTCATATGGCTTCATATGGTTTTTGGAGGCAGATTTTGCTAGAGTGTTTTTGGGTACCATTTCGTATTTGAAGAGACCCTGACTTACCCCTACACTAAAAACTCTAAAAAAGTGACCCCATTTTGGAAACTACACCCCTCAAACAATATACATTAGGGTGTACTGAGCACTTTGACCCAATAAGTGTTTTATGGAATTTGGAAACACTTGGCTGTGAAAATAAAAAAAAGATTAATTTCTTCCAATAAAATGTTGCTTTAGCTCCCAAATTTTTTATTTTCACAAAGGGTCCCAGGAGAAAAAGCACCTCATAATTTGTTACCCATTTTCTCCTAAATACGGCAACATATGTGGTAATAAACTGTTCTGGGGGCACATGGCAGGACTCAGTAAGGAGCGCTTTTGTAGCTGAGATTTCGATGGATTGGTTTACAGGTGCCATTGGTTTTTATTTTTTGAGTGATTGTCTTATGTGGGGGTTCATTTTTGCAGGATGAGGTGACTTTTTCATTGGTACCATTTTGAGGTATATATGACTTTTTGATCACTTGATATTATGCATTTTGTAAGGCAAGGTGACAAAAAATGTTCTGCTACAGTTTCGGGTTCACCTGACAGAGTATATCATGTAATTTTTTTATAGAGCAGGTTGTTACGGATGTGGCGATACCGAATATGTCTATTATTTTTATTTTTGTTAAGTTTTACACAGTGAAAGCAATTTTGACAAGAAAAATATCTTGTTTTTGTGTTGCCATTTTCCGAAAGCCATATTTATATATATATATATATTTTTTGCGATTATTTTAGGTAGGTCTCATTTTTTGGGGATGTGATGACGGTTTGATTGGTACCATTTTGGGTACATACGCCTTTTGATCGCTTGGTATTACACTTTTAGTGAGTCAAGGTAACCAGAAAATGGTTGTTTTAGCACTTTCTACTTTTCTTTTTTTCTTTCTATTTAAAAAATCAAAAATTATAACTTAATTATGGAAAAGGGAGCCTTTTTTTTTACTTGGAACATTTTTTTTTTAATTATATAAAACTCTTTTATAACTTTTTTTTTTAACTTTTGGGTGTCTGATCCAATGTACAATGCATTACAATACATCTTACACTTACAGCCTGCTTGCCTCTGAGACCCAAGGGGCTGGGTCTCACAGGCTTACATGGAAGGCAGCACAATGCCTATGGAAGGCATTGGGCTGCCTTCCCAGCCATCGGGTCCCTGTCACCGCAGTGTGGGGACCTGATGGGACTCGACAAGGACATCGCACATAGAGCGTTCAGCACTGACTGTGGCATAGTGAGGGTTAATGTGCTGGCATCTGTGTTTTCACTGATGCTGATGCATACAGCAGGTGCCCAGCTATCAGTGACTGCTGGACCCCTGTGCGGCTCTGGGATTTAAGGCACAGTCCCCAGCGCCGTACATCTACGGTGCTTGTATCCTACAGTTTAAACATCCGGGCAGTTCTGCAAGGACATTCCTGAACATCTTTGCAGAGTTAGCAGGTGTGGGAGTGGAAAGTGCATGTGGGAGTGGAAAGCCAGCGGTATGTGACAGCAGGTCTCTCCATACAGAAGGCAAAGCTCTTTTTTGTTTGTTTTTTACCTTCCCTGCCTTCTCCATTGCTGTATACATAACACTCAATGAGCGTTGTGTATACTAATCAGGAAGCGACAATGCCACTTCCTGCTCTTGTCCTAGTGATCATGTGCCCACTAGTCAACACGTATCTGCCTTGTATAACGTCTCTGGGGGCTGCATTCCCCATAAACTCTAATGTTTAAATGCCCCCAAAAGGATTTGTATGACCTTATGGGGGACACAAAGTGACAATTTTTAAAATAAAAAATAAAAAAACACCATCGCACCGCAGCTTTTATCCACGCTCTTGGTAACCATAACCCATACATCCCCTATATTAAAATAACTCTTATGGAAAGGGGATATCATTTTAAAAGTATTTTAGTTGCACTTTTTGCTAATAAAAATTTTTATTAACATTTTCCAGAGTATAAAATAAATAAATAAAATAGAAATGATATAAAAACAAAGCCCTGTGTATCACTGAAAAAAGGTAAAAAAAAGTATTACAACTGAACAGGAAAAAAAGTTATGGTTTTCAAGATGCATATAATTAAAAAACAAAAAACAAACAAACAAACAATGTATCTGATCAGGAAGAGGGGTAAGTGTCCTGGACTTAAACTAATTTATGCCTTTTTTGTTGCAACATAACGGCTAAACATTCTCAGATTGGAACAATGGGAGTGACTGTGGGATGGAAGAAGGGAGGATTCTGTAAAGGGAGCAGATTTATTAAGGCTGAGAAAAATCGGTGAGTCTTAGCTGGATGTCAAAGTGCAGTGCTCTTGAATGTAGGAGAACATTATAGCAAATAGTGCTCACCCATAATAGAGTTCATAGAAAATCTGTCAATTACAGAAAAAGAGTGTGAAGTAGTAGGAAAACTACTAAAAAGTATACAGTTACAAGAAAAGCTAAGTGAACCTTTTGCAATTACCGTATTTTTCGCCGTATAAGACGCACTTTTTCTCCCCCCAAAATGCGATCGGGGACTCGGGGAGGGACTGGGAGGAGGAGCTGGGGGCCGGCAATAGCGGTGGGGCGGTGCAGTCACTGTACTATAGCCCCGCCCCGCCGCTTCGGTATACTAATATAATATGTCTTATTCAATTAATAGTTATTAAATATGCCCCTTTATTCCTAATAGTACCTTAAATCCTAAGCGCTGAAGCAGGCGGCGCAGGCAAGTGACGTCAGTGAGTGACGCGCCGGCCGCCCGGCCTGCATTGTACTGAAGCGGTTAGGATTTAAGGTACTATTAGGAATAAAGGGGCATATTTAATAACTATTAATTGAATAAGACATATTATATTTGTATACTGGAGCGGCGGGGGATCTGTGGATAGCACAGTTATGGGCTGGGAGGGTCTGTGGATGACACATATATAACAGTGTCATCCACAGATCCCCCCCTGTAACAGTGCCAGCCACAGATCCCCCTGTAACAGTGCAAACCACAGATCCCCCCCATAACAGTGTCCATCACAGATCCCCCCATAACAGTGTCCGTCATCCACAGATCCCCCCATAACAGTGTCCATCATCCACAGATCCCCAGTAATAGGGCCATCCACAGACCACCATTAGTTCCAAACCCACCAAACACACAACACACCTTTTGGTTACAAATATTTTTTTTCTTATTTTCCTCCCCAAAAACCTAGGTGCGTCTTATGGGCCGGTGCGTCTTATACGGCGAAAAATACGGTACCTGCATATCTTCATTAATAATAAAATGTAGTCTGATTGTTATCTAAGCCACAGTAATACACAGACACGATTTAACTGAGCTGATAAAGCACAAACAGTTGTACCAGTTATTGTCTTTCCCTGAGCACATTGCGTAACAATCCACAGTGCAGGGAGCTAAAGTAGATGAACTTTTCCAAGACCTAATTGTCAAAATGTGTTTCAATAAAGCATTGTACGTGTGGGTTTCATAGGTGCTTTGCCATCAAAAAAAGGCGCACAAAGCCTGGTTACTGAGAAATCTCTTCTTCTATAGAAAAGTTAGCTATTGTGACCCATGTGTCAATGAAAACAGCTTTCAGAAGACCTCAGAAGATGTGTTGTAGAGATGTATGAAGCTGGAAAAGGCTGCAAAAGTATTGCTAAAGACCTAGGTGTATATCAATCCATGGTTAATCAAGTTATCTACAAATGAAGAACATTCAGAACTGTTACTACTAAGGGTGGGTTCACATCAGCGTTATGGATTCCGTTATGGCTTTCCGTTATAACATGGTTAGAACAGAAAATAACGGAATCCATAAGACGGAAGTAAAAACGGAAGCCTTTAAGAGGCATTCCATTTTGATCCGTCATAATAGAAGTCTTCGGGAATCATAACGGATCCGTCTGGTTCCCGTTATGCAAGACGGAAAACAAAGTCCTGTCAACAGGACTTTTTTGCCTGTTCTGCATAACAGAAACGGGACAGATCCGTTATGATTCACATAGACTTCTATAATGACGGAAAGCAAAACGGAAAACCTTTTAAAGGCTTCAGTTTTGCATTCTATCATAATACAAGTTTATGGGCAGCAGAACGGATCCATCCTGGTTTCCGTTGTGCAGGACTGGACACCTGCATAATAGAAACCAGGACGGATCCATTCTGCTGCCCATAGACTTGTATTATGAAGGATCAAAACGGAATGCCTCTTAAAGGCTTCCTTTTTTACTTCCGTCTTATGGATTCTGTTATTTTTTCGTTATAACGGAAAGCCATAATGCTGATGTGACCCCACCCTAAGGCTACTTTCACACTAGTGTTTTTTGCAGATCTGTCATGGATCTGCAAAAAATACTTCCGTTACAATAATACAACCGCATGCATCCGTCATGAACGGATCCGGTTGTATTATGTCTTCTATAGCCATGACGGATCTGTCTTGAACACCATTGAAAGACAGATCTGTTTTCTATTGTGTCAGAGAAAACTGATCTGTCCCTATTGACTTACATTGTGTGTCAGGATCCGTCTTGCTCCACACCACATGGCGGACAGAAAAATGCTGCTTGCAGCGTTATTCTGTCTGTGATGGGGACGAAACAGAACGGAATGCATTTTTGGGCATTCCGTTTTGTTCAGTTTTGTCCCCATTGACAATGATTGGGTGCAAAACTGAAGCGTTTTCTTCCGCTATTGACATCCTATGATGGATCTCAATAGCGGAATTGAAAACGCTAGTGTGAAATTAGCCTTACTCTAGGAGTGGGTGTCTAGTTAAGATAACCTCAAGTGCGCGACAGACAATCCTGAAAGAGGTGATAATGGGCCAAGGATAACAGCAGAAGACCCAACAAAATGGAAGAATACAATAAAGGAAGCTGCTACCTGGATGTTCCACATTGCTTCTGGGAAATATGAGTGTAAAGAATAGTTTTAAATCATCTAAATAGTTGATAAACAATTAGGATTTTGTTTTGCAATCACCAAGTCAGAGTCCTTACCTTGATCCTATTGAGGTGCTTTGGCATGACCTAAAGAGGTTTTTGCATGCAAGGTATCTCAGAAATATTGACAAAGGGAAACACATTTGTAAGGTGGAATGGTCCAAAATTCCTCCTCAACATTATAAAATTCAAAGATTCACCCGACTCATCTCAGGTTCATTTGCATATGTATCATTATTTTATTTTTTTACATATAAGCACACAGATCTATGGGGACTGGGTATTGCGGATGTGCTAGCGGCCATCTAGCAACCCATGTACTCAGCTCTATACCCAAAATCCCGGTAACAGGTTCCCTTTAAGCTGGACATATACATTAGATAAATTACATTTGGTGGGACCTGTAGACCCTCTAATGTGTATGGGGGACTGTCCCCCAATGGCAGATGTTGGGGGAGATAAGGTTCCTGCATTGTTACAACCTACTTGCTGGGTTATCTCCTGCCTACTAGTTTATTGGGGCAGTTGCTAGTTAACTGTCTCGCAGCTGATCTATTAATGTGGGTCAACTGATGTCTGGTGCAGGCCAGTCTCATTTGGAAGGAGTTCCTGATTGGGTAGCTTTTTTAAAATATTTTTGGTCCGTGCAGTCAATTTGTCATTGATAGCAACAGTTTTTGCATTTGTATGTAGAAAATCCTTGTATCTAGTTCCTTGTCTGGTTATTCGCTGTCTGTGTAGTTTGTCCTGGGAGACACTTTTATTACCCAGGGAAGGTAACTGCTTTAGGTGAAGCCCAGTTATACAGTCTTTTAACAACTGGCGTTGTTACAGATAGTTGGATTTCAAGTGGTCAATTATTTTGCTCTCTGGGAGAAAAGACACCTGTGGCACCATCTTTCTCCCTCTCCCTGTCCAGGATACATACATGCTTGACTGAACTGGGCCAGCAGCTATGTAATATATGGTCAGCTTTACTTTCGCTCACTGTATTGTGCAGGTTTGCTCATATTGCTCAATAAAGGGTAATAATAATAATCTGTATTTATACAATTTATACATTAACAAGTCAATGATTAAAACAAGATGAGCGAGGGCCCTGCTCGTGAGAGCTTACAATCTGTGAGGAACTAGCAGTGCCACAAAAAGTAAAAAGTCATTGTTTGGTACAATAGTCTGGCTATCTTAGGCTACATGCACATGACCGTATGTGTTTTGCGGTCCGCAAATTGCACACAAAAAAAAATGGATGACTTCCGTATGCCATCCGTTTATTTCTGCAGATCCATTGTAACAATGCCTAAAACGGACACGAATAGTTCTAGTTTTTTTGCGGGGCTACGGAATGAACATACTGATGTGGACAACACACAGTATGCTGTCCGCATTTTTTGCAGACCCATTGAAATGAATGGGTCTGCATCCTATTCGCAAAAAAAAAACGGAATGGACACGGAAACAAACATCGTGTGCATGTAGCCTTAACTGAAAAGGGAAGCACATATAAAGCTGTACGAGTCAGTCACCAGCCAACATCTGTAGTGTTTTTGAGTGTGGTGTATATTATTGGATAATGGGTGAGGTTCTGAGGAATAATTTTGATAGAGAAGGGGGTGAAAGTAGAAGAATTTAACTGGGGGATGTGATTAACCACCCTAAAAATATTTTTTATTGATGTTTTAGTGAGTATCCAAACTATAGAACTTGGGAATTTATCTAATTGCCTGGGGTAGTGCTTCCCAGAGAACTGGTGCAGCTTGAGAGAAGTACTGGAGATGGGAGTAAGAAGCTCAGATTATAGTGGATGTTAGTCGTTAGGATACAATTGTTTTATGTGTTATTTATGTAGCTTGAGCTTGTCTATAATAGTGACTATTATAATAATTTTTATGTGAAAATTCAGGTAATTCAAAGGAGCTCGCTTACTTTTTCTTGCAACTATATGATATAGGTCAAGTTCTTTAATATTTTCCTCCCTTTGTCCAGGTTTACCCAAGTAGTTTGGTGCAGTTTTTTTTTATTATGTCTTTCATAGTCAAAAAGAGAGAATGATAAGTCTTTTCTTTGTTCTTATTTCTCCATGTAGATTCCACTCCCAACTCCCGGCAAAAAAAAGAAAAAAAACTGCTGCCAAATTGGGGCTTCAGAATGTCTAGAGTTGAAATGTGGTTATCTTGCTGCTGCATTGTCTTTTTTATTGGTTTATTTTGTTTTATTTTTTATTTTTTGCAAAAAATGCCACGGCCAGATGTTATATGCTGGCCAATAGTAAATTATAAAATGCTCTACAAACGCTTCATATTTGTAGTTACAATTTAAGACGGTTTACAATTTTTTTTTTAGTCCCTTGTTAGTTTTCACTATAGGAAAAAAGTAAAAAAAATTGTCAGACTAAAAGATCCCCCCCCCCTCCCAGAAAAAACATGCCTAAATCACATGCATTTTTTGCAAAAAAAAAAAAAATCTCCCCTTAAAAAATGTCTGTATTCATGTTGTTAATCCTTCCAGGATTTAGGCTAATTTTTATACCACTCATACTCGTACCAAACTGCAGTCCGGTTGTCTTACATTGTGGCCCGGGTTGTTAAGGCCCAAGGATAATGTCTTGGGTGGCAGATTTAAAACCACTTTCTGGTCTGCAGACTTTGCCTTAGGCCTCCAGCACACAAACGTATTTTGCATCCATGTCTGATCCGCATTTTTTGCAGATTGCACTTTCATCTATATACTTAAAAAAAATTGTGTCTGTTTTGCAAAGTGATAGAGCATGTCCTATTCTTGGCCACAAAATGAGGACCACGAACCCATTGAAGTCAATGAGTCCGCAAAAAAAACGGATGCATCATGGACATCACATCTAGTCATCTAGTCTCTATCTAATGAGCTTAGCTGTTTCCCGATTGCCTATATGTTGCTGGCTCTTGGAATTTTCTCTGGCATGTTTATTGCTTTATTCCTGTTCCATGGTTTTAATGTCGGCTTTTTCAATAGGTTGTTACTTTAACTGCTCTTGGGTTGAAGCACCATTCTTGGGCCTATGTATTTTTGTCTTTTGGTACTTTTGGGGTGTTTCTTTACCCTTGTATCACTTTCACTAGCAGCATGCTCTGGGTGTGGTCTTGTTTATCCATATGCCTCAAATTTTGGTGCACTTTAAGATTATTTTTTGTGTGCTTTAAAAATATGCAAAAAATATGCAAAAAATAATATTTGTAAAGGAAGAACAGGCACCTGCAGAGATTTGTAAGAACACTAAACACTAAATGGCTCACTAGAGCATCTGGAAAACTATAGGAAACTCTTTCCTGAAGAACCTGATGCAACTTATAAAAACCTACAGAGACTCCACCAGTCCCTCGGGCCTATTCTGTATCTGGCCACCTTCAACAGACTTCTCAAAACAACCGTCTACCACCAAAATTAACAATGTTACTACTAAATTATAAGATGGTTCAGTGGGGCTGACTCCCCCTGCCTTCAATTTAGTAGGATCAGAGTGAAATTATGGTCATTTTCCAGTACAATGACCTGTCCCCTGAAATCAGCACCAGATAGCCTCTCCTAGCTGCTGGGAGGCTACATTGGAGAGTGAATAAAATATACCATAACTTAATTTGCAGATCTACAAAACTTTTAGCTGTAGTATGGTTCGAGGCATATGAACAATTTGTATTTTACAGCATTGGCCTATAGATGGCAGTAAATTGTCAGCATTTTGTTGCATTTCCACTATAGATGCTTCTCCAAGGAAACATAGGAATGAAACACGTGTTGGTGTTTGTAGTGTAAAATTTGAGGTATGCATTAACCAAAACTATAATCCAATTACTTTTTATTAAGCATTATTCCAATTTGAGCACATATAATATATACTTACAATATATACTGGCAAACAAACATATACTTATATATAGCTATTATAATAACTTTTATGCAATGTGCTAATTGTGCAGTTATTCCTGACATCAGAAGTGAAAGCATTCAGCAACTACCACAGTGTTTAGTGCAATACATAATAGGAATGTGATGTGATCTCATAAACTATGGGATGAATATGGGTGAGCTTGTTCATTGTTGGAGCGCACCAATTATTGGGATAAGTCGCAATCTCACTCCAGGAGCAGGGTGGAGTAGGAAAATTGGAGTAGCTTCTCTAGACAGAAGAGTTAGGTTTAAGGACAAGCCAAATTTATCAAACAACCTGTGACATTTGATAAATGTGGCACAAAGTACTCCAACACAGACTGAAGCAAAACTGACTTCAAATATTCTCCTAATGATAAATTTCCCCCCTTAGTGTTGAGCAAACTTGTGTTTTCAAGTTCGGCGTACAAGGTTTGGGTTCAGTTTATCCAAGAATTCTGTTATGGATTCCGGGACTTATGGTCCGTGGTAGCGGAAGGGGTTTTCTGAGACTTAAATACAGATGACCTATCCTCTGGATAGATCATAAGTATCTGATCCGTGCGGGTCCAACATGTAGATCAGCTGTTCAAGAAGCAGCTTTCCCTAGGCCATGTCACGTCACGTTTATTGCTCACATGGCATGGGCGCATCTCAGCCCTATAAAAGTGAATGGGGCTGAGCTGCAATACCAAGCACTGAGCTGTGCCTTCTCAAACATCTGATCAGCTGGGATCCTGAGAGTTGGACCATGGTATCTGAAGGGTTAAATGTCTGTGACCGGCATTACTGCTGGTCTCGGGCATTAGTTGTGGAATAATGTATGAAACAGCAGGCACCCGACGGCTATGGCGTCCTACACGCTTGTAAGCGGGCACCACCTTAAAGTCCCTGCCAGAGACATAAATGTAAAGCGCTGGTCGGGAAAGATGTTCTCAGCATGTCTCTTCGGCAATGTCTTCTCAGTCAGGTCAGTGGGAAGTCTCACAGGTAGTTTTTTGTAGGAAGTTTTGAGGCAGATTTTTTTTCTGCAGGTTTTTCAGCCAAAACTAGAAGTGAATTTGAAAGGAATCAGAAATATAAAGAAAGAATTTATACTTCACCTTCCTGATGGATCCACTTCTGGCTTTGGCTGAAAACCCTGCAGGAAAATCTGCATTAAAACCTCCTTCAAAAAACTACCTGTGAACCTAATCGGTGACAACTTTTCTTTGTTATGTGAACACATATACATTTGATTTAAGCTTATTTATTGGGCTGGAGACCCCTTTTAATTCATTTCCTAATTGATTACCCTATATATCACACTAACATATTCCACAGTGCTGTACAAAGATTGTCATCACTCACGTCATTCCTTCTCCCCAATGGACTCACAATGTATTTCCCTCATTTCCAATACATAATAGGGCCAATTTACCCAATTCGTATTTAGTATTAGTATAAGCTTTTAGAGTGTGGAAGAAATCAAAGAACTTTGAGGAAATCCACACAATTCACTAATTATAGCTACAACCCCTCTCTCCCCCTCCCAAAAAAAGGTAAGCATGATCCAGTTTATCATTTAGAAGACCACCACTAGACATCCAGATAAATGAAATGATTCGAATCAATAATTTATTATTACTGTACTGTCTTAAATTGAGACAGCTTAAAACCAGACCAGGCAGGCCGAAGATGCGCCAAATTTATCACAGTGGCTCACGTTGTGTGATAGATTTAGCACATCTTGCTAGACATGTTAGACACTTTCTTTTACACTGACTCTTGGTTGGCTACTTTAAACCAATATTTAGTGGTGCTAAAATGATGGTGCAAGTTGAGTAATTTAAACCATGCCCCTTATTTTCCAAAAATTTGTCTAGTGAGGCACAAAAATCACCAGCCTGCATCATTGTTAAATATTCTGTCAAGGGATTTCCAGGGCCCGTACGGGTAGATTTTTTTCGATCTTGGAGACTGGCCAACCGGGGAAAAGAAAAAAACAGTGCTTAAAGGGAACCTGTCACCCAAAAATCGCCTATTAAGCTGTTTACAGTACCTTATAGTGCTGTATAGTCGTTTCCTGATGCACTTTTTGTTAGTTTTGCAGCATGTATGCTCAGTCAGAAATCGATGTTATATTCAGCTGCTGCCCCGTGCTTCAAGTCAGGCTTGAAGTCACGGGGGCAGCGGCCTCGGCGTCTTACATGGCCCTCTCCCCGCCCCCTGCCTCTGTGACTGACAGCCGAAATCCGATTCCGGGACCGCGCTCAACGGCCGCATGCGCAGTAAAGGGCGGCAGGAGCGCGGTCCCGGCTGCCGCGCGTACTACGCGCCGTCTTACTTTCGCCGCACTGCGCATGCGCCCGACATCCTGTATCAAACGCGCCCGCGCCCAGATGCCGGGCGCGGGCGCGTTTGATACAGGATGTCGGGCGCATGCGCAGTGCGGCGAAAGTAAGACGGCACGTAGTACGCGCGGCAGCCGGGACCGCGCTCCTGCCGCCCTTTACTGCGCATGCGGCCGTTGAGCGCGGTCCCGGAATCGGATTTCGGCTGTCAGTCACAGAGGCAGGGGGCGGGGAGAGGGCCATGTAAGACGCCGAGGCCGCTGCCCCCGTGACTTCAAGCCTGACTTGAAGCACGGGGCAGCAGCTGAATATAACATCGATTTCTGACTGAGCATACATGCTGCAAAACTAACAAAAAGTGCATCAGGAAACGACTATACAGCACTATAAGGTACTGTAAACAGCTTAATAGGCGATTTTTGGGTGACAGGTTCCCTTTAATCAGCGATACGTTAAATAAGGTTTGGAATAAGACTAAAAAGATATTGAGTGTAATAGGCCCTACTCACTTTACCCCACTTTGGCACAATCATAATTAAAAAGAATTTATGTTAATTGTAGATTATAAATATTGGAATTCACGCGGTATTAACTGCTTAACTCATATAATATCACATGGTAATATCACCCCTTTAGATGAATTAATAAAAGGCCCGACTGTCACGTTTTTAGATAGATATAGATATGCACAAATCAGGCATGCATTTATGAGCACTCAGGATAAATGCCTCTTGACTATTAGGGCAAATTCCTTTTTGGATTATTGTTTCAAGTTTAAAGGATAACTGTCACACTAATTTCAATTTTCATATATGTAGTTACTAATAACATGATATTCCAGAATCAGTTACTATTAGACTGACTTACCCCATATTTAATAAGATTCAACCCTTAGCAACCAGTCTGCATAAAACTGCAATCTCACTATTCAGTTAAGATGGCCGCCACTGCCCTCACCCTGAGGCTAATCCCACCTGCCCTCACTAGCCAGTAACAATAGCCCCCCAAAAGTGTCAGTAACCAGAGCCCTCCCCCCTAAAGGGTTAATCTCCTGCAGCACAAGGGGTCCTCTTACCACATGTTGCTTTCATTTATACACTGAGCAGACGGCAGATCTCCCTTCCCTGGTCTGCGCTGCTTCGGCTCTGCATTCTCCAGCTCTGCTGAGTGAGGGAGCGTCTGCCAAGCGCAGGGACAGGGAGAAGTGCACACAGCCCAGGCACTGTTATCAGCTGCTGGGGAGGACCTGGCTTTAATAATTTACTTACAGTCCCTGGCTGTCGGTAATCTGACCTTGCACGCTGCCTGCTTCTGCGTGCTCCGTCCTTCAACACATAGACGGACCATGCCTAGCAACCCTATTTTAAGCAAAGGTAAAAGTAGGCAGTACAGGGAACAAAAATGTGGAATTAAGGGGTAATTGAATACACAGTGAAAAGTTGAAATAGGACCACCAAGGAGATATTAATCACCACAATCCAATACTCCCAAAAAAATAAAAATGACAGTTATACTTTAAGGATACACAACTCACGCTTTCTCAAATATATCGCAGACTGAGAGACTGTCTTGGGGAAATAACAACATTCAAAAGCGAGGGAAGCTGAATTGGGCGATGGGAGCAGCTTGGACTGGGATATAATATATCAAAATATAAAAAAAGTATTGATCTCCCAGAAATATAGATTGATGCAGTTCAAGATTGTACATCGCCTATACTACTCCCCTGCCTTCCTCGCCAAAATATATAAGGAAAAAAGGGACGTGTGTTGGAAGTGCTTGGCAGAAAATGCTGACCTGAGTCACCTTTTATGGAACTGTCCAGAAGTAAAGTTGTTTTTGGATCAGTGTCTATGAGGAACTATACAGAAGATATAAGATCAAATTAAATCAATGTTTTATGCAGGCAATATTGTGTCTCTTCTCCCCTACTGATTTAACGCCCTATCAGATACTAATTTGCCTGGAGGGGTTTATGGCCACAAAGGCCATAAATTGTTAAATACTGGGGCACTAAAAATAGCCCTACCTTCTCCGAGTAGAGGGCCTTGATGGACACCATTGATTCCTATAGAAGAATAGCAAGAAAATTACAGCGGCGTTGAAAGGGTAGGTTCTTCGCCTCCAAAAATCCCGGACATCAGTAGAGTAATTAAGGTACGGTCGAATCCTGCGGCAGTGAACTAAGGGAGGGGGTGGGTAAAAGGGGTTAATTGTATTAATCCGTGTATAATTATTTTTCATTATTTATTATTCTTAAATTGGATGTTATGGAATTTTATACATTTGGCTCAGAAAACAATAAAGAAGGAATAAAAAAATAATAATAATATGATGCAATTTTTTTGCTGTAAAATTCTGGCATATTTGGCTTAAACTAATCTCCCCCAATGTCCCCTAGGTGGATCATGACATTGAATGGGTTGTCTCACCTGGAACATTGATATGCCACCAATGTCAGATAGGTGTGGGTCCCACCTCTATCGATATGCCACCAATGTTCCAGGTAAGACAACCCCTTTAAATTTAGATATGTATACAGCAATTTATTTATTATCCAGTAGAGACCCAGTTGAGAGGACATTACTTGTAAGATCAGTTATAGTACGTGTATCTGAGAACATAGAACAGGATGAATACCAAGTTTTCTGTGAGGTAGGGTGAATATACTGTATCTGATTGTATCACAACATTGATATGTATTTAGAAATTAATCTGGTGGTATCGACGGCCCCCACCAGTCTCTAAATGTAGCCTTTCACCACGTGGCTGCCATGAGCTATAGTGTAGATGGGATAACATAAAAGTAATGCGTGGATTGTCCAGCTCCTGGACATACAGTAAGAACGCCAGGCTGAAATAAGTCCACATTAAGATCAACTGAACGCAGCCTTGCTAATGCACTGTGTCTGTACCCAGGGACTGGGGCAAGTAGACAGCACTGGCCCATGTGTAGCGACCCACCCTTAAAGAGGACCTTTCACCAGAATAAAACTTCTAAACTAACTATACAGACATGTAGAGCGGCGCCCTGCACTTACTGTTATACCTGGGCGCCGCTCCGTTCTCCCGTAATTGCCTCCGGTATCTTTACAGTTAGGCTCCACCCAGGGGAACCTGCCGTCGGCTCATTCTCCCATGCTGCAGCGCTGGCCAATCGCAGCGCTCAGCTCATAGCCTGAAAGGCTTTTTTCTCTCTCAGGCTATGAGCTGAGCGCTGCGATTGGCCAGCGCTGCAGCATGGGAGAAGGAGGCGCCGGCAGGTTCCCCTGGGTGGAGCCTAACTGTGAAGATACCGGAGGCTATACCGGGAAAACGGAGCGGCGCCCAGGTATAACAGTAGTGCAGGGGGGTCCCTGGGTGCCGCTCTACATGCCTGTATAGTTAGCTTAGAAGTTTTATTCTGGTGAAAGGTCCTCTTTAACCTGTGTAACTCTGCCTACCATATAAAGGTGGTATAGGTAAATGGGTTTTAAATTTTTAAAAGGCGGCAGCTGGTTGTGTTTTTGTGTTGGGATCATACACACATGTGCAATCCCTAAACAGGACATTTACCAACTCCTGAGCTGAAGAGAGTCCATGGACTATAATGGGGTCTGCTCAGGAAGCTGCTCCTTTAATGGACAAAAAAATTCTTGCATGCAGGACTTCTTTCTCCGGTCTTTTTGACAGAATCTGTGACAGTGGCCCGAACTCAGATGTAAACGGATAGTATTAGATTGAAGTATAGCATCAGATGATTGTTTAACACACAAATACAGCACCAGAACCAAGGTTATAAGTCAAACACAGCACCAGAAACACACAACTACAGGGGTTAGGCGTAGAATTAGCATTGGGGGCCAGTATAAACGTTAGGGGCCAGTATTAGTATTAGGAATGCATTTGAGATATCATATAAATCATCAATAAGCAGCAGTCTACAGGAGAAGAATTTTAAGATTATGTCCAGATGGTACAGGACTCCGGTCCTGCTGCACTCTTTCTTCCCTTCTTGTCCTAGTTCCTGCTGGTGATGTGGCCAGGAGGAAGGTAACATGTCTCATATCTGGTGGTCCTGCAACAAAATCGCCCCATTTTGGGAGGCTATTAATGATTTATACGATATGGTTTGTGGCAGTTCCCCCAGATGGACTCTCGAGGGCGCTTTGCTTTCTATGTTCCCTAGCACTTTATCTACTCTGAAAAAGGGTCTTCTGAGGTTCTTTGTTCAAGCTGCACGTTTGGTTATCCCAAGATTCTGGAAATCCACACGCGCCCCTCTCCCTGGGGACTGGCTCGCCACCTTTGAAAAAATTTACAGAATGGAGGAACTATGGGCGGAGGACATGGGCAATACTAACAAGTTCCTGAAAATCTGGACCCCTTGGATTCTATTTAAGGGTTCTCCTGAGTTTATCACATGGCTGAATAGGGGGTCGCCAGTCCCCTAGGGAGACTGCTCGCCCCATTGGATCTTAACCCGCATGTATTTGGCACGCCTAATCAAAATATACTTTACACAGTCCTCTCTACCTCGACTTGTTTGGTCAGGGGTTTCCCTCCTCTCCCTCCCCCCCCCCCCTCCTCTCTTTGTTCCTCCTGTAGCCCTGTCTTGTTTGTCTTGTCTGTTTAAATTTGTTGTGCGTCCTAGGTGGGAGCTCTCGATATTGCTTTCCCGCAACTGGGTCTCTGTGATGCTTTTACTCTTATGTTGGGATCCTATGTTATCTCTTTGCTCATCTTCATGTTTACATGATATCTGCTTACATTTATTGTGATCACCTACCTGTATGATGACATTTTGTGCGGTCCCGTTTTATGTTCGGGCTATTCTTAATGTGAAGTGCTTATTTTGGCTCTTGCTAATAAAAGTATTTGAACAACAGTATTAGTATTAGGGTCAGTATTAGAGTTAGGGGTCAGTATTAGGGTTAGTATTAGAGTTAGGGGCCAGGATTACAGTTAGAGGACAGTATTGGGGTTAGGGGTCAGAATATTAAGGTTAGGGGTCAGTATTAGGGTTAGGGGTCATTATTAGAAATTAGGCCTGTGTTGTTCATGCAGAGGCACAATGACTGGATTAATGATGATATTCAAGTAGTATGGGCTTGTCACTGAACCATTCACGAAGTGTAGGGCAGTTCTATATTGACTAGACACACCTGCCCACACTGTAACACCACCACTACCACCGGCAAACAGTGGCTGATGCATAGCGCTCTCCTTGATGTCTCCAACATCATTGGTGGCCATCATTTCTGCTTAGCGTGAATCAACTTTCATCAGTGAACAGCGCGGAGGCCCACTGGTCCCTCTTGCAGCGCAGATGCTCCCTAGCCTGTGCAAGACTATGATGCCTGTGCCTGGTGGTGTGATCAGGTACCCTTGCAGGTCATCTAGCACGCAGACCATGCTGATGTAAACAGTTTTGAATGGTCTGATGTGACTCTTGGGTGCCTCTCACCTCCCTTTTAATGTGTCTGGAGTTGTGTGGCATTCATCTTCCGGTTCCGCAGGGCATTTATCACAATGAAGCGGTCATCAGTGTGGGATGTGGCCAAAGGACGTCCACTTCTATGCCTTTCTGTGACTCTTCCAGTCTCTCTGTTGCAACCTGCTGATGACACTCTGTGACACTCTAAGCTCGGTGGCCACTTCCGTCTGAGAACATCCAGCTTGAAGCCTCACAATGGCGAGCTACTGTTGATCAATAGTTAGGTTTTGTCTTTTTCTCATGATGTCAAAATGTGAACAGCATGATGTTTAAATCCTAATTCTACAGTTGGACGTGTGCATTCAGAAATTTAGAGAAGGCCACATTAAGTTCACCAGTAAAAGTTAGAGTGCATTTTAGGTTCATCCTGAAATTTCACCCACAATCCAAATATCCCTAACTTTTTGTGAGTAGTGTATAAAATTTCTTTAGTAAGAAATGTCTTTTACTTATTGATTTATAGATTATCATTGAGTAGATTATCATGAACTTAATGATTTTTCAAGTTACACACCCAAATGCGCAAGAACTGAACTGAAATAAGATTTTCTTTTTTTTTTGCTGAAGTATAAGTGACATCACATGGTGTATTCAATTTCTATATGTACATTATAATTAATTCACATCCCATCCCTTGGTTGAAGTTGATGGACATATCTTTTTTAACCATATATTTTCAACTATGCATATTACCATTTGATTTGCCTACTTTTTTTTATAAACTCAAACCAAGTAACTTAATCCTTAGGAAAACAAAAAGGTTGGCAAATTCTGTAATTTGATGGAATATAATCTATGTCATGGTCGGTCACAGAGGACAACAAATATTTGCCTGTATCACGATGCATACTGCCCTTTTGTAGTCATATGCTTGGCAGTGAAACCACCATCTGGTCTACCACCTGCACTTTTATTGTTGCAGGTTATATGCTATAAAATATAATATTAGAACTTCTCAGACTGACTTTTTATTTGACTCACAATTCCATTGAACTGCAGAGAAATAAATACATACAGGGTATATGCACAGAGTGATATTTCATGTTTAGATAAAATGTTAGATAATTTCTAGATTCCTAAAAGGGCAGGTCTGTTTAATCCACTCACTGTCGGCTAGCCCATTGTTGTGTCAACATTAGGGCTTTTATGGTCCAGCAGAAAACTATTCAACTTCCTGCCGACTTTTGCCAACCACTGAAAATTATTCGCTCTGGTAGGCCCAAGGAACCCCAGTCAAACATTGGATCCACTTATCCTTTCATTGATTCTGAAAAAAGGTCCACCCATTCCATAGGGCTGCATGGACACATGTCACGGAGCCTGGAAATTAAGGGGGCCCAATCTTGCTATACCTCCTAGACCACTAATGATCATTTAAAATGCATATGAATTGATCTGATAAATGCGTGACTGTTAAATTGCAGCCACATGGTTGTTCTCTTCCACTGCTATCTCTATGATCAGTGCAAGGCAGGAACAGAAGCTAAGTTATATGCGACTTTGTACTCAGCTTTCTGTCAAAAGCTGCAGAGACAGTACTGGAGCCTTAGTCACTGTTCACACTACATTTGTGAGCTACATCAAAAGTATACTTTGGGTTAGGAAGAAAAAAAACACATTCTGTGATGTACCTACCAATTTTTATGGGACAAATATATACCAAAAGAGTGTCATTTTGGCATATGTTGGACTGCTTACCTATACCACTCTACCACACTAGGCAAAAATATACCATATGTTTTATATGCAGTTATTCTACACTGAAAGTCAATGGCAAACTAATGCAATTGTATTTGCATACATTTGTACATGCTTTTGCATACAGATAAATATAAGAAAATGAGAAATATGGAGTTTGAACGAAAAACAAAAAACAAAAAAACCTTTTAACATTTATACTCTAGCCTTCTTGGTAGAGATGAGTGAATCGAAGCTGACGAAGTGGAATTCGATCCGAATTTTAGGAATCATTCAATTTGCACCGAATCCGAATTTCAGGGAAAGAGCATTAGAAGTTCAGGGAAAGGATAGGGGGGAATTATTACACAGTATTGAAGAAGAACAGGGTTCAATAGGTGTGTTTGCAGCCTGGGTAATAGGAACAATCCTATTACATCTTGCTGCACTGACTGGTGATCCAAATTGCCATTATACTGCTGCTAATTTCAGGTTTGCAATGCCTCTGTAATTCCAGCAAACCCTTCTTGTTATTGGGGTCTTATTAGCCCTTGTGCGGTGCAGTTATATATATGTCGTGTATTAGTGGGGGGGGAGGGGGCTTATTAGCCGTTGTGTGTTGAAGTGAGAAAATGACAGCCCTTTTTGGCGTGTATTAGTGGTAAAAAAAATATTATTTGCCGTTTACGGCCGCAGTTATATGTTCTAAAGTCTTTTTTTGGTGTGTATTAGTGGGGAAAAAGGGCTTATTAGCCGTTGTGTGGTGAACTGAGAAAATTAAAGCCCTTTTTAGCATGTATTAATGGCAAAAAAAAAAAACTCTTTGGTGTGTATTAGTGGCAAAAAAAAAATTTGGGGCCGTTCACGGCAGCAGTTATATGTTCTGAAGCCTTTTTTTTACTTGTATTAGTGGGGGGAAAAAGGGGCTTATTAGCTGTTGTGTAGTGAAGTGAGAAAATTAAAGCCCTTTTTGGAGTTTTTTAGTGGGGGAAAAAAGGGGCTTATTAGCCGTTGTCGTTCATGGCCAAAGTTATATGTTCGAAAGCCTTTTTTTGTTGTGAATTAGTGGGGGGGGAAGGGGCTTATTAGCCGTCGTGTGGTTAAGTGAGAAAATTACAGCCCTTTTTGGAGTGTCTAAGTGGCAAAAAAAAAAGTATTATTTGCTGTTCACAGCCGCAGTTATATGTTCTAAAGCCTTTTTTTGGCGTGTATTAGTGGTGGGAAAAAGGGGCTTATTAGCTGTTGTGTGGTGAAGTGAGAAAATTTCAGCCCTTTTTGGCATGTATTAATTTCCCTTTTATTTACTTATTTGATCTAACGGTATGTCAGACAGAGAAGTGACAGGCCCTGCACAGGGGAGTGGCAGAGGCCTAAATGTTTCTGGCGCAGGCACAGGTCGCAGCAGAGTAATGGGGCATGGCAGCAGAGGTCAATTCGAGAGCCCTGAGCTCCCAGTGTCAGGTAGCGGTCGTGTCTTGACCAGCAACCCAGCGGTTCTTAAATGGTTGACTTGATCTTCGACTTTGTCGCAAGTGACATCAGACACCCCCAGCCAAGAGTCTGTAGGTTCTTCAAACACAATGTCACGGCACGGTGTGGGTAGTAAACTCCACACCGAACACAGGATGGAAGGAAAAAGGTTCTAGGCCTGGAAACTAGGGAAAGGGGAAAGGTCACCACCTAGTGAATCCCTAGACTGAGCCCTGACTACTATCAGTATGAACAGACCTCGATGGTAGGAATGTTCATACGCCAGAACCTAGAGCCCTATCTGACCCTAAAGGGCCCTGGAGATAGTGTCAAGACAAAAGATGACCTGTTCCTTCCCAGCTGAAGGAACAGGAGACTTCTTCAGGCCTAATACCAAAAGATAGGGGAATACAACAAAATAGAAAATAGGAAAAGACACTTAACTCTGAAGTATGCGGACGAGCAAGATCTCAGTGAAGAACCAAACACCAGCACTTTCAAAACCAGAAAGGAGCTATCAACCGCATAACATGATGGGTGAGACCAGACTAAATAGAGGTGTTGAAATGACCACTTAAGCTACACCTGAGACAAGAGGTGTGGTCATAACCAGCAACAACACAGAAACAAGTGAAACCAAAGAGGCTGTCAGATCACATCATGTGCAGACAGTCTCTTAGATCTTCTGACCCCTATCACGGGAGAGACCGGGACACACAACCCTTAGTTGGCATGGCCCAGGAGCAGGCCCTGTGCCCTCACCTGTCCTCAACCTGCCTCTTTCCTTTTCTGTTCCCTCAGCCAGAGAAGTATTTTTTGCTGTGGGCTCAGCTCCATTTTATAGCGAGGACAAGCTACTAGAGGAAAGTAAGCAGCTACTACCCAGCCAAGATCCGGAGTAGACATCCGCCGCTTCCTCCGTTAGGTGGGCAAGTAGTGATGAGGAGAGTGTCGTGGGAGCTGGTGTTGTGAGCGATCAGGCTCCTGGCTCAGAGACCGTCGAGGAGGACATCAGTGACGTACAGACAGGGGCTTCATCATCATCGGGAGAAGAGGGTAGCAGCTTGCGAGTGAGGCAGTGGTGGAGCCAGCAAGTCAGTAACGTAGCCGGGAGTCAGCATGGTGGCAGCAGTGGGAGGTCGGAGCCAAATGTGCCTGTGGTAGACCACCTGCTTTGCAGGAGCCTACTGGCCCGTAAAGTAGTGGTGCAGGGGCCCACGGAGGCAGCGGCGGTAGCAGTCAGTCAGTGCGGAGTAAAATCACCTACTCGGCGGTGTAGCAGTTTTTTCTCAAGCCGCCAGGAGAGGTGAACATGGTCATTTGTCGAATCTGTGGGCAGAAGGTGAAGCATGGTGTCACAGGAAGTACGGGGAAGGAAAGACAACCAAAGGGAGCCACAACTAAACAACAGACTAGGCCCCAAACCTAGGGAATAAAGAGGTCACTTCCTAGCATTCCCTGATACTCTCCCTAAGCTGCTAACAACATGTGCAAGTCTCAATGGTAGAAATGCACATGCCCCGAAACCTGAGACTGCTGAAACACTGCACCAAACCCTCGGCTTAGGGAACAGGGAAAAGAGGCAACCGGCTCTTTCCAAACTGAAGGAGCTAGTGTCTCCTGAGGCCTAGTCAGGACAGACACACCAAGAAAAGGGAAAGGACTTAGCTTGAGATGAACTGGAAGTGGAGAACCACCACACAAGCAGAGCACTCCACAGAAGAGCTATCAGCCGCAATGAAACAAGTGAGAGGCGGAATATATTAAGAGCCACCTGACTGATAATGAGCAGCATCTGCGAAGGGGTGGAAACTTGTCAGCAACAATGAAAACAAGAGATCTGTCAAATAGACTCCTAAGTCCTCTGTCTATTTTGGCTTCTACGATTTCTCCCAGGGCCGGCGGTGACAGTAACCCCCCTCTACAGGTGACCTCCGGGCACCCAGGACCAACTTTATCAGGCTGGGCTCTGTGAAAGGCCTTTAGAAGCTGACTGGCATTCACATCAGTCGCCGAGACCCACATTCTCTCCTCCGGACCGTAACCCTTCCAATGAACGAGGTATTGAAGGGAACCCCGAAGGACACGAGAGTCAACAACTCTGGAAATTTGAAACTCCAGATTCCCGTCAACCAAGACAGGTGAAGGTGGCAAGGAAGATGGTACAGCAGGTTCCACATAACTCTTTAAAAAAGATTTATGGAAGACATTGTGGATCTTCCGAGCTTGCAGAAGTTAAAGGCGAAAAGAAACCGGATTAATAATGGCAGAGATCTTGTATGGACCAATAAATCTTGGACCTAACTTCCAGGATGGTACCTTCAACTTAATGTTCTTAGTGGACAATCACACCAAATCACCCACATTCAGGTCCGGACCAGACACACGTTTTTTGTCAGCCATACATTTATACCTATCGCCCATCTTTTTTAAATTGATTAGAATTTTACGCCAGATAGATGATAAGGAAGAAGCAAATCTCTCCTCATCAGGTATACCAGAGGAACTATTCCCAGAGAACATACCAAACTGAGGGTGAAACCCATATGCACCAAAAAATGGTGACTTATCAGTGGACTCCTGACGACCGTTATTCAAAGCAAATTCAGCCAAAGACAAAAATAAGGACCACTACTCTTGATTCTCAGCAACAAAACACCTCAAATATGTCGCCAGATTCTGGTATGTGCGTTCAGTTTGTCTGTTTGACTGAGGGTGAAAAGCTGAAGAGAAGGACAAACGAATCCCCAGGCAAGTACAGAAAGCCTTCCAGAATCTGGACACAGATTGAGTCCCTCTATCAGACACCACATCAGAGGGAATACCGTGTAATTTCACAATGTTATCAACAAATGTCCAAGCCAGAGTTTTGGCATTGGGTAAACCAGAAAATGGAATGAAGTGTGCCATCTTACTGAAGCGGTGTACCACCACCAAAATCACTGCCATCCCCGAAGAACTGGGCAAATCGGTGATAAAGGACAGTATCATGATGTTCCTTAAACACCTTGTGACGAAGCTCAGAAGGAAAAACATCCTCCCTGGGGGACAGGAATCAGGTGCCTCTCCCTGAACTTTCAACACCTCCGCCTTCAGTTCATGATAGAGGGCGGATACAACCACCCCCTCAGCCAAATTCGGACCAGGATCCTCAGTATCACCCCCCCCAGGGAAGTTACACGACAAGACATCCGCCTTGACATTCTTGACCCCAGGGGCGAAAAGTGACAATGAAGTAAAATCTGGTAAAAAACAAAGACCATCAGGCCTGCCTTGGGTTTAAATGTTTAGCCAACTCCAGGTAGGCCATATTTTTATGATCGGTAAATACAGTAATGGGATGAATCGCTCCTTCTTACCAATAATTCCATTCCTCAAAGGCCAACTAAATGGCCGGCAACTCTCTATTGCCAACATCATAATTTTTCTCGGCAGAAGATTTTTCGAAAAAAAAGCACAAGGACGCTATTTGCCAGGAGAAGGACCCTGCGACAGAACTGCTCCAACTCCCACTTCTGATGCGTCCACCTCAACAATAAATTGTTGAGACACATCAGGCTGCACCAAAATGGGAGCAGAAGAAAAAAAATTCTTTATAGTGGAAAAAGCATGTAACGCCTCTTCCGACCAGACAGAGAAATCCACCCCTTTCTTAGTCATGTCAGTCAGAGGTTTGACAACAGTGGAATAATTCAAGATATATTTTCTGTAGTAATTGGTAAACCCCAAAAACCTCATAACCGCTTTCTGATTCTCGGGCAGATCCCATTCTAAGACCGCACTGACTTTTTCGGGATCCATGCGAAAGCCCGAAGTGGAAAGCAGGTAACCCACAAAAGGAATCTCTTGAACAGCAAACACATTTTTCTAACTTGGCATATAACTTATTCTCCCGGAGGATCAGCAAGACTTGTCTCAAATGATCCTGATGACTCTCCATGTCGGGCGAGTAAATCAATATGTCATCCAGGTATACGACAACAAACCTTCCCACCAAATGACGGAAAATGTCATTGATGAAATGTTGAAATACTGCCGGGGCATTGGTGAAACCAAAAGGCATGACCAAGTTCTCAAAATGATCCACAGGAGTATTAAAAGTTGTCTTCCATTCATCCCCCTCTCTGATTCTTACCAGATTATATGCCCCTCTTAGGTCTAATTTAGAAAACCCCTTAGCTCCAACAATCTGGTTGAACAAATCTGGGATCAGGGGAAGGGGATAAGGATCACGGATAGTGATGCGATTCAACTCTCGGAAATCTAGACATGGTCTCAATGTCGCATCTTTTTTCTTTACAAAAAAAGAACCCTGCCGCCATAGGTGACTTAGATGGTCTGATGTGTCCCTTTGCCAAACTCTCAGTAATATACTTTCGCATAGCAACTCTTTTGGGTTTTAGAAAGGATATACAACCGAGACTTTGGCAACTTAGCTCCGGGAATCAGATTGACAGGGCAATCATATTCTCTATGAGGGGGCAACTCCTGATCCACACTCTCAGCGAACACATCAGAAAAATCTGAGAGAAACGGGGGTAACACCTTAGTGGATATCCCAGCAAGAGATGTAACAAGACAGTTGTCCATACAGTTCTCACTCCAGTCTTTGATCTGTCTCACTTGCCAATCAATGGTAGGGTTATGTTTGGTCAACCATGGCAACCCTAGCACCAGAGGAGCTGGCAGACCCTTCATTATAAAACATGAAATACCCTCAACATGAGAATCCCCCACCCTTAAATGGATATCCTGCACTATGTGAGTCAAATATTTTTGAGAAAGGGGAGCAGAATCAATAGAGAACACTGAGATCTCTTTGTCCAGTGCATTAGATTTACAACCATGCATCAGGACAAACTGGTAATCCACAAGGTTAACCCATGCCCTGCTGTCCAAAAATACCTCTAGATCAATATTTTTGGAATCTAGCACCACCCTGGCAGGCAGGAGAAAACGGGTATTACCAGTAAAAGACAAGATCATGTTCTCAAATTTTATTACATGACACGGAGGCTCCTATTGCTATCTCTCTCTTTACTGAATCCACCAATAGCAGCAAAGAAAAAACATATCCATCACAAGTAACCATGGTGACAAGACCCTACCTTATGAGACCCAGTATAATAGTCCTGGACCCTATAGACTCTTCCTTTGCTGCTGCCACCCAGTTAAGTACCTTTTTTCTGTGTGGATTTTATTGGTAATCTGTATCTTGTCGGGTTAATCCTCTTGCCCTTTTCTTTCATTGGGAATTGCGCTTTGGGGGTTTACCTGCACAGTTTTTTCCCTCTAGGTTCATCTGTATATACTTTTATTTAGGTTCTAGTGTTTTCCCCTATATAGATTATTTCCGATTGCGCTCATTCTTAGGCTCTGCCACCTTGTGGCACCTTTCCCCTCCTCTTTTCCCATTCCTATTGTTTTTTTTTCTCCCTTACCTCATTCCTTCAGTGCGCCTGCTGCGGTACAGCCGAGGTCTCGCGCGACTTCGGCCGCCATTCCTCCTTCACCCCCAGTGCGGCGAGATTCTCCTGATCCCCCCCCCCCCCTGACTTCCTGCGTCTCAGTTTTCCTGATGTTCCGGCTCTCTGCCCTGTTGCCTGTCTGCGAGAGTATGAGTCTCGCACATCTTCACATCGCTCCTCGGCGTGTCCTCAACTTTTCCTCTCGTACGGTCGTCCCTTTGATCCTGTCACCAGCATCACTCTGGCCAGATGGGTAAAGTGGACTATGACCTTAGCGGGGCTTCAGCGACTTCTATGGCTGTTGCAGGAGCGCGGTTAGAGGACATTTTGCGCTTGGCTGATTGGTCCCGAGTTTCCACTTTTCGTGAGTTCTATTTTCGTCCCCCTGCTCATGCCCTTTTCTCCGTTATGAGTCAGCTTTAAACTCGCAATAGGAGCCTCCGTGTCATGTAATAAAATTGCATGATTTTCCTAACTTATGACATAAAGTCATGATTTTATTAAGGACACGGAGGCGAGTATTGTCCCCCCCCCCCCCC
The DNA here is from genome assembly GCF_014858855.1 of Bufo gargarizans. NCBI lineage: Eukaryota > Metazoa > Chordata > Amphibia > Anura > Bufonidae > Bufo > Bufo gargarizans. The sequence goes on along the minus strand of NC_058083.1, from coordinate 287,545,426 downwards.
TTGTTTGCGCTTGCATGTTATTTATAATCTCACTGACTATTATTCTTCAGCTGATTGCCTGTCCATTGTATGCAGAGGGTACAGTACTTTACCTTGTCTATGCTCCTAACAGTAATGCAGGCCTGTTTGTTCTTTTCTTCTGTGTTCACAGAATGAAGGGTCACCGGCATGTGGAGCCTGATACCAGGATTTGTGTTTCCTCCAGTCTTGTTCTTCAGTTTGGAGAGTTCACGTTAAGTTGAAATTACATCGCAGTTCGTCTTCAGTTAGAGATTGGTGTCATCTTCAAAGAAAGAGGAAGAGTCTATAGGGTCCAGGACTATTATACTGGGTCTCATAAGGGAGGGTCTTGTTACCATGGTTACTTGTGATGGATATGTTTTTTCTTTTGCAGCTATTGGTGGATTCAGTAAGAGAGAGATAGCAATACTCGCCTCCGTGTGCTTAATAAAATCATGACTTTACGTCATAAGTTAGGAAAATCATGCAATTCCCCAACTATTCTGACAAGAGTTAGAGAACAAAACTTATTGCTAACTTCTTTTTTATTTTTTATTCTCGTCTTGATATTTTACATAGGGACAAACATTAACAAAATGACCCTCTTTGCCACAAAAAAAACTGTCTCTTAGCCCTGAAGTTCTTATTAACAGGGTCTGGAGAGACCCGTCCCAATTGCATAGGTTCATTTCCAAACATGGGCTCAGGTGTCTCAGTACCCCGAGTGTCAGAGGGGGCCGACCTCCCTTCAGGTAATACGTCCCGAGAGAACTGAGTTTTGCACCTTTCCCTCAGACGTCTATCAATTCGTACCGCAAGAGACATGGCAGCTTCTAATGAAACAGAATTTTCATGGAGTGCAAGGGCATCTTTTAGTCTCTCAGATAGCCCCTGACAGAACTGACTCCGGAGAGCAGGGTCATTCCACTCAGAATCAGTTGCCCACCTCCTGAATTCATAGAAATAGGACTCAGCAGACAGATTTCCCTGTTGCAAGCCGCGCAACATAGATTCAGCCAGAGAAACTCAGTCTGGATCGTCATGAATAAGTCCCAAGGCTCTGAAAAAATCATTCACCGACCGGAGGGATTGGGATCCGGTCGGCAAAGAAAAGGCCCAGGTTAGAGCGTCACCTTTCAATAAAGAAATAACGATCCCCACCTTTTGACTGTCATCACCAGAGGAGTGAGGGCGTAAGCGAAAATAAAGTTTGCAAGATTCCCTGAACCGAATGAAGTTGTCACTTCCTCCTGCAAATCGGTCCAGGAGGGCGATCTTAGGTTCAGAGCAGGTCTGGACCCCACTGGCAGAGACAGACGCCTGACACCTTGCAAGAGTTTCACGGAGGTCTTCTACCTCCAGCGACAACCCCTGCATGCGATCCACCAGTGCAGAGACAGGATCCATGGCAACACAGAGCAGGGGAAACAGTAACGGTATTTGGCGGCTGATAATGTCACAGGAATTACGGGGAAGGAAAGACAACCAAAGGGAACCACAACTAAACAACAACAGACTAGGCCCCAAACCTAGGGAATAAAGAGGTCACTTCCTAGCATTCCCTGATACTCTCCCTAAGCTGGTAACAACATGTGCAAGTCTCAGTGGTAGAAATGCACATGCACCGGAACCTGAGACTGCTGAAACACTGCACCAAACCCTCGGCTTAGGGAACAGGGAAAAGAGGCAAGCGGTTCCTTCCAAACTGAAGGAGCTAGTGTCTCCCTGAGGCCTAGTCAGGACAGACACACCAAGAAAAGGGAAAGGACTTAGCTTAACTGGAACAGGAGAACCACCACACAAGCAAAGCCCTCCACAGAAGAGCTATTAGCCGCAATGAAACAAGTGAGAGGCGGAACATATAAAGAGCCACCTGACTGATAATGAGCAGCATCTGCGAAGGGGTGGAAACCTGTCAGCAACAATGAAAACAAGAGATCTGTCAAATAGACTCCTAAGTCCTCCATCTATTTGAACTTCTAAGATCTCTCCCAGGGCCGGCGGTGACACTTGGTCAGTGTGCCAATGTTGGCACCACGGCCCTGAATCAACATATGCAGCGTCACCATAAAGTGGCCTGGGAGAACCATGACTCCAATGTAGTGGTCTAGTCTGTCGCAGCAACTGCTGCATCACCCAGTGGCATGCACCCGATTTCAGGCAGTCATTGCTCCACCACCTCAGGCAAAGGAAGCTGTCTGTCCTTCCCATCATTTGCTGGTCCTGATGTTCCTGCTCCTCCTTCTAGTCAGTCATTCTGTCAGCAATCGATCACCGAAGCAATTGCCAAGAGACAATAGTATGCATGCACTCATCCAACGGCGCAGAAGATGAACGTGCTCCTGGCCAAGTTGCTGGTACTGCAGTCCCTACCTTTTCAAGTGGTGAACTCTGCACCTTTCAAAAAACTGATGGCTTGTGCCAAACCGAGGTGGAGAGTCCGAAGCCGTCATTTATTTGCCAAAAAGGAAGTACCAACCCTGCACACATATGTAGAACAGATGCCTCCTCATCCTCCACCTTGTCCTCAGCCTCCACTGCAGGGACAATTCACAGTGCCCCACCAGCATATCACATGTGCATGGCACATCGGTGTCACACTGTTCTGCACCTCGTTTGCCTGGGCGAATGGAGTCACACAGGGGAAGAACTGCTCAGTGTCCTTCATCAAGAAATCGAATCCTGGCTTTCTCCGCGACAACTCAAAATCGAAACCATAGTGACTGAAAACGGGAAGAACATGGTGTCGGTGCTGCGTCAAGGAGGGCGGAGCCATGCGCCCTGTATGGCGCATGTGTTCAATCTGGTTGTCAAGCGTTTTCTGAAGTCTTCCACCCATCTGCAAGACACCCTCCTTGAGCTACAGCAGCAAAATGGCATCCCTCAACATAGGCTGTAGAGATGGCCTTGCGGTTCGCACGGCGGTCGTTTCGCTGCGAACTTTGCGCCTTCTCGATTCGTCGAACATGCGAACATATGGCGATGTCTGCCGGCGTCATATTCTTTTGCATTGCACCGAACTTTAACCCATGACACATCCATCAGGTGGGACAGGACAGCCAATTGAGATGTTTCAGCACATGGACACACCCCCACCCTATAACAGAACCCGATCTGGCAGCCATTTTACATTCTGCGTTTTGCCAGTGTAGGGAGAGGTTGCTTTGTGGAGCAGGGACAGGGTGTTAGGAACACCAAATGCTAGCTAATAGGGCCACAAAAGTCCTTTTAAGGACTGGTATAGGTGTGCTATTGATATGTGTTATATACTGAGGGGTGTGATATACTTATAATATACTTTCTAACATAGAAAGTATATTATAGTGCATTTGTATTGTGCAGCAGTTGTGTGCGGTTCTGCTGCGATACCGCAGCTATATAGAGGGACAAGCGCTATTGGAACAACTATTTGTATTGGGTGTGATATACCTGTTGCCCCCCAAAAAACTGATTGAAAGGTGTGATATACCTGCTTCCACAAAATACTGATTAAGGTACTTGATATACCTGTTTCCACCAAATATTGATTGTGGCCTGCGATATACCTGCTTCCACAAATACTGCTCTTCTCTAGGGACTTAGGCACAGGGTCATTTTGAAAATGATAGGCAGAGGAAGAGGCAGGCCGTTCCGCAGGGGTGGTAGGGGTCGGGCAGGTGCATGCGATTACTTCAAAGGACGCACCAGAGTTGGTTTAGTGGCTCCTTCAGCCTTCCGCTTCTGCACCCGCAGCCTCCTCACTTTCTGCTGAATGCACCCCCAAAAACACCACCATCACCACCATAGCCCCTGCACTCGAGTCAGAGGAATTATTTTCCCATACATTCCCAGACCTTACCAATGCACAGCCATTCTTGACATCCGATGAGGAAGAGGATGTAGCAACGGCCGCCAACCAGCGGTCTGACGACAGTACCCAGATCAGCCCAAGGAGGGAGGTCCCTGCTGTTGCTTGCCTTATCCGAGATCTCAAATGTCAGTGGTGGTGAAGGTGACGATGATGACGTGTCGATAGATGTCACGTGGGTACTCACAAGAGAGGAAGAGGGGAGTTCAGATTGAGAGACAGAGAGGGAGGAGAAGGAGGAGAAGCGAGCAGAGCTCACAGGGCACAGGAGGCAAAAAGCAGACTACAAATTTATCTGGAGCGAGCCATCCACCATGCACGGTCACTTCTGGCGCTCCCAGGACGCCGTCACATGGCTCTGCAGTGTGGGCTTTTTTTAATGTGTCAGCTGCTTACAATAGTGTTGCCATCTGCAGCCTGTGCTGTCAATGCATAAGTCGTGGTAAGCCCAACACTCACCTAGGGACGACCACCTTAAGAATGCACCTGGCCTGCCATCACCGAGCCCAGTGGGAGCAACGCCATCAGAACCCACAAAACCAAAATCCCGGTGCTCCAGGTCCTGCCTCTTCTCCTCTCTCCTCCCATTTGTCCTCCACTCCACCTTCCACCATGCCATCGTCACATTCATCTGGCAGAAGGCAGGCTTCCGTGGATCAAATGTTCGAGTATAAAAAGTTTATGACACCGGATAACCCTCTTGCCCAACGGCTGACCACTGACTTGTCGGAACTGCTAGCCCGCCAACTACTGCCATATAGACTGGTGGACTCGGAGGCCTATAGAAAATTTGTGCCCATTGGCACACCGCAATGGAAGGTCCCCAGAAGTAAATATTTCTCCCAGAAGGGAATCCCAGAGCTATATGGCCACGTTCAGCAGCAAGTGAAAATATCTCTGGCACACAGTGTCGGTGCCAAGATACATCTGACCACAGACACGTGGTCTAGCAAACACGGGCAGGAAAGATACATAACTTTTACTGCCGACTGGGTGAACCTTCTGACGGCTGTCAAGCATGTAACCCGTGGCTCTCGTGTGGATTTGGTGTTATCGCCACGGATTGCATGCAGGCCTGCCTCTTCTTCTCCTCCTCCTACTCCATCCTCCGGCTGACTCCTTTTTTTCCACTGCTACCGCCTCTTCCGCTGCGCCCCCCCCCCAAGCTCCCCAGAACCTATTCAACGTGCCAGGTGAGACATTGCCATGCTGTACTGCGGCTGTTGTGCCTGGAAGCCAAGAGCCATACCGATCCTGCACAGCTTTCAACTCTGCGGTCACAGGCCGATCAGTGGCTAACCCTGCTCAATTTGACAGTTGGTAAAGTGGTGTGCGACAACGGTGCCAATCTGCTGAGCACGCTGAAACAGGACAAAATGATACACGTCCTGAACTTAGTCGTGCAGAGATTCGTTGCTATATACCCCTGGGTCCAGGATGTCTTGCGGCAGGCCAGGAAAATCTCTGGCCATTTTAGAAGATCTTACATGGCCATGGCTCGCCTTCCTGACATTCAGCGGTGACACCACCTGCCTGTCAGATGTCTGATTTGTGACAGCCCGACGCGCTGGAACTCCACCTTGTATATGCTTGATAGACTGCTCCAGCAGCAACATGCCGTTAACGACTACCTGTATGAACTCTGGAGCAGGACAGGTTCTGGGGAGCTTGGTTTCTTTTCTCCGCGCCAGTGGCTGCTCATGCGCGACGCATGCAGACTTCTGCAGCCATTTGATGAGATCACCAAACTGGTCAGTCGCAGCCAGGGCGCCATCAGTGAGCGTGCATTGGGTTGTGTCATTGATCAAGCCGTCAAGGAGCAGGAGCTGGAAGATGAGGAAGTCGCAATGCTGAATTCCCAGGGGGGCTACTCCATCTGAGACAAGTCAGCAGGAGTCTGAAGAGGAGTCAGAGTAGGATGGATGGTGGCTGTAACGGATCTCCTGGCACCCCAACTGGGTACCTCCATTGATGGATGCTCCTAGTGCTTCCCGAGGGCTCCAAGCACTCCTCTTGACACCGTAAGCACTGTAGACCCCATGAACCGCCGCAGCTTGGTTGGGGTCTCGCCGTCTCCTACCCACCCTGGACCTATGACAAGGCTCCAGGCTCCAGTGGGTGAACCTCTCTTCCTTCAGAGAGCGATGCAGGAACAAGCTCTTAAAAAAGCTCAGTAATTATAGCCAGAAGAGCAGGCTTTGAGGGGGACTTTAAACTTTTCAGGGGGTCCCTGGTGTTGTCCTTGGCTGGGAGGAGGAGACCGAGGATGACATTCTCCTGGGCGATGAGCAGGAGCCAGAGTGCTCCACCGCTTCCAATTTAGTGCAAATGGGGGCCTTCATGCTCCAGTGTTTGAAGAGGGACCCCCGTATAAAAAGCAAAAAGGGCAAGGACCGGTACTGGGTGGAAACATACTTAGACCCCTGGTACAAACACAAAATGGCGGACATGTTACCAGCATAACAGAGGGCTGGCAGAATGATGCTGCATTCTGCTGTTGCGGGCGCTGGCAGAGGAATTTCCACCCACAGCGAAACAGGTGCGGGTACCAATCCTACCGCGCCTGCAAGAAGAGGGCGGTTTGAAGATGTGTTGATCACTTCAGATATGAGATCATTCTTGCAGTCAACCCATCAACAGCCGCCCTCCAGCCTCAGGGAACACCTAGACCAACAGGTGTCCGACTACATCGGGTTAACGGCCAATGTGGACGCTCTGAGAAGCAAGGAACCCCTGGACTACTGGACTCGGTGTGCAGGCTTGACCTGTGGCCAGAGCTGGCACAATTAGCAATGGAACTCTCGGCTTGCCCCTCATCGAGTGTCCTGGCCGAAAGGACGTTCCGCGAAGCAGGGGGGATCGTGACCGATAAGCGCACTCGCCTAGCTCACGACAGTGTGGACTACCTCACATTTCTAAAAATGAATGAGGCATGGATCTCTGAGGAATTAAACACGTGTGACGACCATGTGTAATTGAATTTCCTCATGCCAGCCCACACATATCCACCACCACCCAGAACAAAGAATGGTCCTTGTCCTATGTATATACAGCGGCATAAAAGGCCTTTTCTGTCAGGTGAATTTTTGGGACCTGTACTCTAGTGGCCTACAGTAAAATTTTTATCCACCAGTGACCGCCTAATGTACCTCCAGCCACACAGATCAAGTTCTTTTCTGTCAGGTGAATGCCGAGTTTTTGGGGCCTGTACTGGCCTACAGTAACATTTTTATCCGGTAGACGACTAATGTACCTCCAGCCACATAATCACAAGTTCTTTTCTGTCAGGTGAATGCCTAATTTTTGGGGCCTGTACTGGCCTACAGTAAAAAAAAATTCCAGTGAACGTCTAATGTACCTCCAGCCACATAATCACAAGTTCTTTTCTGTCAGGTTAGTGCCTAATTTTTGGGGCCTGTACTGGCCTATAGTAAAAATTTTATCCAGTGACCGCCTAATGTACCTCCAGCCACATAATCACAAGTTCTTTTCTGTCCGGTGAATGCCAAATTTTTGGGGCCTGTGCTCCCGTTTCCTAAAAGAAAAAAATTTTAGGCTCCAGCAGGGCACATTTTTTAGAGTTTCCCTTTAAGACGCCATAAAAATGGCCCCTGATTAAAATACATATTTTTTGTGGGAATTTTTGCCAATGATCCCCCTGGTATGTCACTGTCCATGTTGTGGGACTATTTGTGCACTTCTAGTAAGTATTTGTTGGCTGCAAATATGGCCTGAAGGATTTTCAGGTTCGCCTGCCATTAAAGTCAATGGGGCCCGCCGCGAACGTGCGGTTCGCGAACATTTAATCGCGAATGCGCATTCGCCAACCGTCCCGACCGATGTTCGTCCATCACTAATAGGCTGATATGCGACGTTTCCACCCGTTGGAATTCCACCCTCAATATGTTGGACTGACTGTACGAACATAGAAAGGCCATAAACAATTTGTTGATGATACAGGCAGACAGAGGTACTCCCCTGTGTAACTTCGATGTTAGCCAGTGGCAGCTCATGAGTGACACCTGCCGTTTGCTCATGCCCTTGAGGAGGCCACATAATTTGTCAGTCGCCAGGACTACGGGATGAACAACGTCATTCCACTGATTCATATCCTGGAAAAGATGCTGGTAAATCTGGCTTGTCAGGGGACTGGAGACGTGGCACCTACATCTCACAGCCACATGAGCCCTGTGGGGGCTGAATTGGAGGAGGACATTGGAGCACAAGCAATGTGTAGCGAAATGGGTGGTTTTTCTACACAGGTGACAGAAAAGGAGGAGCAGGAGCAGTCGGAGGAGCAAGAGGGAAATGAGGAAGACGAGGCAGATGACCCAGACACACCGTGGCAGTATGCAGTGGAGATGGAGGCAGGGAGTTCCTCCGAGTCACTTGCGCAAATGGCCCGATGCATGCTCACTTGCTTGCGTAGTGACAGCAGAGGGATGACTACTGGCTCTCCACCATGTTAGACCCTCGCTACCGGTCCAAAACATGGGCCTTTTTTACACCCGCTGAGAGGGAGGACAAACTGAACTACTATAGAGACATCCTATGTAGATCAGTTGGCCACTGCCTATCTGCGCCATCGTCCATCCTCACGCGGGTCGGACCGGCAGGGCCCTCTGCTCTCACGTTTTGGCTGCGGGGGGGGGGGGGGGGGGGTTGGGGGTGGCAGGAGCAGTACGAGCTCCATCAGCAGCAACCTGAGTCTAGTCTAGAGTCGCTGATGAGCAGCTTTCTTCACCCGCATAGTGAAGAAACCACTCACCAGCAGCGCTAGACATAGAACAGAACCTGAACAAGCAGGTAGTGGCATACTTGGAATGCACCCTGCTAGCCACCATTGAAGATCCGCTGGACTACTGAGCAGCCAAACTGGATTTGTGGCCGCAACTGGCCGAGTTTTCCCTGGAAAAGCTGTCCTGCCCGGCCAATAGTGTGGCATCAGAGCGGGTGTTTAGTGCAGCGGGGGCCATAGTTACCCCAAGGAGACCTCGCCTGTCCAACCAAAATGTGGAGAGACTGACCTTTGTCAAGATGAATCAGGCGTGGATCCGCCAGGAATTCCACCCACCAATGCCTGATGCATCAGATTAGATCATACATGCTGCCTCACCCAAACCTTGACAAAAGAGACCAGTTTCTTCTGGCTACCTGCCTCAGCTACTATTCTGATGCTGCCACCCACCTGATGCCACACATCTGATGCCAAATGCTCCTCCTTATAGCCACCATCATCAGCGGGTACTGTTAGTGCCACCCACCTCCCCACTTTGTCACCGGGTCACTCTATGGTCTCCTGATGCTGCTGCTACCTCAACACTATGTCACCTTGCCACTTTGTGGTCTCCTGATGCTGCTGCCACCTCCACACTATGTCACCTTGCCACTCTGTGGCCTCCTCATGCTGATGCTGCTGCCACCTCCCCACTATGTCACCTTGCCACTCTGTGGTCTCCTGATGCTTCTGCAACCTCAACACTATGTCACCTTGCCACTCTGTGGTCTCCTGACGCTGATTCTGCTACCTAAACACTTTGTCACCTTGCCACTCTGTGGCCTAATAATGCTGCTGCTGCCACCTTCACACTCTGTCATTGTGTCATTCTGTGGCCTCCTCATGCTGATGCTGCTGCCACCTCCACACTTTGTCACCTTGCCACTCTGTGGTCTCCTGATGCTTCTGCCACCTCCACGCTATGTAACCTTGCCACTCTGTGGTCTCCTGATGCTGCTGCTACCTCAACACTATGTCACCTTGCCACTCTGTGGCCTTCTCGTGCTGCTGCTGCCACCTCCACACTCTGTCATTGTGCCACTCTGTGGTCTCCTGATGCTGCTGCCACCTCCACACTATTTCACCCTGCCACTCTGTGGTCTCCTGATGCTGCTGCCACCTCCACACTATGTCATTGGGCTACTCTGTGGACTTCTCATGCTGTTCCCACCCTCCCCACTTAATGACTGTGCCACTATTTTGCCTTTTTGGCCTGGTTGACATTGTCATTTATTTGACCCTTCTTCTGGGGATCTGTCAGAAGCAAGGAAAATTGAGATACAAAACGGATCCTGTCTGTGTAGCAGCTGTACGGCCTGTATGGTCCCATCAGAATTGGCTTATGATTTGGTAGCCAAAAGCAGGAGTGGGTACAAAACACAGAAGACATGCAAATATACCATTCTCGTGTTATCTCTGTTTTGGATCCACTCCTGCTTTTTAGGCATTAGCAATACTGATGGATTGCTGACCAAATGCTGACCGAGTGAAGGCGGGGGCCCAATAGACAGTTTTTTGGGGGGTTATTGTTCTGATGGATCAGAGGAAGGGCAAAATAATCAGTGACTTACTTCTGATGCCCTCTCCACTCTGTCTGGGGGCTCTACTTGTTTAAGTGTTTAAACAGAATAGGTTCTGTAGACATCTATGTGGAATCAGCTGACAATGGTGTAAAAGAAGTGCGCTCTTTCACACTATAGTAGGATCTTGGGCCTCTGCACGATTCTTTATACCTGACGCTAACATCGACCTGTCACACTTGAGTTATTTGGTCAGTTTTGGCCCCGTAACTGCCCAAAGAAGTGAAGTGTGCATTGATTCTAAGAGCAACGCCTGTCATCTGTGTGTCATACTGACTCACAGTATTGTTTCACTACCACAGCAGACTTACTATGTGTGTTGCTGCAAGGCACAGTGTTCTACACCACTATACAGGCTCTCTGCAGCCAGGAAATAGCTGTTTTTTTTAACACAATTCACCACAAATTAATTTGGATTGAATCTTTTCGGTTAATTCGGCGAACCGACCGAATCAAATTTTTGAGAAATTCGCTAATCTCTACTTCTTGGCTCCTAACTGTTCATGGGTTCCTTACTGGTGAAAGTGTACCCAAAATTATTTGGGCAGCCCTGGCTTAGGCCCTCATTATATTCCATTTGAAGCTGTTCCACAAAGTAAGTGGTTAGCATGAGTAGTGTTCTTATTTCTTGAGGCAGTGACTAGTATTTGGGATATCCACAGTTGGTAGGCCTGAACCAGTGAATTACTCAACTGATTTGATTATTGATTATTGATAGCATCAAATCACAATCTGCTGCCGGCAAACAATGATTCAGTATAGGGAAGAGCGCTGGGATAACGATAGCTCCTCCCTATACTGAGGAGGAGCTAGGTGCTTGTAATAGCAGTGGTCTCCTCCGCTAGCGAGCAGATGATTGCCGGGAAGGAACGCTTCCTCCCTAACAATCAATCGCCTGTTAAATTGGGCTGTGTAATACACCCTATACTGTGTGATGATACCTTGTCAACATGAGCATGAAGCACAGCACCTTGTTTATTCCAAAAATTCACAGTGTTCTGAATACTTAGGGGTTCCTGCCCAGTACTTGAAATGGGCAGACTACACACTGAGAGTACCTGGGTTATAGTTTGCTGGATAAAAGGCTCTGCAGTTCTGCATCCAGTTGTGATTCTTAGGGTGCCTGAAAATGGAGCAAAAAATCTGAATGAAATCGGAGCCATAGCTGCACATAAATCCACACTATTTATTGCCTTTGTATGTGTTTTTTGGTGCGTTTTTATGTGGTTTTTGGTGCAGATTTGATGCCGATGTTCTGCAGATCTCACCCTTTTACTGTGTGTTTTTCGCACGAAAACCGCATGGTAAAAACGCACATAATCTGCATTGTGTGCAGGTACCCCAGTAGAGGGATTGAGAGTATCAGTCAGAACTGGCATAATGCCCACCCTTCTAAACATGTATTCTGCAGTTTCAGTGTTAATTCTGTGCACTGTATATTCTGTATACGTTCATTTTGATGTACTGTCTGTGTTATGCGATTTTCTTTAAAAAAAAAAAGAATAGAAGACATCTCTCTGATGATTCTGCTGAGCTGATTTTATTGCAAAATTTCATTGCTAAAGAGACCTTACTACGTAAATCAGTAAAAATTGTGGAACAGACAGTGAGTAAACAAGCCACCAGACAAACCAATTACGTAAAAACAGCAATTAAGGAACTATTGGCTATTTAATGAATGTTGCTGAAAGCATTTCCCAAAGAATAAGAAATTCCCAGAATCGCTACGAGATTCCTCTCTAGATTAAAAGCACATGGGACCTAAAATAACCTTTTATTAGACTCTTGCAAATAATGGCATAGTTGTCTTAATTAAGTTATGTTTGTAACATGTGCATCCTGATTTTCACTTTTCTTAAAAAAGTTTTATGACCTGTTTTAGACTCAGATAAGGAACACTGACAAAATGAACTGGTTGTCTATATCCTGTCTTGACTAAAACTTTCAGTTCCAAGCTTCTATAGTTTGACATGCCATTCTTATAAAAAAAAAAAAAAAACCCTGGTGATAGATGCAACCAATTTATTAATTGTTCCAGAAACTTAAAAGTTAAAAATTGTATTATAAAAATTCCATGTAGCACAGACTAGTGTCCCTTACCTGAAGTATTGATCTGCCTCACAGTTGCCGTCAATCATAGCAACTGACCTTCTCCCCAATGTGGCTTGGGAGCAGGTGATGCCACTGCTGCTGTTGGTGCAGGCTCAAAAGCTGTCAGACCTAGAGCAAGCTTGGATGGTCGTGGCAGAAATGTTGTGAGCATTGCTGGTGGTGGCTGTGCGAGAGTATCTTCTGTGTGGGAGATTTTCTCCACAGTGCCGTCCAGCAGAACCATTGCAGTGTGCAAGCTCTGGGGCAAAAAATTAGATGTGGCTGTTTGGCCTCTTTTAGCACATGACATGGCATCACATGAAAAAAAAAATGTATCAGCAATGTTGGCAAGACGCCCTCCTTCTCCCACCATCAGCATTTTAGTAGCCAGCTCACAACAACAATGTTGTTGTTGTCATCATCACCACCTACTGCTTCTCCTGATCTATCTATTTCTCATCATCTTTCTTTCTTTCTGAATAAAATGTGTGGAAAGGAAGCAACAATACCCACCAAGTAATCCACTTGTGCACCACCTAAGTTCCACCTGGCCAAGTTGCTAGTGGTACAATCACTTCTGTGTCACTTAGTGGATTCCACTGCCTTTAGGCAGCTAATGGCATGTGCTCAGCCACAATAGAGGATACCTGCCATTATTTCTCAAAACAGCCATCCCTGCCGTGGCATAGAACATGGGACACTCCTTCGAATTATTGATTTGTGGCAAGGTGCATGCCACCATCAACATGTGGTGCAGCTGTTACTGCCAAAGACAGTACATGCCTTTCACAGCCCACTGGGACATGTTTAGTGTAGCAGTGGTAACAATGCATCACAGCAAGGAGGCCAGGAGCTACTGACAGCTTCCACACCAGATGCACATCTCCTCCACCTCATCCTAAATGGACAGCCTCATGTCCCCAACAGGAACAGGGCAGAGCATTGCTTCCACTCCCTTCCCTCCTTTCATATGTGTAAAATGAAATGTTGCCATGCTGTCTTACAACTGATGAGCATGGGTGAGAGAAACCACACAATGGATTACTTGCTATTCAGCATCATGCAAGAGATTTTCCACTGGATGTCTCCCCACCAAGTACAACTGGGCAACGCAGTCAACGTCAATGGCAGGAACATTGTGGGTGCGCTGCATTTGGGGATAAAACACATGCTCCCTGCACGACGCATGTTTTTAAAAATGTGTCGTAGTTTGCAGAAGGTGCTGACCATGTCAAGGAGAGTGTCTGCACATTTCAGACAGTCTTATGTGGCTAAGAATGCCTTCCTGGACTTTCAGCAACAAAAAGGTCTGCCTTTGCACCACCTGACCTGCAACCTTCCAACTCGCTGGAACCTCACCTTGCATATGCTGGGATATCTGTACAAGCAGCATAAAGCAGCATAAAGCAGTTAAAGCACCAGACCACCACAGGGGGAATGTTTTATTCTGGGCTCAGGCAGTGTGATGTGTACTGAAGGCCTTGAAGTGTCCACCAGATTTGTGATTAGGGACAACAAAGGCATCAACAATGTCATCATGCTGATATTTATATTTGTGCAAATGCTCACACTGATGCAAGACAGGGTGGTGGAAGAAAAACAGCTTCCACATCTTGCCCCCTGTGACTGTTAAGGACCCTTAAATATGGTGCTGCCTGCAGGAAGAAGTGGAGGATAAGGAGCTATGACTGGAGGAGGAGAATGCGGAGTTGGTGGTGCAGGTAGAAAAGGAGTTTTCACAGGTATAGCTGGGGGATGAGACTCATTTTGGCAGACATAATGATGATGATGAAGATGACAATGCTGGCTGTAACCAATCATCACAGTGTGAGGTGTAGACAAAAACAACTGGGTCCTTGGGCACCCTGGTGATCATGGCAAGCTATAAGCTCTCATATGTCAAGCATGTCGTTAGTATCAAGCAAAGTGATGACCACTGGATAGTCATGCTTTTAGATCCTCACTATAAAAGCAAAAATGGTTTCCTGCTTTTGAAAGAGAGGCAAAATTTGTTTTATTGCCAGGATACATTCTGCACTAAGTTTGCCACAGCTTTAGCTGAACAGACACCTGCCACCTGCATGTCTGACCAGGAAGTCCCTCCCACTCCTCTGCTTCTGCCAGTGCTACCGCTACAACTAGCATAAGCAACAGCAGCAGCCAATTTAGATTGCTGAACATCATGGCACAGTATTTTCAACGCCAAATGGCAACCTGATGCACATCAGCAAATGGAAATGCACTGCCTGAACAACCAGGTTAAGTAGTACCTGGATTGTTATTTTTTGTTTGTCACATACCTTGACCCCCTGGACTTCTGGTCCAGCAGATTGGATCAGTGGCTGGGACTGGCCCTGTTTGCCCTGTCTTCTGCAGCCACCAGAGGGTATTCAACGTGGCATGTGGCGTCATTACATTGAACAAAGAGAACAAAATTGTCCTCCACAAGTGTGGAAAACATTACATTTGTAAAACTGAAACAAGCGTGGATCCATGAGGCTTTTTACACACCTTTGGCTGATGCCAATGAATAGATCATCCATTGCTGACAGTGGGGACTAGCTCTTTATAACCAACCCAATGATGGCACTGCCGCTATCTACTTGCCCATCATGTTCCATACAGCACCCCTGCTGCTGCAGCTACTACTACCCCTACACAGTCAAACATCTGCTTTGTCTGTCAGGATTCATACAGTACTGCTGCTGCTGGAGCTACTACTGCCCCTGCTGCTGCCACTACTACTACACCTACACAGCCACACATCTCCTGCCTTGTCCATATGGTTCCATACTATATTGCTGCTGTTGCTCCCAGAAAAGAGAAAAGTTTTCATGGCTTTTGTAAAAACAAAAGCCATTGCTTCTTTGCTTTCAAGGAATTGAGGCACACAGTCACTGCCACAGGTATTTGTGGCAGTGGAATAGGTGAAGATAATTCTTGGACCATTTTTTTTATTCTAAAAAAAAGCATAACAAATATGGCAATTAAGTGTGTTATTAAACAGGCTGTTTATTAGCACTGACAACCATTTATTTACCCACAGCCATATATATCACTGTCACTTAGACATTGCTATTGGTGTCTTGGTGTTAAAGCGCTTAAACAGGGTTGGATACAGTCATAGCAGGTTCCAGAATGTCATCCACAACTTGTCAGGGGAATCTGAGCACTTTCAGTTTGTGTTGAATTTACTTGTATGCAAATCAACATGACAAACCTAGTAGTTCAAATTGGACCTGAAACTAATTTCTTGAAAATCTCTAGACATGTATTTATATATTTTATGTCCTATATAGTGTGGGGATTCTCTCTGGTAGTTAGGATAAGCGGGCGCAGTACAGAGGCAAAATACAAGTTCGTAATTCAAACTTCAGTGTTTATTCACACGTGATGCCAAAAATAAAACGTCACTTTTGCAGTATTGGTTTTACTTCACACCCAATGGCAAGTTAACATAACAAAAGTCACCTTGGTAGCAGTTCTGCCTCAGAAAGTCCAAATACAGGCTTTAGGCGGCATGTTACCCCAACACACGGGTCTCAGCTCTCCAGCCAGCCCCCTTCTGAGCCCAGCTGTCTATTTAAGGACAGCCAGGTGCTACCAAAACCCGGAACGGCACTTAAAATCCGGTCCGGTATTTGACCTGACCTGGCTGAAATCAACCCAGCAGCACATGCTGGGAGGAAAATACCTTTTTTCCAAGACCAAACCTCTCACTGTGTCACAATATTTTAAAAGTAAAGGAAAGTAAAAATGAATTACCAAAGGTAAACACACGAATATATGCTGTAAGGTCATAACACAACCTCCTCTTCCAAATGTGTGTGTGGGTGTGTATTAGGGGTAGTTTCAATAATTGTGCCACTGGTTACTATATTGTAAAAGCCTAGTCAACAGAAAGGCCTCTTTCACACGGGCGTCCAGGATTTTCTCCGGATGAGTAGCGTGTGCATTGCGGAAAACCAGCATGAGCAGGCACGCAATTGCAGTCATTTTTGACTGCGATTGCATTCTGATGTTCAGTTTTTTCCATGCGAGTGCAATGCGTTTTGAGCGTGAGAAAAAACTGAATGTGGTACCCAGACCCGAACCCGGACTTCTTTACTGAAGTTCGGGTTTGGGTAGGTGTTCTATTCATTTTATTATTTTCCCTTATAACATGGTTATAAAGGAAAATAATAGCATTCTTAATACAGAATGCTTACTAAGATGACTTTAATGGGGTTGCTCGTCCCTATCATCTCTTAGCAACCATGCGTGAAAATCGCACAGCATCCGCACTTGCTTGCAGATGCTTGCGATTTTCACGCAGCCCCATTCATTTCTATGGGGCCTGCGTTGCGCGAAAAACGCTGAACATAGAGCATGCTGCAATTTTCACGCAACGCACAAGTTATGCGTGAAAATCACTGCTCAACTGCACAGCCCCATTGAAGTGAATGGGCCTGGATTCAGTGCGGATGCTATGCGTTCACCTAACGCATTGCACCCACGCAGAAAACTCACCCGTGTGAAAGGGGCCTAAGCCATAAGAAAGGGTCCAGTGTATTTATAGTCCTTGAAGATATTTGTAATGCACAAAGTAACCCCCATGTACTAGTTGTCTAAGGGGAGGTTAGACGACCAACCTACACTGTTCCACACTGTCTTCCTACTTGGGGGTATTATGTTCCATTGCCTTCTACCACATAGATATAGTCTGTGTTCTTTGACCTTGTGGAGTTATCTCTTTTTCACCTCCATCACCAGACTATTTTATTGGAAAAGCATATGTTTGCCTCCTGATTTATTAGGTCTGCCCTATACGGAGGCTTCACTTCCCACATGCATTATGCCAAACTTGCAGTCGTCCCATATTATCATATTTGGTGATGGTCCCTTTGTGAATGTTTTAATGGGCTAAAAAGCACTTTCACTGAAAGGACAGCGGCAATTTTATTTCTCCTAATGATTGTTCCCTATACAAAATGAGCCATTATAACCAATGAAAGGTATTTGGGAATATATTTATAATAAAGTAATATTTAAAGGGCTTGTGTCACTTTTTTTTATCACATTATACACTGCTCATTTCCATGGTTAGGACCACCCTGCAATCCAGCTTGCACACTATAGGAAAAAGCACCAGCCTATGTGAGCTCCCACAGTCCCGGCCACCAGAGAGGCCAGCACTTTTTCCTACAATATGCAAGTTCGGCCACTACTGGTGGATTACAGGAAGGTCGTAACCATGGAAACAAGCAGTGTTTAACCCCTTCAGGCCCCTGCCATTTTTCACCTTAAGGATCAGGCCATTTTTTGCCAATCTGACATGCGCCACTTTATGTGGTGATAACTTTAAAACGCTTTTACTTATCCAGGCCATTCTGAGATTGTTTTCTCGTCACATATTATACTTCATGACAGTGGTAAAATTGAGTTAAAAAACCGAATTTTTATTTATAAAAAAAATTGCCATATTTACCAAAAATTGGGAAAAATTTGCAAATTTCCAAATTTCAATTTCTCTACTTTTATAATAGATAGTAATACCTCCAAAATTAGTTATTACTTTTCATTCCCCATATGTCTACTTCATGTTTGGATCATTTTGTGAATGCCATACGTTTAGAAGCAAATCTTGAAATTTTTCAGAAAATTTCTAAAACCCACTTTTTTGACACCATGTCCCATTTGAAGCCCCCCTTGATGCACCCCTAGAGTAGAAACTCCAAAAAAGTGACCCCATTTTGGAAACTACAGGATAAGATGGCAGTTTTGTTGGTACTATTTTAGGGTACATATGATTTTTGGTTGCTCTATATTACACTTTTTGTGAGGCAAGGTAACAAGAAATAGCTGTTTTGGCACCGTTTTTTTTTGCTATTTACAACATTCATCTGACAGGTTAGATCATGTGGTATTTTTATAGAGCAGGTTGTTACGGACGCGACAATACCAAATATGACAACTTTTTTTGTTGTTTGTTTCAGTTTTACATAAAGCATTTTTGAAAAAAATAAGATTTTTTAGTGTCTCAACTTTCTGAAATCCGTAGTTTTTTTCACTTTTTGGACGATTACCTTAGGTAGGGTATGATTTTTGCGGGATGAGATGACGGTTTGATTGGCACTATTTTGGGGTGCTTATGACTTTTTGATCGCTTGCTATTACACTTTTTGTGATGTAAGGTGACAAAAAATGGCTTTTTTCACGCCGTTTTTATATTTCAATCTTTTTATTGAATTATCAGTACATAAAAGATAAATATATTTTCGTGGACGCAGCCACGTATATAGATGCGCACATTGTATTTTGCATCAACAACAACCCATGTAATCTTCATGGGTAAAGAGTAACATTGTATTATATAGTTCTCTTTCTCTGTGCTTGGGTACCAGGGCATCTGCATTGATGCTGCCAATCCTGGCACCCCTACAAACATCAGCATAAGGTGAACTGTCTATCTAACAAGAACAAACTAACTATAACCCTGATTCCCTCAAATCCTATTTTGTTCATTATTTCGAAGTATTTTATAAGTGTCTGATACAATATGTCAAGGTGTAAATCTAACATGCTTCATCCACCTGTCCCAAATGTGCTCCACCTTTTCCCTATTGACCATTGTATTTGGTTACATTTTTTCATACCGGCATGTCGTGTTTATGGTACAATATACTTCGTCTATCCGTGGGGGATACAACTTTTTCCAATGACATGTGATTGCTAATTTAGCGCTAGGGAGTATATGGCCTAGGAGTGGTCTTATTGGTGTCTCAAATTGGTGTATGCCTAAGAATAGCAGTGCCAAGGACGGGGCTGCCGTTATTTTGGTAGCACATATTTCTGATATTAACTCAAATATTTCCTGCTAATATGCCCCCAATTTAGGACAACTCCACAACGTGTGCAGTAAGGCTCCTCTTTGTCCACATTCTCTCCAACAACTTGCGGATACCCCTGGATACATTCTGCTTAATCTATGTGGAATTAAGTACCAGCGAAGAAGGGTCTTTACACCAGCTTCATAATGTGTTATGCATCTAAATGTAGTAGCTAAATAGGCCATGGCTTTACCCCAATTCCTAGTCAGAAAATCTATGTTGTAAATCGGATTCCCAAGCTGACAGGGTAGGCAGGTATCCTTGTCATCTAGAGTTCCATATATGTGTTTAGTATACTTTTTATGGAGCGCTGGGGCCTGGAATAGTCTGAGTATGTCTGTGTTAATGTGTGGGATTGGAAAAACCTTTTGGATGGATTCAAGGGATTTTTGATGAATTACCCTCCACCCACTGTGTCACCTCCCTAACCCAAGGATACCAAGCAGTAAGATTCATGTCCCCAATTCCTACTTCTAGTGTTGAGATAGACATATGCTTTATCAATGAAGTGGTGGAATTTTCCTGTGATGCATGTAATTGAGTCCAAAGTGTGATAGCGTGACTTATCGTAAGCATAGTATTGGGTGAGGTGTCCTTCCGCCATATGGCGCTAATCAAGTAGTCCCAAAGAGTACCCTTTCCCATTGCGTGATTTTCAATCTGCACCCGTGGTTTCTGTTGTTCATCTAGCCACCATTCATTCAAGAATTATAGACCTATAGCTCTGTGTTAGTTTCTAATCAATGATAGACATATTCCTCCCATTCTCTTCCTTCTGATTAATATTGAGTGTGCAAGTCTGGCTGTTCTATTATTCCAAATATATCTATTCAGAAGTGTCTGGGCTCTCCTGAAGAATATGTCCGGAATATGTATAGGTAGGGCACGGAATACATATATCAGTTTGGGAAGGGTCATCATTTGGAAGGCTGATACCCTACCCACCCACGACAGCTCCTTTAATGCAAAACTACAAAAGTCCTGTTCCAATGTGTTCAGTAATGGTATGAAGTTGTGACTATAAAGAAGTGAGCATGGATACGTCAAGTGCACCCCCAGATAAGTGATATTATCATTCTGCCAATCCAGCTGGAATGTAGATTTAAGAACCCGTAGTTCCCCTGGAGGTATCTGTATTGGTAGTGCCTGTGACTTGGCCTCATGGATTTTGTAGTAAGACAGGGCGCCAAACGAGGATATAACTTCCATGGCTTTGTGAAGGGACTGTCTCGGATTTGTGAGAGTTAAAATAATATCATCCGCATATAACTCCATTCTATGAGTACAGTTGCCAATGGTGATTTCTTTTATTTCTTTGTCTAATGTATTATGCTAAAGGCTCCAGGGCATTAATGAATATTAATGATGAAAGGGGACATCCTTGACACGATCCGTTTGTGAATCTACACGAGGTAACACTATTTGTGCAGACCTCAGCAGATGGATTTGCATATAAGCTAGAGATGGCCTGCCTGATTTAGGCTGCTTTCACACTAGCGTTCGGGTGTCCGCTCGTGAGCTCCGTTTGAAGGGGCTCACGAGCGGACCCGAACGCAGCCGTCCAGCCCTGATGCAGTCTGAATGGAGCGGATCCGCTCAGACTGCATCAGTCTGGCGGCGTTCAGCCTCCGCTCCGCTCGCCTCCGCACGGACAGGCGGACAGCTGAACGCTGCTTGCAGCGTTCGGGTGTCCGCCTGGCCGTGCGGAGGCGTGCGGATCCGTTCAGACTTACAATGTAAGTCAATGGGAACGGATCCGCTTGAAGATGTCACCAATTGACTCAATCTTCAAGCGGATCCGTCCCCCATTGACTTTACATTGAAAGTCTGAACGGATCCGCGCAGGCTACTTGCGCACTTGCGAATTTTTTTAAAGTTATTAATGCAGACGGATCCGTACTGAACGGAGCCTCCGTCTGCATTAATATGAGCGGATCCGCTCAGACTGCATCAGTCTGGCGGCGTTCAGCCTCCACTCCGCTCGCCTCCGCACGGACAGGCGGACAGCTGAACGCTGCTTGCAGCGTTCGGGTGTCCGCCTGGCCGTGCGGAGGCGTGCGGATCCGTCCAGACTTACAATGTAAGTCAATGGGGACGGATCCGTTTGAAGATGCCACAATATGGCTCAATCTTCAGGCGGATCCGTCCCCCATTGACTTTACATTGAAAGTCTGGACGGATCCGTCCCAGCCTATTTTCACACTTAGCTTTTTTTTGCTAATATAATGCAGACGGATCCGTTCTGAACGGAGCCTCCGTCTGCATTATTACGATCGGATCCGTTCAGAACGGATCCGATCGAACGCTAGTGTGAAAGTAGCCTAAGCCATGAAGCCCTATCTTATCTAACACGGAGAAGGCATATGACCACCTAGGTCTGTCAAATGTCTTCTCGGCATCAAGGGTCACTGCAAGGATTGGGATCTTTCTTTTCTCTGCATAGTTAAAGATGTTTAGTATTTTCCTGGTCTGATGCCTGGCATCCCTTAAAAAATCCTGTTTGATCTGTTTTGATAAGTGATGGTAAAATAGGGGCTAGTCGGTTTGCTATCAGTTTGAAGAACATTTTTATGGCATTTAACATTCTTTTGCACCTGGTAGCCTCCATCACTCGGTCTGATATGGGTGTGGCTCACAGTCTTGCTTTATTCACATTGTATTAGTTGTCTTGCTATGCGGTTGTGTGGAAGCTTGGCTGTGAGCTGGATTTCATCACCTTCAGACCGTGTTCACACCATAGTTAGCGTAGTGGTAGGACCCCTTGCCATGCTGAGAGACGGTGACGTGGTGCATGATGGGCTCCGATGTCTTCCTGACAGGAATATATTGGCAAAAGTCTCAGCTTTTAATATCTGTTTGTATGACTAGCTAGTATAGTCAGTGGGAGTGGCGTACCGCCAATATAGGCAGACCATAGCTGTTGCTATGGGGCCCGCAGCGCAGGGAAGGCCCCGTCCCCTCTGTTTATTTTAGCCAGTACTGGTAGTACATTACACACACTGTGGCGCAGGCGCAGCGGGCCCGCGGCACTTGTCTTTGACTTTGATTGGAGGCCCCGCCCCCCTCCTGTCTTGTATTAACCTGCCTCACTGCATGAAGTTGATTCTCTCGGCCAGGCTGCAAGCGTGTTCTTTTTTCACACTGGCCAATCAGCACAAAGAGGCAGCACAAAGAGGCAGCTGCTGATTGGCCAGTGTTTGCAGGTAGCAGGAGCGGGCGCCGCTTAAAGTCATTCATTCTCTCACCTGACCCTGCACCGAGCACAGCCCCAGCCTGAAGGTCTGCCTGCCTGCCCGCCCGCTCATGACCGGACACGGAGTCCCGGACGGTGGTAACCTTCTATTGATTGGTTGGTGTGCCGTTTGTTGTTCTGTATGGGAACGGGAAGGGATAGATTAATGCAGCATTGCCTGCCACTGCCCGGCAGCAAGATAACTCATAGGGAGGGGGGCTCATAGAGGACAGTCTGCTTCCCTCCTACTCTGTCCTGTATTAGCCTCCCCCCCTGAGTCCTCCATGAGCCCCCCAAGCCCTAATGCCCCCCAAACTGCCCAGGGCCAGGGGGGAATGGAGTAGAAGGAAAGCACACTGTCCTGAGCATTTTGGGGGGCATTAAGGGTTTGGGGGGCTCATAAAGGACAGTCTGCTTTCCTCCTACTCTGTCCTGTATGAGCCTCCCCCCCCCTGAATCCTCTATGAGCCCCCCTAATGCCCCCATTACCCCAAAATGCCCAGGGGGGAGGAGTAGGAGGAAAGCACACTGTTCTGAGTCTCCCCCCCCCCCCACCCGAGTCCTCTATGAGCCTCCCAACCCCTAATGCCCCCATTACTCCAAAATGTCCAGGGTGGGGGGGAGTAGGAGGAAAGCACACTGTCCTCTATGAGCCTCCACCCCCCCTCCTGATTCCTCTATGATCCCCCCAAACCCTGATGCCCCCCCCAAAATGCCCAGGGGGGAGAGGAGTAGAAGGAAAGCACACTGTCCTTAGAATTTTGGGGGGCTCATAGTGGACAGTGTGCTCTCCTACTCCTTCCCCCTGGGCATTTTGGGGGGCATTAGGGATTCTTTAATGGGGGTGTGGCATGGGAGGAGCCAGGACAGGAGGTGGGACGGGCCAGGAGTGGGTAGTGGGCGGGGTTAGGGGGCCCAATTCAGATGCTTGCTATGGGGCCCAGTGTTTTCTATGTGCGCCCCTTCTATGTCAGTGGCATATCAGTTTGGTGCATTTTTTTATTTATTTTTTCAGTGATTTATATATGTCCAAGTTAAGCAATAACAGGGGTCAAAATTTTTGTGGGATATTATCAAGTTTACCTGGTTTGGGGAGGGTAATTATAAGTGCCGTTTGCATTTCAGCTGGAAAAGGTATGCCTGTGGCAGCTCTTTTGTAAATGGAACTCAAATGTGGAAGCAGTGGTTTAGTAAATTGGTTGTAGTACTCGCCTGATAGGCCGTCCGGGCCAGGAGACATGCCCGAGGGAAGTGATTTGATCATTTTCTCAATTTCTCCTTCTGAGATGGGGCCGTTAAGATGAGTTAATTGGGCATTGGAAAGAGTAGGGAGGGAAGCTTTGGTTAAGAAGTTCTGCTCTAGTTCAGGGAAAGACTCTGGTAGTGGGATTTGATCTTTGAGGTTGCACAGTTTTACATAATGAGATCAAAATTGATCTGCTATGTCCCTTGGGTCTATGAGTTTCCCATTGGTCTGAGGGTGTAGTATGTAGGATATCTGTGATCGGATGTGTGATGCTTTTAGTTTGGAGGCTAATAGTTTACCTGCCTTGTTACCTTAGGTGTTGTATCTGGACTTTGTACTGTACATGATGAAAGAGCTTTCTCATAGTTAAACAGTAGGAGTGTTCTCAAATCTCAATCTATCTCTCTCAGCTTTTATCTCTGCCGAGATCGCAGCAGTCGGTTTTTGTTTATTGTTCTGCTCTAAAGTATCTAGTTTAGCTAGTATGGTGTTTATATCTTTTTCTCTGGCTTTCTTCCCTTGGTGGCCTTTTAATCAGTAGTCCCCTTACATAAGATTTGTGGGCTTGCCATGCGATATATGGGTCAGATACAGAATTTGCATTAATCGTGAAGTACTCTGTTAAAGCCTCTGTAACTTCCTGGAAATATTTCTTATGACTCAAAGTGAATGTATTATTCCTCCAGATTGGAGCTCTTTGTGACTGGTGTTGTTCCTTTACAGATAATGTGATTGGTGCATGGTCTGACCATTTAATGAGGCCTATTGTGGTAGATGTTGAATGAAATAAAGTGGTGCGGTCCACCAGGAACATATCTAATCGTGAATAAGACCAGTGCCGGTGCAAGGATTTTTGCCGCCCTAGGCAAGATAAAAATTGACGCCCCCCCCACCACCACCACGCCTTATCAGATGAGCTGCCCATATCATGTTCCACCCCTTTCTCAGCTTTTAAATTAAAAGAACTGCTATGTTTCCCTTAGGGTTAATCCAGTTTCTTGTAGCTGTCTCTTTTTGTGGAATGGAATTGTGGACCCATACATTTCTATGGCGCCGCACGACGTGCGGCCCCGATCCGGAATTGCGGACCCGGATCCGCAATTCCGATCCTGAAAAAAATAGAACATGTCCTATTCTTCTCCGCAATAGCGGACAAGAATAGGCATATTCTTAGTGCCGGCAATGTGCGGTCCGCAAAATGCGGAACGCACATTGCCACTGTCCGTGTTTTGTGGATCCGCAAAACACACACGGATGTGTGAATGGACCCTAAATGTGAGGTAAATTAGTTTCCAATGTAGTATTAATAACTAAACAATTACATAATAAACATATTGCATTGTCTACTTACCACCAGGACAATAAGATGATCTGGTCTCTGGCTGCAGTCTGGCTCTTGGTCTGGCTCTGCGGACTCCCTTGTCACTCTCTTCTCACCTCCCTCCTTTGTCACTCTCCCCCCCCCCCCGCTTGTCACTCTCATTCCCCCCCTCCCTTGTCACTCTCATTATTCCCCCCCTCCCTTGTCACTCTCATTATCCCCCCCCCCTCCCTTGTCACTCTCATTATTCCCCCCCTCCCTTGTCACTCTCATTATCCCCCCCTCCCTTGTCACTCTCATTATCCCCCCCTCCCTTGTCACTCTCATTATCCCCCCCCTTGTCACTCTCATTATTCCCCCCCTTGTCACTCTCATTATTCCCCCCCTTGTCACTCTCATTATTCCCCCCCTTGTCACTCTCATTATTCCCCCCCTTGTCACTCTCATTATTCCCCCCTCCCTTGTCACTCTCATTATTCCCCCCCTCCCTTGTCACTCTCATTATTCCCCCCCTCCCTTGTCACTCTCATTATTCCCCCCCTCCCTTGTCACTCTCATTATTCCCCCCCTCCCTTGTCACTCTCATTATTCCCCCTCCCTTGTCACTCTCATTATTCCCCCCCTCCCTTGTCACTCTCATTATCCCCCCCCTCCCTTGTCACTCTCATTATTCCCCCTCTCCCTTGTCACTCTCATTATTCCCCCCCCGCCCTTGTCACTCTCATTCTACCCCCACCTCTAGTGTAGCGTGGCCGAGCTCTGTTTGGTCCGCGGTACAGGAGCATTTGTTTCCTGTACCCGGCCGGACTGAAAGGAAGTGCACACTAAGTGAGCACTTCCTGTCAGTCCGGCCGGGTACAGGAAACAAAAGCTCCTGTACCGCGGACCGAACAGAGCTCGGCCAAGCTACATTAACAACAGCATAGAGCAGACACAGCAGGCAGGATTGTTGAGCCCTCCAGACATCATTAAGCCCCTCTGTGCGCAGGAATGATTGTAAACCCCCATCTGGGCGATGTCGCACGCGGTGAGCATGTTACTGTAGTAGGTGAGATTCCTGCACAAAAAGGACGTCCGCGTAGGCTCACATCGCCTCCCTCCAAGCATAAGCTCTCTTCTGTGGGCTATTTAACTCCTTCATGTTGAGAGACATTATTTTAACCCCTTAAGGACTCAGCCCTATTTTACCTTAAGGACTTGGCCATTTTTTGCAAATCTGACCAGTGTCACTTTAAGTGCTGATAACTTTAAAACGCTTTGACTTATCCAGGCCATTCTGAGATAGTTTTTTTCGTCACATATTGTACTTCATGACACTGGTAAAATGAAGTTAAAAAAATTCATTTTTATTTATAAAAAAATACCAAATTTACCAAAAATTTGTAAAAAATTGCAAATTTCCAAGTTTTAATTTCTCTACTTCTATAATACATAGTAATACCTCCAAAAATAGTTATTACTTTACATTCCCCATATGTCTACTTCATGTTTGGATCATTTTTGAAATGATATTTTATTTTTTGGGGATGTTACAAGGCTTAGAAGTTTAGAAGCAAATCTTGAAATTTTTCAGAAATTTTCAAAAGCCCAATTTTTAGAGACCAGTTCAGGTCTGAAGTCACTTTGCGAGGCTTACATAATAGAAACCACCAAAAAGTGACCCCATTCTAGAGACTACACCCCTCAAGGTATTCAAAACTGATTTTACAAATGTCGTTAACCCTTTAGGTGTTCCACAAGAATTAATGGAAAATAGAGATAAAATTTCAAAATTTCACATTTTTGGCAGATTTTCCATTTTAATAATTTTTTTCCAGTTACAAAGCATGGGTTAACAGCCAAACCAAACTCAATATTTATGGTCCTGATTCTGTAGTTTACAGAAACACCCCATATTTGGTCGTAACCGCTGTACGGGCACACGGCAGGGCGCAGAAGGAAAGGAAGAAAGGAATGCCATACGGTTTTTGGAAGGCAGGTTTTGCTGGACTGTTTTTTTTTACACCATGTCCCATTTGAAGCCCTCCTGATGCACCCCTAGAGTAGAAACTCCATAAAAGTGACCCCCATCTAAGAAACTACACCCCTCAAGGTATTCAAAACAGATTTTACAAACGTTGTTAACCCTTTAGGTGTTCCACAAGAGTTATTGGCAAATGGAGATTAATTTCAGAATTTCAATTTTTGGGCAAATTTTCAATTTTAATCCATTTTTCCCAGTAACAAAGCAAGGGTTAACAGCCAAACAAAACTCAATATTTATGGCCCTGATTCTGTAGTTTACAGAAACACCCCATATGTGGTCGTAACCGGTGTACGGGCACATGGCAGGGCACAGAAGGAAAGGAATGCCATACGGTTTTTGGAAGGACTGTTTTTTTTGACACCATGTCCCATTTGAAGCCCCCCTGTGCACCCCTAGAGTAGAAACTCCAAAAAAGTGACCCCATTTTAGAAACTACAGGATAGGGTGGCAGTTTTGTTGGTACCTTTCATGCCATCGAGTCCCCGTCACAGCAGCACGGGGACCCTATGGCAGCTCTGATCCCCGTCCGACATTGCACGTGCCGTGGTCAGCGTTGACGGCGGCACATCAAGGGTTAATGCACCGGCATCAGTGATTTCACCGATGCTGGCGCATGCAGCAGGGGTCCGGCTATCAGTGACTGCCGGACCCCTGCCGTTGATCGGGTGGGCCCAGCTCCTGCACCTGCCCCATCACCATGAAGTACATCTTTAAGTCCCGGACAGAAATGACGTAGATGTACGTCATGGGTCCTTAAGGGGTTAATGCAATGGAAAAATGAATCTAGCCAGCAAAGGAAGCAATATGGATAACAATATATTAGTAAGTGCCTTGTATTAACCTTCTCTACATGATAAATGCCACTTGCTAAAGTGAGTCAACAACATTAAGTAGTAAATCTCGCCTGCTATAGCATGCTGTATACTAACTTAAGCCAAGATATCTAAAGTTAGTATACAGTTTGGTCTTGTGAGATTTGCTATATCTCCCAAGAATAATCTGAAGCATGATGCCCTAGCACTGTCTGTGAAGACTGGATGGTATCACAGTAAATTTGGGGGAACATATCTCAAGAATGGAAGGGGGGTGCAGGCAGATAAAATAAACAATGCCATAGGCAATGCTATTTAATATGGTGACAGGACCTCTTTAATCCTAAAATATGCAGGAGGAATGCAGCCACAACCTTTAAAAATATATAATATTTTATTCTATCTTTTTATTGGACAACACTGAAGTGCTGACACTTTGATACAACGTAACGTAGCCGGTGTACAGCTTGTATAACAGTGTAAATTTGGTGTGCCCCTAAAATAACTCAACACAGCCATTAATGTCTAGTTGAGTACACTCCTAAATGAAAATGGCAAATTGTGCCCAATTAGCCATTTTCCTGCCCGGTGTCATGTGATTCGTTAGTGTTACTAGATCTCAGGTGTGAATGGGGAGCAGCTGTGGTAAATTTTGTGTTGACCGCTCTCATACTGGTCACTGGAAGTTCATCAGGCACCTCATGGCAAAGAACTCTCTGAGGATCTGAAAAAAATAAATGTTGCTCTACATAAAGATGGCCTAGGGCCAGGGGCGTACATAGAAATCACTGGGCCCCATAGCAAGAATGGAAATTGGGCCCCCATTCCCCGTTTATAGCTTCTCCCACTACCCATTCCAGGCCTCTCTCTTTGTTCCATGAACTATTCTTGCTGCTGCGTTTTATTATTTATGCCTTCAGGGCCGGATTGGGATTACAAAACAGACCTGGCACACAAAAGAAGTATAATAGATGCAGTGTGTACAGATGTATAGTGTATACAGCAGTGTACTGATATGTGAGGTACGAGGTATAATAGATGCAGTCTGTACAGATATATAGTATATACAGCAGTGTACTGATATGTGAGGTACGAGGTATAATAGATGCAGTGTGCACAGGTATATAGTATATACAGCAGTGTACTGATATGTGAGGTACGGGGTATAATATATGCAGTGTGTACAGGTATATAGTATATACTTGTCACGAGGGTGTCAAGAGCCACGCCTGACTCCGTTGTACCCGGGGTCAGGAGGTCGCAGCGGTTGGTTGCACGCTCTATGTAAGATAGGGATGTTTCCTTATTGTAGCTTTCTGGGTTTGCTTTGCAAACCCTTTTGGCTCACTCAGGGATCCGTAGCTCCTTCTCTCAGCTGTTCCTTGTCCAGCACTCCCAATCCTCCTTATATTCCCCTCTCACACTTCTCTGGTTGCCAGATATAGAGCTTCCTGCCTGGACATCTATTCTGACCCACTGGAGCTGTGTTGCTGCGTTCTCTGATTGTTGCTTTAGAATGCTACCCTCCGGATCCCTGTTGGACCTTTGTGGACAGTTGTTGTCGTCCACCTGGGTGTTTGTGTTTGTCTGTGTTTGTCTGTCCTCTCCCTGGTGTTTCCCTCTTAGTGCAGTGGTGAGGACTAGCGATCCCACCGGCCCGTTCATTATCTAGGGTTCATTTCAGGGAAAGCCAGGGTTTAGGCACGTGATCTCCGCACAAGTGAGGAACCCGTCTAGGGACGTCAGGGCAGTCAGGTGCCAGCCGCAAGGAGAGTTAGGGGTCACCACCTTTCCCTCTCCCTTGGGCAGGACTTTCCCTTTTTCCTCCCTGTGCGTGTTGCCGGTCATTACATTATATCTGGCCCTTATTTTTGTGTAGGTAAAAAAAAAAATATATATATTTTTTTTACCTACTTAGAATCCAGTATGGATCAAATTGCTGCTCTGTCCGAACAATTTCATGGCCTGTCTTTGGAGGTGGCAGGATTGAAGGCGTCGGTCCTCCAGCAACAGCAGCAATTACAACAGACCGCAAGCCCAGCGGTTGCTACTGGTAACCAGGTTGTTGCGGAACCCAAGGTCCCTCTCCCTGACAGATTTTCTGGGGGAAGGGACAAGTTTTTGACTTTCCGTGAGGCTTGTAAATTATACTTTAAACTGCGCCCTTACTCCTCTGGTAATGAAGAACAGCGGGTGGGTGTGGTTATTTCCCTGCTGCAGGGGGACCCGCAGTCCTGGGCGTTCTCTTTACCTACTGATTCTCAGGCGCTTCGGTCAGTGGATGAGTTTTTCGGGGCCTTGGGTCTCATATATGACGACCCTGACCGAGTCGCACTGGCTGAATCGAAATTACGGAGACTCCTACAAGGAGAGCGGCCGGTAGAGGAGTATTGCTCTGACTTCCGTAGGTGGGCTACGGATACCCAATGGAACGACCCGGCTCTCAGGAGTCAGTTCTGCACTGGGTTATCCAAAAGGGTTAAGGATGCGCTTGCATTGTATGAGACCCCCTTTTCCCTTGATGCAGTTATGTCCCTTTCTATCCGTATAGATAGACGCCTTAGGGACAGGTTGAAAAAACCGGAGCCATTGGTAACCCCTCCCAAGCAGAAGTTAGTCTGTACGGACTTAGACGAGCCTATGCAGCTAAGAGGAACTACTCGTCAGGTCCGTCCTCCTGTGGTTCGCCGTAGGCGTGGGGTTTGTTTTTTTTGTGGGGAGAAGGGTCATTTCATTAATGTCTGTCCTTCTTTCCTCAGAAACAAAAAACCGTCGGAAAACTACTAACCCCAGGCTGTGTGGAGGATGTCAGCCGGGGGGTATACGTTTCCTCCATACGTACATCACAATTTGTGTTGCCAGCGGTTATTGTTTTTGGTGATAAGACAGAGACTATTTCTTTCTTTCTAGACAGTGGAGCAGGGGTAAATTTGATAGATGCCCATTTTGCCCGCACTATGGGTTTGTCTCTCTGTACACTACAGAGACCTATTCCCATATTTGCTATTGATTCTGCTCCTCTGTCTCAGAGAAATCTCACCCACATTGTTCATAATTTACACCTTCGGGTAGGGGATCACCATAACGAGATGCTCTCATGTTTTGTTCTGGAGGGGCTTCCCGCTCCGGTAGTGCTGGGTCTTCCCTGGTTGGTAGCGCACAATCCAGTGGTGGATTGGCAGGCCAGGGAGATATTGGAGTGGAGTGAGCCGTGCAGAGAAAATTGCTTAAATAGCAATTGCTTAGTCGCCTCCATAGCTACCCTACCTACATTTGTTTCGGACTTTGAGGACGTTTTTTCTGAAAAGGGTTGTCAGAAGTTACCACCTCATCGTCCTTATGATTGCCCGGTTAACCTTATTCCCGGCGCAAAATTACCCAAGACCAGGTTATATAATCTTTCAGGTCCAGAGAGACAAGCCATGAAGGATTATATCTCCGAGAGTTTGGCTAAGGGACACATCAGACCCTCTTCTTCACCCGTGGCTGCAGGGTTTTTCTTCGTTAAAAAGAAAGGTGGGGGCCTGCGTTTTTGCCTAGATTTTCGTGAATTAAATCGGATAACCATCCGAGACCCATACCCTCTTCCTCTCATTCCTGACCTGTTTAACCAGATTGCGGGTGCTAGGTGGTTCTCCAAACTCGATCTTAGGGGGGCCTACAATCTGATTCGTATTAAAGAGGGGGATGAGTGGAAAACAGCTTTTAACACCCCTGAGGGGCATTATGAAAATCTAGTTATGCCTTTCGGCCTGACCAATGCTCCTGCCGTCTTTCAACATTTTGTTAATGACATTTTTAGTCATCTAATCGGCAGGTTTGTGGTAATATACCTAGATGATATCTTAATTTATTCGTCTGATCTGAGAACACATGAGGAGGATGTCAGACAAGTACTACAGGTCCTACGGACGAATGAATTATATGCTAAAATTGAAAAATTTGTTTTTGCCGTTCAGGAGATACAATTCCTAGGTTATTATTTATCTGCGTCAGGTTTCCGTATGGATCCTAGGAAGGTCCAGGCAATTTTGGATTGGGATCTTCCTGAGAACCTCAAAGCACTACAACGGTTCTTGGGCTTCGCAAATTTCTATAGGAAATTCATTAAAAATTATTCGGTGATCGTAAAACCCCTTACTGACATGACTAGGAAGGGGACTGATTTTTCTAAATGGTCTGACGCCGCTAAAGTTGCTTTTTCCTCTCTAAAAGAGAGGTTTACCTCAGCACCTGTACTAGTCCAACCTGATGTCTCTCAGCCTTTTATTGTTGAAGTCGATGCATCAGAGGTGGGAGTGGGGGCTGTACTGTCTCAGGGTCCGTCTCCTGGCAAATGGCGTCCTTGTGCTTTCTTTTCTAAAAAACTATCTGCAGCAGAACAGAACTACGATATTGGCAATAGGGAACTGTTAGCTATTAAACTTGCGTTTGAGGAGTGGCGTCACTTCTTAGAGGAGGCAGTCCACCCCGTCACTGTGATTACGGACCACAAAAATCTGCTGTACCTCGAATCAGCTAAGCGTCTCACCCCTAGACAGGCTAGGTGGTCGCTATTTTTTACCAGGTTTAACTTTGTGATTACCTATCGTCCTGGGGCAAAGAATACCAAGGCTGATGCACTATCTCGTTGTTTCCTTGGAGGGGGTAATATGAGCGATCCGGTGCCCATTCTTCAAAGAGGAGTGGTTGTCTCTGCGGTACACTCTGCTTTGGAGGGGAAGGTGTTAGAGGCCCAGGGGGACGCCTCGGTCTCTTGCCCCTCAGAGAAATTGTTTGTACCGTTGAACCTACGTCTCGAATTATTAAAGGAACATCATAATTCGGCACTTGCTGGGCACCCGGGTGGTAAAGCAACCTTGGAGCTATTGTCTCGTCGTTTTTGGTGGCCAAGGTTGCGTCAGGATGTATTGGATTTTGTGTCTTCTTGTTCTACCTGTGCGCGCGCAAAAGTTTCACATAAACATCCTGCAGGGTCTCTATTACCACTCGTCATTCCCAATAGACCATGGACACATCTGTCTATGGATTTTATCACTGACTTACCTTTGTCTGCGGGTAAAACAGTTATTTTGGTAGTAGTAGACAGGTTTAGCAAAATGGCACACTTCATTGTGTTACCCGCACTACCTAATGCTAAAACTCTTGCTCAGGTATTCATCAGTGAGATCGTGAAGCTTCACGGGGTCCCCTCCGATGTTGTTTCGGATCGGGGAACCCAGTTTATTTCTAAATTTTGGAAAGCTTTTTGTTCCCGTTTGGGGGTTCACTTGTCCTTTTCCTCAGCTTTCCATCCTCAGTCGAATGGACAGACTGAGTGTACCAACCAAAACCTGGAGACATATCTAAGATGTTTTGTGTCTGAAAACCAAGAGTTGTGGTCGTCATATTTACCCTTAGCTGAGTTTGCCATAAATAATCGCCGTCAGGAATCCACTGGCAAGTCACCATTTCTTGGTGCATATGGTTTTCATCCCCAATTCTGTACTTTCAAAGAGGGGGGGGTCTTCTGGGGTTCCCGAAGAGGAACGGTTTTCGTCATCTCTTTCATCGGTATGGCAGAAGGTGCAAGCTAACTTGAAAATTATGGGAGGTAAATACAAATGCATGGCTGATAAGAGACGGTGGCCAGGTCCGGACCTAGGAGTGAATGACTGTGTGGTTATCTACTAGGAATATCAAATTGAAGGTTCCCTCTTGGAAACTGGGTCCTAGGTTTATTGGTCCTTACAAGATTGTAGCCATCATCAACCCCGTGGCTTTTCGCCTGGAGTTACCTCAGACTTTTAAAATCCATAATGTCTTTCATAAGTCGTTACTCAAAAAATATGTTCCACCTCTAGAACCGTCACCGCTGCCACCCCCTCCTGTTGTCGTGGATGGTAATTTAGAATTTCAGATATCCAAAATTATTAATTCTCGTCGGGTCCGCCGCTCTCTCCAATATCTGGTGCACTGGAGCGGTTACGGTCCCGAGGAAAGAATGTGGGTTCCTGCGTCTGAGGTAAACGCCGACAGGCTAGTTCGGATTTTTCATGCCTCTCATCCTGAGAGACCTGGTCCTGAGTATCCAGAGGCCCCTCGTAGAGAGGGGGGTACTGTCACGAGGGTGTCAAGAGCCACGCCTGACTCTGTTGTACCCGGGGTCAGGAGGTCGCAGCGGTTGGTTGCACGCTCTATGTAAGATAGGGATGTTTCCTTATTGTAGCTTTCTGGGTTTGCTTTGCAAATCCTTTTGGCTCACTCAGGGATCCGTAGCTCCTTCTCTCAGCTGTTCCTTGTCCAGCACTCCCAATCCTCCTTATATTCCCCTCTCACACTTCTCTGGTTGCCAGATATAGAGCTTCCTGCCTGGACATCTATTCTGACCCACTGGAGCTGTGTTGCTGCGTTCTCTGATTGTTGCTTTAGAACGCTACCCTCCGGATCCCTGTTGGACCTTTGTGGACAGTTGTTGTCGTCCACCTGGGTGTTTGTCTGTGTTTGTCTGTCCTCTCCCTGGTGTTTCCCTCTTAGTGCAGTGGTGAGGACTAGCGATCCCACCGGCCCGTTCATTATCTAGGGTTCATTTCAGGGAAAGCCAGGGTTTAGGCACGTGATCGCCGCACGGGTGAGGAACCCGTCTAGGGACGTCAGGGCAGTCAGGTGCCAGCCGCAAGGAGAGTTAGGGGTCACCACCTTTCCCTCTCCCTTGGGCAGGACTTTCCCTTTTTCCTCCCTGTGCGTGTTGCCGGTCATTACAATACTGTAGTGTACTGATATGTGAGGTACGAGGTATAATAGATGCAGTGTGTACAGATACAGTGGGATGCGAAAGTTTGGGCAACCTTGTTAATCGTCATGATTTTTCTGTATAAATCGTTGGTTGTTACGATAAAAAATGTCAGTTAAATATATCATATAGGAGACACACACAGTGATATTTGAGAAGTGAAATGAAGTTTATTGGATTTACAAAAAGTGTGCTATAATTGTGTAAACAAAATTAGGCAGGTGCATAAATTTGGGCACCACAAAAAAGAAATGAAATCAATATTTAGTAGATCCTCCTTTTGCAGAATTGACAGCCTCTAAACGCTTCCTGTAGGTTCCAATGAGAGTCTGGATTCTGGTTGAAGGTATTTTGGACCATTCCTCTTTACAAAACATCTTTAGTTCATTCAGGTTTGATGGCTTCCGAGCATGGACAGCTCTCTTTAAGTCACACCACAGATTTTCAATTATATTCAGGTCTGGGGACTGAGCTGGCCATTCCAGAACGTTGTACTTGTTCCTCTGCATAAATTCCTTAGTGGATTTTGAGCAG
Source organism: Bufo gargarizans (assembly GCF_014858855.1). Taxonomy (NCBI): domain Eukaryota; kingdom Metazoa; phylum Chordata; class Amphibia; order Anura; family Bufonidae; genus Bufo; species Bufo gargarizans. The sequence goes on along the minus strand of NC_058083.1, from coordinate 287,510,319 downwards.
TATTTACAGTTGTTGCCTTGTTGAAAGGTCCATCCCCGACGCAGCTTCAGCTTTGTCACTGATTCCTGGACATTGGTCTCCAGAATCTGCTGATACTGAGTGGAATCCATGCGTCCCTCAACTTTGACAAGATTCACAGTCCCTGCACTGGCCACACAGCCCCACAGCATGATGGAACCACCACCATATTTTACTGTAGGTAGCAGGTGTTTTTCTTGGAATGCTGTGTTCTTTTTCCTCCATGCATAACGCCCCTTGTTATGGCCAAATAACTCAATTTTAGTTTCATCAGTCCACAGCACCTTATTCCAAAATGAAGCTGGCTTGTCCAAATGTGCTTTAGCCCACCTCAAGCGGCACTTTTTGTGCGGTGGGCAGAGAAAAGGCTTCCTCTGCATCACTCTTGCATACAGCATCTCCTTGTGTAAAGTGCGCCGAATGGTTGAACGATGCACAGTGACTCCATCTGCAGCAAGATGATGTTGTAGGTCTTTGGTGCTGGTCTGTGGGTTGACTCTGACTGTTCTCACCATTCGTTGCTTCTGTCTATCCGAGATTTTTCTTGGTCTGCCACTTCGAGCCTTAACTTGAACTGAGCCTGTGGTCTTCTATTTCCTCAATATGTTCCTAACTGTGGAAACAGACAGCTGAAATCTCTGAGACAGCTTTCTGTATGCTACCCCTAAACCATGATGGTGAACAATCTTTGTCTTCAGGTCATTTGAGAGTTGTGTTGAGACCCCCATGTTGCTACAATTCAGAGAAAATTAAAAGAGGAGGGAAACTTACAATTGACCCCCTTAAATACTCTCTCATAATTGGATTCACCTGTGTATGTAGGTCAGGGGTCACTGAGCTTACCAAGCCAATTTGAGTTCCAATAATTAGTTCTAAAGGTTTTGGAATCAATAAAATGACAACAGTGCCCAAATGTATGCACCTGCCTAATTTTGTTTAAACAATTATAGCACACTTTCTGTAAATCCAATAAACTTCATTTCACTTCTCAAATATCACTGTGTGTGTCTCCTATATGATATATTTAACTGACATTTTTTATCGTAACAACCAACAATTTATACAGGAAAATCATGACGATTAACAAGGTTGCCCAAACTTTTGCATCCCACTGTATATAGTATATACAGCAATGGACTGATATATGAGGTACGACCTGTAATTTATACCTCATAACTCGCGTCAATACACTGCTGTATTTACTCTATAATTGTACACACTGCATCTATTATACCTCGTACCTCACATATTACACTACCGTATATACTATATACCTGTACACACTGCATATATTATACCACGTTAGGCCTCATGCACACGACCATTGTTTCATTCCGTGTCCGTTGTTTCATTTTTCGTGATTTTCTGCGGACCCATTGACTTTCAATGGGTCCGTTGAAAACTCGGCTAATGCACCGTTTGTCATCCGCATCCGTGATCTGTGGTTCCAGTCCGTCAAAAATGGAAAACGGTTTGCGGACCCATTCAAGAACAAATACAGGTGCACTCTGCAGTCTCACTAAACCCTCAAACTGATTTTAAAATTGAGAGATTAGTCAACATGTCCTACGGTGTAGAACATGTCTAAGCCCGGGCACCACGTCAAGGTTTCTCAAGTAGCCCGGGACCTAACACTCTCCTATCTGAGCCGTATGGGCGATACCAGGAGCCAGTGGGCAAATTACAGGAGCCGACTCACAAACAGCTCACCAGTTACCTCCAGCATGTAACCATGCTTGCAATGGGAGGAGGGAGGAGTCTGCGAGTCCCACTCAAGACTGGCTGATATGGCCCAGGCCTCACAGGTGCACCTAAATGTGGCCTGTAGATGGAAAACAGGCACATTTAAATTGGAGTTTATACACCTCCAGGAATCTATATATACAAACCAAAAAGACAAGGTGGCATTAGCAGGAGGTGCTCAAACCCACATGCAGTCGTGCATATATACAGGGGAGCAAATCCTGCACTTGTGGCCCATTGCTAATGGCGATCCCCAGCAAAATGCATACGGTGGAGGATGCCCGCGGCGAACCACAATAGACATCTCACACAAGGTAACAAGTGCGGATGTCATAATCAATATAACAATATAACAAAACAATAACAAATATGGGCTCCTGTAATTTGCCCACTGGCTCCTGGTATTGCCTATACGGCTCAGGTAGGAGAGTGTTAGGTCCCGGACTACTTGAGAAACCTTGCCGTGGTGCCCGGGCTTAGACATGTTCTACACCGTAGGACATGTTGACTAATCTCTCAATTTTAAAATCAGTTTGAGGGTTTAGTGAGACCGCAGAGTGCACCTGTATTTGTTATTGTTTTGTTATATTGATTAGGACATCAGCACTTGTTACCTTGTGTGAGATGTCTATTGTGGTACTTGTGGTTCGCCACGGGCATCCTCCACCGTATGCATTTTGCTGGGGATCGCCATTAGCAACGGGCCACAAGTGCAGGATTTACTCCCCTGTATATATGCACGACTGCATGTGGGTTTGAGCACCTCCTGCTAATGCCACCTTGTCTTTTTTGGTTTGTATATATAGATTCCTGGAGGTGTATAAACTCCAATTTAAATGTGCCTGTTTTCCACCTACAGGCCACATTTAGGTGCACCTGTGAGGCCTTGGCCATATCAGTCAGTCTTGAGTGGGACTCGCAGACTCCTCCCTCCTCCCATTGCAAGCATGGTTACATGCTGGAGGTAACTGGTGAGCTGTTTGTGAGTCGGCCTCATGCTCCTGTAATTTGCCCACTGGCTCCTGGTATCGCCCATACGGCTCAGGTAGGAGAGTGTTAGGTCCCGGGCTACTTGAGAAACCTTGACGTGGTGCCCGGGCTTAGACATGTTATACACCGTAGGACATGTTGACTAATCTCTCAATTTTAAAATCAGTTTGAGGGTTTAGTGAGACTGCAGAGTGCACCTGTATTTGTTATTGTTTTGTTATATTGTTATATTGATTATGACATCCGCACTTGTTACCTTGTGTGAGATGTCTATTGTGGTACTTGTGGTTCGCCGCGGGCATGCTCCACCGAATGCATTTTGCTGGGGATCGTCATTAGCAACGGGCCACAAGTGCAGGATTTGCTCCCCTGTACATATGCACGACTGCATGTGGGTTTGAGCACCTCCTGTTAATGCCACCTTGTCTTTTTGTCTGACCCATTCAAGTCAATGGGACCTTGAAAAAACGCGGAGGCACACAAGATTGTCATCCGCGTCCGCGCGTCCATTTTTTTCCTATAATTTGCATGGCAAACTTGACTTAGACTTTTTTTTACTTTGCTTCATGTCTGGTGATCCTCCAAAAATAAAGGAAGACACACGGAAACAAAAACGGAAACGGATCATGGAACAACGGAACCCCATTTTGCGGAACGGAACACAACAACGGTCGTGTGCATGAGGCCTTACTCACATATCAGTACACTGCTGTATATGCTATATATCTGTACACACTGCATCTATAATACCTCGTACCTCACATATCAGTACACACTGCATCTATTATACCTCCTACCTCACATATCAGTACACTGCTGTAGATACTATATATCTGTACACACTGCATCTATTATACCTCGTACCTCACATATCAGTACACTGCTGGATATACTATATATCTGTACATATTGCATCTATAATACTGTGTAATATATGCAGTGTATGTGTATATATATATATATATATATATATACACACACACACACACAAAGCAGTGTATTGATGTGAGGCATACAAGGTATAATACTATAGATGCATTGTTTACAGAAATATGTCGTCAGTTATGGTCACTGTGTGTGTGAGGTACATGAGGTAGTGGTCACTGTATCTGTCTGAAGTATTATACATGAGTGAGCAATGAGTAAAAACAGGGCATGGGGGGTGGGGGGTAAATGATGAGAAGTGGAGGGCCTCTCTTACCATTCCATTCCAGTCTGTATGGATCAATGAAGAGCTGATTGTCAACTTCTAATACTTGCTGTTAGTGGTTGAAGGACCTGTGATGTACTGCACTTAATACTTGCTGTTAGGGGTTGAAGGACCTGTGATGATGTCATCATAGGTCCTGGTAGATGTACCTTTCAAAACTAGGAACTACACCATTTTTGGTGCAGTTTCTTTGCTACATCCTGCAGGACTTGTGATGTTGAAGATAATGTCATCACAGGTCCTGGCAGATGCACTGTTCTAACCTGGGAACTACACTTTACACTGAGCAGTTCCCTTACAGGACCTGTGATGACATCATCAAAGGTCCATTAGCTTTAGAAAGATAGAAGTAATTAGGGGACGGGGCCTCTCCTCCACTGCGGGCCCCTCTTCCTCACGGGCCCCATAGCAGCTGCGTGGTCTGCCTATATGGTAGGTACGCCACTGGCCTAGGCTATAAGAAGATTGCCAACACTCTGAAACTGAGCTGCAGCACGGTGGCCAAGACCATACAGAGGTTTAACAGGACAGGTTCCCCTCAGAACAGGCCTCTCGCCATGGTGAACCAAAGAAGTTGAGTGCAGTTGCTCAACATCATATCCAGAAGTTGTCTTTTTTAAATAGATATATGACTGCTGCCAGCATTGCTGCAGAGGTTAAAGTGGTGGGGGGTCAGCCTGTCAGTGCTCGGACCATACGCCTCACACTGCATCAAATTGGTCTGCATGGCTGCCGTCCCAGAAGGAAGCCTCTTCTAAAGATGATCCACAAGTAAGCCAGCAAACAGTTTGCTGAACACAAGCAGACTAAGGGTCCATTCACACGTCCGTTGTTTCTTTCCTGATTTGTTCAGTTTTTTGCGGAACAGATCTGGACCCATTCATTTTCAATGGGTCCTGAAAAAAATCGGACAGCACAATGTCAGATTTTTTTTCAGGACCCATTGAAAATGAATGGGTACAGATCTGGTCCAGATCTGTTCCGCAAAAAACGGAACAGATCAGGAAAGAAACAACGGACATGTGAATGGACCCTTAGGCCTCTTTCACACTACCGTTTTTTTTTTCCGTTTTGCGGTCCGTTTTTTGCGGTCCGTATACGGTCCGTATACGGAACCATTCATTTCAATGGTTCCGCAAAAAAACGGAATGTGTTCCGTATGCATTCCGTTTCCGTTTTTCCGTTCCGTTAAAAGATAGATCATGTCCTATTATTGCCCGCAAATCACGTTCCGTGGCTCCATTAAAGTCAATGGGTCCGCAAAAAAAAACGGAACACATACGGAAATGCATCCGTATGTCTTCCGTATCCTTTCCGTTTTTTTGCGGAGCCATCTATTGAAAATGTTATGCCCAGCCCACTTTTTTCTCTGAAATTACTGTATACTGTATATGCCATATGGAAAAACGGAACGGAAACACAACGGAAACAAAAAACGGAACAACGGATCCGTTTAAAACGGACCGCAAAACACTGAAAAAGCCATACGGTCGTGTGAAAGAGGCCTTAGGCTATGGATTACTGGAACCATGCCCTGTGGTCTGATGAGACCAAGATGGTGTCAAGCGTGTGTGGTGGCAACCAGGTGAGGAGTACAAAGACAAGTGTGTATTGCCTACAGTTAAACATGGTGGTGGGAGTGTCATGATTTGGGGCTGTATAAGTGCTGCCGGTTGTGGGGAGCTACAGTTCATTGAGGGAACCATGAATGCCAACATGTACTGTGACATACTGAAGAAGAGCATGTTCCCCTCCCTTCGGAAACTGGGCCGCAGCGCAGTATTCCAACATGATAACAACCCCAAACATACCTCCAAGACTACCACTGCCTTTCTAAAGAAACCGAGGGTAAACGTGCTGGACTAGCCAAGCATGTCTGCAGACCCAAATCCTATTGAGCCTCTGTGGGGCATCCTCAAACAGAAGGTGGAGGAGCGCATGGTCTCTAACATCCACAGCTCCGTGATGTAATCATGGAGAAGTGGAAGAGGATTCCAGTGGCAACCTGTGAAGCTCTAGTGAACTCCATGCCCAAGAGAGTTAAGGCAGTGCTGGAAAATAATGGTGGCCACACAAAATATTGACACTTTGGGCGCAATTTAGCCATTTTCACTTAGGGGTGTACTCACTTTTGTTGCCAGCGGTGTGTTGAGTTATTTTGAGGGCACACTAAATTTACACTGTTATATAAAAATGTCTTATCTTCAGTGTTGTCCCATGAAAAGATATTATATACAAACATGTTAGGGGTGTACTCACTTTATATTGATGAACTATCCTCAGGATAGGTCACCAATATCTGATATGGGGGGCCTGACACCCTGCATCCCCGGCGATCAGCTGTTTGAAGAGGATGCGGCGCCTCTTGCCATTGCTACTTCTTCATTACACTACCCATCATCTTGGAAGTGAGTGGAATTACAAGTGTTCACTTTATTCTCTTGAATGGAGTGAGTTCCTGTAATCACACTATGCAGCCGCTACATGGGAGACAACACATAGTGTAATGAAGAGAAAGCAGCGCGCGCATGGTGTGCCGCCTCCTCTCTAAAACAACTGATCGCCAGGGGTGCCAGGTGTCGGACGCCCAATGATCAGATATTGATGACCTATCCCTAATAATAAGGCATCTTTTTAAAACCCCTGCACTTTAAAGAGCATCTGTCAGCAGATTTGTACCTATGAAACTGGCTGACCTGTTACATGTGCATTTGGCAGCTGAAGGCATCTGTGTTGGTCCCATGTTCATATGTGCCCGCATTGCTGAGAGAAATTTTTATATATTCAATGAGACTCTAGGAGCAACAGGGGTGTTACTATTACAACTAGAGGCTCTGCTCTCTCTGTAACTACCGTGCCCTCTGCACTTTGATTGACGGGGCCAGACGTGATCACTGCCTGGCCCTGTAAATTAAAAAGGAGAGCGTGAAGTAATTGCAGAGAGAGCAGAGTCTCTAGGTATAGCAACAACAACTTGTTGCTCCCAGAGGCTCATTTGCATATAATAAAACTTCATGTTTCTCATCAATACGGTCACATATGAACATGGGACCAACACAGATGCCTTCAGCTGCCAAGTGCACATGTAACAGGTCAGCCAGTTTCATGGGTACAAATCTGCTGTCAGGTGCCCTTTAAGAAAAAAAACTCCACAAAAAATATAATAAAAACCATAAGGTACATGAAAAAAAAAATATATGCTGTTTAAATGGTGGGTTTTTAACCCTAAGTTCAGACGTGAGCGTTTTACAGCGCGTTCCTACGCGCTGTAAAACGCTCAACAAGGAGAAACCAATGATTCCCTATAGGAATGGTTCTCACCTGGGCGTTTTACAGCGTGTACGATCGCGCTGTAAAACGCCCGACGCTCAAAAAAGTTCTTGAGCTTCTTTGAGGCGTTTTGTCGCGCGTTCCCGTACATAGACTTTCGGGAACGTGCGACAATGTGTGTTCGCTTGTCTCTGTATGCGCGATTGTAAACGCCCGTACAATCGCGCATACAGAGCGCTCCTTTCAGAACGCTCAGGTCTGAACCCAGGGTTAGGCATAAAAATGCCAAGCAAATTTGTGTGTGAAAAAGCCCCAAGGTGAAAAAAGTTGCAATCAACCTTGTGAATACTGAGAAATATTCAGCTGTCTGAGTCCTGCACACGACTGTTTTTTCCCGTTTACTGGCCGTTTTTTTGCGTTCCGTATACGGAACCATTCAATTCAATGGTTCCGCAAAAAAAACGGAATGTACTCCGTATGCATTCCGTTTCCGTATTTCCGTTTTTCCGTTCCATTTAGGCCTAGTTCACACGACCGGACCGTCTGGCTTTTATTGTTTTTTGCGGGCCATTTTTCATGGATCCGTTGTTCCGTTTTTGAGTTCCGTTGTGTTTCCGTTTCCTTTCCGTTTTTCCATATGCCATGTACAGTATACAGTAATAACATAGAAAACATTTTCAATAGATGGTTCCGAAAAAAACGGAACGGAAACGGAAGACATACGGATGCATTTCCGTATGTGTTCCGTTTTTTTTGCGGACCCATTGACTTGAATGGAGCCACGGAACGTGATTTGCGGGCAATAATAGGACATGTTCTATCTTTCAACAGAACTGAAAAACGGAAATACGGAAACGGAATGCATACGGAGTACATTCCGTTTTTTTTGCGGAAACATTAAAGTGAATGGTTCCGTATACGGACCGTATACGGAACACAAAAAAACGGCCCGTACACTCGCAAAAAAACGTTCGTGTGAACTAGGCCTTAGAGATAGAACATGTCCTATTATTGCCCGCAAATCACGTTCCGTGGCTCCATTCAAGTCAATGGGTCCGCAAAAAAACAGAACGCATACGGTAATGCATCCGTATGTCTTCTGTATCCTTTCCGTTTTTTGTGGAACCATCTATTGAAAATGTTATGCCCAGCCCAATTTTATCTATGTAATTACTGTATACTTTATATGCCATACGGAAAAAACTGAACGGAAAAACGGAACAGAAACGAAAATACAACGGAAACAAAAATTGGAACAACGGATCCGTGAAAAACGGACTGCAAAACACTGAAAAAGCAATACGGTCGTGTGCAGGAGGCCAAACTGTGTGATACGAGCAAGGGCCCGTTCACACGAGTGTGTAATGCCCGTTGCCGTATAGCGGACCGCATTTACGGATCAGCAATACACGGGCACCATTCCGTGGCCATTCCGCATCACGGATGCGGACCCATTTATTTCAATGGGTCCACAAATCCGGAGATGCGGAACGGAAGAATGGAAAACTACGGAAACACAATGGAGTGCTTTCTGGGGTTCTGTTCCATGCTTCCGCACCGCAAAAAGATAGAACTTGCTCTATCTTTTTGCGGAATGGAAGGATCGTGGACCCGCAATTTGCGGTCCACAGCACGGACTTCACACGTTCATGTGAATGAGCCCCAAGGCTGTTCCCTATAGGAAATAACTGAAGAGACATTTTGGCCTCAATTCTCTTACTATCCCCATGTGAATTTTAAATGTCAATGCACATTATATTTTTAAGAACTGCCATATGAAGTGTTGAAGTATTTTTTTCATATATTGGACTTGTGAAATGTAAAATGTGACACCAAAATGTGACACCAAAAAATGTAATGCCACTGCTATGACTGATTGGGAATAAAACTAAACATGTGACTACTGGAGGAAAGGTGGGAAGCAGAGGGAAAGGCAGCCCCCTACCATGAATACTGAGGAAAGATTGTAAATTTGTGATGACTAATGCCAAGCACACATGCAACAGGTCATTCCGTTTCATAGGTACAAATCTGCTGACAGATGTCCTTTAATATGTGTGACTTCAGCTTTTGTTTCAAAGGTTTGTTTCCCTATAAAGATGGGGATGGAAAAACGCCAAAAAAATTGTCAATGCTTCAACATGTTGTGCACTCAAATTGAAAACAAAAACCAAACTATCCCAAAAGATGCATGTATGTTTTGTGTTGGAAAATTCCCATAGACTTTAATCTAAAATCTAGAGCAGGCATTTCTCCTACTAATAAATGCACCAAATAAAACATGCAAGCTAATTTGTTGCTGAAAGAGTTATTGCTTTGTTTTATGCTCTGCATATCATCCAATAAGCTAGATACCCTAAGGCTGAGTTCACACGGGGCGAGATTTCCGCGCGGGTGCAATGCGGGAGGTGAACGCATTGCACCTGCACAGAATCTGGACCCATTCATTTCTATTGGGCTGTGCACATGAGCGGTGATTTTCACGCATCACTTATGTGTTGCGTGAAAATCGCAGCATGCTCTATATTGTGCGTTTATCACGCAACACAGGCCCCATAGAAGTGAATGGAGCTGAGTGAAAATCGCAAGCATCTGCAAGCAAGTGCGGATGTGGTGCGATTTTCACGCATGGCTGCTAGGTGACAGTCTGTTCACTGTATTATTTTGCCTTATAACATGGTTATAAGGGAAAATAATAGCATTCTGAATACAGAATCAATTGAGGGTTAATTTTTTTTTTAAAATTAACTCACCTTCTCCTCTTGATCGCGTAGTTCCCGGTCCCTTCTTTACTTCTTTAATGATGAACTACCGGCTAAAGGACCTGTGGTGACGTCAGATCACATGCTCCAATCACATGGTCCATCACCGTGGTGATGGAACATGTGATCTGACATCACCACAGGTCCTTTAGCCGGTAGTTCATCATTAAAGAAGTAAAGAAGAGACCGGGAACTACGCGATCAAGAGGAGAAGGTGAGTTAATTTTTTTATTTATTTTTTAACCCTACTAAGCATTCTGTATTCAGAATGCTATTATTTTCCCTTATAACCATGTTATAAGCGAAAATAATAACATCTACACAACACCGAACCCAAACCTGAACTTCTGTGAAGAAGTTCGGGTCTGGGTACCACAGTCGGTTTTTTATAACGCGCATGCAAAACACATTGCACCCGCGCGATAAAAACTGAACATCGGAACGCAATCGCAGTCAAAACTGACTAATCCGGACACGCCCGTGTGAACCCAGCCTAACTCAAGCTAGCCCTGTCTTCTCTGAGGGAGCAGCTATATAGTTAGATTACATCAGCCAAGTCAGTCTGGCTTTGCCTGTGAGCCTGTGTAAAGCTAAAGTCATGAAAGAGCAGTTTTCTTCAGGATAATGTATTGCTCAGAGCACCCGCCATGGATCCGTCTTGGCTATGTTAAAGATAATATAACCGGATCCGTTCATAACGGATGCAGATGGTTGTATTATCGTGAAGGAAGCGTTTTTGCTAATTCCTGCCGGATGAAGCAAAAACACTAGTGTGAAAGTAGCCTTACACAAATAATTCTGTACTTTATGTCTGGCAAAAGAAGCTAGATTTTAGTTCCATCACCCAAGGCAGGAAAATCTAATTGGACAGCTTGGATTTTATGGGTGCTGTCACAAGGTGCAGATTTTGTTGCAGAAATTTCTGCAACTAGAAATCAGTTCCATCCACCTGAATGAGGCTTGCAGAAATGCATGTGCTTGCTGCCCCATTCAAATGAATAGAACAGAATTTCCGTTGTGCAAAGGCAGCGTGTAAAGACACCCAATCTAGCCAATATCTTCATGGGTACAGAAGTGATCTTAGGGAGTTCTATCTGCTATAACAATAAACTGCCGATCTTATGTAACATGAGAAGAGTGCGCAGGAGAACATACAGCTTCAAGGTGAAAAGATGTACAATAGACGGGAAAGTGTAGAAATAAGATGCAATTGATGGAATATATAAGCAGCTTTACTAATAGTGCATTGAGATATAAATTCTCCTACACTGTGCCTGATCCAGAACAATCCTAAGTTATCCCTGGTCTTGTTCATGACCAGGGGTGTGTAAGTCATTTTATATGGGCAGATTTTCATCTCCTAATAAGCGCCAATCAACAATTTGTAGATCAGTGCTTTTATAAGCTCCATTCAAACGGAGCAGTCGCCGTCAGTCAGCATGCAGTGTATGGGGACAAATAATTTGTTAATACAATAATGCCACAATTGTGTCAGAGTATGCCTGTTTTCATAAGGGGATGTGAAGCTGACAAACGATATCTGCAAAATAGATAAGCGTTATGATTGGCCCTTGTAGAAGGGCCTTGACCTGCAGCCCAGGGGCTCCATCCCTAGTAAAACTTGAAATAGGCCCTACTCCATCAGGACATGATAGGTTTATGATTGCTTTAGTCTTCATTTTGTCACCTCATCAGCAGTCATCCAGAGTTATGACTAACTAGTTCTGCCACATTAATGTATGGTTGGCGGAATCTGCCAACAATGACGTGCTTGACCAATAACCTAATGTGTATGGGTAGCTCCTGAATCTCCTATATTATGTTGGGTGAGAATAGAATTGGGCCAAAAATTAGGTTCTCTCAGGAAATAAGCTGCTGCCAAAAGGGTATGGCAGCAGCTTTCTCCTCTCTCTCCTCTGAATGCACGAATACATTTGGCAGAACCAAACTTGTAAGTGTGAATGCTCTTCTATTTAGTAGCATTTATGTGCACTTTTGCCCCACCTATCTAATAGGTGACCTTGATAAGGTGGTACATATAGCTGTGTGTGCTCCCCCTCCTCTCACTGGTTGCTGATGCACATGGAGGTAACTAGGTGCAACACACTAGATGTGCAGGGTCTGCTCTCCTCAACATAGATCCATAACAGCATAGGTATAGCGGGTATAGCGTAGGACCTGCCTGACCTGAGACCACTGTGGCGCTAAGTAGGTGGGCACAGATGTGTTTTAATCAAAATATATTGGCTAAGAGTCTCAGATTTTACAATTAGAGTGAGGGCTGTGTCCATATATTATGTTTACATCTACTGTTTTAGTGCATTATTTTTTGGGAGTTGGGAGAGGTAGCTGACAAACATTTGGCCAATTGAATGTATATGGCCAACTGAACTCTACCTCAGCTCATTGACTCTACAGCAAGAAACCCTGTAGGACTGTCAAGTCATGATGACATAAAGCCAACCACTCCCAAAAATACAAAATACATTTCTGGTGCTCCACATCATACTATAGGACTCTAACTATTTGTTTAACTATACAACTATATCTGTAATGACTGGGCTCCACATATTACTGTATGGCAGTAAAAAAAGGAGGGATTGTTTGGGTCTCAAGAGATTATTGGGGAATTACTGTTGATTTAAATGCCTGTCATTGTCACCAAAGCATTCATGTAAACATGGACATTCATTTTACTGACCAATGATAACATTCAACATTCGAGGTCAGATATCATATGTAATGCTTAATTTATTTTGTCAATTTTGTTTGAAAATCCAATAAACAATGTTTAAAAAAAAATTAAATAATGGAAGAATGATATCTGACACATGATGAAAACAGACTAGAATGAGGTCTGTTGAATTTTCACATATAGTATACAGTGGGATGCGAAAGTTTGGGCAACCTTGTTAATCGTCATGATTTTCCTGTATAAATCGTTGGTTGTTACGATAAAAAATGTCAGTTAAATATATCATATAGGAGACACACACAGTGATATTTGAGAAGTGAAATGAAGTTTATTGGATTTACAGAAAGTGTGCTATAATTGTTTAAACAGAATTAGGCAGGTGCATAAATTTGGGCACTGTTGTCATTTTATTGATTCCAAAACCTTTAGAACTAATTATTCAAACTCAATTCGGCTTGGTAAGCTCAGTGACCCCTGACCTACATACCCAGGTGAATCCAATTATGAGAAAGAGTATTTAAGGGGGTCAATTGTAAGTTTCCCTTCTCTTTTAATTTTCTCTGAAGAGTAGCAACATGGGGGTCTCAAAACAACTCTCAAATGACCTGAAGACAAAGATTGTTCACCATCAAAAAGCTGTCTTAGATATTTCAGCTGTCTGTTTCCACAGTTAGGAACATATTGAGGAAATGGAAGACCACAGGCTCAGTTCAGGTTAAGGCTCGAAGTGGCAGACCAAGAAAAATCTCAGATAGACAGAAGCGACGAATGGTGAGAACAATCAGAGTCAACCCACTGACCAGCACCAAAGACCTACAGCATCATCTTGCTGCAGATGGAGTCACTGTGCATCGTTCAACCATTCGGCGCACTTTACACAAGGAGATGCTGCATGCGAGAGTGATGCAGAGGAAGCCTTTTCTCCACCCACAGCACAAAAAGTTCCGCTTGAGGTGGGCTAAAGCACATTTGGACAAGCCAGCTTCATTTTGGAATAAGGTGCTGTGGACTGATGAAACTAAAATGGAGTTATTTGGCCATAACAAGGGGCGTTATGCATGGAGGAAAAAGAACACAACATTCTAAGAAAAACACCTGCTACCTACAGTAAAATATGGTGGTGGTTCCATCATGCTGTGGGGCTGTGTGGCCAGTGCAGGGACTGGGAATCTTGTCAAAGTTGAGGGACGCATGGATTCCACTCAGTATCAGCAGATTCTGGAGACCAATGTCCAGGAATCAGTGACAAAGCTGAAGCTGCACCGGGGCTGGATCTTTCAACAAGACAACAACCCTAAACACTGCTCAAAATCCACTAAGGCATTCATGCAGAGGAACAAGTACAACGTTCTGGAATGGCCATCACAGTCCCCAGACCTAAATATAATTGAAAATCTGTGGTGTGACTTAAAGAGAGCTGTCCATGCTCGGAAGCCATCAAACCTGAATGAACTAAAGTTGTTTTGTAAAGAGGAATGGTCCAAAATACCTTCAATCAGAATCCAAACTCTCATTGGAACCTACAGGAAGCGTTTTAGAGGCTGTAATTTCTACAAAAGGAGGATCTACTAAATATTGATTTCATTTCTTTTTTGTGGTGCCCAAATTTATGCACCAGCCTAATTTTGTTTAAACAATTATAGCACACTTTCTGTATTTCACTTCTCAAATATCACTGTGTGTGTCTCCTATATGATATATTTAACTGACATTTTTTATCGTAACAACCAACGATTTATACAGGAAAATCATGACGATTAACAAGGTTGCCCAAACTTTCGCATCCCACTGTATATACTGATCAGCCGTAACATGAATAGCATTGATCATTTCATTACAGTGACACCTGTCAAGGGTGGAATTTATTGCGTTCCAAGTAATGGGTAGGAAGATGTGGTCAAATTGTAATGGTTAGATGACTTTGTCAGAACAGCTCTAAAACTACAGGGGGAATTTATCCTAAGGGTAATATTTGAAGTTAGTTTTGCTTGAGTCAGCGTTGGTGTACTTTATGCCACATTTATCAAATGTTACATGTTGTTTGATAATTTAGTCTTTCCTTAAACTGAACACTTTTGTCTAGAAAATTGACTCTAGTTTTCCTACTCCACCATCATACTGGAGTGAGATTGCGACTTTAAAAAAAAAGTCTCAGTGATAAATCTGGAGCTACTTTCCCACCCATATTTAAAAACTGGAGCGAGTGGTGTAATAACGCAAAAAGTCTCATAGGCCCCATTTTGAGACTTTTAAAGCAAGAATTCGGTAGTGAAGGCATGATAAATGAGGGCCTATATGTCTTGTGGGGTGTTCTGAATATGCAGTGCTTAGTACGTAGTCATGGGCACCCATGCTGATCACTGTCCACTGACAAAATCACCTACAATGGTGTACAGGTACTCCTGGAGCATCATAACTAGACCATAGAGCAATGGAAGAAGGTGGTCTGGTCTGGAAGGTGGTCTGATGAATCACACTTTCTTTACATCATGTGGATGGCTGGGTGCACATGTGTTACTTAGGGTAGGTTCACACTTGCTTTAAACGGATCCATCCGGCTGTTCAAGCAGATAACTTTTCACTATAATGGGATCCGCCCGCTTTCCGGCATAAGGGGTGGTTTCGACCGGGACAATAACTGCTAGTATTTGGCTAAGCCAGATCCAGTGAACTCTGGCAGGCGATTCTCTGCAAGAACGGTATGCCAGATGCATTTACTGCAAGTGTAAACCTATCATTACTTGGAAAGAGATGTATCAGGATTAGAGATGAGAGAATCTATTTGTAAGTTCTACACCTGCGATGGGATGTCCCCAAAGCTGAAGACACTCCCCCTGTCGCTTGATTGACTGGGCCAGCCCTGACAATCTCACGCCTGCACCGCCGCTCCAAATAGCAGCGCAGAAGCAGCAGATGTTTATGTGCCGCTACCTGGAAATGTGGTGGCACACACAAAGTTGCTGCTCCAGTAACAGAGACTCTGTGCATGAGCAGCTACTTGGAGCCTGTTCAGGAATGGTTTAAAGGAACATAATAAAGAATTCAAGGTATTCGATTGGCCTACAAAACCCCCAGATCTAATTGAGAATCTGCTGGATGTCTAATTCAACTTACGGGATCTCCCAACATCTTGGGGTCAGGTACCACAAGAGACCTTCAGAGGTCTTGTGGAGTCCATTCCCCAAAGAGTCAGAACTGTTTTGGTGGCACAAAGAGAACTTACTCTATATTAGGCTTCAGTGTTATGGCAGCTGTGTGTATTATTACCATTTGTGGGGTATGGCTTAATTATATAGTGTCATAAAATGGTTTATTATACAGTATAGTGCCATAATCATGCAGCTTGTGGCTTAGGAGGATGTTAGCAGATATTTAAGTCTATTAAGCAGCTCAAACAGAAATTGTTTATTAGAACACAAGATAGATTGTACTTAGTAATCCTTTGCAAACAGATGTACTGTCGTTATGGAGGTGCTGAGGACTTTGCTCTCTCTGAAAGCAATAATCAACAACCATGTCATATTTACCATTCAGTTCTGGACCAAATAATATATTAATAGTTAATAGATATTGGGGCAGTTTCAAGGAGAACTCCTATCATGGACACTGATGGTATATCATGCGGTCACCCTCCAAGCACTGGCTCGGTTATTTTCAGCAGTCTCATAGTGTTACATGGAGAGGTGGCTGTACTTGTGCGGCTTGCACACCATTCACTGCTATGGGACTTCTGAAAATAGCTAAGTGCACTTGCTGGGCTACTTTCAGAAGTCCCATAGCAGTGAATTGAGAGCATCATTTTCATTAGTTATGATGACGTGTTTTGTCTAGGGAGCAATCATCAGGAAAAATAAAATGGCCGCCATCCCATTAGTACACACAAAACCTGTCCTAATCACACAGGAGGACATTCTACTTCACAGCAGTGAGCCAAAGAGCTGCCTTATCTCCTTTTAGGATCCTGAATACAGTTTAATATGATCTTCAGCTAAATCTCTGTAGAAATGGAGTTCATGAGGAGGCATGAAGTAGAGAGGAGGTGATGTGGATAATGTACAGCAGCACTTGTATGCAGTCTCCATTACCATAGTCTGTCCCGTCCGTCTTCTTATAATCTGTATTCAGGATCATAATCACCGACAAGTAGGAAAGGAGGATGGGGCAGCTCTTTACCTCAGTGCTCAGAAAGAATATGTCCTCCTGTATGATTAGGACAGGTTTTGTGAGTATCAACCCCTTAGTGACCAGCCTGTTTTGGGCCTTACTGACCAAGCGTTTTCTTCCTTTTTTCATCGTTGCGTTCCAAGAGCTATAATGTTTTAATTTTTTCGTCTATATAGCGTTATGAGGGGTTGTTTATTGCGCGACAAGTTGTAGTTTTTAATGGCGCCATTTTGGGGTACACATAACTTTCTGATTAACTTTTATTAACTCTTTCGGAGGGAGAGAGGAAAAACAGCAATACTGTCAATGCGTTTTTACGTTATAAATTTTACAGCGTTCATTTTTTGGTATAAATAACATCTTATCTTTATTCTACGGGTTAGTACGATTACAGTGATACCAAATACATATCGTTTTATTTATATTTTAGTACTTTTTTGCAATAAAACCCTTCTTGTAAAAAAAAAAGGATAAATGTTTTTGCATTGCCGCTTCCAAAGACCCTTGTGTGAGGGATTGATTTTTGCTGGACGAATTTAATTTTTTATTGGCATAATTATGATTGCTTGTTATTAAGTTGTTTCGGTGGCAACTAAGAATAAATTAGTAATTTACATGATATTTATGTAGTCCAGGTCATTACGGATGCGGCAATACCAAACATATGGGGAAGATTTTTTTTTTTGCAATTTTTTTTATTGAAAAGCATATTTTCAATGAAGAAAAAAAGCATATATTTTTTTCAAATTATAGTCCCCGCAATGGGACTATAACAGACAGCTTTTTTATTGCTTTTAAAATGAAATGCACTATCCCTATAGTGCATTGCATTTTAATGACAATGCTATTCTAAAATTGACCAGCAGGCTGCGCCAGAGAGGTGCAACCTGCTGGAAATTACTAAAGGCTGGTCTGGGGCCTACATCAGACCCCATGTAGCTTTGGCAGACACACATTGATAGCCTGCAATCGCATTTGCGGGGTACAGATGGGAGTCTGCTCCCTCTGTCAGCACTTTACATGCAGGTCCCCCGTGCAGCGATTAGACTGGGCCACAGTAAAAAAAGCGGCGGCCCAGCATAAGGCCCCTTGGCCTCCTTACCAGGCTCATTTACATATCTCTAAAATATTTTTTTTAACACAATAAAAGGACACAGCTTTATGGGACCCGTATATTGCGAACATGCTAGCGGCGATCTAGCCATGCATATCCGCATCTCTATAGGGTAAAAAGAGGTGACAGCATCCCTTTAAGCTTACAGTAAATTACTTGTGGAAACATTAGTATTACAGTGAGTGCTGAAACATCAAAAAAAAAAAAAAAAAAAGGTGCTCTCCACATAGCTTATTTCACAATCTGACAATGTGAAAATGGTATTTTTACAAGATTGCATGTTGTGTCTGTGACCCAGAGCCGGTATTAAAAACAACTTTGTGAATTAGTACATTGTTGGCTGGGGAAGAAGTTATTAAAAATATTTTTTTTCTACATGAGGTGTAGAATCTCAGCCCAGAAAGGAATTCCTACAATGGGAAAGTGAAATTTAATGTTAAGTGTGGAGTAGTAATGTAAAGTAGATGAAATTCTTTTGAATTAATGGAGATAGTAAAAAGAAACCTTGAAAAAAATGGAGAGAAAAGGGGGGCAGGTGGTTGGGCAGAGTGAAAGAGAAGTGATCTGCACGGATGGTCTAGGGATGGATGACATATGAAGTATTCACTGTAAGTATAGGATAAATCATGAAAAATATTATAGCATTTGACCAATGCATGAGTTAAAAAATGATTTTTTTTCCAACACTGTCTTCTTTTAAAAAAAAAATTAGGCCTCATTCACATTTCCGTGTCTGTTTCACATTCGTGGAAAATCCAGTGTGTAAAAAATTTTTACCATCCATATATCACAGACACTGCTCATTTGAAGGTTAATTTCCTGAGAATCTCCTTCCAATGGCCAGTGAAACATTGACAGGACACAGATGCCATCCGTGTTGTGTTAGTGGTTTTTTACGAACCCATAGACTTCAATGGGCATGTTTGGTCTGCATCATAGACCAAAGTAGTGCATGTCTCCGTGATTTTTACACTGACTCACGGTAAGTGAAAAACCACCGATGTGTGAACAAACACATTAAAATCAATAGGTACATGTGCTGTCAGAAGAAAGTGCAGATAGCACACGTCCGTGAAAAACGTAAATCTAAACGAGGCCTTAAAGTGTCACTAAGATTTGCAACCAGTGTCCTAACAATGGGTGTCTGACCAATGTGAGAATAAAGTAACAATGGTGTTATAAGAGCTGCTTGCTGCTTAAAACTGGTCATATACATAATCTATTAAATGTATGTCCAGCCAAACCCATGAATTTGTGTAAGACCAGCCAACAATCTAAAGTGTATAGAGGCCTCCTGACTCTCCTTTGAATTTCAAGTAACTGCTGGTCCTTTTGTTCTCGTGGAGGAAAGCTACTGCCAGAGTCTGGCAGTGGCTTCGTCCCCATCGTCGTACTGAGAACACGACTGCTCAGCTGAGCCAATCAGGCAATGATATGATGGGATCGGAAATGATAGCTGGTGGTGTTAGTGGAACAAATAGGTGGTGAAGTGACACAGTGCTTTCCTAGCACCACATCATTCTAGACAGGGGTCACAGTGGCTGGGCCCTCACAAATCAGACATTTTCATATCCACTATTTCTGCCATTAATATTTGTAAGCCATCATATCGACTATACTGTATATAAAGGAGGGTATTTATCAAGCTCTGCACGCCAGAATTCTGCTTTCAAAGTGGCAAAATAAGGCTTTTGTGCCATTTGATAAGAAACTGACTTCAGGATATGAAAAAAAAAAATAGGCGGTAGTAAAAAAGACTACTGACAGTTTGTAGTCTCTTGCTATGTAGCAACTACGACTGCTATATGCATTATAGGTTTATAGGACAAGTGAATCTCCACAAATGTATATGGGAACAGCTAAATATAAAATGTTTGGAGAAGCCAAAATGTCCATGGTCCAGTAACTTCCCAATGGTAAACATTTTCATTGGTACCGACTTCTTTATTAGGATGGGGTAACACACCACAAGCAGCAAAACTGCCACAAATGGATTCCAGAGTCCTGCATTGTTTCAAGTTCAAGCTGTTAACCAAAATTGTCCAGGGTACAAACCATGTTTCTCATATCTCAGACTGCCTTGTGGTATTACCAACCTCCTTGCACTCTATAAAGAACTGAATATTTTACCTATATTAATTCCATTTTTTTTGAATTCTTAAATCATTTTTCAACACTGGAGCAAAGGAAAACTAGCTTAATTTCCCCAAGCAATCAATGAAAATGATCTTTTCATTCTCCAAAGAGAATTCTCCTTATAAATAAAAAGTATAATCTAAAAAGTTGGAATGAGCAAATAATTTAGTGTTCCTTTGCACCAGTTTGATAAATTTCACCCATGGTGTCTACAAGGAGATCAAAATGCATCAAGAGTATGACCAAGACCTTGGGCTTGTTTGGCAGGTATGGTTATATTATATTCAATGGGCTAGCCTCTTCCATACATGCATGTTGTGTATTAGCATATTTCTTGCTGGTTTTATTTCTATACTGTCATCACACACATCAGACCCTGTCCCCCATACACACACTTTGGTAGGAACTAGTACCTAGAGGAAACCCACACAAACACAATGAGAACATGCAGACTGGTGGCTCAGTGGTTAGCAATGGTGTCTTAAGGTGCTGGGGTCCTAGGTTCAAATGTGACCATGGACAACATTTGTATGTTTCTTTGGGTTTCCCCCCACACTCCAAAATATATACTGATAGGGAATTTAGATTGTGAGCTCCACTGGGGACAGTGAGTGATGATAATGTTTGTAAAGCGCTGCAGAATACGTTGGTGAAAATAAATACGTGTGCATTGTGTAGGAAATCTTTTTAGCTGACAGTCCCATGTAAGTGAACAATTTTTTTATTTCATTTTTTTTAAAGAAATACATCTCAAACAATAAGCCGAGCCAGAGATCCATTATGCTTTATTTACATGCATCAGCATCTTTTTTTTTTACAAACTAGATTACAATTTAAAATGGAATACACAAGGCAATACCTAGTAACACCACGTGGAGTAAAGCACTGCTTTTCTATTGCAATTGGAACAGGAACGGTGTCCAAATCAGGGTGGTAGATAAAGGTAGTATAGTTGTGGGATGGTCGCCTTCCAGTGGCTATTAGTGTAAAGGATATTGAAATTAAAGCACCCGGCATAGGCCACACAGGTCATGTGAAAACATGTAAACTTCAAAGACACCATGAAAAATGTGTGATTGAATGGGTTCTGACATTATACATCTGACATTCATAAAAGACATAATGAAATAAGTTGGCTGGTGTAATGTGGGGGAGCTCATCCGTTCCACAGTTTCTACACCTGTCATGACTATAGAAAGCTTAAGTTATTCCTTCATTGGTATTAGATGAAATTAGAGATTAATTTAAATTACGCACTGTAGAGGAAACATTTTATGACATGAGGGAGTGAACTGCATGCTACGTTGTTGAACGTCTACATTTTAGAAAAGAGGAGACCCCGTAAGGTAAAGTAATACTATCTGATCTCTGACTTTAGAGACAAAACAGGACACAAGTAAAGAAAAACAAACTCGACTTAATTGAAGTAATGCTTCTTACGGCAAGGTGTCCCCTGCTACTCAAGTCTCTAGCATTGCTGCAATGGTCACTAGGCACCGCTTCACGTACAAGGTTACGTATCAGTTAAGAGATTGCAGGCCCTTTATTTTCCATACAAACTGTTATATGTTTCACTCCATATAGCATTTTATATATATATGTATGTATATACACATTTATTACTTTTTTTTAATCAAAGACATAAAAT
Source organism: Bufo gargarizans (assembly GCF_014858855.1). NCBI lineage: Eukaryota > Metazoa > Chordata > Amphibia > Anura > Bufonidae > Bufo > Bufo gargarizans. The sequence goes on along the minus strand of NC_058083.1, from coordinate 287,488,569 downwards.
GGCAGAAAGCGTAAGAGCTTTCTTATATTCATTTAAACTATGTAAAAGTGATGGGAGCGAAGGACAGGGAGAAAACGTTAAGAAGTTGGATATGAGTTTTCGACACTCAATTTTAGGCATGGTCATTTAGAAACAAAGCCACTGATTTGGGAAACTATTTTCATTTGGTTTAAGTAAGCGATTTCCAAATATATAAATTTCTATACAATGACATCTATGCACATTTAATAAAGGACTAGAAAACATTTGAAGAGCTTTTAGAATTGTATATATTTGCAGAATGTACTTCTGTATCATGCTCGTGAATCCATCTAAAAGCCACCTCAGATTGTCATACTTTTTTCCCACTGTTAATGAATCCTGTAGCTGTTAGAAAGATCACCAGATCAAAGCCAGGCAAATCAATACTGGTTAACTGGTGGTCTCTGAAGCGCAGAAGGGACCCATTAAAAATGGTACAAATGGGAGAGCTGATGAATAGGGGTCATTACAAGTTACAGTGCCATTCGCATCAATGTATTCCTTGTACAGAATGAAATTACTTTGCCCTCTTCTCACTCTCATTATACGTTGGCGACGTCCTTGTGATTTTTTTTTTTTCCTTGAGCCATTGACATGAATGCAGAAACATGTAAAATATTGGAGTCAGCATAAGATCTGTTTAAAACTGTGGAGTCGAAAAATCATTTTTGGGTCCAGTTAAGAAATAATCCTGACTTTTGCTTCCAATAAAAGCGGCTTGTGTATTGCTTACTGTGCAGTCATTTGTTCAGTAGCTAACACTGGATTTGCAAAGCTAATAGGCAGATCGAGTGGTGAAAAAGTATTATATTTTTATCATTTTGTACTACACTGCTAGGGGTTGGCTAGGTGATTGTGCTCCTTTAAATCTTGAGGCCGGCGTGAGGCAGTCCCCCCTATATTGGAAGGATCACACGAGCCCCGCACAATACTGGCTTCCGTACGTATGGATTCCAGTAAAGGAGAATTCAGTGCCCCATTACAGCACCATTAAAAATAAAATTCCAAGAGCAGCAGACATGACAAGCAGCTTCCAGATGCTGAGCACATTTGGTTCCATTCAGACGCCAAATGCAGCTTTAAGCTGCAGCTGCTCCGGCTTAGATGAGACCAAACGTACAGTTATGCGAGTAATCACACAGTCTGTTCAGCATTATTTACTAGAACGTATTTGCTACATTGCACTGATGCAAAGCTATTACACTTCACATAATGGAAATACTGACAAATCTGACCATGCTCTCCTCCCTCGCCCTTTATAACCATCTCTGCATGGAGAGAAGGCCACCTGGAAATCGAAAAGGAGTACATGTTCAGAGAGCAGCAACTACATCATGTAGCTGCTGAATGTGCTGCGTTTGAGGTTTCTAAAATGACAACTGCGCTAACACAGACCATATCGACTAAAGTATTCCTTCCTGTAAACATCATCACATTCGATTAACAACTCTGAGACTAGCCCTGTGTCACTGGTAAGACTCAACTATCAGCGGTGAGATTCAATTTTAAAGGTTGTGAGGTCATGTACTAATGTTCTACTCAGTCTTTTGGCGTAGAAAAGTGACAAATTGTGTGCCGTTTTGTGAAACAATTTGCAACTTTTTAACTTTTTCCGACACCCTTGCCACTTTTACACTTTTTCTAGTGCACATTACACCATAGATCTACTCTAGCTTCTGGTCCATGTAGACTTCTGCTCTGGAGCACAGACTGCCGAAGAAACGACAAATGTATTAAGAGGTGTGCACCTCTTAATACATTGGTCGGATCTTCTGCCAGTGAGGTTATTACTAAGGACGGGGCGTGACATGCCAGTCTTTAGTAAATAACCCCCTATGTGCCTGCTTGCAACCATTTTTTATTGTTCCCGTGCATCGAAAATGAAAGATAAAACAATTTTGTAGATAGTCTGTTTTGAGTATACAGCTCCTATGCAGATCTTTGTGTTTCCATAGTTACACATCAAAGAAACCCTGTGTGTAGTTGGTTATGCATGACATGACTTGACCAGGGTTGGACTGGCCACAGACCCTACAGGGAGTTTTCTTGATGGGCCGATGCCCATAGGTCCCCCCAAGCCCTCCTCTCTGACACTGGCTGGGCACATTTTACTTGTGGTACTATAGGAGTCATTATTAGAGGGAGTCCAGGCAGCATGCTACAGTGGGGCTGGCTTGGTGTTGTGGCCTACATCTTACCTCCTAAGTCCCCTGCTCTATATCCATATTAGAGACAACAGGAGGAGGAGGACAGAACGTGGCAGCTATTGATGGCCACCATAGAGGAACCAATGCTTTTTCAGATGTTTGAATATAAAAAAAATTGATAAATTGTTCATAGCCTTCAAAGATATTCTGATATATCATGTCAGGACACCACATGATATCCTGAATAAATAATTTTTATATCTGAGGGGAGTAATGGAAACCAAGGAGTCCCACTTAATCAGGAAGCAACTTGACCCCTTGCATGTTAACCTCTGAACACAACAGAATGTCAGAAAAAATACGAAAGCGAGAACATTTATTTCACTATCTATCAAACTGTAACATTAACTATGATCTGCTAAACAAGCCACCTCTACCTGACAGGTGCATTGGACACCCAAAAGCGACCGAAATTTTTTTGGCTGCTGAATTGAATGCCATAAAATATGATACTGTCTCTAGTAATCGTATCACAGATTACCAGCAGCTAATATTGGTGATAGTGTTAACTTTCCAAGGCTCTGTTCACACTTGTGATGGATTCTAGTCTGTCAGGGTTCCATGGTTTTTGACAGCAAAAACAGCTACGCCTGCAGTGCTATTCTTGCAGCAACACCTGAAAACCTTGAAAAATATGACAGACCTCATGAAAAGTCAATGGAATCTATCAAGATTCATTAGGATCTGTTTGAAAATCAATCCAGCATAGCTCCATTAAAGTGAAGGTTCAGTTTTACAGGTAAAAAAAAAAACACATTTTTGCCTAAGCTACAGAATACCTGGACCTTCAAAAGATGCATTTGTTTTTTTCTTTAATCATTTAAGATAATTAATAGTTCTAGATAATATGCCATGTGATCACTGTCTTATCACAGTAAACTGTAGCCTCCCCACCTGTTCAGTAAGATTGCTCACTTCCTACCACCTTTCACCACCACCCAGGATTTAAAATCCCCTAAGGGCCCATTCACACGTCCGGAAAATGGGAACGGATGCGGACCTATTCATTTTCAATAGACAAAAAAAGGCATTTCTGTTATAGTGCCGGCCATGTGCGGTCTGCAAAATGCGGAACGCACATGGCCAGTGTCCGTGTTATTGCGGATCTGCAATTTGCAGACCGCAAAACAGTTTCGGATGTGTGAATGGACCTTTTATAGTCCTCCAAATGTCCCTGCTGATGTTCAGAAGGTTCCTCTCTGTCACTGCACTCTGCTACAGTCTCCATGCTGGGGAGCCTGAAGGCAATGTCTGCTGATAAAGTCTGACTGTAGAGGAGGTGTAGACTGAGGGGGTTATTTATCAAACTGGTGTAAAGTAGAACTGGCTTAGTTGCCCATAGCAACCAATCAGATTCCACCTTTCATATTGGACCGCTCCTTTGGGAAATGAAGGGAGGAAGCCGATTGGTTGCTATGGAGACCTAAGCCAGTTCTACTTTACACCAGTTTGATAAATGACCCCCTAAGTAACCTCATAATTCCACTAGCTGCAGAGAATCCAGGATAGATAATTACGTAGTAAGGCTGAAAAAATACATCTGTCCATCCAATTCAGCCTGTTATCCTGCAAGTTGATCCAGAGGAAGGGAAAAAAAACAACAACTGTGAGGTAGAAGCCAATTTTCCTCACTATTAGATATATTTCAAATAGTTATTAGCACCAACTTGCCATGGAAAAAGTGTGAACAGAGTCTAAAAGAGCAATCTTTAGCAGCAATATTGCCCAGCTGGAAGTTGCAAGGTTGGAGATTGTCATATTTTCTGTCCAATTTCCCCTGGAGTTTCCTTTAAGCAGCAATTTTAGTTACTTAAGTGTACGTTCTGTAAATGTTTCATATCATGCCAGCTTTACCTGTAATAAAACAATTATTCAGAACATCCTCAATGACTTTTATTTTCTGAACAGCACAAGAACAATGAATGATGAACTTGTATTGGTTGCTATAGGCAGTTTTGATATGAAGTCCTTTGAGAGCAGCAATATATTCACCTTCATCAAAATGCATGATTCAAGGGTGCCATGACAAAGGAACACAAACTTAACTATGCAAAATGTACTCTCCTTCTGATGGAACAAGTGGTTTCTATGGAAGATTTATTAGCATGTGTATTTGATCCCTTGCCCTTGTTATAACACGTGTACATGTCTCCTACTTGGGTACTACATAGCTCGTTGAAGGATGAATATCGGTTGGTTCTCTGGTTCTTGAGGCTTTCATATGACACATTTAAATGCAGAAAACACATGGGAGGTTTCATTAATAAAATCATTAAAACATTTCTATGGTACCACAGATGAATATAAGAGCTTGAGGGCATCTACCACAAGGAACATGTATAAACGTGCTTTAGAGTTCATAAAAATGTATATTTTTTCCACCATCTCCTATGCTGACATGAATGTTAAAGGCCCAAAGCCTGAACTGCTGAGAGATTCTAATGACATGTCATTTTCGGAATTGTCAGGAGACCTAGAGTGGATTCAAATCACCTAATAAACCAATATGTAAGGCCAGCCGTGTGTTTCGAATCCATTTAAAGTTTCTATGATAAGAACACACCGAATATGTTGTTATTAGTATCCCTCAATAGTGCAGTCTCGGGCGTTGGGCCGGTAACTTCAAATAATATTCCAGTCAAGATGTAAGAAACAGTTTTCACATCTTAATGTACATTAAATGGCTTTCTTTCTTTTTTTTTTTTTTTTTTTTTTTTTTTTACCTCTGATAGGTCTCCTTGAATAGGAGAGACAAAAAAATGAAGATTAAATTATACTATTACAAGTCCATTTACACATGTCAGAAGGTCACAGTAGTAGAAGGTCCAGGATATTAGACTTCTACCAATGTCCCGTAGAAATGGATCCAAGCACCTTGTTTTAGTGAACAAATGAGCACCCTGTTTATTCAAACAAGAACCTAGAAAAGCTCTCAAGCGATACTTATAGGGTAAAATGGCTACTGATATATGAGTCGCCTGCTATCTACTTGACATGCCTAAGCAATCCTCTGGATATACCACCCTTTCAAAGTATTTTCCTGTGTCCACAATAAGGCTTTTGTATGAAGCAGAAGACTGGATATATGTATCTGACAGAAGACATACTGAAGACCATAAGAGATGGTCAAAAAATGAAGGAAATCACTGTGTTGAGTAAATACAGTAGATACACTGTTAGATATACGTTATATCCATATTCACAGTTAGGTGATGATGCTATGCTCTATGGAAGGACAAGAACATAAGGGTGAATACATTGTAAACAAAGCCACTGCCAGTCACAGATTCTTCTACGTCTAGTTCCAGGGCCTAGAATGTATATATTATGCAGTGGGAAATCAGCCACCTTTGCCGACACATAGTGAACTATGAGCACCGGGTAGTGCCCAGTACTAGTAATCTGTGAGGACGGGTTAACGTACGTTACATTTATAGTACAAGCGCAGGTGCATCGGGCAAACATGGTCAAGAGTGCTACTTTCAACCACATGCATCGTTGCAATGACTGACAACAAGTGGTACAAAAAATTAAATCAAAGGACCACAAATATTACAGTACAAATATTCCCACCACACAATTTTAATAAAAACAAAACAAAAAAAAAATGTAATAATTTCCAGGTATGATAACACATTTTAGAAATTCAGTAGTGGGCTAAATTAGTTAATGGTTCTAATGTTATATTGGCCACGCCATAGGGACGCATGCGCATTACCTTTCTGTGGGAAAAAAAAGCTAGTTTGCTTCTGCTTCCTAACACTCATGCATAATGATTAATCTCTGTACATTACAAAATAGATTCATATATTTATATTTATAATGCCATAATGCAAAGGAAAAAGTCTTCATATATCAATCAAGTACAGAATGAATAGATATCGATAGATCAGTTGCCTCTGTACTTTATATATCAAGTTGCAATAATGTACCATTGATGTTCATTCACAATATGCTCCCCACAAAAAAAGTAACCAAAAAAACCTTCAAATCTAAGAAAATAATACAAAAATAAAAGATCCGACATGTTGAGGGATAATATGGAAGGGCTTTTTCAGCACCACTGTGCTTTCCAGATAATAATGTAACCTGAAATCCCTCTTCTACTACACAGTACATGTGGGATATTATCTGATTCTTCTATGAGGGGTTTCCGAAAGCAGAATATACTATTCAAAGCCAAGAGACGGAAGACCCATATAGTGCAATGCCTGGTACAAACACCCGTGTACAGTGGTTGTTCTGGTACACATACATACACAGCATTGCCAATAGACTGCTATGTCTACTAGATATCCTGGGTTTAAACCCTTTCTGGTCATTTGGTGAGAAAAAGCTTCAAAACAAAACTAAACACATGAGTCAAGAACAAACGGTATAAATGACACTGTTCTGGATATATTCATAAAATACAGCAGTATACAATTGGTTTTGGGTGACAGGAAGTAGTACCATATCAGCAACATATTTATCCCTGAATTGCATCATCGAAAAAGGAAAAAAAGAAAAAAAAAGTTCCGAATGGAAATGAGAGTATTAAAGTATAGCGTCTTCCATGGAAAATTCTGCCTATTTGGCATAACGGAGAGGCAGTGGCTTGACTGTTAGCTTACATGAATATTATCCGAATAATTCTTGTACAGACTGCTAGGAAAATAAGAGAGGGGAAAAAAAAAAATCTAAGAAAAGGAAAACATGGTGAAAGGACTGTAACTATGCGATCCTCCCCTAGAAATGAAGAGCATGATTCAGAGGTCTACAGCTGGTGGGGGATGTGATGCATGGCAGCTATGCCAGCTATGAAGCTGTGGACAAACACCACTGCATAACGAGACAGTGCCCACAAGAAGATTGCATTCTTCCATCCATGTTCTCATCTTGTGAAGACATTTTTGCATACTTCAACAATGAAAGGGGGAGGGGAGGTGCACGGATTATCCTGGAAGGAACTTTACTTAAGTGTGAAGGATTTCTGCTAACAGTCATAGCAAGGTTAGGAAACTGGTGCAGGATTCATGAAAAGGTCATAAGCTGTAAACAGTATCACTGTCCGCTTGCTGACAGCAGTTTTGGCAAAGGTTTTCGTTTTTAGGGTCTCTTATCAGTTCCTGGCCCTGTAAAAAACAACAACAACAAAAAACACCATAGTTAGTACAGGAAAATCGGAGATAAACTTCTATTTATCACATATATTACTCTCAGTAATACTACACGATCTATGGGACGCTACAGGAATTTCTGGAGTTCCCATAAACATGAGTTGAGTAGTAGTAGTTTGCATACCCGACCTGCCACACCATTCATTTCAGGGGGCTCCGAGGGGTGTGCTCATGATCAGTGGGGTCCCAGTGGTAAAACCCCCACCAATCTTATAGTTCTAACATTTACCAGTTCCGCACATGGCTGTCTCTAAAGTTATGTTCAGACATAGTGGCCATAGCACAGCCATGGTGAGGCTAACCACACAGACAGTATCAATCAATTTGAAGCCACAATGATTTGCAAAATCATTTTGGCCACGTTGGCCTTGCCGATTAGATTATCTAGGATTTACCATGGCAAATAAAGAAAATATCACATCGGAATATTGTTTGTTCCACTGTTATGTCCACAGCTACAATCGGAATACATGAAATCAGGTTGAGCAAAACAGTGGCCCCTGTATATATGTTGGAGGTTATCATGAAGTATATGTTATATGATCTACAACATATGGTGTGAATTTAATGGCAAGCAGCAGTGTTGGCATTTTTGGTATTTCCCCACATGTAACACTTGCTGTCAGATAAAATTTACTCCCTTGCCAATAAAGTAAACCAGAAACAGGCCGGAGATGGGACAGTACTGGAGAGCTATCCGCACAGCTGCCACCCGATTGAACATGCTAGAGCTTACCCTCCTTAAAGGGGCTGCTTACCTTCCTTAAAAGGGCTATTGTACAAGTACTGGGAAGTGCAGCTGCAAATTCACGCAATGATGTCTGAATGTGGGTGTCAGTGGAAAGAAGACGCCGTGGGAGCCAGGTGGAAGAAATATCAATTATAATCAATCAGCATTTTGCAAACTAAAGGTAAAGAATCACTGTTTGCCATGGGCAATCCCATTTTATTCTTCTTGAATTAAATTACATTTCTGGAAACATTTTGGAAGATGTATATATATCTGGGGATTGTCATTAATGGTCATACGACTCACATATCAACTGGGGTCGAAACAATGCCTGTCCTTCAACCACCAGAAATGTATTAATGGATGTACTCCTGAAAACTGGCATAGAAAAGTGGCACATTTTCTAGTAAGCAGCATTTTCTGCCTTTTTTCAATTTTACTCTGCTCTCGCATTTTTTGGGGGAATAGTGGGCAGGCTTAATGGGATGTACTTGGCTTCTCATGGCACTGCATTATTTGCTAGAATTGACGCAAGCATCTAGCATAAGTTAGAGCTCAAATCTAAGCCAGTTCAAGTGGATAGACACAGGTTACGAAAACTCCAGGAGTATAAAAAACATTTCACTGCACTGCATAATTGACAAAATGATATGTGATGTGATAATGATATATTTGAATTTAGGAAGTTGTGGAGGATTTGAAATATATAGCTGCTTTCTTCCAAAAAAACAGTGCCACCTCTATCCATACAGTGGATATAAAAAGTCTACACACCCCTATTAAAATGTCAGGTTTCTGTGATGTAAAAAAATTTGACAAAGATAAATAATTTCAGAACTTTTTCCACCTTTAATGTGACCTATAAACTGTACAACTCAATTGAAAAACAAACTAAAACCTTTTAGGCAGAGGGAAGAAAAATTATAAAAATAAAATAATATAGTTGCATAAGTGTGCACACCCTTAAACTAATACTTTGTTGAAGCACCTTTTGATTTTATTACAACACTCAGTCTTTTGGGGTAGGAGTCTATCAGCATGGCACATTTTGACTTGGAAGATGTGCCCACTCTTTGCAAAAACACTCCAAATCCATCAGATTGCGAGGGCATCTCCTGTGCATAGCCCTCTTCAGATCACCCCACAGATTTTCAATCGGATTCAGGTCTGGGCTCTGGCTGGGCTATTCCAAAACTTTAATCTGCTTCTGGTGAAGCCATTCCTTTGTTGATTTGGATGTATGCTTTGGGTTGTTGTCATGCTGAAAGATGAAGTTTCTCTTCATGTTCAGCTTTCTTGCCGAAGCCTGAAGGTTTTGTGCCAATATTGACTGGTATTTGGAACTGTTCATAATTCTCTCTAGCTTAACTAAGGCCTCGGTTCCAGCTTAAGAAACAGCCCCTTGGCATGATGCTGCCACCACCATGCTTCACTGTGGGTATGGTGTTCTTTTGGTGATGTGCAGTGTTGTTTTTACGCCAAACATATCTTTTGGAATTATGGCTAAAAAGTTCAACCTTGGTTTCATCAGACCATAACACTTTTTCACACATGCTTTTGGGAGACTTCAGATGTGTTTTTGCAAAATGTCGCCTGGCTTGGATGTTTTTCTTCATAAGAAAAGGCTTTAGTCTTGCCACTCTACCCCATAGCCCAGACATATGAAGAATACGGGAGATTGTTGCCACATGTACCAAACACAGCCAGTACTTGCCAGAAATTCGTGCAGCTCCTTTAATGTTGCTGTAGGCCTCTTGGTAGCCTCCCAGACCAGTTTTCTTATTGTCTTTTTTTTTTCAATTTTGGAGGGACGTCCAGTTCTTGGCAATCCCACTGTTGTGCCATATTTTCTTTACTTGATGATTGTCTTCACTGTGTTCCATGGTATATCTAATGCCTTGGAAATTCTTTTGTACCCTTCTCCTGACTGATACCTTTTAACAATGAGATCCCTCTGATGCTTTGGAAGCTCTCTGTGGACCATGGCTTTTGCTGTGGGATGTGACTAAGAAAATTTCGGGACAGACCAACTAGAGCAGCTGAACTTTATTTGGGGTTAATCAGAGGAACTTTAAATGATGGCAGGTGTATGCTGACTCCTATTTAACATGATTTTGAATGTGATTGCTTAAAGGGTTTCTACCACCAGAAATACTGTTATGTAGCTGACTGACATTAGCGATGCGCTAATGTCAGCACTACATAACAGTATGTTTTTTTACCTTTCTCCCTGCAGCCGTTTTGGTAAAATAAGCACTTTTACAATATGCTAATGAGCCTCTAGGTGCTATGTGGGCATAAAATCAGCACCTAGAGGCTCCGTCTACTCACCCTTCATCCCGGCCAGGTCCCCTGTTCTTTTCGCCCCGCTCCTCTTGATTGATGGCACGGTCCGCCGCATCGCTGCCGAAATCCCACGTCTGCACCGTTCACTTATGTATCCGGCGCAGGCGCAGTGAGTGAAGGCTGCTCTCCTGATGCCGTCTTCCTCACTGTGACGTAGTCGGCGCAGGCGCAGTATGGAATCCGGCACCAGAAGCGCATCATTCACTCACTGCGCCTATGCCGAATACAGAAGTGAACGGTGCAGGCGCGGGATTTCGGGACCGTGCCATCAATCAAGAGTAGAGGGATGGGCAGAACAGGGGACCTGGGTGGGATAAAGGGTGAGTAGACGGAGCCTCTAGGTGCTGATTTTACGCCCACATAGCACCTAGAGGCTCATTAGCATATTATAAAAGTGCTTTTTTTTTTACCAAAACGGCTGCAGGGAGAAAGGTAAAAAACATACTGTTATGTAGTGCTGACATGGGGGCGCATCGCTAATGTCAGTCAGCTACATAACAGTATTTCTGGTGGTAGAAACCCTTTAATTCTGAACACAGCTACATCCCCAGTTATAAGAGGGTGTGCACACTTATGCAACCACATTATTATTTTTTTTGTTTTCTTCCCTCTACCTAAAAGATTTCAGTTTGTTTTTCAATTAAGTGGTACAGTTTATAGGTCACATTAAAGGTGGAAAAAGTTCTGAAATTATTTATCTTTGTCTCATTTTTTTACAGACCCGGAAACCTGACATTTTAACAGGGGTGTGTAGACTTTTTATATCCATTGTAGGTTGTGTGTGGTATTGCAGCTCAGTCTCTGAAATACAGCACCAGACAGGAGCCGTACACAATAGATGTATATAGGCTGAATGGACCGGCTGGTGTTCAGGCAGATTATTGCTAACGATAATCTGCGGTGTAAAGCCTCAAGCAGACGTCCGTGGAACACAATCCGTGATATACCAGACTGGCATTGCAGGAGCGCACAGCGTCATTGGTTGCTATGACGCCGTGCGTTCCTGCAATGCCAGTCTGGTATGTCACGGACGGTGCTCCATGGACGTCTGCATGAGGCTTAAAAGTGCCACAAAACGCTCCTTCATCGGGTAATAGGATCATTAATGCGGACATCTAAATCATTCTTTGCCAGGAGCATTCTGCTGCTGGCAAACAATGATTCTGTATGGGGACGAGTGATGGCATTAGCCATTGCTCCTCCCCATATTGTGGAGGAAATCACTGCATGTAAATGTTGAGGTCTCCGTCACTGACGAGCAGGCGATTGTCAGGTAGTAACACTTCCTTCCCGACAATCGCTTGCTACATTAGGCAGTGTAAAGGAAACTTTATATTTAAAACTAGGTTTCATCTTGAATTACTCATGTGATGTTGCTCCACAAACTATTGCCCAAATTGCACGTTTATTCCACTGTGAATTTGTCTCAAGATTGAGTAACCTGCATCATAAGATACAGACATCAGATAATAGTGCTAGAAAATATACATGGGTGCAGAACAGAGAGAACTGGCTTAACTGGGTGAGAGGCCTTTGTCAGGGATATTGACTTATAGCATAGCTACCTTTCAGTTGGCAGCACCAGAGGCACAGCTTACTTTTCTTATTTCAAATGACAGCTAATTTAGAAACCTGTTTCCAAGGGAAGTACTGCATGTCCTGGAAGATTTCTTACACCTATTAGGCACTCTTCACAAGGAGATATAGTTGGACCCCCAATAAAGGCCTTTTACCCAGCTAAGTCAGTTCTCTCTGTTCTGCACTATGAAGGACAGACATCATGAAAAAGCTGTCTGCAGATGAGATTCTGGCTTGGCTGTAATTCTAATTTACTAAGGCCTGTTTGAAAGGTCAAACATTAACTTACAGGTCTTGAGACATAACTTCAGATTATAGCTAAGCCAGTGCTTCCTCTGCAGACAGCTGTTTCAGGGTAATTTCACCTAATCAGTGTAGTGCAGAGAGAACTCACTTCGCTGGGTGAAATGACTATGTTAGGATTATTGACTTAAAGGATAGCTGCCTTCTAACTGGAGCACAAGAGACACAACTTTCTTTTTAAGTTGTGTCTACATAACAGTATGTTTCTTACCTATAGTATGAAATTGGCATATGACAAGCTTTACAATTTTACTAGGGGTTCTCTGAAAATATTGCATATTCTTACTATAATACAGACTACACCAGTGATGGTGAACCTTTTAGAGACTGAGCACCCAAACTGCAACCCAAAGCCCACTTATTTATCGCAAAGTGCCAACACAGCAATTAAACCTGAATACTACAGTCCAATATAGTATATTTTCGATGTACTTTATCATTTCGCTATAATAGCTGCCTACATTCAATGTGCTGCCCGTGCTGTTCATAGTGCGCCCTGCGCTGATGAAGGGCAGGAAAAATCTAAGGCATATTGGTACACCATAGGGTGTGGGTGCCCACAGAGAGGGCTATGAGTGCCCCCTCTGGCACCCGTGCCATAGGTTCGCCACCACTGGACTAGAATATATGAAAGTATATCAGAAAAGAACAATTGCAATACACCTATTAATAAAATGAATAGATCCATTAATAATAATACTAAGGCCTCATGCACACGGCCGTTGTTTTGGTCCGCATCCGAGCCGCTGTTTTTGCGGCTCGGATGCAGATCCATTCACTTCAATGGGTCCGCAAAAGATGCGGACAGCACTCTGTGTGCTGTCCACATCCGTTGCGCCGTTCTGTGGTCCGCAAAAAAAATAAAAATAACCTGTCCTATTCTTGTCTGTTTTGCGGACAAGAATAGGCAGTTATATCAATGGCTGTCCGTGCTGTTCCGCAAATTGCGGAACGCACACGGATGCCATCCGTGTTTGGCGGATCCGCAATACACACAACGGTCGTGTGCATCTAGCCTAAGTGTGCTACCAACTTATGAAACCTGATGACTACAGGCACAACACAAAGACATCCTCTATGTCTCCATCCTCAGAAACTACTCTCTGCAGGGGGGGGGGGGGGGGGAAATGAAGGTGGAAGTGCACCTTGGTGGAGATCTGATCCTGCAGGACTCCCACCAAAAGAAACAATAAGGGGCATGGTGCTCCATTGCAGCTCACTTCTAGACCAGATTCATTTGGGTGAGACAAAAAAAGGCAATAAGGCACTGATACTGCCCTGGGCCTATACAGTGGTGTTTTCTGCATAAATTTGACTTTAAACTACATTAGATTTTGACACAAGCCTAAAAGTAGATAAAGTTAACCAAATCAAACAAACAAGTCAAAATTTTTAGACTTGGTTATTTATCAGGGAAATGATCCAATATCACATGTCTGTGAGTGACACAAGTATATGAACCTTTGCTTTTAGTATTGGGTGTGATTCCCTTGTGAAGCAATAACTGCAACTAAACATTTCCAAGTCCTGTACATTGGTTTGGAGGAATTTTAACCCATTCCTCTGCCTGTATGTTAAAGAGTATTTCAGTCCCCCAAAAATAATTTCACTGGAAGCACATGTTAAAAAAAAAAAAAAAACATCTGAATTTATAGTCTGCCTTTCTGCTTCTGTCTCAACATGTCCTCTGCCGCCAACGACTGGCAAAACAGCAGCAGTGATGGATCGGTGAGTATGGTATTTTTCTTTTACAGCATTTGCAGCTGGAATACCGCTTTAAGGGAACACAGAGACTTCTGTATTTATGATAAGCCACAAAGTGGGTCAGCATAGCAACAATGACACATCTTGGGCTCATGAAGAGAAAAACGTGAACGTAAACTATGATACAAAGGCACATTTACATCCAGAATCTTTGTTTCCACATTGGCGAGACAGCCAGGAAGGAGGACAACATAGGGAATTATCTCATACCATATAATACCCAGTGTCAATCATTAAGACAATGGACATAAGGTATCAGTATTTCTCTGCACACGTAGATTATATTACAGACTAGACTACCGTGTCAGCATACAACAATTACAGTAAATCAAAAGGTAGAGAATGTACAAATCTATAAGGTACACTCTTGTTTTCTTGCAGCCACCATGGAAATCAATGCATAAGTGTGGGCAGACCAGCAACCGGTAGAGATGTTGCTATGACAGCAGAGGGCTTGCTTGAGTCACCTACTAATAAAATGGGTGCCCATTCATTTTCAGAACATATAATTGTGATTACAAGCTCATTGGACAAAAGAAGACTGAGTCTACAGCTCAGCTTCTTAGGCTGGATTCACATCTTTCCTTTGTATTATTAGATCCACTCCTGGATTTGGCTCAAAAATGCATATATAAATTGATACTTAAAAGGGTTGTCCACTAAAAAACACATCCCCTATCCACAGAACCTGGAGATAGGTAAGTGCTGTAAGTTGTACTCTTGCCAAAGAGTTGAACAGAGTGGCACATGCGTGACTGCCACTCCATTAAAATAAGGAAGCACAGTGCCCCTGTTCTCATGATTGGCGAGGGTCCCATCAATCACTCATTCTCTAGCCTGTCAATAGGGGCTAAGTGTTTGTCATGGGACAACCTCTTTAAGGGTACGGCCAGGAAAAACACAGCAAAAAATTGCAGCATTAAAAAATACATTGCTATAAAACATGTACAGGCATCAGGGGTGGATAGACCTTACAGGGAAATTTCCCAGTGGGCCAGTGCCCAAGGGGGTACCTGAGCCCTTTTCATGGCCGGCCAGTGGAAGTTTTGGGGGATGTATTTTGTGCTGATGGAGGCAGTATTTTGTGATGTACTGTGGTATTTGGCTCTGTTGGGGTGGTATAATGTGCCGCAATAGGGTATTGCTGGCCCCGCCTACTTGTATTGGCCCTGCCTTCCATCAATTTGGACCCGGCTACAAAACGGAGCCACTTTTAGTATTTTTTCCAGGGCCACTTTAAGTTCCCAGTCCGCACATGACCGGCATACATCTGATCTGCACACAATGGCCGAGATTCACTATTGATTCTGCACCCGTTTTTTTTTCTAGAATTTTGCCGCATAGCGGACGCAAAATGTCGCAATTTTTGTTTTAGACACTATGGTGAACAAGAAGAATGGAGATGTGGCATACAAATTTGAATTTCTTGTGGAAAAATCTGAAAATAGGACTTAAGGTCCCTTTATACTGCCCAAAACATCAGGCAGATTATCGCTAACAAGCGTTCGAACGAATGCTCATTAGTGATATTCTGCTGGTTTAAAGGCGACACTGATTACCCAATGAACCAGTGTGTAATTGGATCTTTCATGCGTTCACCTAAATTATCATTTTCCGGCAGCAGATTGTGCCGCCTAAACAGCCTGTGCCACAGGCAAACAATGATTCTGTATGGGGATGAGCAATGGCATTAGCGATCACCCCTCCCCATACTGTGGAGGAGATCGCTGCATATAAATTCAGCAGTCTCCTTCACTGACAATCAGGCGATTGCTGGGAAGGAACAGATGATTTCAACCAGTGGCGTAACTAGAGTGTTACCCAGTGCAAACTTTGGGGGTAAACCACTGCGTGAAAGAGAGTCAAGTCCCGTTCCGGACAGCAGAGACATGGAGCATTAACATGATTGATAATGCTCTTTGCCTCTATGTGACCTTTTTACTACAAAATCACAGTTAGATAAAGTTGTCACCGTGATTTTGTAGTAAAAAGATCACAGAGAGGCAGAGAGCTTTATCAGTCATGTTACTGCTCCGTGTCTCTGCTGTCCGGAACTGGGCTTGGAACTCTTTCACGCAGAGGATTACCCGCACAGGATCCGCTCACGTTAAAGAGCCCTAAGCCCAATGCATGGCTACACTCACCCAGTCCTAATAAAATCTTGTCCTACCTCATTCAGGGTGTCGCTGGCGTCGGCGTGATGTCCACTGGATCCAGAACAAGGTTCCTGTGGTCATAGAGAAAAAAAGAATAATCGCATAAGGAAGGGATGGTGACTGCCCCTGTGAAATCACCAGCAGGGGGCGCTGTGCTGGCCTGTAAGACTGAGCCATGCCAATATATAGCAGGGTAATCTAGGACATTTCCCCTAACTGCTACCACACAGTACTAATGCCCACATTGTGGCCCCTCACAGTACTAATGCCCACATTGTGGCCCCTCACAGTATTTAAGCCCACCTTGTGGTCCCTTCAAAATAGTTATGTCCTCCTTGTAGCCCCTCACAGCAGTTATGCCTAACTTTGTTCCTGTCACAGTAGTTATGCTTACTTTTGTGCCCCCTCACTGTAGTTATGCCCAGATATGCGCCTCCTCACAGTAGTTATGCCAGATTATGTGCCCCCTCACAGTGGTTATGGCCAGATATGTGCCTCCTTCATAGTAGTTATGCCAGTTATGTGCCCCCTCACAGTAGTTATGTCAGATATGTGCCTCCTTCACAGTAGTTATGCCAGATATATTCCCCCTCACAGTATGCCAGATATGTGCCCCCTCACAGTAGTTATGCCAGATATGTGCCCTGTCACAGTATACCAGATATGTCCCCCCTCACAGTAGTTATGCCAGATATGTGCCCCCTCACAGTATGAGAGATATGTGCCCCCTCACATAGTTATGCCCACATATGTGCCCCCTCACATAGTTATGCCCACATATGTGCCCCCTCACAGTAGTTATTCCAGATTAGGTGCCCCCTCACAGTAGTTATTCCAGATTAGGCCACCCCCTCAGTAAAGATGCCCACTTTTGAGCCCCCTCACTCTAGTTGTTGCCCCCCTTTTGCCTCCAGTCTGCAGCTCTATGAAAAAAAAAATAAACATATACTTACCTTCTTCCCTGATGTTGTGCTCCCACACTCACATCGCACTATTGGCTGTGCTAAAGGCCGATTCCTGGGCTTTCGGCGCTCCTCCCACAGCCAGCACCGCGATGTGCGGGCAGCAGGGGGAACGCCTGAGCTCAGAAGAATAGTGAAGCAGGGAGCGGAGAGGTCGCCCTGCTTCACTCTGAAAACGAACAGCTCGGCAGTGAAAAGAACTGCTGGGTGAGTGTGCCCCCCCCTTCCTTGCCTCTGCGCTCTCCCTGCCTCCTGCGCCCCCTCATGTTTGAAGAGCGCACTGACGGGGCCTGGCATTCTCACTGTACTTTATGCTGGGCCCGTCAGAGAGCTCCCATTACATGTCAGTGCAGCGGGCCCCTGCCAGGTCGCACCCTCTGCGACAGCGATCGCTACGATCCATAATCTTCTCAGGACTAACCTGTCCTATTTTATCGCCCTATAAACCTTTCCCGCCTTTTATGTTAATTAACATAAAAGAGTCATATCTTACTTGTTTGACATGAGAAGAGTCATATTTTCACTGAGTCAAGCACCTCAGCTCCGCCTAAGAAACGTCCCTATAGATAAGATCTTGCGCACGTGAAATATTCATTTTAGGCAGTGCTCCGTTGCGTAAGTATTTTGAAGCGGATATTTGAGAATATTCCAGCACGTAGTGGCGTGAGGGGGAGGGGACATGTACTAAAATAGCTGATTGGTCTAACAAATAAAGGGCAAGTGCGAGATTTCGGACGAGATTACAAGCGGTGAGGGCAGAAATCGGCTGTCAATCAAAGTTTAGGGGGCGGGGAATAGGCTATGATGGTGTGAGGGGAAGGAATAATTTATGCAAATGAGCCTAACGGCGGTAAAGGTTTATAGGGCGATAAAATAGGAAAGGTTAGTCCTGAGAAGATTATGGATCGATCTCTAGGAACTATTAGGGTAACCAAGCATTAAGGTACATTCGGTTTTATATGTCAGAACATGGTGACAGGTTCCCTTTAAGAACAAACAATCGTTTTTGTGGACCTATAACAGACCATTATCGTCTGAAAAGAAGTTTGCTCTCTTTAATATTTTCATCTGATAGTTGGATGAAATATCTTTTGTTCCAAGAAAAATTGTTCGTGAACAAAAGATCTTTCTTTGAACGAATGTTCCCAGAAAGATGTTTTGTCCATCCACCAGTTTCAATGAACATGTATTGAACTTTGAACAACTGTAACAGTCATTATAGACTAAAATGTGTATGGTCATGTCTGCGAAACAAACGTTCACCAGATAATTGCATGTTCAACTGCTGTTTTCCCATCAACCAACGTGTACCTAATGTGTATGGCCACCTTTACTCATGGGGCCCCTTTACACTGCAGGATCTAAAACAAAGCTTTGAAAGGCCTGTAGGAGACCAAAGCAGAAGAGCTGAATTAAAGGGTCATTCAGGGCAAAACTCAAAACGTCTCCCTGCTCTTTTTTTAACAAAACACTTAAGGGTACATTCACATGAACCAATAGAAGTCAAGGGGCTTTTCACACGGCCATTTTTTTTAACAGCCAGTAAATATTCGTCATCAATTAATAGGGCATGTCCTATTTTTGTCTGTTTTCAGACGAACCTCACTGAAATCAATAGGACTGTTTTTAATGGCTGTTTAGACAGGAGGTGCATCTGTTTAATGGCCGTGGAAAACAGGTAAACTTTTTCAGGTCTTTCAGGAGTTAAATTAAAGAACACAAAATATCTAATCCATTTGCTTGTGTAGGGATGCTCACTCTTCAGGATCTGACATTCCCAAGATGATGACATCACCACGCTGGGAGCACATGTCCTTTCCTGCTGCATCCAGTGAAGAGTGAGGTATTATTTTTTTCTTGACACAAGCATAAGGGGGCTAAAGAGGGGAATACTAATACTGTAGTAATTCATAATTCTGGGGCCACTAAAAGGGGCATTCATAATACTGTGGGCAACTAAGGGTGGCATTCATAATACTGAGGGCCACTAACGGGGGAATTTATAATACTAGGGGTCACTAATAATACTAGGAGGCACTAATGGTGGCATTAATAATACCAGGGTCACTAATGGGGTATTAATAACTCTGGTGGCACTAAAAGGGGGTAGGCTGATGTCCAGGGGGCACTATGGGGGACATTATGTATACAGAGAGCAATGAAGGGGGTGGGATTAAAATAAAAAGCCAATTTAAAGAGGACCTTTCACCCCCAAAAAATAATTAAACTAAAGACATAGCGTTACTTACATGCCCCCGGTATTGCTTAATCATGAATTCATTTTTCTTTCTGTGCCCCCGTTTGTCCGCTCTGCCCCCCGGAATATTTCCCGCCTTGTATGCTAATGAGCTCGGCTCAAATGGGCTGGCGTTAAAAGTTCTCCTGGGCATGCCATCATTCTTCTCCCTGGCACGGAGCGCATCCAATCAGCGCGCTCCGCTCTTAGCCAGGGAGAAGACGTTCCAGTTCTCGCGAGATTCTCGAGAACTGGAGCGATTTCATCTATCCGAAGCCAGAGAATCTCGCGAGAACTGGAACGTCTTCTCCCTGGCTAAGAGCGGAGCACGCTGATTGGATGCGCTCCGTGCCAGGGAGAAGATTGACACGCCCGCCAGTTGAGCCGAATGGCTCATTAGCATAAAAGGCGGGAAATATTCTGGGGGGCAGCACGGACAAACGGGGGCACAGAAAGAAAAATGAATTCATGATTAAGCAATACCGGGGGCATGTAAGTAACGCTATGTCTTTAGTTTAATTATTTTTTTTTTGGGTGAAAGGTCCTCTTTAATTCATCCAAGATGGACAACAGTTTAAAAATGCCCATGAAAAACTGACAGTGTGTCTATTTTTCATGGCTAATTTTTCAAAGTCAAGTGAATGTAGCCTACTGTTTATTGTGTCTTAATAATACAGAGCAGAAAACAGAAGAAACATTAGCAAATTCCAGTAGAGAAAAAAATAAATAAAAAATCCTCGTTACTCTCCTTCCGCATCTTTCAGCACCCACTCTTGGTAGACAGCTGGGCAATGTGTCACGTGACTGATCCATACACTCTGTAGCAAGGATTTGGGGAATGCAAGTTCATCTGTCCCTGTAGCCTGTGGGGCCCACAATGTGATTTTCCTATTTCAAACACTTACATTCTAAGGCTACTTTCACATTAGCGTTTTTTGCGGATCCGTCATTTTGGTGTCCGCCTTCAGAACGGAATAGAGACTGATCGGAGGCAAACTGATGCATTCTGAGCGGATCCTTTTCCATTCAGAATGCATTAGGGCAAAACTGATCCGTTTTGGACCGCTTGTGAGAGCCCTGAACGGATCTCAGACACGGAAAGCCAAAATGCTAGTGTGAAAATAGCCTAAGGGTAGTGTGGTGAGCACCCGACGGCAATGATAAAACAAGCAAAGTACAAGATGTTGCCCAATTCAGATTTAAAGTCATGGCCTCAGTGCTGCAAGTGCTAACCATCAAGTCAACAGACACTCCTCATGAAATGTTTGCTTTTCACATTCAATGATCAATTATCCTAAACAGAGGTAAAACCAACCCTTTTGTTAAAGAGGACGTGTGACCACAAAACGCAGTGTGATCTGCAGGCAGCAGCTTATAGAGCAGGAGGAGCTGAGCAGACGGATGTATAGTTTTATGGGAAAAGATTGAGTAAAACCTGTAATTTATACATATATATCTCTGCTCTTTCTGACTTCAGTTGTACATGGGGGCGATCTTATTAGTGGCATTCTCTGTGCAAGCGTGTGTACAGAGATAGTGGTTACTGATAGTTGTTCACAGGGCAGTATTAAGCTCAGGAAAAGCAGAGATATAAATGTATAAATTACAGGTTATACTGAACCCATGTCTGATACTATGAATGTATGAAGCTGAGGAGCAGAACCATACACAGCCACATGAAGAAGGCACAGTGGATTGCTGACAGTGGACGGCCTGTCTTAAGAGTAGGAATTCTATGTTTTATATCCCTGAAAACCCATTTGGGCTGCTCATAGACATCACTGCACAAAAATCCCCACTGACATACAATTCTGTTATATGCCAGTAAGTAAAGAAAATATTCATGACTATATGAAAGACATATAAATGTTCTATAGCAGTGGTCTCCAACCTGTGGTTTAGGCTACTTTCACATTTGCTCTTTCCCTTTCCGCTATTGAGATCCGTCACAGAATCTCAATAGCAGGGGAAAACGCTTCCATTTTGTCTCCATTCATTGTCAACGGGGACAAAACTGAACGAAACGGAATGCACCAGAATGCATTTCGTTCCATTTGGTTGCATCCCTATTGCGAACAGAATTACGCTGCAGTGTTTTTCTGTCCGCAAAGTCAATAGAAAACGGATCTTTGACTTTTAATGGTGTTCTTGACGGATCCGTCACGGCTATTTTAGAGATAATACAACCGGAACCGTTCATAACAGACGCAGACGGTTGCATTATCGTGACGGAAGCGTTTTTGGTGATCCATGACGGATCCAGCAAAAACACTAGTGTAAAGGTAGCCTTAGCCAGGGCTACATAGCAACCTGCAAATTGTTAGTATGTGTGGGTCTTCATGACAGCAGTGGCATACTTACTATGTAGGCAGACCACATGACTGCTATGGGGCCCATGGTGAGAGGAGACCCAGAGCTGAACTCCTCCTGTTCTGTCATACAACCACAGGGGCTCAATGCAATGAGATGTTTACACTTTTAATTGAGTTCAATGGTAACTGAACAAATTCCTATTCACTACTGGTGGCTGAGGGAAGCAGAGGATTTCGAATTAAGATGGGGAGATTTATTAATGTATTTATGGCAGATATTTAGTATAAATACATGAGGAAATAGCACGTTTCACTTTATCCAACAAAGGAGTCAGATAAACTGGGTGTGGTGAGTCTCTTTTAATAAAAAATTGGCATTAACCTCACGAGAAGGAAGGGGCCCATACAAAGTTTTGCTATGGAGCCCGATGATATCTTTGAACTCCTCAGGCCTCTTTCACACTACCGTATGGCTATTTCAGTGTTTTGCAGTCCGTTTTTTTCACGGCTCCGTTGTTCCGTTTTTCTTGTTTCCGGTCCGTTTTTCAGTTTTGTTTTTCCGTATGGCATATACAGTATACAGTAATTACATAGAAAAATTGGGCTGGGCATAAAATTTTCAATAGATGGTTCTGCAAAAACAGAGCGGATACGGAAGACATACGGATGCATTTCCGTATGTGTTCAGTTTTTTTGCGGACCCATTGACTTGAATGGAGCCATGGAACGTGATTTGTGGGCAATAATAGGACATGTTCTATCTTTCAACGGAACGGAAAAACGTACATTCCGTTTTTTTTGCGGAAGCACTGAAATGAATGGTTCCGTATACGGAACGCAAAAAAAAGCCCGCAAAACGAAAAAAAAAAAAACGGTAGTGTGAAAGAGGCCTCAACCTGTGGCTATCCCTAAGCTAGGGCTGTATTAGACTGCACGCTATTCGGGCCAATTATCGGGAACAAGCAGTAACTGGCCTGCATAAAATCAGGCAACCGACCAATCGATCAATGAGCAAATGCTCATCTGTCAGCTGATCAGGATAAAAGATGCCCGATTATCTGCAGCACATCTCCGTGTAATCAGGTAGCGATTATACATCCTATATTCAGAATGCATGGCCTAAAGCCTCATTCACACGTCAATGTTTTACGGACGTGTGCTGTACGTGTTCTCCATGGACAGCACACGTCCCCATTCATTTTACTGTGTGTATTCAGACATCAGTGTTTTAGCACTGTCCGTGGGTCAGTGTTTTTAGGACGGATGCATGCTCTATTTTGTCTCTGTTCACGGATCCATCACGTCCATTATAGTCCATGAAAACCACGGATCCAATCCCTGTTGCATACGTGTTTCACAAATCATTAAGAGATGCTTTAAAAAATTATTTTTCAGCTGTTCAGTGTCTGTGAAACACGGACAGCAAAAAACGGACATACAGACTCAACACGGAACCTTAATGGACAGCTTGCATGTAATTAAAAATTTAGCATAGCCAGTGAGTTACTCAATAAATATCTGTATAGCGCCACCTGCTGTTTTTTTTCTTTTTCTCAGTTTCATCTTGCAACCTCCACCTGAGCTGTGATAGGTAGAGTATGGACACGCTCCCAAGCTGCAGCAGAAAGGACACTCCCCTTGAGCTGTCAGCTTGATATAATTCCAGAAGAGCAAAGAATGGGGAGATCTCTGGATCAATGTGAGGTACTGGACTGGTTCTAGCTTTGTTAGAAAGAGATTGTCACGTACCATATGATCTCCGATTTTATTTCAAGACACGGAGGCTCCTATTGCGAAAACTTTTCTTTACTGTCCACCATAGAAGCAAAGAAAATCCATTAGAATAATACCACAACAACAGGCCCCTCCCCCTGACAAGCCAGTATATATAGACATGTTTCCCCATAATCCTCCTCTTTCTTTGCTGCTGCCACCAGATAAGTATTGTGCCAGTAGTTAAGATTGGTTCCTTTCAGTACTTTATTCTACTAAGTATTGTTGACATATATTTGGCTTTATTTCACCCTTTTGTGTCCTCTAAAATAGTTTATTCCCTTGCTTAACCCCTTCTCTGGGTTACCTCTGCCCGTTTTTCCGTTCCTCCTTTTCCCCACACCAGTCCCATTCTGGGGCTGGCATGGAATTTTCCGTTGGTTCTATTATTCTTCTTGCTTTTTCCTCCCTCCCCTCTCTTACCAGTCGGTGCATGTCTCGTCCCGCTTCCTGCGCGGTGCAGTCATTTCTTCCAGTTCGGGACGCGCCAGAAGTATCTCAAGACTTCGGTCGCCATCTTTGATATTTCTTCTCACCGGATCTTTTTCGCCGCTTCCGCTCCTTGCACGCCGCTCTGCTATTGGGTAGCGCTTACTTCGCTTTAGTTTGGCTGCCATTTTCTGAAAGCAGGAGTTTTGTTCTTGCAGCTCCTGAGTGTCATTAGGTTAGGACCTTATTATTATTTTAGCCTAGTTTTTTCTGCCCCACATTTTTCCTGGGCCAGTAGGGCTTGACTTACTCCCACTAGCCTTTAATCAGATTTATTCAGAGTTTGCAAAAGAGCCCATTCTACATTATCATGTCCAAGCAGGACACCCCCCCCCCCCCCCCTTAGTCCTCAAGCCCCTGAGGATTCTGACACAGGGAACCATTCCCACAATCTGGCTACTTGTTCACCCACAGGGGATGACATCCCTTTGTTGGACGAGTCCCAGGCGGCGGCCATTCAGCGTTCGGTTTCGAACGCTATTTTAGCGGCCATGGGATCTATGTCTCATACCCTCACTAGGTCCATTTCAGAGGCCTTTCGAACCCAACCATCTGCTTCCAAGGGTCATGACCACTCCACTGCTGCTGTGGCTCAGCCACAACCACCTGACCCTTCTGCCTCCAGAAGTGCTGCGAATGGTGTTACATTTACCAACCAGGATAGCATGCATACGATGCGCAAAAGAGCCTATCCACACCAGGCAGAAAAGGTGCGGCATTGGAAATGTGCCAGAGCACAACCTGATTCAGAATCCAAGCTTGGATCTGATGAGGAGGCCGGTAGCAGTTCTCTAACTGAGGCCGCTACTGAATCCTCGATCTCCTTGATAGATCCGTTGGGAGAACCACTTTTTGATCCGGACATCCTCCATCACCGAGGTCTGCTGAGTGGCTCCCGACGGACCATGTGGCCAAATATTTAGAGGCCCGCGTGCGATGCCCTCTTAGCAAGGAGGCACGCCACAAATTAAGGGCGGAATGTCCGAGACCGCTAGTGCCCAACAAGGTCTGCGATACCCCTGTAGTAGACCCTAAGATGCCACAGTTCCTTTCTAAGTCAGGTTGGAATCCCTGCAAGGGCCTGGAGTCGGCTCTTAAAGCCTGCCAGGATAATCTTTTGGATATTTTTGGCCCCTTAGCCAGGATCTTTAAGCTGGTGGAATCCACCAGGGCGGACAATAGAAAGGTGGACCCGGAGATCTCCGGGGTTGGATCCAAAGGGCTATTTGTATAGCCGGCAATGTCAATACATCCCTTTCCATTGAAAGACGCAAGGCCATCTTGTTCAAGATCGAGCCTAAGCTGGCCAACCTTGCCCTTAAGGAGGCAGGAAAAGACGCACAGGGCTTGCTTTTTGGAAACTCCTTTATTAAGGACTTGAGCCGGTTTGTGGGCACCTTTATGGCTCTTGATAAAGCCCAGTCCTCTATAAAGAGAGTCTTTCATGGTAGGGTTTCCACCAGGGCTGGCAGTTCCAGGGGCCATCTGTCCGGCCGCTCCGCATACCAGACCCGAGGCATGGGTCGAGGCTCCTACTCGCATAGATCCTCCTTTGCCCCAAGACCCTCTTACCAGGATGCGAGTCAACCATCAGGATTCTTCCCTACCAGAGGTGGACCAGGTCACCCCAGAGGTTACAGAGGGACCACGGGCTCAAGACGACCTTACGGTAAGCATTCTACCTCAACATTATCAGCAAAATTGGTCTCTATTTTGTCTTATTTCCTGTAAGAGGGTTTCAGAAGTCCGCACCCTGGATCACGTTGCCAGATCTTTTACTCCCGAGGGGGTTTCCTTTAATATCACGCGTTGTACTAAGACTTACATTCGATCGGTCTCGTATTCCATGTTCTCTTCATCCCCGGCACTTTGTCCGGTGGCCTGCTTGCAGGAGTATGAAGCGCGGGTCTCCTGTTTTTCCCCATCTTTTTCTCTCCTTCTGCCAACCTTTCGCTCCGGTGACTAGCACCACCCTGGTGCGTAGGGTTAAAGGGATTCTGTCACCAGGATTCACCCCTGTCAGCTAAACATATGCTGATGTTCACGGCCTCATCAGGATTCCTAATGTGGGCTTTGAATGTGATCCGTAGCCTTATTTTGCTAAAAAAAACAGATTTTACTAACCTGTCACTCAAAGAAATAAGGTGCCCAAGGGGATGTCAAGGGATGCAATGTGCCGGCCGCACCCGCCGCCGTTCGTGCCCAGCGCCGCCTTTCCAGACTTCTGCACCGCCTCCTTATCCTCTGTGCCGCCTCTCGCCCTCCCTCCCCCTCCTCCTGCCGTAAGATCTTGCACGTGCGCACAGGGCTCTGCCTGATGCGCCCGTGCGGACTTCTCGCTTCTTAAAGCGAAGTGCGCATGCGCCGGCACTTCGCTCAACCCAGGTATGACCTGCACTCTGGCGCCAGCCTCTCAGAGCCCTGTGCGCACGCGCGAGATCTTACAGCAGGAGGAGGGGGGAGGGAGAGCAAGAGGCGGCACAGAGGATTAGGAGGCGGCGAAGAAGTCTGGAAAGTCGGCGCTGGGCACGAACGGCGGCGGGTGCGGCCGGCACATTGCATCCCTTGACATCCCCTTGGGCACCTTATTTCTTTGAGTGACAGGTTAGCAAAACCTGTTTTTAGCAAAATAAGGCTACGGATCACATTTAGAAGCCCACATTAGGTATTCTGATGAGGCCCTGAACATCAGCATATGTTTAGCTGACAGGGGTGAAACCTGGTGACAGAATCCCTTTAAATGGATTATGGCCTTGGCAGGGGTGGACACATCTGTTTTTATAGCTCACTCTGTTAGGGGGGCTTCGGCTACCTCTATGGTGATTTCGGGTGCACGGCTGGAAGACATCATGAGGCTAGTGGATTGGTCTCGAGTTTCCACGTTTAGGGAATTCTATTTTCGCCCCTCCTCAGCATGCCTTTTTCTTTGGTCATGGAGCAGCTTTGAACCAGCAATATGAGCCTCCATGTCTTGAAATAAAATTGCATGATTTACCTATTTTATGACGTAAAGTCATGATTTTATGAAAGACAAGGAGGCGAGTATTGCCCCTCCCTTCTGCCCACCCTCTAGAGTCTCATGGGTCAAGGGATTTAGATTTTTTCTCTAATGATACTTTTGGCATTGTCTGTGTGTCTATGACTTTGATTACCACTTCTCCCAATGAGAGAGTAATGTCCTTTTCTCGTGTTTTCTCTCCTAGCAGGATGATTGGCTGATGTTGTGCAGACCTTGAGAGGAGGTCTACAGTTTTCCGGAGTTACTCACCTTATAATGTTCTGTTCGGTTTTCTTCAGTTTGAGTTTTGAAGTTTATCCGGAGTTTATACAGTCGTCGGGGTGGCACTCCGCTAAGAAAGAGGAGGATTATGGGGAAACATGTCTATATATACTGGCTTGTCAGGGGGAGGGGCCTGTTGTTGTGGTATTATTCTAATGGATTTTCTTTGCTGCTATGGTGGACAGTAAAGAGAGGTTTTCGCAATAGGAGCTTCCGTGTCTTTCATAAAATCATGACTTTACGTCATAAAATAGGAAAATCATGCAATTTTCATTTTTCACATTAGTCATGGGACAACCCCTTTAAGGCAGATATACATTATGAACACACTGTTTTAGATTATCCATTCAGCTCAGTGAAACTTGAGCTATGAATAGTGAACAGAAAGTTAATGGGATTTTTAATGGTTGTGGTTAGTTTATGAAACATAACCTGTCTACTCACTCCTGTCTTTATATGCCCTTAATAAAAGGCTTTGCACATGGAGTGTCATTTCATATTTTTGTATTTGAAGGTTAGAGTGGCCAATTACATCGTAAACTGAATTTTCGGATTAAATAATATCAGTGAGCAAGGCCTTTTTTGTGCTTTTTTCACCAAATGCTTTTTATTTTGCATATCTTTTATGAAGAAAAAGAGGTACGTAAAGTTTTTGCTGAACAGTTTATCATCTTGATCAAAAAAGTATTATTAGACAAAGGAGATATGCAAACACATTCTTGCTATGGTCATAAGAGGACCTAAAAATGTCCCCCCCCCCATCCTTTTGTTTGGTATATATCTATTTGCTTATCGGAAATACTATCTCTCCTAACAGATAGAGCATCTTGACTTGTAGGCCATACTTGATCCTACAAGTCTCCTCACACCGCTCAAGGTGCTGGCTTAAAGGGGTTTTCCCATCTGAGACAATGGGAGCCTATCGCTAGGATATGTCCCCATCGTCCGACAGGGGGGCACCTAACTCGCAAACGCAGCTGGCAAAGTGAAGGAGGGCACACCATGCACCATTCATTTATATGGGGCCACCGAAAATAGCCCGCTGCACACCAATTCATTCCTATGGGGATGTATGGCCTATAAGTCTCCTCACGCCACTCAAGGCGCTCTTTAAGGAGAGATAGTGTCCCCCAAAAGCAAATAGATATATACCAAACAAAATGACCAAGGGGCACATTTTCAGGTCCTCTTATGACCATAGTAAAAATGTCAGACTGTTTCTGCAGATGTCCTTTGTCTAATATTACTTTTTGGATCAAGATGAGAGACTGTTTAGCAAGCAGGACATCAGGAATTACAGTTTACCATTATCAAAAGCTTTTACTGGGACCCACAACTATCAGACAATGGGGGCATATCCTAGTGATATGCTCCCACTGTCTGAGATGGAAATACCCCTTTAATTATTGTCCTAGTCATGTCTCAAGGCCTATTTTAAAGGGTCGAATATTGACTTATAGGATAGCTGCATTACATCTGGTGACATTGGAGGCAGAGTTTGTTAAGTGCTAATTTGCATCCCTTCTTTTTATCTATTTGCTAAAATGTTTTTATAACCGTAAAACTCTCAAAAATTGACCACTAAAAGGGGTTGTCTGAAATGATCAAAAATAAAAAAATTAAAATGGCTTAAAAAATATATATTATACACACCCCTTTCTCCATGCTTTTCCTGCCGCTGCTTCCAGTGATTGGCTGCAGCAGTGATGCTCAATATACCTACACATCGCTGTGCATGTCACAGTATCGGTGATATGTTGGGATATGGCATGTGACTGCTTCAGCCAATCACTGTCCTCAGCTGTAGATAGTGATTTGCTGCAGCAGTCATGTGTCATATCCCAGTACGTCACTGCTGCTGTCTGTGAAAAGAGGTAATAGAAATCAACAAGCATCCCAGAAAACTGAGCTGGAGAAAGGTTTTAACATCTTAAGCCATGTTAGGGTTTGTCCAAGATTTTTTATTATCTTGGACAACCCCTTTAAAACTTTTCACCAGCTAAAATTCTAGGAAAATAACAGACTGCACCCCTTTCTCCAAAGAACTGCTTTGCAGTATTCTCTCTATAAAATGTGAATCCATGCTATTAGCTGTCACCTAAGGTTCGTTCAGTGTCCCATCTGTAGTGGTGGCATGTTGGCTAGGCAAGGTTACATGCGATTATGAATGACTGAGATTACTGCATGTTTTGGCAGAATTTTTATAATGTTTAGTATAAAGGATGCTAGAAGTCAGTGGGTCACTGGTAACAATCTAGAATAAGGCCAGTTTTACACAAGCGTATTAGGAGTGTATTTTTATGTTGGGTCAGCAGACCTGTACTTGGGACGCATACCTGCAAATTGTGCTCATGTGAAACTGGCCTAGGAGGGCTGATATCTGGTAAAACAACTTTCTGTTTATATATATTGTGGCAAGGCGTACAGTGCAGGAGGGCGTGTATATCTCACCCAGATAAGTGTGCAGTGGTCTCAGCAAAGGATAGTTTGCTGAGACAGTTTTGTTTACGTTGTATTCTGGGCTGGATTTTAATTGGACTGGCAGTTAGGCTTGGTAGTGGGAGCTGCCGGTCCACACCCTTCCAGCACGGGTATTCCCTCATGCCTTAGGTGAGCGCAGGTGAAGCCTACCCTAATCAGTCTGGCATACATCCACCCTCAGTGTGTCAGTCTGGGGAAGTGTGTGTGATCCTGGAGCAGAGGCTCTGTGTGTGGTTTCAGTCAGGAGGACTAAAGGACCACAAGGCTATGCGAAGCCTGATCTCTCCCCTGTGTGGACTGACGCTTGATGAGCGGAACCTGCTAAGTCTTGGAGCCTGAGACCCTGATCCTAAGCGGTACTAAACGGTGAGTCAAGGAAACCTATGCGTTTAGGTAGAGCCCGGACGAGCAAGGTGTTTTATATTGGCTTTGTATATTTTTTCGTTATGCCGTGTGCCACAATAAAGCCTCATGCACATGGCCGGATGCGGACCTATTCACTTTAATGGGGCTGCAAAAGATGCGGACAGCACTCTGTGTGCTGTCCGCATCTGTTGCTCCGTTCCGTGGCCTCGCTAAAAAATATAACATGTCCTATTCTTGTCCGAGCTTTGCGGACAAGAATAGGCATTTATTTTAAAGGCTGTCCGTGCCGTTCCGCAAATTGCGGAATGCGCACGGACGCCATCTGTGTTTTGCTGATCTGCGATTTGCGGACAGCAAAACACACCACGGTCATGTGCATGAGGCCTAAAGCACGATTTGGCCCCTAAATCCTGGTGTCCGTGAAGAAGTGTGTGGTTGCAACCCCAGTGAAAGAGAGCTACCTCTTACAATATATATATACTGAACAAAAATATAAACGCAACACTTTCGGTTTTGCTCCCATTTTGCATGAGCTGAACTCAAAGATCTGAAAGATTTTCTACATACACAGAATTAGGTTAAGAAATATATTAAATATTATTCACAGGCACACCTGTGCAATATTCATGCTGTCTAATCAGCACCTTGATATGCCACACCTGTGAGGTGGGATGGATTTTCTCGGCAAAGGAGAAGTGCTCACTAACATAGATTTAGACAGTATTGTGAATAATATTTAATATATTTCTTAACATAATTCTGTGTATGTAGAAAATCTTTCAGATCTTTGAGTTCAGCTCATGCAAAATGGGAGCAAAACCGAAAGTGTTGCGTTTATATTTTTGTGCAGTATATATATCTCTGAACAGAGCTACAGTATGGTCCCATAGACTGCTATGAGTGTTGCATTATGGCTCCATAGAGCTCTGAGATTGCACAGTGCCCCAATACGCCTGTGTGTAGGAAGCCTTACTAAAACCTAGAGGAGATCTGTCACGCTTTGGTGTGGAAGGGAAATACCACACCGAGCATAGGAGGGAAGGGGGGAACAGGGAATCAGGCCTAAGAACTAGGGAAGGAAAATGGACACCTCCTAGTGAAAACCCTAACCAAAATCCTAACTGACTACCAGTATGAACAGACCCCAAAGGTACTGTAGGTGAGTTCATACGCAGGAATACCTAGACTCCTATCTAGCCCTATAGGACCCTGGTACTAATGGCAGGGATAAGACTACCTGTTCCTCCAAAAGGAAGGACGAACAGGAGTCTCCTTCAGGCCTAATACAAACAATAGGGAAATGCAACACACAGAACCCAAACAAAATACAAAAGGGAAAGGAAAGACTTAACTCCGAAGGAGCAATGTAAGCACCAGGAACTCAGCCAAGATCCAACCACAATCTATCCAAAGGTCCAAACAGAAGCTATAAACCGCACAGAATTGTGGGAGAAGCAACTATAAATAGAGAAGGTTAAATGACCCTAATAGCCACACCTGGGGAAAGAAGGTGTGGCAAGCACCAGAAACAACACAAACGTCATTTGATCCAAACGGAAAACATGTCAGATCAAACCACGTGTTGCCAGTCTCACCAATCTCCTGCCACCTGCCGCGGGAACATCCGTGACAAGATCTCTCCAATCTGTGTCCTTTCATATCTTTGTAAATGAGCAGTGACGAATGTGAGTAACAAAATGAGTATGTTTCAGACAGACATGAGCAGAAGAAAGCTGTTAAGAAAATTTTAATCAGAATCATCTAGAAAGAATGATAGCAATGACCAAAGATATATGGGATGATGGTCATACATGCAAATTATCTTTTCAGTTAGATAAAACTACAAGTTCAATTTGGCTGAAAGGTTTCAAGGTGAAAATAATATTTAATTATCTGAGAGCTACAGCCAAGTATAGACATTTGTTTCTAAAAGTAATTTTATAGATATGACTGACCTGGCAAGGTCATTTTTCAATCACTTTCATCAACCTGGTACCCAACTTTGTGAAGAGGTCTGCTTAGCACCTGTGAAGTTTCCCACACTTAGGCTGACATTCTGTGCAGAGATGAGGGAGTCAAAGTTAAAATCCAGCCCATCTGCATCCATGAGATCATTTCGAATGATAGTTTCCATATCACATTCCAAGCTCCCATTGAATATTTCCAGGTCTAAGTCAGTTGGGAACTTTTCATGCACTGGAAGGTTCATGCCTGTGGAGTACAAGGACCCTGAGAGCGTATCTGAGAGGGCTTGCATAGAATTAGTGACTGCGGACTGCTGCTGGTGCTTAGATGAGTCCAAATTGTTGCTGTCATTTAAACCAATAATATTTATGCTGTTTGACAAGGCACGGCTGCCACTTAGAAATGAGCTATGGGACTGCTGCTGGTGGGGAAGCAAGTTTTGATTAACCAGACCTCCACCTTGGTTGGACGGTGCGGCAAAAGACATCATTGGGTCATTCCTCAAAATTATATTTCTACGGGAATTCTGAGCAGTGACTGCAGTACTGGCTTGGGACATAAGTGGGTCAGATTGAGTCATTAATACATCACTATGGCTAAGTGAGTCAGTGGTAAGGAGGTCCTGTAGAGACTGATTACTGTAATGATTTATGGACGAAAACGTTGCTTGTTTGTTCTCTTGTATGGTTTGCATTGGGGACTGGCGTAGAGAGGTCAAAGGAAAATTGAAGCTACTTGTGTTATTGAAGCTACTGGATGGAGAGCTGAGGCTTGAGCTCTTAGTGCCAAAGGTAAAGCTGGAGCTTCTCTGCATGCCTACACCAGGAGATGACTGCTGAGAAGTAAGGGAAATGTCATCCAGCAAATCATCCATAAGGTTTTCTGTTAGGCCATCATTTAAGTTCATGGTTCCAGCCATATCTGTTATCCTTGGCAGCTCCACTGTGGGTGGTTTACTCAGAGATGGAGACAAACTACCCGGGCTATACAACATAGGGGATATAGGACAGTCATCATCTTGAACATCATCAAGTTCAGTGGTAGCTGGGATTGGAGATAAACGACCACTTATCGTGCTGGCGTTAGAGTTTGTACGAGACCGGAAATCTGTCCAGGTGTCCAATTCATCACTGCTGCGTGATGTAGGGCTTCCTGGCCATTTAAGCTGTGAAGGGCTATCATCGGTAGTGTCCTGGGCCACCTGCATGGATGCTTTTTTCTTTGCTGCTCTTCCCCGGCTCTTAGTGTATTTGTTACTGTTGTCCATAGACACAGCTCGCCGTCTTGGTGCCTTTCCACCTTTTCCTCCTTCTGGGTTGATCATCCACCAAGAACTTTTTCCAGTGCCCTCATTCTGAACTCGAATAAATCTGCTGTGCAGAGACAAATTATGCCGTATTGAATTCTGAGGAAATAAGAATGAAAGGGCAAGTTAGATAGGTGCAGACAAAGCAAGTGAATGCATAAATAGTTTCTAATATCTTCAACAAATTGCAGAACCGATTTTCTCTACGCTCATGGTTCCCCTTGGGTGAATATATTTGTCATAATCTCCTCCACTATCTTTGATGGGCTGTACTATGTAATCATTATCTTTTCATTCAATAATCGCTGTCTTAGTCCATCACCTTCAGTGCATTATATCAGAACATTTTCAAAGTCACCAATAAAAAAGAAGACATTTATAACTTTTCTGCTATTGTAAACAAGGATCTGAGCAATATAAACTGTTGTAATAAAGTAACAAAGAAAGGCAGGAAATACCAATAAGGGCACTTTCACACTTGCGGCAAGACGGATCTGACAGGCTGTTCACTATGTCGGATCCGTCCTGTGGCTATTTCGCCGTGCCGCCGGACTAAAAAGCCTGACATGCAGTAATTTTAGTCTGGCGGCCTTTCGCCGTGCACCGCTGTGCTGCGCCGGAGCTCCGCCCCCGTCCCCATTATAGTCAATGGGGACGGAGCGGCGGTCCGGCGGCACGGCAAAATAGCCGCAGGACGGTTCCGACATGGTGAAAAGCCTGTCGGATCCGTCCTGCCGCAAGTGTGAAAGTAGCCTAAGGGTGAATGATCAAGTACTACTAAAAAGTTGACAACTAGTATAAAATAACATCTACTTTCTACAATTAATACATATACAGTATTTTTGCTTCATAAGACGCACCAGACTATAAGACAAAAGAAAATTCGTTTTTTTTTTCTAGGTCCTCTATGAAGGAAATGTGGTATACTGAAGTGGAGGGGTCAAGGCCAGTAACTTTAGGGTGCAGCATGGAGGGGCAATAGTTTTGGTCAGCTCATGTTACCCTTAGTGGCATCTGCTGACCATTGTACCAACCAGAAAATGGTGCATGTGGTCACCTCATTAAAAGTACCTATAAATGTGTCATTGCTCTGTTGTGTCCTGCCATGCTTCTTGTTCTGCTAGATTATTTTTAATTATTTGTCAGCTTCACACACACACAGAGTTCTGGTACACACACAGCTTTGCTACACACACAGTACTGCCATACACATGCACAGCCTGCTAAACACAGATACGGCCCTTCTACACAAACACACAGCCCTGCTACACACATACAGCTCACATATCCTAGCAATATGCCCCCATTGTCTCAGATTGGAATTCCCCTTCAAGACAGAAGTCAGAGATCTCAGTCTTAATACATTCCCCTGTGCTTTTTTTGCCTTTTAAAAAATGCTCGGAAATTCTGGAATTTTTGGGGTGGTGGTTTTTAGTCACACATTTGAGGTCATTTACTAAGATCATGTTTTTTAGCCAGTCTTAGATTCCCCCTATGCTGCTGTAACATTTGGCTAATACTTAGGGTACTTTCACACTAGCGTTTTTCTTTTCCGGCACTGAGTTCCGTCCTAGGGGCTCAAATCCGGAAAAAAACTGATCAGTTGTATCCTAATGCATTCTGAATGGAGAGTCAGTCCTTCAGGATGCATCAGGATGTCTTCAGTTCAGTCTTTTTGACTGATCAGGCTTTTCAGAAAAACGTAGCATGCAGTATTTTTACCTCCGGCCAAAAAGCCTGAACACTTTGACTGAACGCCTGATCAGGCTTTTCTCCCATTGACTTGCATTAATGCCGGATCCGGCCCTGTGTGTTCAGTCAAAACGGATCCGGCTTTTGCATGTTAAACCCGAAAAATGTGAAAAAAAAGTTAAAGTCCATAAATGGCGGATCCGTTTTTTCCAATGCATTTTTCCATTGTGATCGAAAGCCTGATCAGGATTCAAATGTAATCCGTTTTCACACGTTTTTCCGGATCCGGCGGGCAGTTCCAGTGTCGGAATTGAACGCCGGATTAAAACAACGCTAGTGTGAAAGTAGCCTAAGATTCAAAGTGAGCGAACTCGGGGATAAACGACCGTGCAACAAAATATTGTCACACAAATAAGTTGCAAAACGGGTGTAGAGAGCTACATAGATGAATTTTTTCCACCCTATAGAAATCTGGAAAAATGCCACACACTGAGAAATACCAAGGGAGCAAAAAAGGCTAGAAAACTGTTTTAAAATGCCACTACGAAGGGCATTTTTAGAATTTCCTATTTGTCAGCATGTAACATCTGGCTGCTGTGGTTTTTGTTCCAAAAAACCCTCATTATAAGATGTAGGGTGAAACCTGTGATACTATAAACATGTGAAGCTTGAGGCCTCATTCACACAGCCACATTATGGCTTCATCCAATTTGGTTACTCTGATATGAAACATTTTATCTCACAGATTCCATGGTGGCATACTCTTTCACATGCCATATTACATAATAGTGCACACATAATGCAGCACTGCACCACAGCGATCTTGGGATGTCCGGTGAATGTCGCAGCCAAGATTGCCATTCAACCCCCACCCCCTCCTCAAGAGAACTGAAAAATTACTATGGGAGAAATTCACATTCTTTCATGGATTGTATTGGCATATTGCATAGATATTCTCTCCCACAAGCATCACTTCTAGTTATGGCTACCCACAGAGGCATGATATGGTAGCAAAGGGCATGACTACCAACACATAATACATCCTTTATTTCATGCAGCGAAGGGTATGATCGCACGTTCAGGTTTTTTTTAAGCCAAAACCAGAAGTGGATTTGAAAAAAAACTTAACTCATGTCTGTCTTTTATACTTTCTCTCCTTTCATGATCATGTGCCTGTACCCTTATACTTTCTCACAAAAAAAAAAAGTTAAAACAAAAATATAGAAATTTCATATCTGCTAAACGTTCATTTTTCTTTTTAATGCAGTTTTGAAAGCCAGGAGAGGATTTTAAGAAAAGAGCAGCCATATCTGTGCTTAAAGAGGACCTTTCACGGGTTCTGACATTACAGTATCAATACCTGGCACTGTAGGGCATAGATGTCACATCGCAAATTTTTTTACTGATATGCTTGTCCGTTGGGATGCTGTGTCTTCGTTCTGTTTTGCCACCCTGTATAGCATCAGTACAGGGAGGATGAGGAGACGGCTGGGTTTCTCAGGGGGCGTCTCCTTCTCCATGGCGTGACACGGTCTGTTGTATTGTCAAAACTGGTTATTGGCAAATGCTCCCTCCTGCAGACTTGCGAAGGGAAGCTTGGCAGCTCTGCTGGGGCTCTGTGGATGTAATCTTCCTGTTTGACGCTGCTGCAGCCAATTGCTGGCCACGGCGGTGATCTGCTCCTATTGTGTCATGACAAATGGTCACGTGATGCAAGAAGAGCAGGTCTCTACTGCGGCCATCTCCAGGAAGCAGGTAACTACGCTTCCCTTTGCAGGTCTGCCCAAGAGGGATGGGTTTTCCAACTGCCCCACCCCCACCAAAGTTGTACAACCCCTTTAATACTTTCTATCTTTTTAGGATCCACTCCTAATTTTGGCAACAAAAAACTTGAACATGTGGCAGCACTCTCTCAGAAAATAGGAAAGTATTGCCAAAATCCCTTCTGCTTGCATCCAATCCCATTAAAAGAAGCAAAAAACAATGAACTCCCTTTTCCTTCTTTTTGCCACTAGGGTGGTGTGTGGCGGGGCTAATTAACAAATTGTTCACCTGTCTTTACCTCCTGACTGGCTGCACAATGAGGCACAACAGGGCAATTTTACGGCTTGACAGCTCCGGCCAGATCTGCATTGTGGCCATTGTCAACAGCTGTTAAGCTTTATGTTATGTGACAAGAGCATGTATGTAACCCCCTCAACGGCTGAAAGAAACAAACCCGATTCAGCTGTCAAATATGATTAAACTGAATAACAGCTAATGCAGATGTATGTTAGCGGAGACCCATACCACACATTCATAATATGACCTATTCTTAAAGACCTAGTCTAGATGAGGCCTGCGATGGCAGAGGAGCCATGTAATGTATGACAAGGCACAGGCCTCGCTATAAATTATAGGCCTCCTCTGGCTCTCTGTGCGCTCGGAGCACTAGTTTTCAGTCACTATTTACGCCAGTTTGTATGGTGGATTTGAGACTTTTTTATGCCATTATACGGCGTAGGGGGAATAATGAATTTCCTCCAAATTGTCCAGAGAACACCGGATGCCTTAGCTTTAACGGGAACCTGTCGCCATTCCTGACATGTCAGTTTTTGTACATACTATTGTAAACAACGTTTCTGAAACATTTTTCCTTACAACTGTACTGATCCTCTGTTATTCCTCCTAGATATGTACAAATAAATTGACCATTCATCTGGCCACAACTGTGTCTCTCTGTATAGTTTGGCATTGTCTATCCGAACAGAGTCATGAGGCCTCAATAATGGAAACTGCCTAATAGGAAAACTGTCTCGGTTGTCCTTGGTAAGAAGGACAACCGAGGGTAAATTCACACAACCGTATTCATGTGTCCGCATCTGTTCCGCTATTTTGCGGAATAGATGTGGACCCATTCATTTGAATGGGGCAGCAAAAGATTTGTACATTCGTAACGTGGCCCCGCAAAAAAAGATAAATATGTATGCATTACATTGCAAAGGGTGACATCTGCACAAAAATATGCACAAACAAATCAAATGCAGCTGATTTCAAAATCCACACCTCAGGTCCATTTCCATGCAGAAAATTGCCACCCCGTGTAGATCACATTTTGAAAATGTCTATTAAGCCTCATTTACAGTCCATGCCACGCTCAAATCCAAATCCATGAAAAGGTGGTCAGTGATGCTTCCGAAGCTGCCCCTGAAGGATCCATGTGTGGTCCATGTGTCCGTTTTTTGCTGTGCGTGTGTCATCCGTGTTTCTATGACACTGCACAGCTGAAAAATAATTTTCACGGACCCATAGACTCTATTGGGCGTGATGGATCTGTGAACATGGACAAAATAGAGCATGCATCCATGCTAAGAACATGGACCAACGGACTGTGCTAAAACACCTGATGTGTGAATATACACATTAAAATAAATGGCGTGTGTTGTCCATGGAGAACACGTACAGCACACGTCCGTGGAACACTGACGTGTGAATGAGGCTTTACGCTGCAGATTTTCCACAAGAAGATCTACGTGTGTCGCGCGACATTTTGTCACACCAAGGTCGTGCAACAATTTTTATAATGATAGTCTATGGTGTCGTGTCCCATTGCGACAGTAGCAAAAAATCCGACCAAAATGGATTTTCTGCGACTGCCACGTCACAGCATGTAGCTGTGCGACACCATTAACTATCACTATAAAAATTGCTGTGCGACATTGGTGCGACATCAATGTCGCACGACACATGTTGCAGTGTAGTTGTGTCCTATGTGTCGCGCGACACATGGGGTCGTGTAGCCCTAGCTACATGTGCATATACCCTTACCCTGGGTTCACACCTGAGCGTTTTACAGCGCGCTGTAAAACGCTTAAGACATGAAAACCAATGCTTCCCTATGGGAAGGGTTCACACCTGGGCGTTTTACAGCGCGTACGAACGCGCTGTAAAACGCCCGACGCTCAAACAAGTACTTGAGCTTCTTTGGGGCGTTTTGACGCGCGTTTGTGGCCATAGGACACTGCAGTCAATGACACAAACGCGCGTCAAACGCGCGTTTACTATTACAAAAAACGCGCATAAAAACGCGCGACAAAAACGCGCGTTTGAGGAACGCTTAGGTGTGAACCCAGGGTTAGGGTATGGTCACACAAAGAAAGCAGATCTATCTGGCCAAGATCCACAGGCACAACAGACGCCTGTAATAGGCTCGTTTTTGTTGCAGTACTGCTGCTGGGATCTCGGTGGGACTTCCACTGCTTTTACGCTTTGCATTACAAAGTTATAAAAATTATAAAGTTATAAAATTGCAGCATAAATTTACATTCTGTGGACTGAAAACATGCAGCGTAAATCCGTTTATGCTGCAAGTTTTCTCCGCAGGATGCGGATTAGAGATTTTAAATCACATCCACTTTGCTTGTACTGTAAATGCTGTAGATTTTCTGCAGAGAATGCGCAGCATTTACGCCATGATGCTAAGGGTACGCAATGCTAAGGGTACAAATACACGTGGCAGAACTGCGGGTAGAGAACACTCAGCATTTTACAGTAATAGAAAAGTAGATGAGGTTTTACAATATGTCATCCACATGATGTGATGCAGATTTTTAAATCTGCAGTATGACAATAAATACTGTGGGTTTCCACTGCGGATTTCACCTTCTGCAATGCATAGGGTGAAATCCACAGCAAATCCCTCAACTTAGGTTTCATGCACACGACTATGTGCTGGCAGGGCCTGGGCTGCGGACCGCAAATTGCATGGGCACCGACCGTGGAGCCGCCACATGCGGATCGTGGACCCATTTCCTTGAATGCGACTATCTGACTTTTTTGCAGTGCAGAGGCACAGATAGAAAACCCACGGAAGCACTCCGTAGTGCTTCTGTGGGCTTATGATCCGTGCCTCCGTTCTGCAGCGCATCTCCCGGATTGCGGACCCATTCAAGTTAATGGGTCCGCATCCGTGATGCGGGGTGCACACAGCCGGTGCCCATGTATTGCGGACTCGCTGTTTTGCGGGCCACAATGCGGCAACGGCCTTGTGCATGAGCCCTAACGCTTATGTAACACAAACGGATTTTGCTGCAGGTTCG
This sequence comes from Bufo gargarizans, assembly GCF_014858855.1. Lineage (NCBI taxonomy): Eukaryota > Metazoa > Chordata > Amphibia > Anura > Bufonidae > Bufo > Bufo gargarizans. The sequence continues at coordinate 287,448,365 of NC_058083.1, read as the reverse complement.
TAACACATTTTTTACTGCGACATCAGTACAAAATCCGGGCCTCAAATTCTTCTTGTGCAGCTTTAACCTTAATGTTACATCTGTGGGAACTGGCATGAAAATATGACTTCCAGTCAGATCCATGGTTTCCAGTTACTGTGCAGGGAACATAAGCTGACCACAATAGAGATTCTTTCCAAGTGAACCCAAAGTCTGGCATTCTGCAGACATCTTTCCTTTCATCCTCCAGAGCAGCATTTACTTAAAGAACTGCAGTAGTGTTTGGTGGCTACAGTATAATAAGGTCACTGAGTACATATAGGTTTTGCTCCTAGTGCACACCGTATTTGTGGGTACGTAGCACGTCAGTAAAATACAAGCAATGCAGGCAATTGCAAGGAAACTGGGAGCACACCAAGGAAAATACTGTGCGAGTTGCAGTCAGCAGTGTAAACATATGAAGGAGCTGGTAAGGAGCCTACATTTCAGGACCGTAACAGCTGTTTGCGCTCTGTGCCCGCTGGAGAGCTTTTCAGAACATTCCATTCTACACAGTCGCACATTCAATTCTGGCATAAACTCCAGACCATTTATAGTTTTTGTATGAGGCTTACACATAAAGATCCAGTAGTGTCAATAGTTTACTTGGTGAAACAATCAAACAATAACAAGCTTTTAAAAGCACAAAATCTCACCTACAAAAAGAAATAGTAAAAGGTACTTTGGTATAGAAAAGCATAAAAATATCTTATTTCAGTTCACGTATAGGCACAAAGCCTGAGACTGCACTACTGCACCACTACAATATTGAGAATATGTGTCCTGTTGAAGGAACCTGATAACAGAACACATTTCCTTTATGATGTCTTACAAAAGTGGGTGCAGTAGCACCATCCAATGGATGCCCTGGTCTCGTTTTTTGCTAACATTTATGCCTGTATACAAATGTAAATGTTAGTAAATTTACCGAGGCTGGAGTCTTTTTGCACAACCAGTTAAAATGGAGACTTGCAGTTATTTTACACCTAAAATAGTCACAAGTCCCTTAGTAAAATGTGCCCGAGTGCTCTTTTTGTATTAACAGTCTAGGTCGAAGGGATGTGTGTCATGTCACGGCTCACAAAATGAGAGGGCATGCATAGCAGAGTTGGGATAATTGTGCTCACTAGTTCTGCATTAACAAGGCATTTGACTGGTGCTCTAATCTAAAACAAGTCTGTCCTGGGAGGTGACATGTTCCGTTGAATTGCTAATTACAATAATGAATTGGTATGATCTGCGTCAGACAAGGGATCAGTGTCTCTAAGATGTGTATAATCTGCAGATCCCAAAGACCTGAATGGGTTAGTGTACAATCCGCAAAAAAAAAAATATGGATGAAAAATATGGTCATATGCATGATGCCTAAAACCTTTTTGCTGTAGTCAGATGTTTATGGAACTACAGTATGAAGATAACGTTTTTTTAAACCCTATGGATGATTTGATTTGAATATTGATTTTCTCATTTTTGTTAATAAAAACTGAAAAAAATACTAAGACTATATAGACTGGCAGTGCAGGGGTTACTACATAGACCAGCAGTGCAGGGGTTACTACATATACATAGACCGGCAGTGCAGGGGTTACTACATATAGGCAAGTGATGCAGTGGACTGGGCAGGCGATACAGGCAAGTGACGTGGTGGGCAGGCGGGCCAGGCAAGTGACGTGGCGGGTGGGCCAGATCAATTTGACTGTTCTGTAAAAAAAAAAAAAAAAAAAATCATCAGATGCCTCAAAGTCTAATTAATCTAATTAATTAGATTAATCGCCCAGCCCTGGTTCCAGCTATCGAAGAACATAGGAGAAGCTAGCATGGAGTGGACAGTAAAAATGTTAGTCTAGATATAATGTAATAGTGTAAAGAAAATTGTTGGACATGCATTTATAGCAAGGTGCTTAAAAAATGGCAAAAATATTAACATTTGAGTGGTATATGATTTTATACCAATGTGTTAATAAAAAACATAATATGCAGAGGAAGATGAAAATCCTACCCTATAAGTCAATGTCCAACACCATAAAAATGAGCCTTGCAACATGGCATCTGCCTGGCCTTCGAGACTCCGTCACAGAAAACAATTTATAGTTCATCGTTTGATTGCTGCAAGCTATTATAGGCAGCCATAATTTCAGAAATTTGAACAATTATACAAGAATTCTAATGACAATTGCTCCGCGTTTCGGGCCTCTAAAGGCTATTTAGCTGAAAAAATGCCAAAGCAAAACTTTTTTAAAACTTTGGTTTGGTCCCTTCCTAACCCTCCCCTTTCCCTACTTCAATTTATTAATTTTTTTTTTTTAAAAACAACAGTTTAAAAAACAAAAAACTTCAGTCACCTTCTGAATCGATGCTCAAGTACACTCCAAGGTTCACTTCGGACAAGAAAAAACACTTGGAATGAAATAACATATTCACAGGGCCATAAGATAAAAAGTATGCAACCAATACCACATATTTTATCGATCTGCCTTTCCTCAGAAGCTGTATAATGAATTATTATTAAATGTTCTTAGCAGAATTGTAGTGTATAGATTAATATCAGTTCAGCCAGGATCCATTTTCAAAAACGGATGTAATCTTAAATCATTTTGTGCAAACAGTTTGGATCACTTAGAATCTGTTCACACTATAATCATGGTTTCACAATGGAGTCAAGGCAGCTTTGATGGATCCATTTTCTAACAGACTGCAACAAATCCGGACATATCCTACTGTTTCTAATGGCCTCATGTAACAAAGCAAGTACACACAATAGCAACTTTTTCATTCGATTTTTATTTTCAGGAGTGGATCCTATGGCCGCTTTCAAACAGTCTTTGATCTTTCCATTATACCTCTGTGTAGGCTCCATTGTAGGTTTTTCCTCACAATCACTGATGAAGATCACTGATCAAACACTGACTGTGTGAAGGCAGCCTAAAGGTAGGCAAGGAAGTAAAAAAGACTTATACTTCATATTCTGTAATCCATTCCTTGTGATAGTTAAAAGACAAAACAAAGTAAAACTAAACATGTATGAATCTAGCTCAAACTCTCAAATACCACACTGACCGCCAAGGGTGAAGAAGCCCTGCCAAATTACAATGAATGGAAAAGTTGTTGAATTTAATTATTTGTAGATGAAGTGAGTGAAATATATATATATATATATATATATATATATATGTATGGCGACACAATGAGGGGTTGTGTCTGGCAAGGCAGGTATTTTCCTCCCGACATGTGCGGCTGGGCTAGTTTTCAGCCAGGTGAGGTTTGTGCCGTGCTGGAGGGCCGAGAGCCGCACGTTGGGGAAACAGGCCCCCTAAAGCCTGCTGTGGACTACTGGAGGCAGAACGGCCAGCAAGGTGACTTGTGTTATGTGAACTTTCCATTGTGTGTGAATTAACACCAAAACTGCAAAGTTACGTGCTGTTTTGTGCAATTGCCTCAAGTGTGAATAAACACTGACGTTTTGAGTTAAGAACTTGCATTTTGCCCCTGTACTGCGCCCGCTTAGCCTATCTACCAGTGCGAAACCCCACAATTAATGGAGGATGCAGGTTTTGGTTTCTACATTTTTCAGGCAAGACAAAATAAAGGCTGTTGTGAAGGCCCTCATGAAGGCTAATCTGCAGCAGCGAGAGACAAACCTGCAGCAACGCAAGGCTGATAAGCAGCAGCAGGAGACTAACCAGTTGCTGCTACAACACGTGATGGCTTTGCAGACAGCAGGAGCAACCCCGAGTGTCCACGATGCCCGAAAAGCAGTCCGTGTTGCGATTCCTAAGATGACCCCCCGCAGACAACATTGAAACCTACCTGGCGATGTACGAGAGAGTGGCCATCGGGGAAAAGCTACCCCGTGACCAGTGGGCTGAGGTTGTTGCTCCATTCCTGGCAGACGATTCCCAGTGGGTGTATTTCGACTTGCCGGACGATCAAGCGGCCAACTACCAAAAAGTAAAGGGTGAGATTTTGGCAAGACTGGGGGTGAATGTGTTGGTCTGGGCCCAGCGGTTACATCAGAGGGGGTTTAAGCCAGCTAAGCATGCGAGGACCCAGTATTATGACTTACTCCACCTCTTACAAAAGTGGCTACAGCCTGATGTGCTGAGTCCCATGGCTATGCTGGATAGACTATTGGCTATGTTCTGGAGGGCTCTGCCACCCCCTCTCCAGCACTGGATCAGCCAGGTGTCTCCTGGCAACACCCTAGAAATGGTGGACCTGGTGGAGCGCTACAAGGCTACTAAGACTGTTAAAGGGGGTTATTTTGGGAGGGGGGCAGTTAAACCCTCTACCCGGCGACTTGTACCAACCAAACCCACCCGGGGTGTACCCTTTACGGACCTGTCTCCGATAGTCTGCTGGCGGTGTTCCCCATCAGGTGGAACTCATGGATACTAACTATGGCTACCATCAGTCGCTATATGCCAGGAAGCTGTGTGCAGCAAGTACCCCAAAAACTCTAAATCACTTGTGCCAGGTGGAGGTAGGAGACACTCCAGCGGAGGCTCTGCTGGACTCAGTGAGTCTGGTGTCCCTAGTAAGAGCTCCCCTGGTACGGTCAGCGGAGTATACTGGTCGGGAAGTTGGGGTCATGTGCATCTATGGAGACTTAAAAAACTATCCCACCGCCCAGGTGTCTCTAACCACAGTGGCTGGTAGATGGACTCACAAAGTGGCAGTTGCCCCAAATCTACACTACGAACTTATAATAGGGAGAGACTTCCCGTCACTGTGGCCTGCTATGAGAGTGACTGATACCCATGAGACAGGGGTAACCCTACCAGAGTGGCCTGGCTCAGGGGGGAGACCAGAACCCTGGGAACCTGAGACTGAAGGGCCAGCTTTAGGGGTGATCGCCACTTCAGTGGAAGAAGGGGAGACAACCCCGCTAAGTTTGATGGTGGGAGACGTGGAGGACTTGCGTTCGGGTCCTGAATTGGCAGACCTAAATGTCTCCAGGGATAATTTTGGTACAGCCCAACGTCGGGACCCAACCCTTTCCCGCACCTGGGAAAATGTGTTAATAGTAGATGGTGAACAACAACCTGGGGTAGAGTCACTATTTCCTCGTTTTGCGGTTCATCAGGATATGTTGTATTGGGTAAACCAACTACGGGGTGAGCCTATTGAACAGTTGGTGGTCCCCAAGGCTTATCGCAAACTTGTGTTAGATGTGGCCCACCAACACGTTCTCGGGGGTCACCTGGGGCTGCAGAAAACTCAGGATCGTATTCTACAGCGGTTTTACTGGCCCAGAATATTCAAAGAAGTGGAAGAGTTTTGTAAGTCTTGCCCGACCTGCCAGATAACTAGCCACATTTCCGTAGTCCCCTAGTACCTCTCCCTATTATCGAAGTACCGTTTGACCGAATTGCTATGGACCTCATAGGCCCAGTACCGAAGTCAGCCAGAGGGCATCAACACATCTTAGTCATTCTAGACTACGCCACTCAGTACCCGGAGGTGGTGCCACTGCGACATTCCTCAGCCAAACTCATAGCTAAGGAGTTAATGGAGATGTTTTCCTGAGTAGGACTACCTAAAGAGGTTCTGACCGACCAAGGGACCCCTTTTATGTCCAAGGTGATGAGGGAACTCTGTAAGTTGCTGCACATAAAACAACTACGGACGTCCGTTTACCATCCGCAAACGGATGGTCTGGTAGAACGGTAACCAAACATTAAAAAATATGTTGAAAAAGGTAGTGTCTAAAGATGGGAAGGGCTGGGACCACCTTCTGCCCTATCTCATGTTCGTAGTGCGAGAGGTACCCAAGGCCTCTACTGGGTTCTCGCCCTTCGAACTGCTATATGGCAGACACCCTCGCAGTCTCTTGGACGTGGCCAAAAAGGCGTGGGAACAACAACCCACTCCACATAAAAGTGTCATTGAGTATGTTACCCAGATGCAAGATCGGTTAGAGACAGTGTTGCCTTTTGTTAGGGAGCATAGGGAGGCAACTCAGCGAGCCCAGAGTCGGGTCTATAATCGGCAGGCTCGGGTCCGGATCTTTAACCCGGGTGATCGGGTTTTGGTTCTGGTGCTGACCATGGAAAGTAAGTTCCAGGCTAGGTGGCAGGGGCCCTACGAGGTACTCGTGAAAATTGGAGATGTAAACTACAAGGTAAACCAGCCAGGGCGGCGAAAGCCAGAACAGGTTTACCATGTGAATTTACTCAAACTGTGGAAAGATAGTATATCTGTAAAGAATAAATCAAGGCAACTGGACGTACTGTAGATTTCTTGAAAACGTTTCACTCGTTCTTCCAACGAGCTTTCTCAATTCTGAGTGACTGTAGAATTCTCTGGGAATAAATATGTAACTGAATCAACATCTGGTAATTATACCCAGCATGGGGTCAGAGGTCATTATACCCAGCATGGGGTCAAAGGTGTTGATTCCATTATCCTAATTGGAGTCAGTAGGTGATAAAGACTTCCCAGAAAAAGGTGTCAAGACAGCATTGTATGTGTCAGACAATAGATGTCTAACCCCACCTCCTCTATTCAAGCCTGGCTTCTCCATTTTTACGTAGTTGGCCTCCTTCACACCTAGTTTGTACCAATCGGCCTCCTTATCCAAAACACGTACTTGACTGTCTTCAAAGGTGTGACCTGTTTCTTTTAGATGTAAGTACACAGCTGAATCTTGACCAGAGGTTTTGGCTCTTCTATGCTGAGCCATACGCTGATGTAGTTGTTGTTTTGTTTCGCCGATTTACAGTTCTGAGCATTCCTCATTGCACTGGAAAGATAGGGAAACCTGCACAAATCGAAACCCCACTATATATATATATATATATATATATATATAATGCATATATAAATCTTCATTACATTTTTCAGGCTGTTGCAAACTACCCTGTAGCACCCATATAAGCAAAGATATTTTTGGATGTCCAGCCTACTACCATTATCCAGATAAGGCTGCTACTATCACAAATAGACGGGAGAAAGCAAACCAGAGGTTGAACATGCTAAAACAAGACTTTCACAGCTGCCATGACTGTCTCCTCTACAAGGGCTTGTAAGGTCCTTGAACTTTAAATGGTGAGAGTTAAGCGGAGACAGAAACTCTTCTCACCGAGCTATTTTAGATACATAATCAGTTTATCGGCCATTCTGTGAAAACAAAATGCATGGGTTTAAAGGAAGCTTTGTTTCGATCGAAGTAGGAAGATTAACAGTTTCTCTTTCAACATGATCTGGTTATCTCTTGAGGGCTTGGAAAGAAATTAATTACGGTATACTGTGCAAATTCTTAAAGTTTAGCTGTAATTTCAAAAACATTTGATACGTCATGGTGACATATCAATGGTTTGATCGTTGGGGTCCAAGTGCTAAGACCTCAGCCGATCGCTAAAAGAGGAGATAGAAACACTCACAATAATGTCTTTCCTCACTGCTGGAGATGACCCTAGACTGGTTTATAAACTTTCTATTGAGCTCATCTTCAGCAGGAGAGATAGCACTCTGTCTGAGCGCTTCTATCTCCTCATTTTAATGATCGTGGGGGTCCCAACACTCTAATCCCACCAATCAAACCCTCTAGGACAGATCAAAGTATAGTTACACATTTATAATTCTTAGAATATCCCATAATAATTGTTTTCCAAACCCTCAAGAGATATGCAGACCATATCAATAAAGAAATTGAATAGTCATCTCGCCTGCCCCGTCAATCAAGAAGGAGAGAGGGGCTGTTAGAAGAAGCAGGAGGAGCAAGGGTGCACAGAGTGGCTTGGGTCCACCCTTGGTGCACTGAACTGTACATTTGCATATGGAATAAAAGTGTAAAGCGATAGATCACTAAGGCCTCATGCACACAACTGTTGTTTTGGTCCGCATCTGAGCCGCAGCATTTGCGGCTTGGATGCGGACCCATTCACTTCAATGGGGCCGCAAAAGATGTGGACAGCACTCCGTGTGCTGTCCGCAACCGTTGCTCCGTTCCATGGTCCACCAAAAAAATATAAACTGTCCTATTCTTGTCCGTTATATTAATGGCTGTCCACGCCGTTCCGCAAATTTCGGAACGCACACGGACGACATCCGTGTTTTGGGGATCCGCAATGTGCGGACGGCAAAACACACAACCATCGTGTGCATGAGGCCTAAGTGAAAGGCACCATTACATTCAGCTGAGCTAGCCCTACAAGGCATTTTGCCAGGTTTACCAGTGGATCCGTTTTCTGTTGTGCCATATAGTGTTAGTGAAACCGGATCCGTCCCCATTGACTTACATTGTGTCAGGACGGATCCACTTGCCTTCGCATCGTCAGGCGGACACCAAAATGCTGAATGAAGAGCAGAATAGAGGCGGAACGGAGGCAAACTGATGCATTCTGAGCGGATCCTTATCCATTCAGAATGCATTAGGGCAAAACTGATCCGTTTTTGACTGCTTGTGAGAGCCTTGAACGGAGTGAACTGTGGTACGCTTTAGGTGAGTCAGGGAAACCTATGTGTTTAGATAGGGCCCTGACGGGCAAGGTATTTTATTTTGGCTTTGTGTCTTTCTTTATGCCGTGTGCCACAATAAAGCACAGTTTGGCCCCTAAATCCTGGTGTCTGAAGAAGTGTGTGATTGCAACCCCCGGAAAAGAGCTAATCCCCCACAGATCGCCATGCTGATTATGGTATTACCTTGTAGGGCGGCCCCCACTGATGCCATGGGTATATATATATTTTTTCAAATATGTTGGCGTTTCTGTCTCCCTGGCTGTGAGCGCGATCCAATCAGAGTTGACCGCTCACAGCCAGGGAGAAGGAGCGAGATTCCTTCTTCCTGGTTGTGAGCAGTCCGCTCTGATTGGATCGCGCTCACAGCCATGGAGAAGGAGACGCCAACAGCAGAAGGCTGCGTCTCCTCCCTGTTGCGAGTTTACTGCTCATTATAATACAGCGCGCCAAATCATCGAGGGGGCCACAGTGGATGGACGGGGAAGGGGGGTGTTTGAAAAATAAAATATACACCCATGGCATCAAGGTAATACCATAATTAGCTTATGTCAAAACTGATGAAAGGTCCTCTTTATATGATCAAATAAATAAAAGAACCTAATAAATGGCATAAGAATCGAATTACAGATTTTCAGTCCATTCTAATGAGAAATACCCAACTTGGTCCTACTTATACTAATGTTGTCATATCAGTACAAAATATATATTTGGGAAAATGGAATATAAAGGAGAAAAATGGCTAATGCCTTGACTCATGTTATCCAACACAGAAGATCTGCAGGCTGTGGGTTTCCTAATGCAATGCAATACGGTAATAATTATCTGCAGATAAACCTACACTTTACAGGGATTGATAGAAAATCATGCCTGCTTTCTTCCAAAAACAAGCTGTCCAGAGGCTGTGTGTGGCAATGCAGCTTGGCTCTATTCATGTTAATGAAAGGGCCCCCCAGAGCGCCATTGCTTGGGGGACACATGGCAACACAGTCCTTGAGGGGTTAATATTAGATGTATGTGTATGGTTTCTCCTGCCCCCACCTTCTCCTCTTTCTCCTCATCTCTTCCGGTAAGGTACCTGTGTGTCAGCTGTTGCTGGGGGGCAACTGATTGGTGTTTATTGCAACGGCGGGAAGAATTACGCACTTCTATCGGAGGATTGAGCCTGTGGCGGGAAAATGGTTCCCTTCTATCGGAGGATTGAGCCTGCAGCGGGAAAATGGTTTCCTTCTATCGGAGGATTGAGCCTGCGGCGGGAAAATGGTTTCCTTTATACGTCCAGTGATCGGGGTATTGGCTGCCAGTCTGAAGAAGAAGGGCTGTAATACCGGACCCTGCCCACCTGCCCTAATTTTAATGTTTGCTCTCGTCACAATATTTATTTGTGGGGTATTGTCACGCAGCTTGTGCTAAGTGGACTTGGTTATTGCTGATTTTATAGTGTTGGTTTTAATATGGTTCAATATTTATAAAATTCATATATTTTATATGTATTTATTTATCGGTAACCCTCAATAAAACGTGGCCAATATTTATTCCAAATGGTTGTATTGTGTCTTTGTTTTTTATCATTATTCAGCCTCACACTGGCCCCCATAGGGGAAAGGTGGGCCCCCAAGTCCACCAGCACAGCATCTCAACTAACCTATATCAGTATAAAAAAATTGGGTAGACTATTATAGACACATCGGAAGGTTAAGATGGCCTCTAGGAATAGAGGCAGGCCAGCCAGTATCCTCTTTTTCCTGGGACCATCCTTTTGAAGTTATTACAGAGACCCCCATAATCATCTGGTGGCATCTTGTTGCTGTCTGCCTCTGTATGGGCAGGTAATATTTGCATGTCGCTGTACAGTGGGCCCTTGGAATGAATTTTATTGGTGGGCCTCCAAGTCCAACACCGTTATTATTTATTATATGGGACTTGTGTTGCCATGGGGCTGAGGTGCAGTTCCAGACACAACACTGTGATGTATGTGTTGCCACGGCATCTGGCCAGACCGGAACTCACGCGCTTCCGGTCCGGTAACAGCATTCCCCGGCTGAGATCGGGGGACCTGTTACCTCGATATAATTGACCGAAGCCCCAAGCCGGCTTCAGAGTCAATAAGATGTATATATCAATACAGACCACTAGGAGGCAGGCTTGTATTGATATAGTGCAATGGGCAATCGAATGATTGCCAGTTATTTTCACTCAAGGTGACTTAAAAAAAGTAAAATAAAAAAAAAAGGAAAAAAAAGTTTTTACAAATATAGAAAAAAAACAACTAAAAGTTAAAATCACCCCCCTTTTCTTAAAATAAAAATACTTAACCAATAAAAAAATAAACATCATGGGCGCTTGCCGCGTGCAAAAATGCTTATACTATTAAAAAATAACAATATTAAATGGCAGAAAACGTATTCAAGTGTGGTATCGTTGGAACAGTACTGACCTGGAGAATGAAGATAACAGGTCAATTTTACTGCATAGTGTACAGTGTAAAAAAAAAAAAAAACTTTATCAGAATTGATAAAGTTTTTACCAATTCTACCCAATTTGGAATTTTTTTTCCCACTCCCTACTTCATGGTATGCAACTGTAAATGGTGCCATTAGAAAGTACAACCTGTCCCGCAAAAAATAAGCCCTCATAAGGCTATGTGAAATGGAAAAATAAAAAGGTTAGGACTATGGGAAGGCGGGGAGTGAAAAATGAAAACGCAAAAATGGAAAATACCAGGGTCCTGAAGGGGCCTTTCACAGTTTTGTTATATTATAGATAAATATCTTTACTTGCGGGGTACCCCCCACTGATGCTGCCACACTGAATGTTTTTTTTAAATATCTCTCCTGCGCCCCGCTGTGCCCCCCTGTATTTTTCCTGCTCAGAATGATAATACTGAGCATCGGTACAGGGAGGAGGAGACGCCAGGGTTTCTCAATGGGAGTCTCCTTCTCCCTGGCTGTGACTCTTCTCTCTCCTTCTCCCTTCTCTGTCCGCTGTGATTAGATCGCAGCACAACCAGGGAGAAGGAGACGCCCATTGAGAAACCCTGGCGTCTCCTCCTCCCTGTACCGATGCTCAGTATTAACATACTGAGCGGGAAAAATACAGCGGGGCGCAGGAGCGATATTTTTAAAAAACATTCAGGGTGGCAGCATCCGCTTTTGTCCAGTCTTTTTGACAGACTCTGCAACAGATTCTATATACAGAAATTTGAGTTGAGTGTGTGTGTTACCCCTGCTACATCTGTACATTATTCTACAGAAAAGTCAAGTGTGCTGTAAGGTCAAGGTGCTATGTATGATCATTTGTCACACTAACACACCCAATGTCCCATCAATAGCTCCCTTCACCTGTCTATTCTCATGACTCATGACTGCCAGTGACAATTGTAAAGCTACGGGGAGGAATGACAACATGTCAGCAATTTCCAATGTTTACATGGAACCTTCAACTGAATGAGCATGTTTCTAGGCTGAAATAATACTTAAAAGGAATGCAGTCTATGAATACACAAAATCTAAAGAAGTTATGATGGCGCAAATGTCATACCATCTGAAGTCAAACTATATATACAGTACACTTTGTGTGTGTGTGTGTGTGTGTATATGTATGGCTATGGATTTGTGCGCTTGTGGTGGGGTCAACTATGACAGACTCACAGATTTTGGGGGTTACAAGTCCAAGCAGCTTTTATTTTCCATCCAACACTGATTAGTCACTTTTACGCATCCACATATGCGTGACATACACAAAATAAATCACCTTGCCCTTCTGGGAGCTAACTATACATCAGGTTAACTCACCTAGATACTTCAACTCCAACACAGGGGGGAAATTAGGCTTTGCACAACCTGCACAGCTTTCAGGTACTGACACTGAATGTATTTATCCCCACAGCAATGAGCTCAGCAACTACACCAGGGTTCATCTCAGGCTAGGGGGGAATGTTGTACTAGAAGTGGGAGGGAATGGCAGGTTCCTCTACCAACCTACCCACCATTCCAAAAAAATCCAGGCCCATAAAACACTTTAGGGCTTGTTAACACGAACGTATTTTGCGATCTGTATACAGGCCGTTTTCTGTGTTCCGCATATACAGAACCATTCATTTCAATGGGTCTGCAAAAGATGCGGACAGCACTCTGTCTGCTGTCCGCATCCGTTGCTCCTTTCCGTGGCCCCGCACAAATTATGAGTGCTGTCCTATTCTTGTCCGTTTTGCAAACAAGAATAGGCATTTCTATAATAGGCCTCTTGTTCCATTCCGTAAATTGCGGAAGGCACATGAGCGCCATCCGTGTTTTGCGGACCGAAAAAAACGTCACGGTTCTGTGAACGAGCCCTTAAGGAAACATGCCTCAGTTCCCTGGATTCTTTTACCTCATCTGAACAATCTGGGTGACATATACAGCCCTCCAGTGCTTTACCAGCCAACATGTGTATATAGTGTGTATGTGTGTGTGTGTATATATATATATATATATATATATATATATATATATATAGTGGGGACTCACTCTGGTAGACAGGATTAGCAGACGCAGTATAGCGGCAACAACAAGTTCTTTGGATCAAACAGTTCAGTGTTTTATTCACACTTTAGGCAAGTGACAAAACAAGCAGTCATATTCAAACAAAAAGTCACCTTGTGGTGTTGGTGGTAATTCACACCATGCAGCAATTCTGCCTCAAAGAGTCCTTTCTCATAGCAGCACCAACCTGTTTTCACGCCAAACAGGTAGCAAGCCTTCATCTAGACACAAGTCCCCCAGATCCCAAAACAGAGACATGGCTTCTGAGCACAGCTGCCTATTTAAGGACAGCCAGGTGCTGCCAAAACCCAAACAGCATTTAAAATCCAGTCCGGTATTTGACCTCACCTTGCTGTAAATCAGCCCAGCAGCACATGCTGGGAGGAAAATACCTGTTTTCCCAGACCCAAACTTCTCACGGTCACTATATACAGTACAGACCAAAAGTTTGGACACACCTTCTCATTCAAAGAGTTTTCTTTATTTTCATGACTATGAAAATTGTAGATTAACACTGAAGGCATCAAAACTATGAATTAACACATGTGGAATTATATACATAACATAAAAGTGTGAAACAACTGAAAATATGTCAAATTCTAGGTTCTTCAAAGTAGCCACCTTTTGCTTTGATTACTGCTTTGCACACTCTTGGCATTCTCTTGATGAGCTTCAGGAGGTAGTCACCTGAAATGATCTTCCAACAGTCTTGAAGGAGTTCCCAGAGATGTTTAGCACTTGTTGGCCCTTTTGCCTTCACTCTGCGGTCCAGCTCACCCCAAACCATCTTGATTAGGTTCAGGTCCGGTGACTGTGGAGGCCAGGTCATCTGGCGCAGCACCCCATCACTCTCCTTCATGGTCAAATAGCCCTTACACAGCCTGGAGGTGTGTTTGGGGTCATTGTCCTGTTGAAAAATAAATGATGGTCCAACTAAACGCAAACCGGATAAAATAGCATGCCACTGCAAGATGCTGTGGTAGCCATGCTGGTTCAGTATGCCTTCAATTTTGAATAAATCCCCAACAGTGTCACCAGCAAAGCACCCCCACACCATCACACCTCCTCCTCCATGCTTCACGGTGGGAACCAGGCATGTAGATTCCATCCGTTCACCTTTTCTGCGTCGCACAAAGACACAGTGGTTGGAACCAAAGATCTCAAATTTGGACTCATCAGACCAAAGCACAGATTTCCACTGGTCTAATGTCCATTCCTTGTGTTCTTTAGCCCAAACAAGTCTCTTCTGCTTGTTGTCTGTTCTTAGCAGTGGTTTCCTAGCAGATATTCTACCATGAAGACCTGATTCACACAGTCTCCTCTTAACAGTTGTTCTAGAGATGTGTCTGCTGCTAGAACTCTGTGTGGCATTGACCTGGTCTTTAATCTGAGCTGCTGTTAACCTGCGATTTCTGAGGCTGGTGACTCGGATGAACTTATCCTCCACAGAAGAGGTGACCCTTGGTCTTCCTTTCCTGGAGCGGTCCGCATGTGAGCCAGTTTCTTTGTAGTGCTTGATGGTTTTTGTGACTGCACTTGGGGACACTTTCAAAGTTTTCCCAATTTTTCGGACTGACTAACCTTCATTTCTTAAAGTAATGATGGCCACTCGTTTTTCTTTACTTAGCTGCTTTTTTCTTGCCATAATACAAATTCTAACAGTCTATTCAGTAGGACTTCTCCACAATGCAACTGGTTGTCCCAACCCCATTTATAAGGCAAGAAATCCCACTTATTAAACCTGACAGGGCACACCTGTGAAGTGAAAACCATTTCAGGTGACTACCTCTTGAAGCTCATCAAGAGAATGCCAAGAGTGTGCAAAGCAGTAATCAAAGGTGGCTACTTTGAAGAACCTAGAATATGACATATTTTCAGTTGTTTCACACTTTTTTGTTATGTATATAATTCCACATGTGTTAATTCATAGTTTTGATGCCTTCAGTGTGAATCTACAATTTTCATAGTCATGAAAATAAAGAAAACTCTTTGAATGAGAAGGTGTGTCCAAACTTTTGGTCTGTACTGTATATATATATATATATATATATATATATATAAATATATATATATATATACACACACACACAAAGGAAAAGCTTGAAAAAGGCTCATTCAGAGCCGAAACGTTGCACCGGATGGTTGAATAAAGGTATCCTTTTCTTTTCATCTTACTGGAGTGCCGTCCTTTTTCTGGATTATATATATATATATATATATATATATGTATATACACACACACACATACACTTTACTGTAATGTGTGTTTGTAGTGTTAACGGCGTTAAGCCAGTCAAAATAACGGTGGCTACATCTCTATATAAGCTCCAGAATAATTTTGTACTGTTTTTTTGTGGTGCTGCAGTTCTCAGTGGTGACACGACAAAAAAAATGTGTGAATGGAGTCAAAGGCACTGTGCAATGTAGCTGTGATTACTCTAACAGCACCTCGTGGGGACTAGCTATCATGTGAACACCACAAACAAGCTAAAGAAAGTGTAAAAAAATAATCACATCCACCAAAAAGCCCCAGTATACTGTATAAACTATTAGATTACATTCAGAGGAAACAGACCTCCGTTAAGATAGATATATCATTTGATAAAACTGTACAGACCTCCTAACATGTTTGGACAGAATTTTTTTTAAGAATAAATATAAAAAATACAACAAAAATTGATCAATGAGGCTTTCTTTTAGCCTGTATTGAAATAAAAATGAATCACGTTATCAGATGATGACCTACAGTGACCTTGCAGTGGCCCTCTGTTGAAGACAAAAGAGGGTATTGGATTTGGTGAATAAAGGAGCAAACAAAGATGACGTCAATTTCTGCAAGCTGGTGCTGACATCGAGATTGTCTACAGGTTCTGTTTAGGATCTACAGAAGAACAGACTTCACTTCTTTATCTAGCAAACTACACAATCAAATGTTCTTTCAGAAATACTGCACATGTAATACAACATTACAGTTTATTGTACAGAAGTGGCTTTGGTGCTGCCATTAAGTCCCTAAGCATCTTTATTGGTTGTGTTATGAGGTGGAACAAGCCAGAAGCTAGAGTCTAGTCCTTTTATAAAAATCTCAAGACAGCCGTAAACATACTTGATATCTTGTCTAGCCAGGTATGCCGTCGAAAAAGAACATGAACCTAAACGCCCCACCTTACAGTGTTTCAAAATAAAATTATTGTCAATGTTTTTCAGAAACATGACAAAGGGGAAAAAAAATTAATATTTCTAACCTCCTAATGAATGACCTTTCATCCAAAATGGTTTGCTATACAGTGGCCTGAATATATTCAATAACTTAGCAACAAATCACATGGTCTGGGTGACAATGCTGGATTTTTGGGCTCTGTACCTTTGTATCTGGTCCAAGATACCAGGGAGAAAAATGGCAGCCAGGAACCAGTGCTGTAGAAGGTTTTTACATGACTACAGCAAAGCGTTGACAGGACCAGGATGGAGACTTCCTCAAGACAGTTATTTTTATTTCAAATTCTCTGCCACAATTTATTTTTACAAAAATCCAATCTAAGGCTACTTTCACACTTGCGGCAGGACGGATCCGACAGGCTGTTCACCCTGTCGGATCCGTCCTTCCGCTACTTTGCCGTGCCGCCGCTCCGTCCCCATTGACTATAATGGGGACGGTGGCAGCGCTCCGGCGCAGTACGGCAGTGCACGGCGAAAGGGCGCCGGACTAAAAGTCCTGCATGTCTGACTTTTTTGTCCGGCGGCTCTCGCTGGGCACTGCCGTGCTGCGCCGGAGCTCCGCCCCCGTCCCCACTATAGTCAATGGGGACGGAGCGGCGGTTCGGCGGCACGGCAAAATAGCGGAAGGACGGATCCGACAGGGTGAACAGCCTGTCGGATCCGTCCTACCGCAAGTGTGAAAGTAGCCTAAGCTAGCAAGAGACATAACAAAAGTGATCTGAGTACTGACAACTAGGGATGAGCGAACCCAAACTGCAAATGTCACCGCAGGTCATTCTATCTTAATTCAGCAGGACCTGCCATAGGGACCTGCAATTACACTACCGTGCTCACTACGTCATCGCAGGTCTTTTGGCAGGTTCTGCTGAAAGAAGATAGAAGACACTGCGGCAGCGCGATCAAGTGGATGAGGTGAGTTTTTTTTTTTTTTACCCCTAAATGGCCATATTCTTTTGCATTCTGTCTTAAGAATTCTATTATTTTCCACTAAAACCATGTTATAGCGGAAAATAATAAAGGGAAGTTCGGGTCCCCATTGACTTGAATGGGGTTTGGGGTCAAGTTTGGGTCCCGAACCCGAACTATTACCTGAAGTTCAGCCGAACCCGGTGAACCCGAACCCCCACGGGTTCACTCATCCCTACTGATAACTCTTCCAAGCCAATGTGGCTTTTACCTGAAGAACTAAGGTCTAAATGCCAACCTACATAGGGAGATAACAAGCGCAGTTTTAACAAGGCAAGTCAAGTTTTCTCTTGTTTTATCGGTAGCCATGTTCACACGAGGCAATGCTCGGAAACAAGCGTTCATACAAACTAGGCCTGCACGATATATCGCCAAAGCAATCGTATCGCGATAATCGACAATTGCGATATGTCGATTTAGCCGACCCAAAAATGCTGTGATATTACCTGGGTGATGGGTCATGGCAGGGGGTACTGTGGCGGCGTCAGTGGCTCATACGGCGGCGGCATGGTGTCCTATGGAGGCGGCATGGACACCTTGGGCTGTGGTGGCGCCAACAAGCGCTTCTGTGCCGGCGATGATTGGAGCAGCAGTCCACCTGACTGCGCTCCCCTAACGTGATTGTCGGCATACGTATGATCCTGATGTCATTCCTCCCAGCAGTGCTTAGTGCTGGGACGAAATCATATAAAAAGTTAAATATGTTTTATTTTGAAAAACACTGTGCATTTCAGTTCTTGAGTTGAGCATAACTACACTTCAGCATTATCAGTAATTTGTGTGTGCTTTTGCCTTGAAAATCCAAGCAAATAGACCTCTAGTACAATTCCCTTAAAATATTGCATCTTGCATGCATATCGCAATCGCACAAAATTCCCATATCGTGCAGCCCAAATACAAACGATCATTCGGACAGTTATCTATCTGTGTAAAAATGTTAGGATCCCGAAATTACATATGGAGGGATCCTCATAGGATTATGATTATCCCTGAGGTAGTCTAGGGTTGTTTTGGCGGGAATTTAATGGCGAAAGTGGACATTAAGTCGGCTTTTCGCTTATTGCCGGTACACCCTTCTGCTTTTAGTTCACTTAGTTTTCATTTTCAGCGTTCTTTTTATTTTGATAAGTGTTTTCTTTCTTCCTTTCTAGAATGGGTGGTCGCAGTAAGTAACATGTGGGGATCTGTAACGCATTATTTGGATGATTTTTTGTTTATGGGTCCGGCTGACTCTGGCTTGTTCAGATCTTTTGAATTCCTTTTTTTCTATTTGTTCAGAGTTTGGTGTCCCTTTAGCGGTAGATAAGACTGTTTATTCGGTTAATTGTTTAGAGTATTTCGGAATTGTTATTGACTCTGTGAAGGGTGAGTTTCGTCTCCTGGTTCAGAAGGTAGCCAAGATATGCTCTGTTGTAGGAATGTTGTTAAGTAAAAGAAAAGCAACAGTGAAGGAGATCCAGTCCTTGTTGGATCTTTTAGCATTTGCTTCTAGGGTTATGCCAATGGGTCGTGTTTTCTGTCGGCAGTTGGTGGCTAGAGTTTTGGGTCTGCATAATCCAGTTTTTCATGTGCGTCTGTGCAGGGAAGTTAAGGAGAATTTGTCCATCTGGTTAGAATTTTTTCAGCAATATAATGGTTGTTCTTATTGGCAGGAAGAATTTGTCTTGGCTCCTGCTTTGGAGTTGTTTACGGATGCGGCTGGTTCCTGTGGCTTTGGAGCATATTGGAAGGGTCACTGGTGTGCGTCAAAATGGCATCCATCTTGGGTTGCACATGGAGTAACAAAGAATAATTGTTTTACTGGAATTGCTCCCTGTCGTGGTGTCCTTGGTTTATGGGGTAGGTTTTTCTCTAATAAAAGGATTTTTCTGCATAATGATAAAGGAGTTTTGATCGCGGGTAATAGTTTGTCGTCCAAGTGTCTATTAGTTGTTAAATTGTTACGTCAGTAAGTTGTTCTTAGTTTGAAATTAAATATTTTGGTTAAATCTAGGCATATTCCGGGTATGGATAATTCTATTGCCGACTCGCTCTCTCGTTTTCAGTTTCAGACTTTTCGCACGTTGGCAAGCGGGGCCGACCTAGAGGGGGAATTGTGCCCTCCATATCTGTGGAATCTGATTTGGTCTTAAGGATGTCATACTTGCAGTCTTCGGTGGCTCCGGATACTTGGTTGGATTATGTTCGTTCATGGGGTAAGTGGTGCAGTTTTGCGAAGTTTAGGGGTTGGTCCCCTTTTGTAGGAAATTAATTTTTAGGCTTTATCCTTCTGTATGTCGCTTTTTTGGGAGCAATTGGCGCATTCGACGGTTGTGAGGGTTTGTCTGGGGTTTAATTTTTTCTTAGGGTTTTGGGTGTTCCTGCATTTTTGGATTATTTCTTTGTTAAGCAAATCTTGAAGGGTTATAAGGCAGGAAATTGTTATCCTGATAGCAGGTGGCCTATTTCTCAGTTTGTTATCAGCTCTATGTCATGTGACGTATGCGGTTTGCTTTGATGCTTATAAAGGCTTTTTTACGAGCATGTTTTTTGGTGCTTTCCGGATCAGTGAGCTCCTTCCGAAGAACAGAGGGTCTGGTGCTGGTCTGGCCTCGGAAAACGTACATGTGCATCGTAACTATGTTTTGTTTTTTCTCCAAAACTCTAAGACGGATCGTTCAGGTAGGGATGCGTGGGTCCGTGTGGGCAGAACCCAGTCGGGTGGAATCTGCCCGGTAAGTATGTTATCCCGTTATTGGCAATGTAGGCCATCGGGTAGTGTTCTGTTTTTTATTCATGCTGATTCTTCCCCAGTAACACAATATCAGTTCAAAGCAGTTTTGTCCAAATGCTTGCGAGAATTGGGTTTGCAGGAATTTAATTTTGTCACACTCATCCAGGATCGGGGTGGCAACTAGGGCTGTGCGGTCTGGTCTGCGTGAATCGCTGATTCAAAGAATGGGAAGATGGTCTTCTAATTGCTTTACGCTTTATATTCGTCCATCTCTTCGGGTTGTCTAATGCTATGTTTTTTTCTATAGTTTTCACAGGAATCACCGTATGGATCGTCGGCACTGGGCCCACAGAAGAGCGCTAGGAAGATCATACGGTTATAATCTTTCATGCTCAAAAGATGAAGTTCATATTTATTGCACCGGGGTTAGGGAACTTCGGTGGGACAGAGTGATGGATGTACTTTTAGAAATGTGTTCATTGTATCCGGATGTTATTATTTTTCATGCGGGCGGCAATGATGTGGTCAAGGCACGCACTATTGATTTAGTACCATGACCATGGTTGGAACCAGACGGTTGTTTCCCGACTCCAGTCTGGTTTTCTCTGAAATGGTTCCTCGTTTATTATGGTTATCGTATGCGAATTTTAAGTATTTAGATAAAATTAGGATTCGCATAAATAGAATTATGGCTCATTTTATGCCTCTAGTGTGGGGATATTCTTTTAGACAAATGGACTTGGAAGGAGGTGTGCCCAGCTCTTATTTTTTTACATAAAATACATCTTTCGGATATTGGTTTGGATATCTTTAATTTGGACTTGCAAGCTATGATCGAGTTAGCTGTTGGTGAGGCCCATGCCTCCTGTGTAGGTGGCATGGTCCGGTGGGTAAGGTCACTCACAGCAAGTGGTGAGCGGACGAGATGATGTAGGTATTTAGGCCGAGCTTATGGCTGGTCTAATTCAGTGGTTAAGTTAATTTAAGTTATATGGTTAATGTTTGAGCTATTCTATTAACTTAAACCTAGTGACCTTAATTAAAATAAAATAAAAACCACACATGGACACATGATAATTATGGATAAAATTAGGCCACGGACAACTTTGGCCATGGCCTAATTTTATCCATAATTATCATGTGTCCATGTGTGGTTTTTATTTTATTTTAATTAAGGTTACTAGGTTTAAGTTAATCAGATAAGGTTTAAATATGATCTATAATCCCATGGGCCCTAAACAACAGCCCGTCACCTCTCCTGACAGGTCTATTTTACTAATTACTTGTATTCCTCAAGTAATAACAATTCCGGAGCATTTTTCATATAACTTTATGTTGTGCTGTCCCTCTACTAATTATTTTAGAGGTTTATTAATGAGTTGCCATCAGTCTGCAGTAAAGGTCTATCTGGATGTTAACATTTAGGAGTGTGTCCCTGCATAGTCTGACACTATCCAATCAGTGCTGCCAGTGTCAGACTGTTCAGGGAAACCCCCCAACTGGTAACACCCATCTGGACCTCCATTACAAACTGTTAGCAAATCATTTATAGCTTCTAGAAGGAATCATAAAGAAATGGTACAACAAAGTCAAAAGAATAGATGCTCAAGAGATATTGAATGATGAAGAATGCAAGTAGTTATTAACAGACATGTCAAGAGAGGATAATGGGTCCTCTGTAAAGCACATTGTTTGGTAGGGATGTGCTACTTCACAAGCTCATAAAAAAGCCTGTCTGACCAACATTTTTTATACACAATTTTACAATTTCCCGACCTGAACCTTACTTACAGGTCAACACAAATGGACATTGTCCATGCACATGAAGAAGATCTGTGTTACTCATCTCTCTGTAGAAAGTCTTCAGATCATATGATCACTTTTACAGTAGTGCTGATATTAGCAGTATAATGT
The DNA here is from genome assembly GCF_014858855.1 of Bufo gargarizans. Classification (NCBI taxonomy): domain Eukaryota; kingdom Metazoa; phylum Chordata; class Amphibia; order Anura; family Bufonidae; genus Bufo; species Bufo gargarizans. The sequence goes on along the minus strand of NC_058083.1, from coordinate 287,426,555 downwards.
GTAGAATTAAGGACTTGGTATAAACTGTTGTTTTCTCACGTTTCATACGATTCACTATTTAGGCCTCTTGCACACAAACGTGTGCTGCGGACCGCAAATTGCGATCCGCAATGCACGGGCACCGACTGTGGGCCAACCGCATGCGGTTCGCAGACCCATTCACTTAATTGGGGTCCGCGATCCGTCCGTTCCGCAAAAATATAGGACAAGTTCTATCTTTTTGCGGAACGGAACCACGGAACAGAACCCCATGAAAGCACTCTGTAGTGCTTCCGTTCCATTCCGCATCTCCAGGTTTGCGGACAGATTCAAGTGAATGGGTCCGAATCCGTGATGCGGAATGCACATGGCCGGTGTCCCATGTATTGCGGGCCACAATACGGCCACGAGGGACACACGTTTGTGTGCAAGAGGTCTTAGGCATCCAATCTGTACAGAAGATTGGCAGGTCGGTGGACAGAGCTGCACTATGCACGTGCGATATATGAGTAGTCTACTAACATTACAATATAGCGCAATATACAGGTCCTTCTCAAAAAATTAGCATATTGTGATAAAGTTCATTATTTTCTGTAATGTACTGATAAACATTAGACTTTCATATATTTTAGATTCATTAGACACCAACTGAAGTAGTTCAAGCCTTTTATTGTTTTAATATTGATGATTTTGGCATACAGCTCATGAAAACCCAAAATTCCTATCTCAAAAAATTAGCATATCATGAAAAGGTTCTCTAAACGAGCTATTAACCTAATCATCTGAATCAACTAATTAACTCTAAACACCTGCAAAAGATTCCTGAGGCTTTTAAAAACTCCCAGCCTGGTTCATTACTCAAAACCGCAATCATGGGTAAGACTGCCGACCTGACTGCTGTCCAGAAGGCCATCATTGACACCCTCAAGCAAGAGGGTAAGACACAGAAAGAAATTTCTGAACGAATAGGCTGTTCCCAGAGTGCTGTATCAAGGCACCTCAGTGGGAAGTCTGTGGGAAGGAAAAAGTGTGGCAGAAAACGCTGCACAACGAGAAGAGGTGACCGGACCCTGAGGAAGATTGTGGAGAAGGACCGATTCCAGACCTTGGGGGACCTGCGGAAGCAGTGGACTGAGTCTGGAGTAGAAACATCCAGAGCCACCGTGTACAGGCGTGTGCAGGAAATAAGCTACAGGTGCCGCATTCCCCAGGTCAAGCCACTTTTGAACCAGAAACAGTGGCAGAAGCGCCTGACCTGGGCTACAGAGAAGCAGCACTGGACTGTTGCTCAGTGGTCCAAAGTACTTTTTTCGGATGAAAGCTAATTTTGCATGTCATTCGGAAATCAAGGTGCCAGAGTCTGGAGGAAGACTGGGGAGAGGGAAATGCCAAAATGCCTGAAGTCCAGTGTCAAGTACCCACAGTCAGTGATGGTCTGGGGTGCCATGTCAGCTGCTGGTGTTGGTCCACTGTGTTTTATCAAGGGCAGGGTCAATGCAGCTAGCTATCAGGAGATTTTGGAGCACTTCATGCTTCCATCTGCTGAAAAGCTTTATGGAGATGAAGATTTCATTTTTCAGCACGACATGGCACCTGCTCACAGTGCCAAAACCACTGGTAAATGGTTTACTGACCATGGTATTACTGTGCTCAATTGGCCTGCCAACTCTCCTGACCTGAACCCCATAGAGAATCTGTGGGATATTGGGAAGAGAAAGTTGAGAGACGCAAGACCCAACACTCTGGATGAGCTTAAGGCCGCTATCGAAGCATCCTGGGCCTCCATAACACCTCAGCAGTGCCACAGGCTGATTGCCTCCATGCCACGCCGCATTGAAGCAGTCATTTCTGCAAAAGGATTCCCGACCAAGTATTGAGTGCATAACTGAACATAATTATTTGAAGGTTGACTTTTTTTGTATTAAAAACACTTTTCTTTTATTGGTCGGATGAAATATGCTAATTTTCTGAGATAGGAAATTTGGGTTTTCATGAGCTGTATGCCAAAATCATCAATATTAAAACAATATAAGGCTTGAACTACTTCAGTTGTGTGTAATGAATCTAAAATATATGAAAGTCTAATGTTTATCAGTACATTACAGAAAATAATGAACTTTATCACAATATGCTAATTTTTTTAGAAGGACCTGTATGACAATAAGACAGATACTGTGTGTTTCATTTCATATATAACCATTTTAACTGCAGAGCAGGGACCTTTCTCCATCAACTTTTCCATTACAAAATCAAATTGTCTCTTTACTACTTGGTGGTCAATGACTCAGGTATAATTAAAAGGTCTTTGCTCTTGCTTAGTTTGCACTAATCCAAAGGAACAGCGTGTTAACAATTTTAATGGTTTCTCACTAACAGATAGATACAAATTCCAAGACATTTGGGTGGATATAGTCAATATAGTCACAAGGTTGTGTAATTGGAGGACAGATTTCCATGAGAAGTCTCTTCTCAGTAACTACAGTGGATATAACAAGTCTACACACCGCTGTTAAAATGTCAGGTTTCTGTGATGTAAAACAATGAGACAAAGATAAATCATTTCAGAACTTTTTCCACTTTTAATGCGACCTATAAACTGTACAACTCAATTTAAAAACAAACTGAAATCTTTTAGGTGGAGGGAAGAAAACAAAAAAATATATAATAATATATGTCTGCATAAGTGTGCACACCCTCTTATAACTGGGGATGTAGCTGTGTTCAGAATTAAGCAATCACATTTAAAATCATGTTTAATAGGAGTCAGCATACACCGGCCATCATTTAAAGTGCCTCTGATTAACCCCAAATAAAGTTCAGCTGCTCTAGTTTGTCTTTCCTGAAATTTTCTTAGTCGCATCCCACAGCAAAAGCCATGGTCCACAGAGAGCTTCCAAAACATCAGAGGGATCTCATTGTTAAAAAGTATCAGTTAGGAGAAGGGTACAAAAGAATTTCCAAGGAATTAGATATACCATGGAACACAGTGAAGACAGTTATCATAAAGTGGAGAAAATATGGCACAACAGTGACATTACTGGACGTCCCTCCAAAATTGATGAAAAGATGAGAAGAAAACTGGTCTGGGAGGCTACCAAGAGGCCTACAGCAACATTAAAGGAGCTGCAGGAATATCTGGCAAGTACTGGCTGTGTGGTACATGTGACAACAATCTCCCGTATTCTTCGTATGTCTGGGCTATGGGGTAGAGTGGCAAGACGAAAGCCTTTTCTTACGAAGAAAAATATCCAAACCAGGCTACATTTTGCAAAAACACATCTAAAGTCTCCCAAAAGCATGTGGGAAAAGGTGTTATGGTCTGATGAAACTAAGGTTGAACTTCTTGGCCCTAATTCCAAAAGATATACCCATAGTGAAGCATGGTGGTGGCAGCATCATGGTTTGGGGCTGTTTTTCTTCAATTGGGACTGGGGCCTTAGTTAAGCTAGAGGGAATTATGAACAGTTCCAAATACCAGTCAATATTGGCACAAAACCTTCAGGCTTCTTCTAGAAAGCTGAACATGAAGAGGAACTTCATCGTTCAGCATGACAACGACCCAAAGCATACATCTCAATCAACAAAGGAATGGCTTCACCGGAAGAAGATTAACGTTTTGGAATGGCCCGGCCAGAGCCCAGACCTGAATCCGATTGAAAATCTGTGGAGTGATCTGAAGAGGACTGTGCACAGGAGATGCCCTCGCAATCTGACAGATTTGGAGTGTTTTTGCAAAAAAAAAAAAAAAAGAGTGGGCAAATCTTGCCAAGTCAAAATGTGCCATGCTGATAGACTCATACCCAAAAAGACTGAGTGCTGTAATAAAATCAAAAGGTGCTTCAACAAAGTATTAGTTTAAGGGTGTGCACATTTATGCAGCCATATTATTTTATTTTTATATTTTTTCTTCCCTCTACCTAAAAGATTTCAGTTTGTTTTTCAATTGAGTTGTACAGTTTATAGGTCACATTAAAGGTAGAATAAGTAGCAACATATCGTGCAGTGCCACATAATATCTGAATAAACACTACCATACAGTGCTCAAATATATAAATATACAGTGACCAACCTCGCCACGGTGTTTTGGAGGGGGCTGTTTAAAAGCCTCTTGCCTCAGGATTATGGCCCATGCTAACTTTTGAACCCCTGAACCTATTCAAGTGAATTTTGGATAGGTTTGTCCCCCAAGTTATACTGTTTAAATTGATGTAAGTTATATGTATGGACAATGTAACCTCACAAAGTTGTAACAATTTATAATAAGTGTAACTTGTCAGCTTGGGAGGAATATGCTGGGTGTGGTTCTATTGTCCCATTGTGTGTTTAAATGGTGATGTCTGTCCTGTTGTCTCCACATGTGTATTGGTGATCTCCCTTTTGTCCTGAGAGATAATTGGATTGCCTTCGGTTGTCTCTGGGACAGAGAGGAGGGAACCATGATGCATTGTGGGGATGTGTTGTATCTGTTCTGTGTCGCAGTCTCCCTTCTGGTCCTCTAGGGGGCGGGAACGATTGGTTGCTGTACTTGCATTGTGTGTGTTATAAGGTATTGATTGGTTGGATTTCAAAACCCTGTGGGCAGTACTATGTATGTTTCTTATGAATAAAAGAGGCTGTACTTGAAGTACAGTCAGAGCACTGCTTGACCCTCAACACGGAGCCTTGTCTCGTAATTGGGGGGATTGATTCCCTGTATGCTGTTGGAGACTGATTGCCAGGAGTGTAAGCCGATTGTATGCTTTTCCTGTTCGTCTGTCGGCAGCTATTTGCGAGGTTCCAGTTTGGAGTGCTATTTTGTATCCAGTTCGGGAGGATGGTGTTCTGCAGTAGCTGTGCCTGTCTCTCAGAAAGGGGCATATCGCCTAAACGGATTTTAACCCCTTGTCTGCTGAAACGGTCCATTACAGTGACTAAATAACGCTCCACACAAAAAGTAATCTAATATTGCTATCCACTTCCTACAAAATACTGTTGTACAATAACTGTTGAGATTTCTGGTGGTCACAAGCTTCGGGTGCCTGGCCATCAGCTAGTGCACCCTGAGCTGTATTCTAATAGTTTGCACATAGAGGTGGGGCCACTCCACAAAAGAAACCCTTTTGCTGGTCCCACTTCCTGCTTTAACTGATGTAATGTCTTTCCTGGCCTGTGCGACAAGTCAAATTCAGCAGCATCCGGCTCAAATGAAGTGCATAGATGAAGCCAAGACCTGTATATGTCACTGTATTGTACATGCGCCAGATGCCGTTGAGGTGGCTTGTGATTTTTACCAGGCCTGTGGGACATCAGTCAAGCCAGTCCAGCGTGGCTTCTGAAGAGTGACTCCTGGAATTGTTCAAAATATAGAAGGACATCACTGTGAACCTGTTCCAGGGTAATACGTTAGTAGAGGTTTGGGCTATTATATTAGCATATTCATTTATTGGCATTTCTCAACGCCATGTGTCCTAACAGAGTAAAGGTAATGGACCGATGTGTAAGGTAATTATTTGAAACGAACCAAACATTCTCGATGATTGCATGATCGTCATTAAAGATTAGGGCTGCGTCTACATCAGGTGATCGCTAGCACTTTTTGCACAGGCCAACTATCGGGAACAAGCTTTTATACAAATTCTCATCCCCAATAATCAGACCGTGTAAAAGAACCATAAGGCTAGAAATACTCAAGACCCTTTTCATGCAGTTATTTGGATCCAACAGGAAGGATAAGACCTTCCCTTATATTTCCCGTTCCTTTTGAATCTACTCCTCCCTTTGTGACCAAAACTGCACCAAAAACTGCATGTGTAACTCTTAAAGTGCAACCTCTGCTCTATTCTATTCTATATCCTTCTGTGAAGGCTTATGAATTTGTCAGAGATTCATGTGCCAAGAAAAAAAAGACAGAAGTACTTTAGCAGGAAACTCTTATTATTACAAAGTCAGCATAATGCTGGAAAGCTGTCGGGTTTGGCAAGATGGAAAGAACATTTCTTTGTAATATATATTAGCAATAAAACATCTAGATGTATTAGTATCAGTTTTCAATTTAACAATGGAAAACCAAAAATAAAGTTTTTTACAATCTTGTCTCAATACTGCTGTACACCTATACAACGAACAGAAAAATGGGCAGAATGGTGTAAAATAAAATAAAAATTACTCATCTCCCCAATCCCCCACTGCTGCCCTTCCAAGGCTTACCCGGTTCCTGCTGGCCGCTACTCGACACATGAAATGGTGTAAGATGTTCATTCAGCCAATCACTCTCTGCAGCAGTGACCCACCTCAGCCAGCAGAGACCAGCAGGGACAAGGTAAGCACTGGAACAGCAGCAGCAGGAGATTGGTAAGGTGAGTAATGCTTCTTTTTTTTTTTTCTTTTTCTTTTACACCATTCTGTCCCTTATCTAAAAAAAATACTTTCAAGCTGGATATCCCTTTTAAAATAGTAGAAGCGCTAGGCACCCACTGTATGGTCCCCAAACTGGAAGTGGGGCTTGTTGTACAGCATGTCTGAGGTACATATGTACGGCACCCTAAGGAATAAAGCTATGTCAGCTGCTCCCCTGCAATGAGTATTTGGAGTAGATGCTCTTGGCCATTACTGACTGGAGCTTGTGGTAGAATATACACTAATATTATTGACCATGGCAACTCATTCTATCTTACTGGTTAAACTGGTAAATTGGGATTATGTAATAACATGGCTCACTAGTGTACTATTGTGCAACATAGTGCTCAAACCCATAGCAGTATGCTCATTATTCTTAATTATACCAAATGCAGAGATTATAGGAAACAGGCTGTTATTTTTCTGTTATAGTCTATGGTAATAAATTTCATCAGATAGCTGGTGGTATAGGGCATATACTGGAATTGTCTGCTCTTGTACGGCCAAGGTAAATGGACATCTTGTAGGTATGATATACGGTACTCCTTGGAGTCAGAGAATAAATAGAAGACGTGCATAATGCAAGAGGATAAGGGAAAACTTGATAGCAGTAATGTGAGCCAGTAAAGGGCAGCTTAGACTGACATGCACTGTGTTAGTCATATACAACATAGAAATTCTGTAGTAAAAAGGCACAACTTCCAACAAACATTTATGATTGGATAGAATTAAAAGGAACCAATTCACCATATGTGCAATTAATACGAATGATTATCCTTAAAGAAACATGGAGGTCACCTCAGCAGTTATTCCATTCTATAGTAAACCTGTGGTGTGAATAAGGGTTTGTTCCACCTACACTATTTTAGGCCTTTTTCTACAAGATTTAACTTCACAAAAAGTTATCCTCACAGCTCTTTATTAACATGACTATGCCATATTTCTATATCAACAGGCCATACCAGTTTCCCTCGAATTGCTATATGATATAATGTTAAAAAGAAGCAGAACATTAGTCACATTGCCTCTTATCATTCTGCCCTGGTGACTTGTACTTTTTGCTATCTGCAAGTATCACACACAGAGCTGGGAGGAATCCCATCTGTTTATCTCATCCAAATGTACAGTCGGAGTCACATGTATTAAATGGAGCAGCTATTTATTAGCTATGCCCAAACATTAGTGTCACATAAAAAATAAAGATTCAAAACAGTTTCAAAGAAAAAAATAGGGATTTTGCCCCCCAAAAATACAGCTGGTCAACTAATTTTACAGGAATACAGTAGAATTATGCAATTATTCTATTCATGAAGTACAACATATAAATAAAAATATCAGGGGTCATTTATTAGAACTGGCGTTTTAGACGCCAGTCTTAATAACCCCTGCATTGGAGGTGGATCCGCAGAACTCTACATAACGTCAGTGCATCCACCACCGGTCTAAATCTACGCCAGCTTCCTTGCTGGAGTAGATTTAGAACATTTTCTATGCCTAAAACGGGCGTAGAAAATGATAAATGAGATGGGCCTGGCCTCCCGCTCCCTTTTTTAGACCTGGCGTGAGCGGTGAAAAGTCGCAGATTGCGGTGCAAATAATCTTTGCGCCTCAATCTGCGACAAATATACATCAGAAAACTGGCATATATTAGTTTGCAAATTACCCCCATCATCTATAATGTAGATATCAAATTGGTGATGGCATCATGACTAAAATGACTATGATCAGTACAGTAGTTCTCCATACTTACATGAAAGGCTATAAATGCTGTGCATAAAAAGCACAAAATGCAGTGCACAAATTGTACCAGTATACAAAAAAAACATAAAATGCTTTGCACAAAATGTACCAGTATACTAAAACTAAAATATAAAATGCTGTGCACAAAATGTACCAGTATACAAAAAACCCCATAAAATGCTGTGCACAAAATGTACCAGCATACTAAAAAACACAAAATGCTGTGCACAAATTGTACCAGTATACTAAAAAAATAAAATAAAATGCTGTGCACAAAATGTACGAGCATACTAAAAAACACAAAATGCTGTGCACAAAATGTACGAGCATACTAAAAAACACAAAATGCTGTGCACAAATTGTACCAGTATACTAAAAAAATAAAATAAAATGCTGTGCACAAAATGTACGAGCATACTAAAAAACACAAAATGCTGTGCACAAAATGTACGAGCATACTAAAAAACACAAAATGCTGTGCACAAATTGTAACAGCATACTAAAAAAATTAAATAAAATGCTGTGCACAAAATGTACGAGCATACTAAAAAACACAAAATGCTGTGCACAAAATGTACGAGCATACTAAAAAACACAAAATGCTGTGCACAAAACGTACCTGCATACAAAAAAACACAAAATGCTGTGCATAATATGTACCAGTATCCCAAAACAAAAGCAGCATACAAATATTACGGTACAATAAATGTGTGGTTTTACGGGTTATATGGGTGATAGTTGGGATACTGCTATATCATGATACTTGGCCAAAAATAGGAACGTCTTTATTTTTGACAAGGGCATTTAAGGAAAACTTCAGTATATGGGATGTGTATGTCACAGTTCATACAATATAATATGGTAGAATAAAGGGAAGCTTATAACACAATTTCTCACCGTACCAATCAGGGCAAACTATGTTGGAATCACTGTCTTTTGCTAGTCAATGGTTATTCTGGGCTGCCATAGGGAATTTTCTGCAGGTGGTAAAAGCAAATACTAGATAACTACATATGGTCTACAATAATGGAACCAATGTGTATTCAAATATGTGTAACCTTTTTTTAAACTATTTTTAATTATTCCTGTTGAAGAAGAGAATACATCAAGAAAATCCCTTATTTTACATTATAGGACCTACTGGGATGTAACATTAAAGGGGTTATCCCACGAAAAGTATTATTATGCAATGAATAGGACATTTGAAAAAGTATTATTGCAATGTACATGCAATAAAAATATTGATAGTTTTTTATGTGCGTTACATTTTCTCCTTTGGTAGCGCCCCCTGCTGTGTATCTTCTTCTGCATTCAGTGGTGGACTAACATGCTCAGTAGCTTCCCTGGTTCCTTCCCTCAGTGCTGAAGTAATAATCTCTTAGTGAAGCGGCCCAGACAATGTTCATTCATTCACTCCTACTTCAAAATTCACAGAAATATACAGCTACATCTCTTTCTAGACTGTGGAGAAGGAAATCATGTGGGCATTGCATACCATATGTATCTCTAGGGTGTTATGTGAGGGACTATATTTTATGCAGAGGGGGAAGGGGTTAACAAGAGCTAACTGCAATGCATCCTAGGAGATACAGGCGCTTGATGAGCTGCTGTCCACCCACAGAAAGGCAAGCAAATCCTCCAAGTATGTGATTAAAAAAGTTTTAAATTTGTGGAATAACCCCTTAAAAATAAGTATTCACTTCATATGAAGCTGTGTGTCAAAAAAGTATTATAGCAGTGATACCTTTATAAGCCAACCAGAAAAAAATATATAAAAATATATATATTTACAGATCTATATTTGTTAGATGGTGGTACAACAGTTGATCACCATGGAGTGCAGGCTGTCGGACCCCAACAATCAGCTAGTAGGTCATCATTTAGGTAGGTCATCATTTAGTAAAAGCTGGACAACCCCCTTTAAAGCAGCTCAGCTCCCACTGAATCTGTAACATATCCATAGTCACAGGTGCACATTCATAAAGCTAGCATGCCGACAGCAAACAAAAATGTATGGCAGCACACTATTACACATGCAAGCAATAGAACTAAGGATTAGGGATTATTTTGGATTAAAGTGGTACTATACCTACTATCAAATAGTGTCTTAACATGGGGGGGTTCGGATCGGCAAGACCCGGGCACGGCATCGATGGGCCCACATACTGCGGCGGGGCACGGGAGGGCATAGTTCCCTGCCCCGCTGCCGATCACTGCCATAGGCTTTAGGCCTAGTAGGCCTGAGGACTATGTGGTAGTATAATCCCGGAGCAGGCGTGCGTGATGACATCATTGCACGCCTGCGCCGGGACGCAGGACAATGAAATATACATGCCTGCGACCTGCCCCACCATCCCGGACACAGGTAAGTATTAGATTTTATTAGTTTTTATTTTCTATGTGTGCGAACTTTGGGGGGCAGAGGAGGACAATCCAATTTTTGTTTGCGGTCTGAATGCTAGCTTTATGGATGTGCACCTGTGATTATGGATGTGCTAGTCTAAATTTTATTGCAGTATGTTTGGATGGGTAGCCCCTTCCTTTAGATTGAGCACTCCCCGCACATCTGCCCAGGACTTCTGAGCAGAGTATATATGTAGCTGGTTCCTACACCGCCCTGAACATTGTAGGGTTAGGTCAAGCCCAGGAGAGGCAGTTATGTTAGTGTTAGGGACCCATCTGCAGAAGCCACCTTGACGCCTGGTAGATGGGCCCGACACACGTTTGATCAAAAATGTGCACAAAGAGCTTCCATTTTTTATGTATAGTAGGTATAATACCACTTTAATCCAGAATAATCCCTAATCCTTAGTTCTATTGCAGGGATGGCCAACCTGCGGCTGTCCAGCTGCTGTAAAACTACTATTCCCACCATGCCCTGCTGTAAGCTGATAGCTTAAGGCAGTCTGTGTATGCTGGGAGTTGTAGTTTTGCAACAGCTGGAGAGCCTCAGGTTGGCCACCCCTGTTCTATTGCTTGCATGTGCAATGGTGTGCTACCATACGTTTTTGTTTGCTGTCTGAATCTGTAACATGTAAGGCCACCTTTAAATGTACTTATCTCTCAGTCATTTAGAACCCTTTTTTTTTTTTTTGCTGTACCTTGTATAAGAATATTCTTATGGTTACACTACACAAAAAGTTTACCCCTCTACAGCCCCATTAATCTAAATAAACTCATGAAAAGTTCAGACTTTCAGTCGTCCATTACAAATCATTTATCAAGTTAACGCCCTTTTGGTCTTGTAAATTTGAGATTTTTTTTTCTTGACAATTACAGGCAAAGTACAATGCTCATTTTTGCTAACTTGGCCCTTCCAGGAATACAGCCAACTCTTTTGTATCTTTCCAGAACACTGTTATGCTCCTGTTACTAGTTGTTTATAAGGCGAGAAGAGCCAAGAAAGGCCCCACCAGAAACCATGGCGAAATTCTAACTGCCTTGTGGTTTCATTTAAATAAATAGATTGGATTTAATACCTGTGTAGAATATATAAAATGTCTTACTTAGGCTACTTTCACACTAGCGTTCGGGTTTCCGTTCGTGAGCTCCGTTTGAAGGAGCTCACGAGCGGACCCGAACGCAGCCGTCCAGCCCTGATGCAGTCTGAATGGAGGCGGATCCGCTCAGACTGCATCAGTCTGGCGGCGTTCAGCCTCCGCTCCGCTCGCCTCCGCACGGACAGGCGGACAGCTGAACGCTGCTTGCAGCGTTCGGGTGTCCGCCTGGCCGTTCGGAGGCGTGCGGATCCGTGCGGATCCGTCCAGACTTTCAATGTAAGTCAATGGGGACGGATCCGTTTGAAGATGCCACAATGTGGCTCAATCTTCAAGCGGATCCGTCCCCCATTGACTTTACATTGAAAGTCTGGACGGATCCGTCCCAGGCTATTTTCACACTTAGCTTTTTTTTGCTAATATAATGCAGACGGATCCGTTCTGAACGGAGCCTCCGTCTGCATTATTATGAGCGGATCCGTTCAGAACGGATCCGCCCGAACGCTAGTGTGAAAGTAGCCTTATGCATATTTTGTAACAAAGTATAAACCATTTGAATGTTAACATTTTTCTATGTATGATCTCTCTGGGTAAGAGTAGAAAGTGGTAAAATAGCTGTGGTCACACAACCTGTACCGTAGCTATACTACACTATGTATTAAAGCTCATCTAAAGATATTGACAGAAGCAATAGACAAAAACTAATTTTATCACGGAAACACATTTTCTACAATCCATACCACCTAATTTAGAACTTTTCAGACCACTGGCCCTAATCTAAGATTAAAGGGGTTCTGCAGTTTGTTTAAACTGATGATCTATCCTCTGGATAGATCATCAGCATCTGATAGGCGGGGGTCTGACACCCGGGATCCCTGCCGATCAGCTGTTTGAGCAGGCAGCGGCGCTCCAGTAGTGCCGCAGCCTTCTCACTGTTTACCGCAGGCCCAGTGACGTCACGACTAGTATGACTGGCCTGGGCGCGACTGAGCTCCGTTCCCTTGAACGGAGCTTAGCCCTGCCAAGGCCAGTTGATACAAGTCGGAACGTCATTTGGCCAGCGGTAAACAGTGAGAAGGCCACGCCGCTGCCTTCTCAAACAGCTGATCGGCGGGAGTCCAGAGGATAGATCATCAGTTTAAACAAAGTGCAGAACCCCTTTAATTATGCTATATTCCAAACTGAATTTGCATATGTAGCAAAAAGTATTCAGTTCTCAACCCTTCACACAAGGTTACTCTATCTGAACCATGACTGGGTTACTGAAATAAATATGTGATACTAGACACTGAGTCATCATCTATGAGGTATAGTCCATGTAGTCCAGGAAGTTTAATGTGACATTAGAACACTTGGAGACGGTGTTTTGGCATAGAAGAATTATGATTCATACACACTTCATGAACTAACATAAAAATAGCTTAATTTGAAGGTCACGGCTTATCTGGTTTGAAGAGAAATGGAAATAAGAATTCTCCTAGCCAAAACGAGGGACTTAAAGGAGTTGGTGCACAGCCACAAAAAATGGTAGAAAAATGGGCATTAAAAATATCCCTCTTGAATTATATGGGGGCCATTGGTCCATGAAAACGGCCAAAAATAGGAAAGTCCTATTTTTGATGGCTTCTATTCACCGGCTATTTGAGTAGGCCCATTGCCTTCATTGGTTCTGAAAACAGACGTGTTACAGACATTTTTCCCTGTCATGTATAAATCAGATATCATGTACAGTGGCAATGTCTTTCTAACATAGCTAGAACCAGCCCTGTATCTCACATGGATCCAGAACTTCCTCCATTGATTGTTCAAATTGCTCTGCTACATTTATTTCATGCTGGCAGCTCAGGTGGCATGTCCTTTCTGCTACAGTTCTTCCAATCACTGCTTGGGGACGTGTGATTTCTGCTGCTGCTCTCTTCCTGTAACTGTCCCAGCTTCTAAGGGTACTTTCACACTAGCCGCAGACAGATGCTGTGAAAATAGCCTAACACTAGATATGGCTAGTGGTAGTTCAAGGATGGAACTGTGCATGTGTGTCAGCAAGGGGGACAACGAAATAAGGAGAACAAACAAGAGGTGGTGCTTTAAGGCTTATTCCCAAACAAGAAAGATGATCGCCACTACTCAAAAGTGCCATCAACACAGCAAGCTTCTGGGATCCTGTGAGCCACAACCCCGAACCTTCTGGGTGGTGCTCAGTGGTAAGCAGAAACAGCAACTTACAGATACAGCCATTGTTTTTTGAGACAGGATAGTCACTTTAACACAATTTGTTGTATTACTGTACTGTGCTTTTGTTGCATTAACATGCCAGTCAAAATAACAGTGGCCACATCTGTAACATACAACATGGGAAGACCCATGAAACCTCACCCCACGATCCTTTATTTGGTCTGGAAAAACGTAAGTGTTATAATATGGTTCTTTGGATTTTAGCAAATTGTAGAGAAAAAGAAAATTAGCATTTTTATCATCTGTTCACTGAATTTAGGCAACTATAGCCAACTATAGCCTCAAAAATATATACAAGAACAGAATCTACCCTCAAAACACATATACACATACAGCATCACCCAGGGCAGATTCCCCACCACCATCACCTCACACGGCAGCTGGTTCACTTCGTGCAATTTCCATCAGTTCTAAGTTGCATCACAGGAATTTGCTAAGGGGGTTGTCTGGCCTAACGGCAAAATTGAAGCTCGGCCTGAAAGAGTGCCTTCAGTGGTCACATGGACAAGAATGTCACGTCTTACACATGCTGTTCTTACACATGTGACCACAGAGGCCAATGATCACAGAACCTCATCACTTCCGGTACTGCTGTGACCTAAAGCAGAGGGGATGGGAGCCACGGTGCTGGACTTTAATTTTGCTATTAGGCTGGGCAACCCCTTTAAGGAGTGTCATATTTATTTTCATTTCATTCATTTTTTATGAATAATCTTTTTACTAAAAAACATTTTTTTATATACACAATCTACCACAAAGCATGAAATGCCTTATATAAACATGGGGCTGCTGTAAGATATCAGATGCATTATCACATAAGAATTGAACTAACATTGACAGCTAGAAATTTGCGGAGTTCTGCATGCAGCTTTGGATGCGATCTGAGAAAAAGCTACCATGTGACCAGGCTCCATTAACATCTATTGGACTGACAAATACAGAGCCTGGTTACCTCTGCCGGTCCCATAGAAGTGAATGAAGAGCTGGTCATACATGTGCAGCGCGGCTCCATTCACAAAGTGGAGTGAAGGATCAATAGGGCAAGTGATAAATGATGTTAAAGGGGTTTTACAGTTACAAACAAACACATACAAAAATGACGCCAGCATTGAACGTCACTGCATTATATAAGCCAGATGATGACGTTCCGAGTGCATTTTGGCTCCTCCAGTGTAATTACTATCTGTGACCCACAACCTGTCTTTACATCCCAACACAAGACTCAGGTGGAGTGTCTGTAGCATCAGGTCTCAGCCTTTCTTTCCCCTCCCAGCTCGAATAGCACAGATCCAAGCCTGCTTAAGACCCTGCTGGAGAACCCCACCCTAAGACCCAGCATCATTGCTGGCATCACGTCTATCATGTCTACAGGGGAGGGTCCAGGAGAATGAGCAGAACACCGCCCTCAGAGGCAACGTCATGGTTGATGTTGTGTCTACGGGGCAAAGCCTTACCATGAGTCAGACGTAGACGTGATGTCATCGGGACAGGGAACCCACACAGCAGGAAATGTCACATGACCATGATGGAGTATAGGAAAATGGGGCATTACGGATAAACAGCTACTATTAGTAAGTGATAGTATGTGTCAATTAATGCTGAAGATTAAAAAAAGAAAAAAAAAATGAATACCCCTTTAATGTTGTGATCCTATATATAGGTAATAAATATTGTTAAAGGAATTGTCCCAGCTGGACATTTATGGCATATCTACAGGATGTACATGCATGGCCTGCCCTCTATTCGTGAGAGCACATGACAAGTCTTTGAGATAGGAATGGATCCCAGGGGTAAGACCCGTACCTATCAGACATTTACGCCATATCCTGTAGATATTCAATAAATGTCCCTATGGGACAACCTCATTAAAGGGTTTTATGGGAGTTCAATATTGAGCGCTGCAGTCTCCTTACAGCATACCAAGCACAGCACCGTACAACGGTTGTGCTTGGTATTGTAGCCCAGAGGCTCATTGACTTGGATGGGACTGAGCTACTAATAGCCTATGTGACTGATAAATGTGATGTCACTTGCCTAGGAAAAGGCAGCAGCACTTACCAGAATGAATCCCCACCGATTAGATATTGATTACATATCCTGAGGATAGGCCATCAATATTGAACTCCTGGAAACCCCAGTAAAACAGAACTATAATGCTGCCTTTTATTGCTAGAACAGGTTTGCCTTAGTACATTGTCATTTGCCCGTAAGGCAAGCAAGCCAAACTCCATTTCCAATTGTGGGACTTGTGAATAAGTCTTGGCCATTTTGTTTCTTTAGCTCTTAGTACCATTGCAGTTGCACTCAATTAGATGCAGTTATATGGATCCTGCAAGGTACTATGCAGGTTCTACTGGAATTGGGGGATACTATCGCTCCTTGTGGAGAGCACCTTAATCGGCATGAAGAGGCTTAGGCTACATTCACATGACCGTAAATCGAATACAGCGGCTCACCCCTATCACGTATGGGTAGGTGCTCACCTTCTGGTCCTACCCTCAGGACCCCAAAGAATTCAAAAGGTAATAGGTGAAGTGAGGGGGCACACACACCAGGGAAACAATTGGGAAACAATTGATGGATGAATAATTAATATTTATTACTCTAAAAACACTCCCCTAAAAAGATATATATAAAACATACATAAAATTATATTGATAGCAACCTATAATTGATTTGCATATAAGTCCACTGGTATGGGTAATAATGTCCACTGTTCAGCTGCAGTGCTCTGGATAGTACTATGGGTACAATAAAATAAAGTTCATCCAAATAGTGTCCTAATTCGTACGGTGCTAAAGCACAAAATAGTATGAAGTATCCAGAAGATGGCACCAACGGGTGTATTCAATTTGAATGCAATGGAACAGTACTGCTGACTATATAGCAATGTCCAGTATTAAGAATTGTATGTGTGAATATTTGCACAGATCCTCAGATTACTCACAGTGTCCAGCCGCTTGCAGTCTCCCGGTCTCACCCCTCCTTGTTGCACGGCTGTAGCGCTGATTTTCCAGGTAGCCGAACACGGCCGTCTGTGGCGTCCCACGTGACCTGATGCTCTGGGGTTCCGGGCGGACGCTTCGATGACGTCACTGCTATGCGGCGGTAATTTCAAATCTGATAGCGGATCTCTTGTGCTGGCAACTTGATATTTAGTTTCTTTATCCTTTATTCTTTTGCTTTCCTTGAATCCACGCTCACTCCACAATGGCATTGTTTCCCAATTGTTTCCCTGGTGTGTGTGCCCCCTCACTTCACCTATTACCTTTTGAATTCACATGACCGTATTTTTGGCTCTGCATCCGTTCCGCAATTTTTGCGGAACGGGTGCGGACCCATTCATTTCAATAGGGCCGCAAAAGATGCGGACAGCACACAATGCATTTCTATCATAGGGCCGGCTACATTTACACGGCCGGTATCCGTGTTTTGCAGATCTGCAATTTGCGGACCGCAAAACACATACGGTCGTGTGAATGTTGCCTTATAGCCCATACATGCTCTTCTGAAAGTCTGGGAAGAAGGTATGCAGATGAGCTCTTAATAAGCTCTGTCTCTAATGCCACCAGATGTAAGGCAGCTAACTAACCTATAGGTCATTGTTCAACCCTTGTAGACCTTGAGAAATGACTTGGATATTAAATAAGCCAGCAACCCATCTGCAGACAGCTGGTTCGGGGTGATTGCCCCCATCAGTGCAGACCTGAGAGAATTCTTCCACCAGAGTAGTCTTAAAATTTTAGCCAAAATCTGTAATTTTTTAACCATTACACCAAAAGTGAGGGTAAAAATAAAAATAAAAAACTAGCAGAGTTTGATAGAATGATACATATCCAAGTGTGCTTTGGGTTAGTCGTGGATTTGAATATAAATAATACAATGGTGATTTTATATGCCCTTTCACACAACAGGCTTTAGAGGCAAAGTATCAGATAACAATAGTTCTGTAGTATACCATGCAAGTTCTCCTGGAAGCACTCCAACTTCTACACAAGTGCTGCCATTCCAACAACAAAGCTGCTTTATTGAAGTAAGGAGACTTCATCTTAATTCTGGCAGCGTTGAATGGCTAGTACACACTGGCTGGGGAACAATGAACCAAGAAAAGAGTTACAAATCTCTAGTGACAACTGCACGCAAAGAAAGCGAGCCATGAATTTGGGTTTACTCCTTTCCGCCTGTACATTTCAGCCACACAAAAGAAGTTCTTTATTGCATCCAGGCACAAATAGCCTTTCCCATATGTGGACATGCATACAATTGTGTGCTAGTTACCCTTTCCTTGTTGAAAATTGACCTAAAACGCACCAGGGAAGACCATCAAGAATAAAGGCACCACGATAAAGGAGTAAAAAAAAAAAGTTCCAGGGCATCCCATAGGCTACAGAGCAGAGTATATTAATATTGCTGAAAAGAATGCACCACTGCAGTAATTCATCCAAGCTCTAACCCTCCCCCATCTGTTACCTTTGCTCTACATTAACAGAAAGACAGTCCTTTCAGAAAGCTCTTACTATATGGCACATATAAAACCTTCACAAATCCCATTGTGAGTGGCAGGTTTAAGCAACGAAAGAAAAGTAGCAAGACAAAGTGCCCAAGATGTGGCCTATTTATCCAAGTACAGATAAAAATGTTCTCAGAGAAACCTAATGTGTTCAACAAGGTACAGCTAAAATAATAAAGAATAGCCATTCATTTTAGATCTGAACCCTGCTATCCCTGGACATCAGTTGATGACATCATATACTGTATTTTTCGCACCTGCCCATAAGACGCACCTAGGTTTTTGAGGAGGAAAATAATGCCAGCAACGTAACATCGCTCACTTTGTCACGCGCCTGCTCCATTAATAAAGTGGCAGGAGCATGCGCGTGACGAAATGAGTGACCGGCCAGCCTGCCTGCTACAGTAGTTTCATGATGAGTACTACAGTGGATTGCGATACTGCTGCAGAGGATTGCAATACTTTAACAAAGCTCCCATGCCTACACTTTACATATGAATACTGCTGTGAGTGGGGCCCGGTGTAATAGAGTACAATGACTGCACCGGGCCCCGCCGCGATTCCAACACCAGTTGCCGGCCTTTAGCCCCTGATCCCTCCCCACTGATAGATCGCAAGTCGCGCTGTGCAGCATCGCGGCCGGCAATATATCAGTGTTAGCTAAGTAAACTTTGAGGGAGGGGGGAAATGCGTCTTATGGGGCGAAAAGGTAACTGAAAAATCAGCCGTATATAGCCTAACATCATACAGCCTGGAGAAGTAATGGTGGCTATAATGCCAAGGGACCTGCCAAGTGGATTGAATAATAACTTAAATAATCAAACCCAATTGTTTTCTTTGGTTGTGCCACCACAATCCTCCCGTTTTCTTCCTTTATTGCTCAGGAGAAAGAAGACGTAGGTGCCAGCAGGGCTGGTTTTAGGTTGGATTGCACCCCGTGCAGGATTTTTGGCAGTAATTCAGCTAGATTCCTTAGAGCAGACACTGCCCTATTCCAGTGCATCTATGATGGCAGGTCTGCAGGGTCCAGACAGCTGGCACCTCCAGCTCAGATTTATGTACGCCAGTTGTGTCCTCTGATTTAAGGTGTACCATTGAGCCTCAAGATATCTGACTAGTTCTGGGTGTATACATTTCAATTTTATTCATGTCAATCTTACCACCTAACCGCCATCCTGTTGAACATGAGTTACACATGAGAAGCAGCCTCACCCATTCTGTCACTCCTGTTTCCTGGCAGCTGGTACCTGCCAGCGTTCCCCTCCTCCTACCCGACAGTCCTGGCCACTGGAGTAGCTCTGCTTTACCTCACCTTCCCGCAGGCTAAGGCCTGTCGCTTAGGATATACATATGTGTGCCCTCTGGCTCTTAAATGTTATTCCATCTTTGGTGGCATTTTTGGTGCCTTAAAGACCCCTGAAGGTAGACAACCCCCATAAAGGGCCAACACATGCACCCTAATCTTAACCAGTCAATGGCTGCTCACTTAGGGGTACCTTTAGGCACATCTGAGAACACTAGTTTCCTGCAAAGGAGTGCTTGTTTGCCTGTTCCATGTGCTGCCTTCTGCCTGACTTCTGGATTTGCCCCTTTGCTGTCTGACCTCAGTACTGACCATGTCCTTGTACTGTTTATCAGATCGCACAAACTCTCTCTACCCTGACTATGGTTTTGCCTGACCCCTTGGTGTTCTGCATCGGTTTCTCTTGACACCTCTGGGTCAGAAATCGCTTGAACAGAGCAAGGTGGATTTACATGGGACGATTCTGCAGGCAGCCATCTCCTTCACTGTATGAGGATGAGGGATCGTATCCTTTGTCCTCATACAGAATCATGGTTTCTGAGCAGAAAATCACTGTTTAGACCACACGATCTGCTGCCGGGGAACTATGATCGGGATCACTCGATGAACAGGCGTTTTGCTCGTTCATCAGGTGATTGGCGGCACACTTACATGGGCAGATATCGCGAGCTGTCATTCCTGATAATCTGGACGATCACTGGCTCGAGTAAATGCAGCTTAAGAGGTCATGGCCTGCTGGTTTCCCTGCAGCAGAGTCCACATCCTTGTACAAGGGTTAAAAGGACGAAGACCAGGGGGCCACTTAGATAACGCCCTTAGAATAAGCCGCAAGACAAATCTGTTCTAGTGACACAGCGGATCCACATCGTTGTGCTTCGTAACAAAGAGATGCTAAGAAACTGACAACTACTAATTACAAACAGTAACTACGAAGATTGTCAGACATATTGTTGCAGGATTGTGTCTAGACCAGGGATTATAAACTCTCTGCAACATACCAGATATAACTAAAATACTTCTTGGTGCAACTTTTTAATTCCAAAAAAGCAACTTCATTGAGCAAACAATATAAAAGATTACCATACACCATACTGTACTTCTCTAAAGATTATATTGAAAGATATATGTATGTACCCGTACCCCCTATTCAGAATAGTATATAGTGAGGTGTCCTGTTTAAAAAGACTGCTATTCAAGAAAGCTTCAGGAATGTCAATGGCACAAGATGGATATGGGTGTTTTACTGCTTCTATCTCGGCCTGCATTCACACCACAACACGGAGGAAACTACGCATTCCAACACAAGGAACAGGGTCCCCAGCTATTCAATAAATCAGTTATGTAAGCATATGTCCAGCATGCAGTTATATAGAGAGCCCTGCAAGCATTCTGAAGAAAAATGAGACATCAGTACTTTACAACGAGAACCCATAATCACAGCTACTGGCTTCATTCACATACACAGAAAACCTCAGGAAGCCCCCATTTAATTGCATATAGGTTACCTAGGGAAACCAGCTCGGCCATTATAACAGATCTGCATGTAAGTTCAAGAATAGGTCATACGCAATAAGGCCATCTCAAAGGCAATCAGCTCTTTACTCATAGCTGGGTATATACCAGCAGTGCTACAGTGGTTTCCGATAAAAAGAAAATAGACTATGACTAACAGTATCGCTTCGTCTGCATTTTGAACCACGGTGGTTAACACCAATGAGAGCCTTTTTCAGAAAACGTCTTGTGTTTTTCTGTTTGCACTTTCTATATTCTGGTGCTTTTTGACATTTAAGGGTACGACCACACAGCACGGTCGTGATCCGATCAGGTTAGCCCGCAGCTGCCTCTCATTTAACTGATAAAGAGCACAATGTTTAGTTGGTCTTCATTGTGAATGGCCACGCGGTATGGAAGTTGCTGCGTAGCCTTTAACAATAAAGACCGACTATATAGTGTGGTCTTCATTAGATAAAAGGAAAAGCAGCTGGGGGCTACTTGACCGCAGCAGAGCCGAGACCCGATCAGATCCTGACCGTGCCGTGTGGTCATACCCCAATAAAGATGCAATGTGGCTCTATTCATTAGCGAAGCAGGGCCCCTTGTGGACATCTAGATCAGTGATGGTGAACCTTTTACAAACTGAGGGCCCAAACTGCAACCCAAAACCCACTTATTTATGGCAAAGTGCCAACATGGAATTTAACCTGGATACTGCAGTCCAATATAGTATATCTTCCATGTACTTTATCATTTAGCTATAATAACCTGCGCTGCCGTCCATAGTGCTCCCTGCGCTGATGAATGGCAGGAAATGTCTAAGGCATATTGGTACACCATAGACTTTTTCCAGGGTGCGGGTGCCCACAGAGAGGTCTCTGGGTGCCACCTCTGGCACCCGTGCCATAGGTTCGCCATCACTGATCTAGATCATCCATGACAGAGAATGGAAGTGGGCACATAGGCGTATGCCGAAGTCACCACCATGGTGACGTTGAGCATAAGAGGATTTTCTTTTGTATATGGTGTATTTCCCCCCTGTTTTGTTGCTTTCTCCCTGTTTTTCCCACCTTTTTTCCCTGTAACACAGGATCCATAATTACCTGAGGTGAAGTGGAAGAACTCAGCTGATTGGTTCCTGGTTACTTACCTGTTGCTGGGTACCAGAGTTCTGCCCAGCGCTGATTGGTCAAGCAACGCCAGGAGGCGGGAATCTGGTCTATTTAAGCAGGTGTCCATAGGTCCGGAGCTTGTCTGCCCTGGAACACCTAAAGAATAGAAGACGTCGTCTCACCCACCCGCCCATAATATTGTTTAGTCGCGGTCCTGAGTTAGAGGGGGGTTAGTTAATGGTTATTTATTGAGTGAATTTTTTATTATTTTAATTGAATATTTATTGGTTTGGAGATTAACCCTTAATAAAGGACCGCGGCCATTATTTCACCACTGGAAAAGTTGTTGTGTGTTTATTTAACTATTGGTTTAATTTAACACTAAGCTAATGAACTGAGCCTAACAGGTAGTCCCCTTCATATATGTCAGCAACACAGAGAGGGGGGAGCTCTCTGCCTATGTCAGAACAGATGTGGAAATGGAGGTTCCAGCACCAGGAGAACCGGCCTGAAATCAGACCAACTGGGCAACACTCAAAATTAAAGGGGCATTCCCATCTGAGACATTGGGAGCATATTGCTAGGATCCGCCATCAATGTCAGATAGGTGTGGTTCCTACGTCTGGGACCCGCTTCTATGTCCAGATTTGAACTCCTAAAGTGAACAGAGAGCAGCTGCAAGAGCGCAACCACCTTTCGTTCACTGCTATGGATCTGAAAGAGTATTCAGCCTCTGGATGTTAACAAGAATGTTTTCATTCACTGACAGCAGAAAAGGACCTTGAACGTGGTGAGACATGGAACAGCAAAATGTATAAGAAGGTCGTAAAACTTTTCAGCATCCAGTCATTAAGCTTTATTTGCACAAAAACAGGAAACCCGTGTAACCAAATTTTCCTGCTTTAAAGTTTTCCTAACGTATACGCCCAGTCTTAAAAGCTTTAAAAACACCAAGAAATAAAAATACAACCCATAATTTTGTAATCAGCATCAAACTAGGTAAATAAATAACATCCGGCAAAAGCAAATGTTGGCATGTTAAGATGTCCCACCTAGGGATCACCAGATGTGGACTAGACATTTCAGAATTAGATCCCTTGCCTCCATATTGTGAAGGAAAGGATTCCATTATTCATGTTCTGCTGTCCTGACTGTGTAAATAAGCACAGGATTTCAGGTTAAGGCCTCATGCACAAGACCATATGTGTTTTGCAGACCGCAAACCATGGTTCTGCAAAATATGGATCCTGGCGGTGTGCATGCCGCCATTTTTCACTAACTTCTATAGAAAATGTTCTATCTTTGTCCGCAAAAGTATAGGACATGTTCTATCTTTCTTGCAGGCTGGCGGAACAGACACATGGATGCAGACAGAACATGTTCATGTTCCGTTTTTTCTGACGCAGTGTTCAGAAGAAAAATCAGGAGTCGATTAAAAAAAAGGTGAGGTGGGATTCACACCTGGTTTTGGCTTCAAGTGTGGAAACCCAACCCTATGCAAACAAAAAAATGGCCATTTGTTGACAAGGAAAAGGAACATTACACTCACTGTGCAGAAAAACGAAGCTGAGGATAAACTCTCTGGCCCAGATTTACTAATTGTAAAGATTTATCATGGTGGCTCAGGCTGGAGCAGGGATAGACACTTTTCTCTGACTCTGTACCATCTATTGGTTGGCTTACTTTGAGGTAGAGTTTTATGCCAGAGTTGTGCCAAAATCGCACATCTCAGGCCCCGCGTCTTTCTAGTGAAGCGCCACCTATTAAGCCACACCTGTGTGGAAAACACGTGGAAACCCTAAGGCCCCTTTCACACGGGCATCTTATTTTTGGCCCGGATAAGAGGCGGGTGCGTTGCGGGAAAATGCACGATTTTTCCGCGCGAGTGCAAAACATTGTAATGCGTTTTGCACTCGTGTGAGAAAAATCGCGCATGTTTGGTACCCAAACCCGAACTTCTTCACAGAAGTTCGGGCTTGGAATTGATTTTCTGAAGATTGTATTATTTTCCCTTATAACATGGTTATAAGGGAAAATAAAAACATTCTGAATACAGAATGCATAGTATAATAGGGCTGGAGGGGTTAAAAAATAAATAAAAAAAATTAACTCACCTTCTCCTCTTGATCGCGTAGTTCCCGGTCTCTTTACTTCTTGAATGATGAGCTGTGGGCTAAAGGACCTGTGGTGACGTCAGATCACATGCTCCAATCACATGGTCCATCACCGTGGTGATGGAGCATGTGATCTGACGTCACCACAGGTCCTTTAGCCCACAGCTCATCATTAAAGAAGTAAAGAGACCGGGAACTACGCAATCAAGAGAAGAAGGTGAGTTAAAGGGAACCTGTCACCAGTTTTATGGTGTCCTAACTAAGGGCAACATAAATAAGTGACTGATTCACTTAGCAAAATGCTGGGTCACTTTCTTTAATTGACCCAGTCAATCTGCCAACATCTTGTATTCAAAAGCTCCAGCTGATAATAATGAGTCATGAATATTCATGAGCTCCTGACTCTCCCCGCCCACCTGCTGCTGATTGACAGTTTGTTTCCATATGAACCAGCCCCAGCTAGGCAGGGGAGTGGCTATAGCTCTGAATTAAGTATACGCAGGACTCAATGACATCACGCCGGACTCCAATCTGCTCATTAGCATGCAGCATCTTTGTGTGTATATTATGAGGTAACCATCTGTCACACCAGTAAGTGAATACATCTAAGGTACTTTTCAGTAGTTAAAGGGCTTCTGTCAGCCCACTAAACCGTTTTTTGTTTTTTTGTTTACTAACAATCCCTATACTGCGAGCTCCCTATACATAAGTTAAATAATCATTTTGGTTCAGTAGAATTTTATAAAGAGCTATTTTTAAAATATGTAAATTACCTTGCTACCAGCAAGTAGGGCGGCTACTTGCTGGTAGCAGCCGGATCCTCCGATCCTAATGACGCCCCCTCCGCATTGTGATTGACAGGGCCAGGGAACGGAATCGTTCTCTGCTGGCCCTGCCTGTTTGCATTCAAAATCCGGCGCCTGCGCCGCGGCCGTACCTATCTTCATTGTGCGCAGGCGCACTGAGAGGCGGCCGCTCACTCGGCGCTCCATCCTCAATGCGCCTGCGCCGATGACGTCACATCTACACCCGGCGCAGGCGCATTGAGGATGGAGCGGCCGAGCGAGCGGCCGCCTCTCAGTGCGCCTGCGCACATTGAAGATAGGTACGGATTTTGATTGCAAACAGGCAGGGCAGGCAGAGAACGATTCCGTTCCCTGTACCTGTCAATCACAATGCGGAGGGGGCGTCATTAGGATCGGAGGATGCGGCTGCTACCAGCAAGTAGCCGCCCTACTTGCTGGTAGCAAGGTAATTTACATATTTTAAAAATAGCTTTTTATAAAATTCTACTGAACCAAGATGATTATTTAACTTATGTATAGGGAGCTCGCAGTATAGGGATTATTAGTAAACCAAAAAAAAAAAAAATATGTTTAGTGGGCTGACAGAAGCCCTTTAATGATTGTACACTACGTGCAGAATTATTAGGCAAATGAGTATTTTGACCACATCATCCTCTTTATGCATGTTGTCTTACTCCAAGCTGTATAGGCTCGAAAGCCTACTACCAATTAAGCATATTAGGTGATGTGCATCTCTGTAATGAGAAGGGGTGTGGTCTAATGACATCAACACCCTATATCAGGTGTGCATAATTATTAGGCAACTTCCTTTCCTTTGGCAAAATGGGTCAAAAGAAGGACTTTACAGGCTCAGAAAAGTCAAAAATAGTGAGATATCTTGCAGAGGGATGCAGCACTCTTAAAATTGCAAAGAAGCGTTTCATTCAAAATAGTCAACAGGGTCGCAAGAAGCGTGTGGAAAAACCAAGGCGCAAAATAACTGCCCATGAACTGAGAAAAGTCAAGCGTGCAGCTGCCAAGATGCCACTTGCCACCAGTTTGGCCATATTTCAGAGCTGCAACATCACTGGAGTGCCCAAAAGCACAAGGTGTGCAATACACAGAGACATGGCCAAGGTAAGAAAGGCTGAAAGACGACCACCACTGAACAAGACACACAAGCTGAAACGTCAAGACTGGGCCAAGAAATATCTCAAGACTGATTTTTCTAAGGTTTTATGGACTGATGAAATGGGAGTGAGCCTTGATGGGCCAGATGGCTGGATTGGTAAAGGGCAGAGAGCTCCAGTCCGACTCAGACGCCAGCAAGGTGGAGGTGGAGTACTGGTTTGGGCTGGTATCATCAAAGATGAGCTTGTGGGGCCTTTTTGGGTTGAGGATGGAGTCAAGCTCAACTCCCAGTCCTACTGCCAGTTTCTGGAAGACACCTTCTTCAAGCAGTGGTACAGGAAGAAGTCTGCAAGGTAAGAAAAACATGATTTTCATGCAGGACAATGCTCCATCACACGCGTCCAAGTACTCCACAACGTGGCTGGCAAGAAAGGGTATAAAAAAAGAAAATCTAATGACATGGCCTCCTTGTTCACCTGATCTGAACCCCATTGAGAACCTGTGGTCCATCATCAAATGTGAGATTTACAAGGAGGGAAAACAGTACACCTCTCTGAACAGTGTCTGGGAGGCTGTGGTTGCTGCTGCACGCAATGTTGATGGTGAACAGATCAAAACACTGACAGAATCCATGGATGGCAGGCTTTTGAGTGTCCTTGCAAAGAAAGGTGGCTATATTGGTCACTGATTTGTTTTTGTTTTTGAATGTCAGAAATGTATATTTGTGAATGTTGAGATGTTATATTGGTTTCACTGGTAAAAATAAATAATTGAAATGGGTATATATTTGTTTTTTGTTAAGTTGCCTAATAATTATGTACAGTAATAGTCACCTGCACACACAGATATCCCCCTAAAATAGCTAAAACTAAAAACAAACTAAAAACTACTTTCAAAAATATTCAGCTTTGATATTAATGAGTTTTTTGGGTTCATTGAGAACATGGTTGTTGTTCAATAATAAAATTAATCCTCAAAAATACAACTTGCCTAATAATTCTGCACTCCCTGTATATAATTAGTTAGATTATAATCAAATATCCACATGACAGGTTCCCTTTAACTTTTTTTTTTTTAACCCCTCCAGCACTATTGTACTAAGCATTCTGTATTCAGAATGCTATTATTTTCCCTTATAACCATGTTATAAGGGAAAATAATACAGTGACTAGACTGTCACCTAGCAACCGTGCGTGAAAATCGCACCGCATCCGCACTTGCTTGCGGATGCAATGCGATTTTCACGCACCCCATTCACTTCTATGGGGCCTGCGTCGCGTGAAAATCGCACAATATAGAGCATGCTGCGATTTTCACTCAACGCACAAGTGATGCGTGAAAATCACCGCTCATGTGCACAGCCCCATAGAAATGAATGGGTCAGGATTCAGTGCGGGTGCAATACGTTCACCGCACGCATCGCACCCACACGGAAAACTCGCCCGTGTGAAAGGGGCCTAAATGTGCCAAACGGAGCCACGTTTTTTAGACAGATGTTTGGCGCAGATATATAAGAAAATCTGGACCTCTGTTCTGTGCACTGGTCACAGCTAGTCTCAATACATCATTTCAGCAGTGTTATAAAGTTAGTTAAGAGCTCTTCATTGATAAAGTTCACATATTTTATTGATTTTTCTAAATGGGTGACGGTGGAATTTTTATAGCGGCAGTCTATGGTGTCGCACTGCAACATGCGACATGCTGCGACTGCGAAGCAACAGTCGCAGAAAATCAATTTGAGGTGGATTTTCCTGCGACTGTCGTGTTGCAGCATGTCGCATGTTGCAGTGCGGCACCATAGACTGCCGTTTTAAAAATTCTCATATAACGGCATTGGTGCAACAAAATGTTGTGCGACAAATGTTGCAGTGTAGTTGGGCCCTATCTGTCATCGTGTAGACCTAGGCTTACTTACATGGTCCTCACCGATCGTGGATCTACTTGTGTCCAGTATAGGAAGTGCAAAATTGTGGAATTGATCATTTCCTACGCAGGTTCCACTGCCAGAGACCTGAGAGTATAGACATACTGCGGGGGCAGACTACCAGAAGACACTTGTCAATCCCCCTACTGCCAATTGGGCAACTTCACTATAACAATCAACCAATATAATCCTAAAAACATAGGGGGGGAGATCAAAACTGGTATGAAGGAAAACTGGCTTAATTGCCCATAGCAGCCAATCAGATTCCACAGAAGCTCTGAAAAATGAAAGGTGGAAAGTTTTCCTTGGCACCAGGTTTGATAAATCTCCCCCATAGACTGTAAATTCTGGCAAGACTACGTGTGGGTTATTACCAATAGTTTTCAGTAATAGTATGACACTTATAGATTATAATGTGCATTTGTGCTGTGACTATGTGGGAACGATGTTATTATAAAGGGAGTGGTATATAGCAATAGGAAGATGATCGCCACAGTTTGGCATTTGCCCTCTTAAACCTGAAAACGCAGATGCAATTTATACTGTATAAACATTTTACCAGCTAACAGGAAGACAAAAGCCAGTCATGGGCTGCAAAGAATACATGGTAGATACAGACAATAACAGAAGCTCACAGAACTAAAACCAATACCTGAAATGCTTCTTTTTTCCCCCTGAAACTACCATCTCAAGAAAAACACAAGTTCTTTAAATACACTCAAGCTGAAACTCTTGTGGTAATGAAGTTCTAGCATTTACTTATATATTGTCATGAAACATCCTCTAATGAAACCATCAACCAGAACGGCAGAAAGAATTTACTGGAAGGTCTCTGTTCAGATCTAGTTTTTTGCTTCCATCATAGGTATATGTTGGGAGTATTTAACCACACTTTTGTGGAGTTTTTTTATTTTTTTGCATTTTTAGGCATTTTTTTTTATGGCCTTCATTTCAGTAATTTTTTAGTCAAATAACACCAGCTCCTGGATGTTACACCGAAATCTACAGGAAATATGCAAAAAAAAAAAAAAATGTTTTATGCCATGTGGTCAAACACACTATTTGGCCGAAAATACCACAAAAGAGCTCCAAAAAAAAAAAACTGTACACAAACTGCCTTGACAAAAACTAGGGATTATACCATATCGCCACCATTGAATATAGTTAATATGCCTGAAAACAAACGTAGCCTGCATGTGCCGGCCATATCCCATACCTGGCCTCTATTACTGCGGGCCGTGATCCGCCGCAATTAACCCCTCAGGACCGCAGCATGACCACACCACAGGGTGCACACGTTCATGTGCTGGGGACTTAGGAACAGTGCCTGCAAATTCAGGCCTGTAGGCAACTATGCAGCTACCTCTATAGACACTCAAGCAGGCACGCTATCAATTGCTGAGTGAGACTAAGTCAAAGAGTTAGATCGATAAAGATCAAGCTATACTGAATGTTTTCTCACAAAACTATTTGTAATTCTGCTCTGCTCTAATGCCCACCGAACACAGATTTTCAGTATGACGGATTTGCTTTACATGAGGTCGCAGAGGAGATGCATAATATGTATAATATCAGATCACATGAACATCTAGTTATGTTTATAACTGATCAAAGCACAGACAGAGAATGCAATGCACCCTATTCTAAGCATTTCAGACATGTGGCCCTCCCCCATTGAAACCCAGCCTCCGGTATCACTTTCAGTCAGAAGTAGTGCACGGAAATAAATCTTTACTATTTAAAGTCAAGATCACCTCTATGGATACACTGTCAACACAATTAAATGTGGTCTTTTAAAAAGTGACATAATGGCAATGTGACTTTCCGTGCTATGTTTATGGAAAAATAAATCACTGTACGGTAATCACTGAATATTCAGCATGCGATTTAGGCCTCATGCACACGACCGTTGTTCGGGTCCGCATTTGAGCCACAGTTTTTGCGGCTCAGGTGCGGACCTATTCACTTCAATGAAGCAGCAAAAGATGCGGACTGCTGTCCACATCCGTTGCTCTGTTCCGTGGCCCCGCAAAACAAATATAACATGTCCTATTCTTGTCCGTTTTGCGGACAAGAATAGGCATTTCTACAATGGGCCGCCTGTTCCGTTCCGCAAATTGCGGAAGGCACACGGACGGCTTCCGTGTTTTGCGGACTGCAAAAAATGGAATGGTCGTGTGCATGAGGCCTTAACAGGATAAATTAATTATACAATTCATACTTTAAAATGTTGACAGAAGGCTTCACAGATACTACCAGTGTTGCCGCAAAGGAATCAATATTATTAAAAGGTAACTCCACCCAAAACGAAAAATATTTGGAGTGAGCACTATAACAAGAAGTGATATCACTAAAGGCTGTATTAGAACTGCAGGGAAGCGTTCCTTCCTGACAAGCTGCAGCTCGTTAATGGAGGAGACCGCTGCTATTACATGCAGCGATCTCCTCCACAGTATAGGGAGGAGCGATCACTAATGCCATCGCCCGCCCCATACTGAATCATTGTTCGCCAGCAGCAGACCATGATTAGACAGCACTATCTGCCGCCAGAAAACAATAGAAAGATGAACTAATCGGCGGCATTATTACACAGGCAGATCATTGGTAACGAGCATTTCTACGAACACTTGTCAGCGATGACCTGCCCGACAATCAGTTGTTGTAATACAAGCTTTACTCCATCTTCCCTTACCACATTTAGCTTTAACCAGTTTTTCAGGAATACAAAGGTTGGCTCTATCTGACTCTATGGAGGAGACTTATCAAAACCTGTGTAAAGGAAAACTGTCATAGTTGCCCATAGTAACCAATCAGATTCCACCTTTCATTTTTCAGAGCTCCTTTGGAAAATGAAAGGATCAATCTGATTGGTTGCTATGGACAAATAAGTCAGTTTTCCTTTGCACCAGTCTTGATAAATTTCCCCCTTAGGGTGCATTCACGCGTCCGTAAGTGTTTTGCCGTCCGCAAATTGTTGATCTGAAAAACAGGGATAACGGCCGCGTGTGTTCCGCATTTTGCAGACCGCACATGGCCGGCCCTAGGATAGAAATGCCTATTCCTGTCTGCGATTGCGGACAAAAATAGGACATGCTCTATCTTTTTTGCGGGGCCACGTTACGGAACTACGGATGCGGACAGCACACAGTGTGCTGTCCACATCTTTTGCGGCCCCTTCGAAATTAATGGGTCCACACCCGTTCCACAAAATTGCAGAATGGATGCGGACCGAGAAATACGGCTCTTAGTGTTTTAGTCCAGGACTCCTGTATAAATGACAGTATCACGTTTAAAAACTGGAGGTAGGAAACTGAACCATCCTAAAGGCTTGGATCGGAGTCAAATATGCCTTATTATCATCTAGGAATACCTAGCTGGAAGGAAACAAAGGGATCGCTCTCTACTGACTGGATTACTGCTGAGCGTGTTAAACTTGGGTCATCTGGTAATACGAAGGGAAGTATCACTATGGTCAGTTGGGGTGTGAAGAAACATGAAAATTCATGATACAGAGTCCTTGCTCAATTGGATTGCCACTATGAGGGGTCAAAATTGAGAGGTCATTTATATAACTAAAATGTTATTTTAAAAAAATTGGTGAACATGTATCTGTCAATCGGAGCTAACAGAGTAACAAACATTGAGTCCATTTTGTTGTCCAAACTCCAAAGCAATATAGTCCAAAGTCTAAATTCACACTGTTCAATACGATGACTGTCCTAAAATTCAATGAATAAGCGAATATGACCTTATCTTGGTGTGGTTCTTTGATTTTGCATGATCGAAGTTTTATAGTCGTTCTCCCTCCATACTTCTTTTACTTACTGCTTCTTGCAGTTCATGCCCTGGGAGAAGCTGTGAGGGAAAAACCCTGGGTCGGGCGGGTACTTGGTGTGCAGCATACGGAATTTTTATGACATGATAGGCCTGTTTTAATTGTTGATTTTGTAAGTGCAATAAAGGGAGATTTCTTACTGAGTCCTGCCATACTACACCTATCTGCCATTGCTTCTGTATGTTTATAGAGTTGGAAGGGAGAAGGAACAGGGGAAGTAAGAGCTTTCGGAGGGCAGTCTCCTACATCCTTGTGGACCTACAAGAAGCAGCAGGAGTGTGGAGGCAGGACAAATGTAAAATATCTATTACGGAAATTGAAGAACCACAATTGGATTGGTCGTATTCGCTTATTCGTTGAATTTTAGGACAGCCATTGTATTAAGCAGTGTAAATTTGGGCTATATCATTTGTATAACTAACTGATTGGGAGTAATGGAGAAAAGAAGACCCAAATATCGAGCAATCTGTTTTGCAACTTGGAAAGGGTCAACATTCTTTTCTATTCATCCTTTCAGTCTGCTTCGGCTACTGAACATTTCCTTTAGGGTTCATGTACATGGCCGTAGCCCGGCCGTGTCGATATTGCGGCCTGCAAAGAGCTGGTACCAGTCGTGTGCACCCTGCATCACGTATGCGGACCAATTCCCTTAAATGGATCCGCAATCCGGAAGGTCGGAGCAGAATGGAGGCATGGAACCATGGAACCCCACATCCGCATGCCCTACGGTCGGTGCCCGTGCATTGCGGACCGCAATTTGTGGTCCGCACCACAGGCCCGGCCGGCACACGTTAGTGTGCATGAGCCCTAAAACAAGAACTATATGAATTGTTAGCTTGTCAGAGAGCAGCCTACTGGATTTCACATGATCAGGCATTGGCGGATTCTACAGTTCACAGCAAAACCCCTTTGACTATAATGGGGACCGGCAGTGATATGGCCACTTTCAATCATAAATGCTAGACAAAAAGCATTGCACCCTGACCCATATATTGTTGATGCCTGTTTGCCACGTCTAAAATGATCCTTATATGCATATGCGGCAGATCTGTTACAGAAACTTCTCATGCCCTTAAACTTACTAAATTATCCCAACTAAGCAAAATATATTTTTGCCTGTGTGTGGGTTTGAGAACATTTCTTTGTAAGGGCAGATCTTTCTCCCAGAAGCCGTGTGGGGGAAGGACTCAGAACTGCATTTGTCACTTTTCCACCGACCCTGCAGTGCTGACACCATCCATACAACACAATCTGACCCACCTCACTCTTCAGATTTCCCACTAACAACTTTAATGTTTGTTTTATTGCATAGGGTTCAGTAGGATTTACCACCATTTCTTTTTAGTTTTTCTGGTGAATGGTCACTGTTACCATTGCCAGTAGCCAACCTTGTCGATAACCACACTGAAGAATTGTAAGAATGGACAATAAATAAAATAACATATTTCCTGCATGCAGCCCTTCCATGTTTACAATGTGGCCCTATAGCCCCCATATTTGCAGGAGCAAAGGTGAACATGTCTTGTGATGTTTCCGAAGGGATCTCACTGACTTATAACACATATTTCTGACGTCCATCTGTTTCATGTTTCACTTAGGACGAATGCACATGGCCGTTGTTCACGGCCGTGAGCGGTCCGTGGAACTGCGGCCTGGATTCCTGCTGACAGCAGGAGCACACGGTGTCATTGGTTGCTATGACCCCGTGCGCTCCCTGCTACCGCCACAGTACAGTAATACACTGGTATGATCTATACCAGTGTATTACTGTATTGCGGCAGCAGCAGGGAGCGCACGGCGTCAGGTGCATTCAGCCTTAGGGTACTTTCCCACTTGCGTTTTTCTTTTCCGGCATAGAGTTCCGTCACAGGGGCTCTATACCGGAAAAGAACTGATCAGGTATATCCCGATGCATTCTGAATGGAGAGTAATCCGTTCAGTTTGCATCAGGATGTCTTCAGTTCAGTCGTTTTGACTGATCAGGCAAAAGAGAAAACCGCAGCATGCTACGGTTTTATCTCCGGCGGAAAAAACTGAAGACTTGCCTGAATGCCGGATCCAGCATTTTTTCCCATAGGAATGTATTAGTGCCGGATCCGGCATTCAGAATACCGGAATGCCGGATCCGTCCTTCCGTTCTGCGCATGCGCAGACTAAAAAAAAGGTGAAAAAATAAATGCCGGATCCGTTTTGCCGGATGACACCGGAAAGACGGATCCGGCATTTCAATGCATTTTTTCGACTGATCAGGCATTTTTAAGACTGATCAGGATCCTGATCAGTCTTACTAATGCCATCAGTTAGCATACATTTTGCCTGATCCGGCAGGCAGTTCCGGCGACGGAACTGCTTGCCGGATCTCTCTGCCGCAAGTGTGAAAGTAGCCTTAAATGAACAGGATAGGTTATGAGTCTCGACAGTTAACTTTGAAAATTTGGAAAAACATTAAGCTGCGTAAATTGTGCAGCTCAATCCTTCCCATGGAAGTATCTACAGTCATTGTGGGGTCCTAGGGATTGCAAGCTGAAAAAATAAAATATTAATGAAAGGTGCATTAAGAAAAACGTTTAAGCTCCAGACGAGGTAGGAAACTGTGTCAAAGTCCACTTATACAAACCCTTTAGCTAAGGCAAAGCCACAGCAAAACCAGACACAGATGTAACCACCATCAGCCTGGGCAACTGAGGACAAGTCAAGGGTTGGACAGTGACGACTATCGGAATCAGCTGCTATTTACATTGTGGTGCTATTCCAACGTGTACTAAATAAGTCACGTCAAACTGTGCTCATTGACATCTGTAGTGAGGGTTGCGCACCAGATAGAAATGAAATCGGGGAGCTAAACTTTGCCCTGATGTGGCCTATTTCTGTCACGTTGCATGTGCTGCAAGTGTAGGGTAGTATTTAGAAAGACTTGGAACGGTTCCAGATTACACACAGCTTGGTTCGTGAAGAAGGACAGCTAGTCAATTCCACATTGCTATGCTGACCTATATTAACTTCTAGTCAGCTGAGGCAAGCACACAGCTGACGGCCAATCACAGGGAGGGGAGGGACGGCGTGCCGGCCTATAGAAATTCAGCATGGGCAGCAGAAATAGAGATTTGCTTAACTCATGAAATGCTGGCAGACAGTCCTGCAACGGAGAGTGCCAGCTCATATACACTGAGCAGGACTGCTCGCAGAACTCAAAAGAACATAAGAATGCACCTATAACAAAGATCACAAATAAGAATATTCACTCTGCACCTAAATAACAAACCAACTTCTAACTTCTTCAGCATACATTAGCGATGGCACAATAATATGCAAAAATCTATGCATTTTAACAAGTTGCTTACGTAGTTTGAATCTTATTCGAGTATTGCACTACTTCTAAGGGGGGGAAAACGCAATAAAACTGGTATTTCTGAAACAAAATACACATGCACTGTTACGAGTTCCCCAAAGGTTAAAATTAAAGGGGTTTTCCAAGATTTCCTAAGGATAGGTCAACAGTATTGGATCAGTGGGGTCACGGGTGTGACACCCGGAACCCCCCGACGAGCAGCTGTTTGAGAAGGCAGCGGTGCTCATTCTCTGTGGTTACAAAACACAGCGCCGTACATTGTGTAGCGGCTGTGCTTGGTATTGCGCTCAGCCCCAGTGAAGTGAATGAGGCGGAGCACGATACCAAGCCCTGCCAATATACAATGTACAGCACAGAGAAGGTGCCTTCTCAAACAGCTGATCGGCGGGGGTCCTGGGGGTCGGATCCCCATAAATCAGATACTGATGACCGATCCTGAGGATAGGTTATCAGTATCAAAATCTCAGAAAACCCCTTTAACAGCAAAAGAGCACAAGACTGATCCAAACTCAAACCGATACCTAAAATGACTGTGTAGCTCCACTAACACATGCAAACAATAAACCTCTATTCCAACGTACAAATATCAAATCAACTCACAGGCCTCATGCACACGATCACACATTTTACTGTAAAGCGCGCTATTAACATAAGAAACAACATCAGCCACACCTGACCTATGTGTATTGGTGTGTGGGGGGGCTCAACTTTCCTCCAATGGCAGCTGTTAGGAAACATAGGGATCAGGCGTAAGATCAATGTTGGTGTTACACATGGGTCTTCCAGAGAAGGGAGATACGATCCTTAGCTTCTCCACTCCAACACTCCAAGTAGGTTAATTCGAAATGTTTTTTCTAAATTAGACAACCTGTAAAGTGCAGACATTTTGGGGTTCAGCTGCTGACTTTTCACATTGTGTGAACCCACTCATTTTTCTATTTACTCGGCATAACAATAGGACAAAAATGCAAAAAAATAAAAATAAAGTTACGGGGGGAGATTTATAAAAACTAGCGCCAAGGAAAACCATAGCAACCAATAAGTTTCCACATTTCATTTTTCAGAGTGCCTTAGAAAAATGAAAGGATCAATATGATTGGTTGCTATAGGCAACTAAGCCAGTTTTGCACCAGTTCTGATAAATCTCCATTAAAGGGGTTATCAACCCCTAAAATGTCTCCCCATATGCCCGGGCCCCTCACAGAGGCTGTACTTACCTGGCTCCCTGGCACCTGCGCCACTTCTGATGCCCGCCGCTGCATCTCCCTGTCGTGAGGATGAAAACATCCCGCATTGGGGGGGGCAGCCAATAGCAGACCGCTACAGGAACAAGCCTCTCTAGCGTCACTGCTAGAGAGGCTCGTTGCTGTCCCGGCCTGATATTGGGTAGCTGCCCCAAACCACCCCTCCCCCTCAGATCTGCACGACGGCGAGATGCAGTGGCGGCCGTCAGAAGCGACGCAGGTGCCAGGTAAGTACAGCTGCTGTGAGGGGCCCGGGCGTATAGGGAGGCATTTTAGGGGTTGGATAACCCCTTTAGGCCCCTTTCACACGGGCGAGTATTCCACACGGGTGCGATAAGAGAGTTGAACGCATTGCACCCGCACTGAATCCGGACCCATTCATTTCTATGGGGCTGTTCACATGAGCGGTGATTTTCACGCATCACTTATGCGTTGCGTGAAAATCGCAGCATGTTCTATATTCCTTTTTCACAGGCAAGTGCGGATGCGGTGCGATTTTCACGCATGGTTTCTAGGTGACAGTCTATTCACTGTATTATTTTCCCTTATAACATGGTTGTAAGGGAAAATAATAGCATTCTGAATACAGAATGCATAGTATAATAGTGCTGAAGGGGTTAAAAAAATAAATAAAAATTAACTCACCTTCTCCTCTTGATCGCGTAGTTCCCGGTCTCTTCTTTACTTCTTTAATGATGAGCTGTGGGCTAAAGGACCTGTGATGACGTCAGATCACATGCTCCATCACCACGGTGATGGACCATGTGATTGGAGCATGTGATCTGACGTCACCACAGGTCCTTTAGCCCACAGCTCATCATTAAGAAGTAAAGAAGAGACCGGGAACTACGCGATCAAGAGGAGAAGGTGAGTTAATTTTTATTTATTTTTTTAACCCCTCCAGAACTATTTTACTATGCATTCTGTATTCAGAATGCTATTATTTTCCCTTATAACCATGTTATAAGGGAAATTAATACAATCTTCAGAACATCAATCCCAAGCCCGAACTTCTGTGAAGAAGTTCGGGTTTGGGTACCAAACATGCGTGATTTTTCTCACGCGCGTGCAAAACGCATTACAATGTTTTGCACTCGCGCGGAAAAATCGCCTCTTATCCGGGCCAAAAATATGACGCCCGTGTGAAAGAGGCCTTTAAGGTCTATAATATACCAAAATGTTGACCTCTGATTATATACAGTTGCCGATAAATAAGTCACATGTGGATTTGGCATTCCTTTAAATATGTGGAAATTTGGTGGTCTCTTTCTTACAAACCCTACAAAATTGTATTTACTATTGCTCACTTGCACGCTTTTGAAAAAAATAACATTTTATTTGCTTACGATTCAATAATGTAAAACAATTTACCTCTCATCGCACTGTAAAAAAAGAAAAAAAAAAATATATATATATAACTTTTTTCTTAAGGTATTTATCAAAATGAACAGCGCAAAGTCATTTGCATTTATTAGAACAGATTATCTCAAAGCACAAGGGGCTTAATAATCGCATCTGACGTGCCAGGTGGAAATATGGTTGACGCCTGTTCATAGTGTTACTGGTAAAGGCTGTATTTTTAGATTTTGGCCAGCTGCCATCGAAGGTTTGCCCGTGGCTGGGGCTATAATCTGATTCAATGTGATGACTCATGGTTGCTAAGTGACAATGATCTTGATCCTTCCAGATTGGTCACTAGGAGAAGAATTGCAACCAATTGGGTTGGACTATTACAGTACAGCACAATGGGATACCTGACTACTAAGTGGAAGCACGGGGATTAGAACCAGCATAGGCTGTGAGTGCCTTGTGGGTGATTGGATTTGAAGCCATAGGGACATGCTGAACACAGATTACAATGCATTGTGAATATCGGCTGTTTTATAATGCATTTTTATCTATAGGGGACGCTAAAATAAGATTACAGCTTTCATTCTCACGCTCAGTTAAGAAAATGAAAGGAAAATCAAAGCAAAATGAAAGCAATAATCTGATTGATCTGATCCCTTTCTGTACATTGAAAACATAACCAATCAGATCAGTGCTTTCATTTAAAGGGTTTCTGTCATGAGAAGTAACGTTATGTAGAGATGTGCTAATGTCAGCAGTACATAACTGTGTGCTTTATAACTCACTGCCTGCCGCCCTTCTCTTAAAATAAAGACTGACTGCGCCTGCGCTGAAGGAAGGAAGCCGGCAGCAGGAGCGCGTCCTTCACTTACTGCGCCGAATACTAAAAGGGACGGCGCGGGATTTACGGGACACTGAGGAGAACTCGAAAGTCAATCCTGGACCTGGGCGTGCGTAGACCGCTCCTCTAGGTGCTGAAGCAACGCCCTAATAGCACCTAGAGGCTCATTAGCATATTTTAAAAGTCTGTATTTTAAGAGAAGGGCGGCAGGCAGGGAGTTATAAAGCACACAGTTATGTACTGCTGACATTAGCACATCGCTACATAACGTTATTTCTGATGACATAAACCCTTTAAAACCTGCTGTAGAAAAAATGAGAGCTGTAATCTCTTTGGTTACAGGAACCTCTGAAATACCTCTGCATGCCAAATGCCAGTATTTACGTCGGACGCCTGATGGACCCCATTATAGTGAATGGTATCCGTCGGGCAATGGCAGTGTTCAGCATATGCTGGATCCAGCGGTTCCATTATTCTGTTTCGATGCTGGAACAGAATACTGGAATCTAAGTTCAACATATTCCACAGAGTCATAAATAACATAGCAGCAAACAGGTCAACAATTAAAACAATTTCCATATACAATAGACGAATGCTGGCCAAAATCTCCGATTTCGAGGGAGATAAGGATAAGGCAATTGGATTTCAACTGCCTGATTCTTTTGTTCTCAGGAAGATAAGCTGCTGTCAGCAATGTCTGGCAGCGGCTTTCTCCCTTCTTCCTACTAAGAATACGAGCACATGCTGGGTCAAGCATGCATGTGTATAGGGAGGATGAGATAGAAAACTGAGGGCTAAGGCTACCTTCACACTCTGAGTCGTCATGGATCTGCACAGACGGATCCGTTCAGATGATACAACCGTCTGCATCCGTTCAGAACGGATCCGTTTGTATTATCTGTAACATAGCCATGACGGATCCGTCTTGCACACTATTGAAAGTCAATGGAGGACGGATCCGTTTTCTATTGTGCCAGATTGTGTCAGTGAAAACGGATCCTTTCCCATTGACTTACATAGTGTGTCAGAACAGATCCGTTTGGCTCAGTTTCATCAGACGGACACCAAAAGGAATGGAGACGGAACGGAGGCAAACTGATGCATTCTGAGCGGATTCTTTTCCATTCAGAATGCATTAGGGCAAAACTGATCCGTTTTGGGCCGCTTGCGAGAGCCCTGAACGGATCTCAATAAGGCCCCATGCACACGGCCGTTGTTCACGGCCGTGTGCGGGCCGTGGAACCGCGGCCTGGATCCCTCCTGAGAGCAGGAGCGCACGGCGTCACTGGTTGCTATGACGCCGTGCGCTCCCTGCTGCCGGCACAGTACAGTAATACACTGGTATAGATCATACCAGTGTATTACTGTACTGTGCCGGCAGCAGGGAGCGCACGGCGTCATAGCAACCAGTGACGCCGTGCGCTCCTGCTCTCAGGAGGGATCCAGGCCGCGGTTCCACGGCCCGCACACGGCTGTGAAACACGGCCGTGTGCATGGGGCCTAAAGGAAAGCCAAAACGCCAGTGTGAAAGTAGCCTAAGGCTGGGTTCCTACACGCTGTGAAACGCTCAACAAGGAGAAACCAATGCTTCCCTATGGGCATGGTTCTCACCTGGGCGTTTTACAGCGCGTACGATCGCGCTGTAAAACGCCCGACGCCCCAAGAAGTACATGAGCTTCTTTGGGGCGTCTCGTCGCGCGTTCCCGTACATAGACTTTCGGGAACGCGCGACAATGGGCGTTCGCTTGTCTCTGTATGCGCGATTGCAAACGCCGGTACAATCGCGCATACAGAGCGCTCCTTTCAGAACGCTCAGGTCTGAACCCAGCGTAAGTGAAGTAATGTGCATGGCCAGTCTTAGTGCCAGGATCCAAAACAGATTATCGTTGATCACTGGGGGATAAGCAGGGGAACAATTTGTGAAGACAGCCTTTAAACAAGTGGGGGTTGTTAAAAGTGGACAACCCCTTTAAGAGGGACAGCCCATAAGAAAGTAATAGTAATTATTTTACAGGGAAACAGAGAGGTTGGTGTACACATGGACAACCTTGAGTGATGGGGAATAGTGCTGAATTTTAAGCCACAGGCTTCCTCTTAGTTATATTTACACATTGCTCTGAAACTATACCAAATTTGCACACAAAAATCTCCAACTGTCGTGAATGCCTGATGGCATGATGTTCCATATGTTCTGGGAGCATAGCGCCTTGCAGATCCAGAGATGTTTGAAGTTATGGAGACTCACCCAGCTACCCCTAGAATATTGCACCCCAAGCACTGTCTCTTTGGATTAGTGGGCGATCGTTCACTTAGAGTAGCCTTGCGTTTATGTATACTGGTGCTCTATTATTCTAAGAAAGTCATTTTATTTCATTGGAAATATCCAAAAAGATCTACTAAACCTGCCTGGATCTTGGAAGTCAATAAAATGCTCCGGCCATATAAACTTACTATTCTCTGACAAATTTCATAAGATCTTGGGCCCCAGGTTGACTAGTTCTGGAACTAATTCAATGACCTCATAGGCCTCTCCTGGAATATCATTTTTTTCTTTATGTTTCTTTTCTTCATTAATCTCCTTCAGCGGTCCTTCCTCTCCCCTCTTTTGTCTTCTCCACCCTGTTTTTTTTTTCATCCAAATGTTCTACTTGATATAATATAAAGGCTATCTGCTGCGGGGGGATTTTGTGTTGGATTTGCCTAAGGTTATACGTTTACTGATGTATACTATACTAGATTTTTGTGTTACATTTGTGTGTTTTGACTATGCACCATTTGTAATCCTGTATGGTCTTACTGTTTTAATGATAAAGGTTATTTAAAAAAATAAAAATAAATGGCAAACACACTTCTTTATCGGCAAAAACAGAGAATATGCCCTAATTGGACTTTAATTCCAACTTCATGCGGTATATGACATCAGTGATGATTTTCATAAGAAGGTCTTATAGTCTCTTATGTATCCTACTTGCCAACCTGTGAAGATCGCTTTAAACTAAGGGTCTGAAATACACAGCAGTAAAGAGCCGTAGTCTCATGCATGACATACTGCTTTTACATGTATGTCACACAAGAACATTGTTCTTGTTTTCTGTTTCCAATTTCGCTGTCAGACACGTTAAGCTTTCTGGCATCCCTCTTTGTGATTATTATCAAGCCCTTGAGAGACCATGTGGCATCGGATGGAATTTCTCAAACAAATGGTGGGATCTGTTAATAGGATCCAGCTGTGGCTATCAGAATGGCGTTTACGGTACACGCTGTACTGCAGGCATTATCCTACCCTAATACACAGCCTGTCAGCGGACTGCTGGCTACGTATCTAATATCGTT
Organism: Bufo gargarizans; assembly: GCF_014858855.1. NCBI lineage: Eukaryota > Metazoa > Chordata > Amphibia > Anura > Bufonidae > Bufo > Bufo gargarizans. Next base: position 287,384,407 of record NC_058083.1, on the reverse strand, counting down.
CAGCAGGCACCACATTCTTTAGACATCACAAGTGTTTACATAGTTTTAATAGTTTCTATTATATTTAGTTATCCTGCCCGCTCATGTGGCTTCTAAAGGGAAAGGCCGTTTTGGTATTGCACTTACTATGTAAGATTACACAACTGTGAAACAGGTGCAAAGAGTAAAAGGCACGCTGCGGGTCCTACACTGAGGAATCACTGACAAGGCCATATTTGTTGTCAATGTACCCATCCTACATGTCTGTTTTAGCAACTACTTGCTGTCATGGAGATGGTCTGTGCCCTCCACCATCCCGCTATCCAGGGCGGGCATGAGCGCTACTTCACTCATCTAACTTCTGCCGGCCGCCAGGTTCCTGTGTCCCATGCTGTGGGCTGCAGCCTGGCTGCTAGGCCTCTGTATGTGTATTACTGTCTATTCATTGAACCTCTCCCTGCTGCATTGCAAGGGTTAATTCCACTTTTTGCTCTGTGTTCAGCTGTTTGACTAATGAGTTCACCAGGCCTCCTATATATGCTAGGCTGTTTGTTCCACCCCGGCCTGTTCAAACCTTCAAACTACTTTTGGTTTAATTTGCTTCCTAGACCCTGCAAAACAGGTATAATCCATTTTTACGTTAACAGATTTCTGTCAGATTCCTGGGTCCTGACTCTCTGCCGCCTGACCTGACTCATGCCTGTTTACTGCACTGACTCTGAGCCGCCTGTCCCGACCTTTGGACTAATTCACGGATTTGCATGTACTCTGCCGGCGGTGACCTATGCCTGTTTTCTGACTATGTGTATTAACTGACATCCTGTTGCTTTGCAGCAGTGTCTTTGACCCCAGTGGGTCAGCAGCCAACCACACCGGGAATATTCCAAGAGGTAGCAGCCTGGTGGCTCCCGTGCAGCGAAGGCCAGATCCCTGTATAAGGGTTAAAGGGTTAAAACCAGGGGACTGCAAGGATAATGCCCTCAGGACGCCCAAAGTCAAACCGTTTGGTTGGTACAGTGAGTCCACACTTACTGGCTGTAAAACTTGCATTCCACATGTAATAACATTTCTGAAGCATCTATTCTTATGACTCTGTGTAGTGCCATTCCTTTATTATTCCTGCTAAAAGTTATGAATGAATGCAGATCAGAAATACATACAAATTTAGGCTTTGTTCACATTTGTATTGGAGCCTCAGTTGCAGAATAGTAAAAAAATGCACGCTGTGCTATTTTGTCCCGTAACATGCCAGGCGCAATAACGGAAACCTTACGGATACCATTAAAGTCAATGGAGTCTGTTGAGTGCCATTGGTGTCCGCAATACATCTGGCACCACTGTTATGTTTGTTAGCTCTGCTCCTAAGATAGAGAAGACAACCCTCACTTAGGCCTCGTGCACATGACTATATCCATTTTGCGGTCCGCAAACTGCAGATCCACAAAATACGGATACTCTCTGTGTACATTCTGCAATGTTTCACTAGAACTGCCTACTCTTGTCCACAAAGCAGACAAGAATAGGACATAGTCTATAATTTACGAAATGTGGACCTGTAGCAATAAAAGGCGGATAGCACGCAGACCCGAAATACAGTCGTGTGTATGAGCACTTATACTGATAAATGATCCTACAACTGCTCTCATCTCCATGAATTTGTGAATATACCGTATTTTTATTTCAGGTTTTTTTTGGACTCTACAGTCAATCGTCAACTTACATTACTGCAATGAAATATTTTTTTAACCAGAACCTGCGGTTGAACTCTGCTTTCTACTTACTCAGCTGGATTTCTGGCTTGAGAAGAACAAACTGTCCACAGTAAAGCAATGTCGGAAGGAAAAATTATACCTAACTAAATAATGAGGGAAAATAAGTCATGTCCATCCTGCTTCACAGTAACTTGCTGCCTGCCAGGTACTTTGTAGAAAGGTACAGTAACACTTTTGTATAGTAGGTAGTAAGTATTTTGGTCCAGCCATATATAGAAAAGGAAAATATGAAAGAACGAATCCAGGAAGAAGGCCTTCTTGTTAGGTTTAGCTGACATGCCTCTGAAGCAGACACAAGCTCTAGAAATACGTGTTCTAAACATAACACCAGACAGCATGAAGCACATCTCAAATGCTCTCACGTTGCGTTTTTTGCAGTGTGTCTGCCGTCTCCACCATGATCTGCTAGAGGTTACTTCTGAGACAAACATTTGGAAATCTGATCCCAGCAGATGAACTCCTCTAAGGCTAAGCCAACATTCTGCAGTTTAGGTGCTGGTTTTAGGTGACCTTTACTATTTTTATTTAACTATTCCTAGTTTTGACAAAAGAGTGCATAAAAAAACTGCAGTGAGATCTAAAGTGTGCACAGGGCCCCAGACTGCAACACAATAACAGCAAGCGTACATTATTACTAGAGAAAAAAGTCACTGTATAGGCCTAGTACTTGCTTTATCGGCTAGATTTGCTGTTTCGTCAACAGTAGAGGTATTTATTGTCGCTGTCCTCCTCACGGCCACCTCCTATACTGTGAAACGCCAAGTGAGTTTTATTTGAACGTTTGGAGAACCACATTCCTTCTCAATGTACCTTGTTAAATACTGTATATAATGTCAGACAACATTCAGGATAGGGTATTTCCTTTCAAGGCTCAGGCCTTTCACACTTGCGTTGTCCGGATCCGGCGTGTCCTCCACTTGCCGGAGGTACACGCCGGATCCGGAAAAACGCAAGTGTACGGAAAGCATTTGAAGACGGATCCATCTTCAAAATGCTTTCAGTGTTACTATGGCAGCCAGGACGCTATTAAAGTCCTGGTTGCCATAGTAGAAGCGGGGAGCGGGGGAGCGGCATACTTACCATCTGTGCGGCTCCCGGGGCGCTCCAGAATGACGTCAGAGCGCCCCAGGCGCATGGATGACGTGTACATGCGATCACGTCATCCATGCGCCTGGGGCGCCCTGACGTCACTCTGGAGCGCCCCGGGAGCTGCACGGATGGTAAGTATGCTGCTCCCCCGCTCCCCGCTACACTTTACCATGGCTGCCAGGACTTTAGCGTCCCGGCAGCCATGGTAACCATTCAGAAAAAGCTAAACGTCGTATCCGGCAATGCGCCGAAACGACGTTTAGCTTAAGGCCGGATCCGGATCAATGCCTTTCAATGGGCATTCATTCCGGATCCGGCCTTGCGGCAAGTCTTCAGGATTTTTGGCCGGAGCAAAAAGTACTGCATGCTGCGGTATTTTCTCCGGCCAAAAAACGTTCCGTTCCGGAACGGAAGACATCCTGAACGGATTTCTCTCCATTCAGAATGCATTAGGATAATCCTGATCAGGATTGTTCCGGCATAGAGCCCCGACGACGGAACTCTATGCCGGAACCGGCCAACGCAAGTGTGAAAGGGCCCTTAGGAGGGTGGGGGTAGTCCGATTCACTATTTTTCTGGGATTTAAAAGTTGGCCGTATTTTGTAGTGGGGCCCAAAATGACAGAAGGCAGGGTAAGCAATACCACAGTGCATCAAAAAATACTGCCCTAGCATCACAAAATACGTCCCCAAAAACTGCCCCTCTGTGGTGGCCAGCACCAGCTGCCACGTTCTGTCCTCCTATTCCAGGTGCCTTAGGGTGGCAATACAGTTAAATTCAAGTCAGGAGGGGAGCACCCGATGCCATGGCCGGTGGCCGTGAGGAGAGCCAGGTGGCCTCCTGGGCATCAGCCCACTGGGAAGTTTCCCTGTAGGATCTAAGGCCAGTCTGCCCCGACTGGTGCAAAGGAAAACTGGCTTAGTTGCCCACAGCAACCAATCCAATTCCACCTTTCATTTTTCAGAGCTCCTTTGGTAAATTAAAGGATTGAGCTTATTGGTTGTTGTGGGCAACTAAGTATCTCCATTTTTTTAAACATACACCACACTTAAACAACATGCAATGTTTCATAAATTTGGTGGAAATCATGGCAAAACTGACTTTAAAAACTTCTTGTGAGAAATCTACGATTATTATGATGGGCCCATTTCATTCCTTGAGCTGATTTTACAAGGTCATGTAAGAAATATGATTGCATGAGAGCTATTTTATATTGTATACATGACAGGGCACTACTTGCACAAGTCGTCATATCAGGAGGTATTGCATCAGCCTCCACCAGTCTGTCTGTTCAAAGCCAATGAGTTCAAGTCACTTATTATAAGCAGAGTGAAAAACGACACCGCCTCTACCACCCCCACTCCTCCTCATCCAGAGTCATAGGAAAGAGCCGGCACTTTCCCTGTTCCTACATTACTCTACTTCACCGTAATACACTTCCTCTTCACCAGAGTTCCAAGTAGTAAATGTAACCGGCCATATTCTAGCCTGAAAATGCAGAGAACTGTGTGACGAGTGTTCCCATATCGTAATATAACCTAATGCTGGGAAAACGAAAAATGATGAACTATTCCTGTCACAATTCCTGTCTAAGGAACCCAAGATGGAACACCATGTGTAAAAATATTAAAAACCATACTCCCTATAACATCCTGACAATAAAAAGTATGTTCACTCAACCCTTATGTTCTAACCAATAGATCATATTAATCCAATACAGGACACAATACCACATGGCTCACGTGAATGTTGGATTCAACAGCGGGAGACCTCAGAGGCATTGCAGGGAAAACCTTGGAAATTTGAAGTTATTCAGTTGTCCACCCAATCAAAATATAATACATGATGACATGATAACCACATTAGCAATATTAGGACTTTCCCTGAAAACAGAGGTCACTTGGTAACACATGACTTAGTAACCAAGCGGCATGTCTACTACACTAATAGTCGCAGTGATGTATGGAGCACACTTCTGATAGGAATTCACTTTCCAGTTGTGATTAACTTATTGATCAAAGAGGAATTCCAGATGGACTAATCCCAAAGGACATCTGGTGATTGTAGTGACTGAAGGACATCTCAAAGCTCAATGCTAGCAATGGAGGTCTCCTCCATTTCCAGAATTTTCATTAATGGAATGGTCTATTTTCTTTCTTCAGTAGTAAACTACTCTAAAGCTTGATGCAGAGCAGTTTGGTGGCTTTTCTGGTCAAACGCTACATGAGTGAATGGGGATTTAAGGATTTAGTGACTATGGTAGTTTTATCAATGCCATGATGGAGGCACAGAAAACTGGTTCTGACCCAAAGAGGGAGTTTCCGAATGGTTGAATGGCCAAGATTTGAACCCAGGAGCCCAGTGCTGTAAGGCAAGCACCTCTTTAAGAGGCCGTTCACACAGTGAGTTTTACCATGGAATTTTGGAGCAGACAGTACACCAGAATTTTGCCGGAGTTAGGGCTAAGGATGGTGGAGTGGTGGCTTAAAGCCATGTTGAAAAAGTATATGTCCGTTCTCCTGACGGCCATGACTTTAAGCTGCTACTCCGTAATCTGCAGCGCTGCCTGCTTTTGAAATGAATGGGAGGCATAAAGGACGTGCCCGCAATGGTGGGTTTCTCAGCAAAATTTCGGTGTGGCTGTCTGTGCCAAAATTCTACGGTATAACCCGCCGTGTGAACGGCCCCTAAAGATGACCTGGCAGCTCTCCTGATATGTCTACTTTTTAAATATATATATTCTTCTTGAAATAAGACTTATGAGGCTTCTGTTCTTGGAAGACTGGGTTGTGCCATTGTTATTCCACCTAGAAACTGTAGTGTTACCAGTTAGAGGTGTGTTTTAACACATGTTGCCATGGTCCAAATTGTGTAGGGATACACCCATTTGAGAAGGGGAATAGCAACCCCTAGATGTAAATGTATTACTAAATATTCAAAAGGAATAACACCATGGTGAGTTTTAAGAAAATATCCTCCAGAATTGTTATTTTATGGTTCAATTTCTTTTTATTGAAAACCACAGTAAGCATAGACGTAATGAGTCACAGGAAAGTTACATATTCAAGTGTCATAGCTCCATACAAATATAAAGTCAGCAATCATCATTTACAAGATGCAGAATTGTTATTTTATGATGAATACCAGCGTTTTACAAAAGCAGAAATGTCAGAGAATGTGACAGGTCCTCTATCAATGAGGTGTCTCATAAAGGCCATATGAAGGTCACAGCCCTGCAAAATATGTTACCACTTAAAATCAGGAAAATAAGGATTCTTGGGAGCCTCCTTTTTTTTTATTATAATACTGCTTTTTGCCAACTTTTATTATATCCGGCTACACTTCCTTGACCATTTTCTAATAGCACACATTGAATTGAGTAAGGCATCTTTCACACGACCGGATGGCTTTTTCAGTGTTTTGCAGTCCATTTTTCACTAATCTGTTGTTCGTTTTTTTTGTGTCCATTGTGTTTCAGTTTCTGTTCCGTTTTTCAGTATGGCATATACAGTATACAGTAATTACATAGAAAAAATTGGGCTGGGCATAACATTTTCAATAGATGGTTTCCGCAAAAACGGAACGGCTACGGAAGACATAAGGATGCATTTCCGTACATGTTCCATTTTTTTTGCGGACCCATTGACTTGAATGGAGCCACGGAACAGGATTTGCGGGCAATAATAGGACATGTTCTATCTTTCAACGGAACGGAAAAAACAGAAACGGAATGCATACATAGTACATTCCGTTTTTTTTTTTTGCAAAACTATTAAAATGAATGGTTCCGCATACGGACCGTATACAGAACACAAAAAACGGCCTGTAAACAGTAAAAAAAAAAAAACGGCCGTGTGAAAGAGGCCTAAGGCTCTGTTCACATCTGTGTTGGAAATTCTGTTCTTCTGTTCAGATCAGAAATAAGAAAATTATCCCTCCGATGATGAACACCAACACACCTGACACACCCCATTGACTACATATATATATATATATATATTAATATATAGGGTTGTGGCGGAACCCGCCTCGCCACTGGGCATTGGAGAGGACTGGCTGGCCGCCTCCTACCTACTGACTATGGCCCCTGGTGATTTGGTACGTTTGAATGCAATATTTGGGCATGTGCTATTTTATATTGCTGCTACTGGCCCTTTAATGGCCATCCGTGGACATGTCTGACTTTTAGGAGCAATGCCCCTTTAAGACTGTGTAGCAGATTGCATTCAGGCTGTCTTAAATACTATGCATGTTATTATGTGTTCAGTTGAATTGTATATGTGTATTCCAGGGTTCAAGTTAGTCCATTACGTTTGATAATTGTATTTTGTGGATTGCGTCTGAGACAATGCTATTGTGTTGGTAATTACGTCTCAGACAATGCTCATTGTGTTTTGTTTATTGCGTTACAGACAGAGGGAAGGGGATTTTGTGTACAATTGCTGGGAAGGTTTAAATACTGTAGATACATATGATTGGCTGTGGGTGGTACCTTGCTGGAAGATGTGTATAAATCAATGCTTGTGTTAAAATAAAGTCAGTTCCTGTTTTAAACCTCAAGGTGAAGTGTCGTCTCATCCTTGGGGGAGGATTAATTGCATGCTGTCCCAGTTTGACTGCTAGGAGTGAAAACCTATTTGTATGGTTCCTATTCAACTGCCTACAGCATTCATTGCTGGGAGAGGATTTATATGCTGGTTCGGTGATTGTGGTGTCTGCCAGAGTGCTTGGAAGCCTCAGGAAAACGCTAGGCGCATCCGTAAACGGAGGTACTCGGTCGGGGTGCCAGGAGATCCGTTACATTGGTGGCAAGCAGTGGGATGGCGTCCTAGTGCGAGGAGAAGCAGCTCAGAGACACCGGTAACGTGTGGAGTTACAAATTGAGGGCAAACGCTAGCACTCGTGCAGCGCCCCTGGGAGCAGAGGTATCCAGCGACTTGGAGCAGACAAGTATGGAAGGCTCTGAAGATGACTGGCTGGCCGAGGTGAGGCAGCGATTGGAACAGTATGGAGATAATGTGTCCATGGATATATGCCAGGCCATCTGGAACCAGGTCACAGCCAAGCGACACGCAAGGATGGAACGAGAATTCCGACTGGCGAAAGAGAGAGAAATTGCCCAGCAGAAGGAGTGTTACAGCAGCCGAGCAGAGGCTGCATCCGAGGAGGTAAGCCGTTTCCCCTTGAGGTGGCCAGAGGAACCCGAAGTAGGGGTCCTCATAGACTGGTCCTGTGAGGAACCACAACAGGCAGGTGGAGACGGGACCGAGGTCTCTCCACCGGGATGCTGGGCAGCTGGCCCAGACCCTCAGCAGCAGCCGAAGTTGCCAGGTGTGGACGCAGGTGGTCCTTACTCGCAAATGTTGAGGGACCTCACAGACTGGTCCTGGGAAGACCCACAGATGGCAGGTGGAGATGGGACCGAGATCTCTCTACCGGCCCTACAGGGATACTGGGCAGCCGGCCCAGATCTCCAACTCCAGCAGCAGTACCAGGAGGAGGAGGTAAGCAACCCCTCCCCTCCACAGCCAACTCCAAACCAGGTACTGGGGTCAGTAGAGGAGTCGTTAGCCCCCTCTGGCCCCCTCCCAGTAGAAGAGCTGGCATCTGGGCAGAGCGCCGCTGACCTCTGCCCTACTTGTCCCCTTACTACCCAGCAGGACTGTACTCCAGTCCCTCCAGCAGAAGAGCTGGCATCAGGGCAGAGAGCCGCTAGCCTCTGCTCCACCGACCCCCTTGTTACAGGGCTGGCTTGTACCCCCCTCGCCCCAGCAGAAGTGCTGGCATCAGTGCAGAACACCGCTGGCCGCTGTTCCCCAAGTAGCCCCAGCGGTTTGCCTAGCACACCAAGGGGAGACAGCAAGCCCCACAACAGTGCAGATGGGACCGTAGTCTCTGTACCTGCACCACTGGAGATATGGACAGTCTGTCCTGGTCCACAACAACAGGACAATGTATTGGAAGGAGAGGCAGTCTGTTTTCCCCTACAACAAGGGAGGGTGTCGCAGAGAGAGGAGCCTGTTACCCCTTCCCCCCAGCAACAGCTTTGTTCAACCAGGGGAGAGGGCACCCTGGTTACCTTCCCCCCAAGTCATGGATCTACAACTGGGCACAAGTGGCAGGGGGCCATAGGGACAACTACACCCTTGGAGAAAGGCCGGCTGACTATCAGAGCCCCAGACCGCCTGGAGGTCTGGAGTCTGGATAGTCTCAATGGGAAAGGGGAGAAATGTGGCGGAACCCGCCTCGCCACTGGGCATTGGAGAGGACTGGCTGGCCGCCTCCTACCTACTGACTATGGCCCCTGGTGATTTGGTACGTTTGAATGCAATATTTGGGCATGTGCTATTTTATATTGCTGCTACTGGCCCTTTAATGGCCATCCGTGGACATGTCTGACTTTTAGGAGCAATGCCCCTTTAAGACTGTGTAGCAGATTGCATTCAGGCTGTCTTAAATACTATGCATGTTATTATGTGTTCAGTTGAATTGTATATGTGTATTCCAGGGTTCAAGTTAGTCCATTACGTTTGATAATTGTATTTTGTGGATTGCGTCTGAGACAATGCTATTGTGTTGGTAATTACGTCTCAGACAATGCTCATTGTGTTTTGTTTATTGCGTTACAGACAGAGGGAAGGGGATTTTGTGTACAATTGCTGGGAAGGTTTAAATACTGTAGATACATATGATTGGCTGTGGGTGGTACCTTGCTGGAAGATGTGTATAAATCAATGCTTGTGTTAAAATAAAGTCAGTTCCTGTTTTAAACCTCAAGGTGAAGTGTCGTCTCATCCTTGGGGGAGGATTAATTGCATGCTGTCCCAGTTTGACTGCTAGGAGTGAAAACCTATTTGTATGGTTCCTATTCAACTGCCTACAGCATTCATTGCTGGGAGAGGATTTATATGCTGGTTCGGTGATTGTGGTGTCTGCCAGAGTGCTTGGAAGCCTCAGGAAAACGCTAGGCGCATCCGTAAACGGAGGTACTCGGTCGGGGTGCCAGGAGATCCGTTACAAGGGTCATTTATCAAAGTGGTGTAAAATAGAACTAGCTTAGTTGCCCATAGGAACCAATCAGATTCCACCTTTCATTTTCCAGACGAGCTGTCACAAATGAAAGGTGTAATCTGATTGGGTGCTCTGGGCAACTAAGCCAGTTCTACTTTACATCAGTTTGATAAATGACCCCCATAGTTTTTTGACAGAATCTGCAATGGAGGTCCACGATGGCCTTGCTTGTTCACAGCTTCCGGGCTCCTGCACGCGACCGTATCTGTTATGCGGTCGGCAAATTGTAGATTACAAAATACGGATGCTATCCGTGTGCATCCTGCAATTTTTGCAAGACTCACATCAAAAAAGCCTTTTCTTGTCTGCAAATCGGGCAAGAATAGGGCAGGTTCTATCATTTGCAGATGCAGACAACAGATGGAGGACATCCACGTGCTGTTTTTTCTTTTTTTTGGCAGATCCATAGAAGTGAATGGACCTAAAAAAATACGGATCAGACAAAGATAAAAAATGCGGTCGTGTGCATGAGGCCTCACAATGTATAGACTATGCACCAGCAAGTTCAATGGTAGCAATCACGGACAAGGGTCCTTCGAGTGTGAACAGTCTTCTGCAGACTGAAGAGACAAAAACCACACTGCACTCCAAGAACAGAAATATGTTACCCATTAATAGATCATCCAGACTTGAAAGGAAAAGAAGAGATTAGCAGATAAACCTGCCAATAGTGCTTGTGGAAAATATTCCTATTTCTTGGTACTGAATGTACCAGAACTTGCACGGGAAGTAAACAATGATCTGTACATGTTCGCTTGGTGTGTTTGAGCGTGTATGCAATCTTAATTTTGCTAGGCTGTGAATTCTTTACTTGGAGTTATGAAAGGAGCATGTTAAAAGGTCTCCAGTTGCTGGCTGCAGCTGACTGCTAGCCAAAGAAAACTAAAACAAAGGCCCAGTTCAGTAACCGTCTGCACTTTCCCTTGGCTAACCAAGTCGCTCTCTGGATCACAGAAAAAGGAAAAAGGGTTGGTAAATTAACATGCAGGGTGTGTCACACTCGCAGTCAAATTTACAAACATAAAAAAAAGGAGCAAATAATCAGAAGAACTATATAAAGAATAGTGGGGGGTCATGTACTAATGTGTTACGCCAGTTTTTTTGGCGTAAAAAATTGCAAATATTGTCTCAACTTTTTTGTTTTTTTCCAGCACCCTCGTCACTTTTTCAAAAAGTGGGCAGAAAGAGACAGGCCACAGGTGAGGACTCCATGGTCTGACTCATTTAAAGTGGTTGTCCCACGATTAATGTAAAAAATCTGACATCATACATATACATGACAACCTCTTTCTAACAAAGCTAGAACCAGCCCTGTACCTCACATGGATCTAGAGATCTCCCCATTCATTGCTCTGCTAGATTTATATCAAGCTGGCAGCTCAAGGGGAGTGTCCTTTCTGCTGCAGCTCAGGAGGCGTGTCTCAGCTCTGCCTATCACCGCTCAGGGGGCGTGTCCATGTTCTCCCTATCACAGCTCAGGAGACAGTTGAAGGATGAAACTGAGCATGTGCGACCTTCTCAGTAAGCAGGTCAAAGTAATAAGGAAGAAAAACAAACAGCAGGTGGCGCTATACAGATACATTTTATTGAATAACTCAGAATATTGTAGAATATTTTTCATTGGACAACCCCTTTAACTACATGTGCGCCAGAAAACTGGCTGGAGTAGATTTCAGTTCTGGAGCATGGACAGCAGAAGAAGCAACAAATGTATTAATTAATACATTGGTTAGATATTCCGCCGGCTTGGTTTTTACTAAGACTAGCCTGTGAAACACTGGTCTTTAGTAAATGTCCCACAGTATGTCATAGAAGACGTCTCCTACAGTTCTAGCCCATAGATACAGGAATGGTGCATGTCCCCGTATTAACCATAACAATGCTATGTTCACTCTGCTCAGTTGGCACCTGGACTTATGGTCCCCGTGTAGTATCTGCATGAACCTATAAAGTCCACCATAACACCCTTGAAAGAGAGTGGAGGAAAGTGTATCACATAAATGGAAGATGAAATGTACTGTAACTTGCAATTAAAGCAATTATGTTTTGGATCTGTAATTTCATTGATGCTTCTGGCAGAGAAAACCCGTGTAATATGGCACGCACTGGACTATGTCACATTGTTTTCCTCCTACTCAGTACTTTCACACTAGCGTTTTTCTTTTGCGGCACTGAGTTCCGTCCTAGGGGCTCTATACTGGAAAAGAACTGATCAGTTCTATCCTAATGCATTCTGAATGGAGAGTAATCTGTTCAGGATGTCTTCAGTTCAGTCACTGTACGGTTTTGGACGGAGAAAATACCGCAGCATGCTTGCAGTATTTTCTCAGTCCAAAATACCGGAACACTTGCCGGAATGCAGGCCCTAAGTGTCCCAGAAAAATGGATCCGGTTTTGCATGCGCAGACCTTTAAAAATGTGAAAAAGATAATACCGGATCCGTTTTTACAGATGACAACCGGAGAGACGGATCCGGTATTGCAATACATTTGTGAGATTGCTCCGCATCCAGATCTGTCTACAAATGGTATCCGTTTGCATACAGATTGCGACAGAACTGCCTGCCAGAATCCAGCGACGGTAGTGTGAAAGTATCCTTAAAGGGAACCTGTCATGTGGATATTTGATTATAATCTAACTAATTAAATACAATCATTAACTACTAAAAAGTACCTTGGCTTAGATGTATTCACTTACTGGTGTGACAGATGGTTACCTCATAGATGCCGCATGCCACATGCTAATGAGCTGATTCGAGTCCGGCGTGATGTCATTGAGTCCGGCGTATATTTAATTCAGAGCTATAGCCACTCCCCTGCCTAGCTGGGGCTGGTTCATATGGAAACAAACTGTCACTCAGCAGCAGGTGGGCGGGGAGAGTCAGGAGCTCATAAATATTCATGACTCATCATTATCAGCTGGAGCTTTTCAATATAAGATGTTGGCAGATTGACTGGGTCAATTAAAGAAAGTGACCCAGCATTGTGCTAAGAGGATGAGTCACTTATTTATGTTGCCCTTAGTTAGGACACCATAAAACTGGTGACAGGTTCCCTTTAAAGGAAGCCCGTCACATTGTACATGTTATAGAGCAGGACGAGCTGAGCAGAGTGATAGTTCTGTGGCAAAGAGCAATACTTAAAGTATTTTACTTATTTAAATCTCAGTATTTTCTGTGTTTGGGAGTCCGGTAGGCGGATCTACTCAGTGACTGACAGATACCTCTGTATGGCTGAGCAGAGATATGAGAGATGTAGACTAGGAAGCCTAGAACAGAGATTTCAATGAATTTTATACAAGTCATACTGAATCTTTTCCCATCGATCTGCTCAGCTCCTCCTGCTCCATAACATGCTGCCCACAGATAGGTCTGCATGCACAATGTGACAGGTTCCCTTGAGGTTTTTCGGGAATTAGACATTGACGACCTATTACTCAGGATAGGTCATCAATATCAGATCAGTGTGGATCCAACACCTAGAACCCCCATTGGCTGGCTGCCGGAATCTGTGCAGTGGACATAGACATCCCCTGTGTAGTTTCCAGTGTCAGTGTACTGCAGCTCAGGAATCCATTCACTTAAATGGGAGCTGATTGGTAGTCCCCAAGCATGGCCGCTCCACAAGGGTGGGAGCCTTCTGTTTCCAGATGTTTCCTCTGAATAGTTTCTGGCGCTGGCGGCTGCCCAAAACAGCTTATTGGTGGGGGTGACAGGTGTTGAACCCCTATATTGATTACCTATTCTGAGGATAAGCCATCAGTATCTAAGTCCTGTAAAAACACCTTTAACCTCCTAAGTGCACAACTGGAGGCAGACTGAGGTATAGCATGGTCCCACAGCCCACCGTATTCCAGATCTGCAAAACAAAGTTCTCTGAAAATTAAACTATTAACCCTTTTCTTGTAACATATCTCATGATGCAGCCATGTAGTGAACAAACAGCAGCAAATTTGTTACCATTATGAGTACTATTAAACTTATTTTATTCCAACCCATTTGAATAACTAATATTATTGGGGGGGGCTCCCTTTTAACATTTTAAAATAAGGCAGAAATTAGGCTGCCCACATTAGATGTGTATTGGTGGAATCCGCCGATTTTGATGGGACTAGCCTCCGATTTCTCCCCCAACAGTAGATGTTGGGGGTAAAGAATGGTCGGGCATGTTATCACAGGTGTCTGTAGAGGTTTTCCCCGCACTCCCAAGTCAGAACATGAGACAGGCGTAAGGCCCCTTTCACACAGGCGAGAATTCCACGCGGGTGCAATGCGTGAGTGAAACGCATTGCACCCGCACTGAATCCGGACCCATTCCATTCAATGGGGCTGTTCAGATGAGCAGTGATTTTCACGCATCACTTGTGCGTGAAAATAGCAGCATGTTCTATATTCAGCGTTTTTCACGCAACGCAGGCCCCATAGAAATGAATGGGGATGCCTGAAAATCGCATAGCATCCGCAAGCAAGTGCGGATGCAATACGATTTTCACGCATAGTTGCTAGGAGATGATGTTAGTAAAATTGATAAAAGTCATTGATAAAAGGATCTTCATTCAGCAGGACCTGCGTTGACATCAGCGATTACGTCAAAGGTCCTTTTGCAGGTCCTGAAAGAAGAAGCAAGAAGACGATGCCGGCTGCGCGATCAATTGGATGAGGTGAGGTAATTTTTTTTATATTTTAACACCCCCCCCCCCCCCCAACATCTTAGTAAGCATTATGTATTATGAATGCTATTATTTTTCTTTATAACCATGTTATAAGGGAAAATAATAAAATGAATACAACACCTACTCCAAACCCGAACTTCAGTGAAGAAGTCTGGGATCGGGTCTGGGTACCACATTCTGTTTTTTTTTTTCACGCGCGTGCCAAAGGCATTGCACTCGTGTGGAAAAAACTGAACATCGGAACGCAATCGCAGTCACAACTGACCGCAATTCCATGCCTACTCACACGGTTTTCCCGCAATACATACGCGACGCATCCGGAGCAAATCCAGAACGCCCGTGTGAAAGAGGCCTTAAGGTATGACCATACATTCAGGTTTCTTGATGTAGTTTTGGAAGCCAAAATTATCTGTCCTTTAGACATTCTCTCCTTTTATGATCCATTCCCGATTTTGGCTTCTAAAACGGCATCAAGAAATCTGGATATGTGGCCGTGATTTTAGTTTGGTACACAAGACCGCCATACTTCAACTGTTGGTTCAGTTCTGTTCAGTAGACAGTGCCCACAGCTGCTTGCCACCCACAGCATGCCTATGGCAAAGATCTGTACACTAAATAAGAATCTGTTATGCCACTGTGTACAGTTGTTATCTTTGCTATATTTCCTAAAATAAGATGACGTGGTATAAAACGCAGACAGCACAAGAGGCATTTCAGGTCAATAAAAAAAAAATCTTCATAAAGTTGTGAATTTGGAATCTAAAAAAGGAAACCATAAAACAACAGGAAAAAAGTTGCAAAAAAAAGTTACAGGAAAGGTTTTACAAGCCAGTGCATTAGTCATCTGAACGTGGAACACCCTTGTATATAAAACTGTTTGAGACACAGGACAAACTGATGTAAAAGCATAAAACATTCCGCCCTCCTATGCAGAATTCACTGATGCTGACAGATCCTATAATTCTTGCTTAGACCCACAGGTCTTAATGTGTATTAATGGTAACAAAAATCCTCAGGATGCCTATTTTGGTGGCCATTAACAAAAAAATAATAATAATCATCATTTTGATTTTCACAGGTAGTCTGATCACTGAGCCCCCTCTGATCATGAGAACAGGAGCCCTGAGTCCCCCTATTTGAACAGAGTTGCAGTCACTTGGAGAAAACCAAGCTTTTCTACAGACTGCCGCCGATCAGGTACTTTGCCCCTATCCTGTGTCTTTGTAATGGTACAGTCCCTTTAAGTAAATCAGGCGGTTGCAGATCGAGAGCAGTGGATTTTTTTTGTTGCCATGACATGGACCCTTTAAAGAAAAAAAAAAGTCAGTCTAAGGAGCTTCACCATTTAAGGTCCACCAACACGACGACACATAGTCTACTGTAAACTTCCACCCTGTTTTTTCAGTACTGCATGCCACTAGTATGAAGTATTATATGGCTATAATATGTGGGCAGAGTTATTATTTCACTTCGCTTGGCATCGGTATTGTTTAGGCAAGACAAAAATATTTCAGAAGTATTTTGAGCAAGAAATGATTGTTAATTCCAGATGAGTAGAGCAGACTAAAGCTATGATCCTTCCAATTTGTAGGGAAATCAAGAAATAAAATGCAAGTATGACTGAGCTGTTAAATTGTGCTATATATTAACTGTTGAATACCATTAAACGGGTTGTCCACAATTTTTATTTATATCGCCGCCCACTGGGGACGTGTGGAGGGAACTATACTTACCTACTCACTATTCCAAACCCTCTAACTTCCACCACCTCTGCTCTGAACCTCCGGATGAGCTTTGAACACATAACTGCAGCGGTGATGTGCCCGTATACCGCACATGACCACTACAGCCAATTACTGGCCTCAGCCGTCTCGTGCGGTCTATGGGCCCATTATACCTGCAGCTAAGAACATGACTGGACATTCTAGGAGTTTTGGTGTGGCAGCATAGGAATGGAGGGGGTTAGGACTATCAGCATCTTTTTTTTACTGGTTTTATCAACTTGCCTGCCATTTATAATTTATTTTTTAAGGATAAGGCCACACGGAGCGGCTATGCCTCGTTTGGGATGTGGCTGCTTGTTATCTGGCGGTGTAAAAGTGCAGCTAATTGCCCAATGAGCAAGCGAAATGCTCATTCATCCGGTAATCCGATCGTTTCTTCTGCCGCCAAACAATGAGTCAGTATGGGGAAGAGCGATGACATTAGAGATCACTCCTCTCCATACTGTGGAGGAGATCGCAGCATGTAAATGCAGCGGTCTCCTCCACTGACGAGCAGGCGCTTGTCAGGAAGGAATGCTTCCTTCCCGAAAATCGCCTGCTGTATCGTTTCGTGTAAAAGGACCTTTACTGTCATGTCAGGTAAGAAACAGTGTAGACCTTTACCTCCACCCACACCACTGTCCTTATCTACTTGGACGATCTGAACTAAACACCAGCCCCCAACTGGATGACTGTCCCTGACCTGACTATGTGAGCAGGACCTACTTAGGGGAGACAAAAGGGGAAGTCAGATAGGCTGAGTCAAAACCAGAGAATACTGTGAGAGCCAAGGAAGAAACAAATGCATAGTAATATACCAAAGGGGGTTAAAGCCAGGAGGTAATGTGAGAACCAGAATCAGGAGTCAGAGGCGAAGTCACTCACAGGCAGAAGGTCAGAATTCCACGAAACTAAGCTTGACATAAATCACAAGCAACTGTGGCCAGCAGTTGGCAGTTTAAATGGACTACCTTCAGGATGCAGATGATGCTGGTGCGGACACTGACTGGCCCGACATCCCTGCCCCCTGATAGGCCAACCAGCCCCACTGTGAGCAGGGCTGGATGCCGCAGCGATAGAGCGAAGCAGTAATAGCATGGCCGGAGTCGTCGCAGAAATGCGGCCGGATAAGTACATGACTGTCCATAACCCATAGAACTGTTCATCCAGTAACAATGAAGACCGAAAAAACTATGCAGTTCTAGTTAGTGAATATGATACTGCTGTGGCAGACGACACAAGGGGTTAATGACAGAAAATGACGGAGTGCATTCCTTCCTGCCTTGCCAAGGCTGCAAATAAAGTTCAGTTTTACTTTCTGTACAGCTGATTCAGTAAACAAGAATGAGCAGCTATGACTGGGTTCACTGTTCCCCAAATGGAGCGTATGAAGAGAGGTTGTGACACTCGGCTTGTATCCTTCCAGAGCTGCGCTCCTTACGTACAGCGGAGATTAGAAACAGATGTGTCTGCATCTGGCAGCACTCTTCCTCCTCCCACAGTGTTACAAGAGCTGGATACTTCTATAAAGATGTAGCGCTAGCTTACTGATTGAGGAAATCTTCCTTGACGGCGGATGTCAGAGCGATGACTACAAGTCGTTCCTGGCTCATCTAATCTAGGATTGCAAAAATAAATAAATAAATGTAAAAAAAAAAAAAAAAAAAGGAAAGGATGTAAGAGTGCTTTTTACAACGACCTCCCGGAATAGATTGCCTGTACTACCCAGAAAATAGGATGGTGGAAAATGTCAGAATACCTCCCTGAAAATTCTATGAACAGAGAAGATATTTTTATAAAAACCATTAAAGCTGCTTATATTACGCGTTTGGATTTAAAGTACATTTCCTTCAAGCCCTCCCTGGACTCCGGTGAGAATTCTAAGAAAAGACGGGTTTCATGCCACATGCTGCTTTTTAATAAAACTAAAATGCCAGGTGACTCCCTGGGCACTGAGCAAATATATGGCTAGGTTCACACAGGACATGTTTGTCATATTTTCCATACATATTAGATATGAAATGGGCCCACTCATGGTTTTGGCAGGGTCGGCCAGCAAACTAGTATGTATGGGCCATCCCGAATGTCTGCCGTCAGCAGATATTGGTGAACAGAAGGACCAGGCATGTTGGATTTAACTATAACTAATCCTTTGGTCTGCCAGGAGATACACCCCTCTCTCCACTAAAATAAACTTGCACACTTGTCCAAGAGAACATGCTTATGGTGGAGTCAGGGAACATCGATGGTCATATATCTCAGTCTTTAAATATTTCAAGAACTGTTATAGATCCAAAGCACAGCACTGTATGAACAAGTGCGTGTGAACATGAACCATTATCTATGAATGAAAGAAAATCGAATGTGTAAGGGGGCCTGATCCTTTTGTCCTCAAAGGAGATATGCCACCACCAGAGGTATCTGGCAGCAGCTTGCTCCCATCTCTCCACTGACAACACATACATGCTTGGCCGGGTGTGTATGGAGGATTTAGGAGGAATCTATAGCTTATGACCAGCCTTAGGGTCCATTCACATGTCCGTCGTGCATTGCGGATCCGCAATACACCCATCCTGCACCCCCATAGAACTGCCTATTCTTGTCCGCAATTGCGGACAAGAATAGGACATGTTCTATTTTTTTGCGGAGCCGCGGACCGGAAGATCGGGGCCGCGCTCCGGAAATGCAGATGCGGAGAGCTCTCCGCATCCCGTTCTGGTTCATTGAGAATGAATGGATCCGCACCCATTCCCGATATTGCGGAACAGATGCTGAGGTGTGAATGGACCCTAAAAGGACTTTCCAGGAGTAAAATATTGACAACCTATCCTCAGAATAGGTGATCAATATCTGATCAATGGGGTCTGACTCCTGGCACTCCCATAAATCAGTTGTTTGAAGAGGTTGTGCCTGCGGCCAGTGACATCACGTTCAGCGGTCACATGCCCTATGTGCCGCTCAGTCCTACTCAAGTGAGGTTGGACCTGCACCTATAAGTCATTGGGGGCATATCCTAATGTCTAAGATGGGCCATCCCCCATTTAAAACACTTGGATAGTTTTTTCTGTTTAGGGTGAAAATAAAATGTATTTCCATTCCGCCCCATATCAGTGATGTGATGCTGTCCTAGTCTTGAGGACCTGCAGGCCCTATGACAAAATGATAGCAGCAAGCTGGTGACATACTGGTAAAATGGAAATTTTCATCCGTTCATAGAAGGTGAAATGTCATTGTCAAGGTAGGGCTCTTGCTCATTTGTATATTCGCCAAAAGGCTCAGTTAAGGATTATTTACTTTTCTGTTAGACCTGGACAAAATGTCTTGGCCCGATTTCTAAAAAACATCCATGTGAAATATGGGCAGTGCAACCCTTGGATGGCACACACTGTTCAAAACTAGATGTCATAGTGCGCTGTAATTGCAATGACGTGCCACGCTAAGCCTGCCCGTTGTACACAAGTGGCCACCGATAGCTCCAGTGAAGCTCTGGTTTGCACCCACTTTGAATATTGCAGTTTCCCTGGGTTATGCGGTATAGACAGTATCACTACGGCAGGCGATACAATATCTATTTTATGGGTTTGGATTCATCCACCTTCATAACCATTTGTCATTGCTCTAATGCCTTCAAAATGAATAATCAAGTTACTTTGCAAAAAGTCTTAAAGGGAACCAGTCATCAAATATACCGGAGGGAGCTTTATCAAACTGGTGTAAAGTTGCAGTGGCTTAGTTGCTCATAGCAACCAATCAGATTCCACCTTTCATTTTTCACAGCTCCTTTGGAAAATGAAAGGTGGAATCTGATTGGTTGCTGTGGGCAACTAAGCCAGTTCTACTATACACCATTTTGATAAATTTCCTCCACCATATCTAAACCTCTGGCATAGTGTTATAAGGGATGGTAATAGCTTTCTAAAGAGGCGACTGTCTAAAATGGGCCTTGGAGCACAAAGTAAACAATAAAACTATAAAACTAGCACACACTACCTGTGCAGGTGAAGCCAAGGCCGGGACACCTTAGGCTAGTGTCACACTTGCGTTTATTGGATCTAGCAGAGAACAGCCTGCTTGAGTTCACTGGATCCAGCCTAGCCGCATCACCATCATGAGTGCCTGGTTTCAGCCGGACAAAAACCGATGCATGCAGCAGATTTTTTCTGGTTGCTCACGTGTTCTAATAACTCCCACATTCTCTTTCTGGATCTTAGGTTAGATTCAAGCACACGTGACTGGAGAGGATTTTTTTTTAGGTTAGATTCAAGCACACGTGACTTCCAGACATCTGTTTTTTGCAACCCCATAGAAAAGAATGGGCGTGCGATTCTCAAAAAATGCAGATCTGGCCCCAAAATATAGTCATGTGCATAAGGCTTTAGTCTAAAAAAATATCTGTGTGTGTGCAATATTAAGCCCTAGTGATCATTAAGAAGTTCCTGGGGTATTCTCATCTGGGACATTTATGGCATAATATATGCCATAAATGTCCAACTGGTACAGTTCTCTGAGGGACCCACTCCCATCTCAAGAACAGGGCCCAAGGGAGAGCACGCTGGGCATGCATGGACGTCCTTCCATTCACCGCTATGGGACTTCTGAAAGGAGGGGTACATGCGCATTTCCTCTCCATTCACTGCTATGGGACTTTCAAAAATAGCCTAGCACGCTCCCTCAGCTATTTTCTTAATTCCCATAGCAGTGACGGGAGAGGATGTCTCACATGCGCAGTGTGCTCTCCATCCACAGTTAGACCCTGTTCTTAGGGGCGGGTCCCAAAAGGTTGGATCCACACGTATCAGACATTTATGGCATATCTTATCAATAAGTCATAAATGTTAAGGTGGAAAAACCTCTTTAAAAGGGGTCATTTTCCACAAATGGACACACCTAACATATTCACTGACTGACTGAGTCATTTACTGTGGATCAAGGGGCACCCGAAATGAGAGACCAGTGGGAAGCCGCGAAGCTCCTGAATGGAAATGGCTGGGGATCTGCGAGGCTTCATTTGTATTGCGGTTTCTATGCCTTATTTTTTTTATTTACTGTGCCTTTTGTACCTTCCCCTGCATTGCCTGGTTCTCAAACTGTGTGCTAAAGCTGAATTATATCTCCCCATCCTCCACTGCCCTCACCTGAAGTAGAAACATCAAAAATACAGCGAAGTCATGAACCAAAGTATCTTTTCTGGCAACAGACGAATCAATGGAACTAAAACGCGTCAGTTTATACCCTTTAGCGTGAAAAATACTTTCCGGCTGGAATTGCATCATTTTAGAAATATAATAAAATGTCACTTACTCATATACCCTGTATCATGCTTGTGCCCTCTCCACTGTATGGCATATGATGTGTGAGCTGTGATACGTTGTCTGTATATACTCTGTATATACCGTATGCTGCATGCACAGATACACTGAGACAGAAAGAGCGGCGCCAGAATCATGATGCAGGGTACAGGGGCCTTTTTTTTTTTTTTTTTAAAGTGATAGCCCCTGTAAGGGTACTTTCAAACTTACAGCAGAGGATTCCCGTAGGCAGTTCCCTCGCCACAACTGCCTGCCGGATCTGTCAAAAGTATGCAAACTGATGGCATTTGTCAGACGGATCAGGATCCTGATCCGTCTGACAAATGCATTGTAATGCCGAATCCGTCTCTCCGGTGTCATCCGGAAAAACGGATCCGGCATTTCTTTTTTTTTTTTTTTTTTTTGCAGTTTGAGCATGCGCAGACAGCAAAAACTGATCCGTTTTGCCGGAACACTCCGGGCCGGATCCGGCATTAATGCATTTCAATGGGAAAAAATGCTGGTTCTCCGGCAAGTGTTCTGGAGTTTTGGACGGAAATAAAAACGCAGCATGCTGCGGTATTATCTCCGTCCTGAAAAGGCAAAAAGACTGAACTGAAGACATCCTGATGCATCCTGAACTGATTTCTCTCCATTCAGTATGCATTAGGATAAAACCGGTATTTTCCGGTATAGAGCCCCTAGGACGGAAGTCAGTGCCGGAAAAGAATAACACAAGTGTGAAAGTACCCTTAAAACACAGAACCCGTATAGTCATACAGGTAATGGTAAATATAGCAACACACAAACAGCATGAAAGTATCATTGGCCGGGAGCGTGGACAATATGACGAGCGCTGTAGGGAAAGTGTGATCACCAAACGGCCAGTAATGAAGGTTCCTCTACCCATGAGCATGACCACTACTGTCCAATACACAAATAAATACAAAAAAAACTACCAAAAGTGACCCTAGTGGCAAGACTGAGTGTACCAATATATATTGTGGCTAAGTGGGGGGCCACCTTGAGTAAATAACCTGGTACAAGCTCCCGCAAATGAGAAACAACTGAAGAAAAATAGGAGCTGACAAAGTACCCATATAAAATGTAATATTCAATTGAAAAATTGATATGTAACAGGATATACCTTTAAAAAGGGGGGAAAGTGGCAGAAAAAGACACCATCCCAGTAATACACACGGAACAATAAATGTATCAAATATATAAATAAATATATCATGTGCAAAAGTTACTGGTAATAGTAATATGGTACAAATACATAAGAAATAAAAAAATCGGATGAATCTTCTATCTGCAAGAATCATAAACAGAAATCAAATCAAGGATACTGGCAATGGAGAGTATATAGAATCATATCCCATACAAGTATTAGCCATGGATCCAAGAGAATACAATGTCAAGAAGACTCAAGTGTGTATACCAGGATGGCGCCACCCCAAAGCGCGTTTCGGCGTGCCTTCGTCCGGGGGTAACGCCATCGCTTTGAGATCAGATATTTATATCCCCTATCCACCAATAGGATGCATGGTGATTTCAACCACCTTAATGTATAATGACCGCGCAGCGGGCGAATGCCCGCACTGTGCCCTCTTCCTATCTAGCGTCACACTGCCACGCCCACAAGCACATGAAAAAGTCATGTGATGGGGCGGCCTCGGCGTAGAGACGCACAGATGGGAGGTGTCGGGCGCAGCGCCATGCGCCCACATCACAGGGGAGAGATAGATAAGGATCCTTTTACTGGTCCCATATAACATTGGCATAAAAATAAGACAATCCCAGTCAATCGTTATTAATCTGCTAAAAATTACCGTAGATCATGTATATCATATATATATATATATATATATATATATATATATACACACATAAACCAGTGCAGTACGTGCATAACCATGTGTGCGAAAAAAAGGGGGTATGTGATACACGGCTTCTATAATTACTATGTTCAATCATGAATCACTGAAACCCAGCAATGGCCAGTGTTTACAGCTTACCTCCTAAATAATTGTAGTACTGCCACTCTGTACCCCTACAGGGCCAAGATAGGCATACAGTAGCTATATATATTTATACAGAGTAACTATATAACAAGCCCCCGAACCTTTACATTACAGAACTCTATAGGCTCTGAGCACTGTTCACGGCTATGAAATACAGTGAAACCTCTCTGAGAAGACCACCCCTTTACTGAGACCAGATATTCAGTGACAGCTTTTCAGTTCCCCCTGTGTCATGTATACTGCCTCTTCGCTGAGAAGACCACCCCTCTAAAAGACCATTATTCTATGCAATTTTGAGTAAGGGTACTTTCCCACTTGCGGCAGAGGATTCCGGCAGGCAGTTCAGTCGTAAAACAGATGCTTTTGTCAGACGGATCCGGATCCGTCTGACAAACGCATTGCAATACCGGATCCGTCTTTCCGGTTGTCATCCAGAAAAACAGATCCGGTATTTGTTTATTTTTCACAGATTTAAAGATCTGCGCATGCGCGGACCGAAAGAACGGATCAGTCAATGCAGAGATTTTAATGCTGGATCCGGCACTAATACATTTCGATGGAAATTATTGCCGGATCCGGCATTCCAGCAAGTGTTCCGGAATTTTGGACAGAGAGAAAACTGCAGCATGCTGCGGTATTATCTCCGTCCTGAAAAGGCAAAAAGACTGAACTGAAGACATCCTGATGCATCCTGAACGGATTACTCTCCATTCAGAATGCATGGGGATATGCCTGATCAGTTCTTTTCCAGTATTGAGCCCCTAGGACGGAACTCTATGCCGGAAAAGAAAAACGCTAATGTGAAAGTACCCTTACCTGTATGTCCATAGGGGTCTAATTATTGCCATTGTCACTTCATACGTGAGGCACTGTGGAAGATGTAATGTAAAGGTTATTAAATGCACAGGGTGTATGTAACCACAGCACACGCGGTACATACTTCACATTCAGCATATACTCAGTTCATGGCTGCCGGTGGGATTCATGCATAGATGTGCACTGCGCCTATAGATCTGCATATGTAAACATACCACACTCCTTCCTGTAGAAACTTTTCCGAAGATCAGCTCCTCCTCACTGAATTTTAACAAGGCAGTAGAGAAAAGTGGGTGTATTATATAGTGCGCTGGTGTGTATATAGATAGATATATATATATAGGCATATCCCATATCTATGGATGGGCGTATGTAAACAATGCACCTGACGCTACAGATGTGGTTCCCATGAGTGCACTATATATTATATACTACACATTCTATTATACAAGGATTTCCACAAACTGTATATATAAAGACAAAACCTATCATACATGTATCCACACATATACCAAATATAAGACATACCATCATACACACAGTATACATATAAACATAAATCAGACACATGACGCATTTATAAACATGCATGTAGAATCTATATACATAAACTGCCTATATAACCACACACTATCATACATGTGAACACACACAGATAATGTATAGAAGCATACAATACCATTCATATACAGTATATATGACAATACACACTATCATACATAGTCTATATTACCATACACTACTATACATATACAGTATATATGACCATACACTATCATACATATACAGTATATATGACCATACACTATCATACACATACAGCACCATGCACACTACTATACATATACAGTATATATGACCATACGCTATCATACACATACAGCACCATGCACACTACTATACATATACAGTATATATGACCATACACTATCATACACATACAGCACCATGCACACTACTATACATATACAGTATATATGACCATACGCTATCATACACATACAGTATATATGACCATACACTATCATACACATACAGCACCATGCACACTACTATACATATACAGTATATATGACCATACACTATCATACATATACAGTATATATGACCATACACTATCATACACATACAGCACCATGCACACTACTATACATATACAGTATATATGACCATACGCTATCATACACATACAGCACCATGCACACTACTATACATATACAGTATATATGACCATACGCTATCATACACATACAGCACCATGCACACTACTAGACATATACAGTATATATGACCATACACTATCATACATATACAGTATATATGACCATACACATACAGCACAATGCACACTACTATACATATACAGTATATATGACCATACACATACAGCACCATGCACACTACTATACATATACAGTATATATGACCATACGCTATCATACATATACAGTATATATGACCATACACTATCATACATATACAGTATATATGACCACACACATACAGCACAATGCACACTACTATACATATACAGTATATATGACCATACACTATCATACACATACAGCACCATGCACACTACTATACATATACAGTATATATGACCATACGCTATCATACATATACAGTATATATGACCATACACTATCATACATATACAGTATATATGACCATACACTATCATACATATACAGTATATATGACCATACACTATCATACATATACAGTATATATGACCATACACTATCATACACATACAGCACCATGCACACTACTATACATATACAGTATATATGACCATACACTATCATACATATACAGTATATATGACCATACACTATCATACATATACAGTATATATGACCACACACTATCATACATATACAGTATATATGACCATATACTATCATACATATACAGTATATATGACCATACACTATCATACACATACAGCACCATGCACACTACTAGACATATACAGTCTATACTACCACCCACATCCGTCCACCATGCTGACAGCACCTGCCTGTGTACACACAGCGGGTGCCAGGCGAGGTTGGCAGCGCCGCCAGCCCTTCACACGTGTCCCCGGCCCCTCTCACCTTCCAGCCGGCGGAGCTGTTGCTGTCCCCCTTGTCCTTGAAATAGGGTACGGAGCGGACCATCCAGTCGTAGATCTGGGACAGGGTGAGCCTCTTGTCCGGGGAGCTCTCGATGGCCCTGGTGATGAGGTCTGCATAGGACATATTCCCCCAGGCATTCCTGCGGGACGAGCACTTCCTCTGCTGGCCGGCCGCCCCGCTGACAGCGCTGCCTGCAGCCCACAGCGCCGTCTGCACGGTCTCCACTCCGCCGACCGGAGCGGCCAGCACCGTCATCGCCGCCACATCCCCGCCGCTCACCAGCAGCAGCGTGCCTCTCTCCGCCGAGTCCCCGGCCGCCCCTGCCGAAGCCGCGGACACCTCCTCGTCGTCGTCGTCGTCTTCCTCCGGGATCATGGACGACGAGTCCCCAGCCTCCCCGGGGATGCCAGGCTTCGCCGGGCTGGCCTGAGAGTCGGGGCGCTGCAGGGGCCAAGTGCAGGAGCGCGGCCGGCTCTGCGGCTCGAAGTCCGAGTCTATATCCACGTCCCCCTCCGGGGAGGCGGGTGGCAGAGCGTCTGCCATGCTGGCGAAGTTGCCAGAAAACACAAGAAATGCCAACGTCTGTGTAGGTGAAAGCAGTGGAGAAGTCAGCTTTGGCTCACAGGGCAGCGCCTAGTGGTGCAGGTAGACAGGCTCCATGTCGCCCAGCACTCTTTGTCCCGGGGTGTACGCACGTATGAATCCCCGCTGTCACATGCACACGGCCGCATAAGCCCTCCTCACTACTGTACACATCCGTCCATGTGCAGCCCTGGCATCTGCACATCACCTCCCTGCTCCCGCTGCTGCCATCTTGACAATTCCCCACACCTCGCTCAGGTCCCTGCTCGTGCAGCGGGCACGGCTCTGCCAATGAGAGCGGGCAGCCACGGCCGATAAGTCGCCTCTTATCTGCTGGACAGGGCGGGCGGTGGGTTCTGTCTGTCACCCTGACAGCCTCCTCCACTAACATAACACTAGTGAGGGGCACACGCAGGGTACAGACAACCTAACCCTGCCAGCACTGCCCACTGGGAGGAGGCACAGATGGGAGGGAGTGCACAGCACACCCCTTCACTGCTGCATTCCACTGTACAGCCCTGTAGACAGCTGGAATATGCCTATGGCCAGTGTGGGACTGGGGTGCCAACGAGACCCAGCAGTGAAACTCAATCTGGGGCCCACTGTCCAGTTATATGTATGTATTACCTGGCCACACTACCCAGGTTTTTTTATATGAACATAGGCAATATACTGTATAGCAGCATCTTAGCCAACCTATCTACGGTATATGTAAGTCTGTGCAGGTGGTGGGGGACTGGGAGCCCACCTTGTTCAGGGGCCCACAAGGGGATTCACCTGTTCCCCTGTGGGCCAGTCTGAACCTGCCTATGGCACCCCTTCAGATGGAGTGTAAGGGGCGTTTACTAAACTAGTCTTTGTAATCAGAATCCAGGCCTTAAAGGGTTTCTACCACCAGTCATAGGGAGAGAGCTGGTAGGCCCCTTTAGGGTCCCTGAAGGTGTGGAAATGACCCCGGCAAAGTATATAGAGTTTCTGACTGACCACTTTGCTCCATGGTATAAGAACCGCGGGGGCGGGGCCGAGCTGCTGAGGAAGATGGCTGCCTAGTCCTCAGCTCTTCCAGCCACAGATAGAATACAGTGGCTCACAGCACAAGGAACCGGTGTAAACCACCTCAAAGTGGAGGTCCTTCCTGTATTGGGCGTGTGCCAGAGGCACCGCGTCCACATCGCCACCTGCACACAGCCGGCTCAGCGCGCAAGGGGGATCCGGTGCTGCACGGCTCGAGGTGAGGAGGAAGGCGCAGCATTAAGTAGCGGGACCCACCAGCACTGACACTCCCGCTCCCTACCAACTACAGGATCGGACCTCCAGAACGGCACTGCTGCGGGCGGGCCGGGAGCGACAGCCCCTGTCACGGCCGATATTTTAACCACGTGCAGCGCTTTGGCTCACTGGAGGCAGCGCTCCCACATCAGTGCGCGCATCCGCGCGGCTCATCGTGCAGAGGAGACACGGAGCAACGTGGGTTAAGGTAAGGGGGTCAGAGCAGCATTAAGACGCGGGATCCTCCGCTGTTAATCCAACTCCCTAATAACTACAAGAGCGGTTTTCAAGCACAGAGGCATCGCGGGCAAACATAGAATATCAATCCTCCGTCTTAGCGGCCATATTGGACATGTGCAGCACCTCAGATATAGCTGAGGACCGTAATATCAGGCCAGTGGAGATGCATTCCAAATCCCTCTGCCATTTTCAGGGCTTTCACGCAAACAAGGGGGCTGGAAAAATTAATAGAGGGTCTAAATAAAAAATAAAAAAAGGCGAAAGCCTCTGCTCCAAGGAAGCTAACGGACTTCTTTGATTCTGCAGACCCTTCCGGAGTAGAACAAAATTAATCAGCACCACCCTCACCACGTCCCACAAGCCCTATTTTATCAAACACAGACACCCCAGGAGATGACGCTTTCCCCTCTCTGACACAGGAAAATCTCCTCATCAAGAGGGGAGCAGGTGAAGAAAGTGGGAAAAGGAGATCCGCAACTTCGCCATCTTTGTCTCCTAACAGCAAAAGCCCGATTTCTAAAAAGAGCTATGTGCAAAGTGATGGGGAAATAATCTCTACAGTATTGCCTCAATATGATATCTCTCAATTTCAAGCGTCCTCAGCTCCAGTTACAGTGGACACTTTAAAAGATATGCTCATTCTATTGCAAAATGGAATTAATACATCTGTTTCGTCCCTCATCCGGAAACCAAAGTCAACGTCTCCGCCATAGGTGAACGCACTGACCACCTGGAACGTAAAATGGCAGAATTTTCTGACACACACAACGAGCTGGTGGATGCGCACAACGCTTTAAAAGATGTCAACTTGCTTAAAACCAAAGCTACAGATGCAGAAGAAAGGTCCAGACGTAACAACATTAAAATTAGGGGCATTCCAGAGGAAATCTCTACTCCTGAACTTATGGACTATCTTAAACGCCTTTTCCAAACCTTAGTGCCCAATCTGACCCCTATGAATCTCTCTCTGGACAGGATAGGATCCCCAAATCTAAAGCAGCTCCAGAAAAAGCTCTGCGAGACCAATTGGTGACAGTACATATTTTACAAATTTAAGGAGCTTATTTTATTTGATGCACGCAAATATGGCTCATTTCCACCGCCTTCCACTGCCCTTTTTCCTTGTTTCTGGATTTATCAGCGGCCACGTTGCAAGCTCGCAGAGAGTTCCTCCCGTTTACTAAGTTACTCAGGGAACATAATATCAAGTATCGTTGGGGATTCCCAATTAAGCTTCTGGTTTCGCAGAACGGAACAACCACCATTATCTCTTCAGCGGCAGAGGGCATGAAAGTTGTGGAGAAGTGGAACTGCAAGATGTAAGAACATCACCCTAACACTATCGTCATTATCTGGTGCCCACAATCAAGGCTAAATGGTCTACAGTTCCTGTCAGACAAAAGCTGGGATGAAAAAATAAAGACGAGAGGACCCAAGGCCCGGGTCTGTGATGATACCAACACAAACTTGTGTTCTTTCTTTCTTTTTTTTCTTTAGGTTTCTAATTACCGTTTCACCGTTTATGTTACTAGTTATTATTTTTCAGATTTTTTTTTTACTTTACTAGGTACATCTAGCTATGCATTTGTCTTTTTGGAAGTGATATGGGCTGGCGCGGCTGCCTCTTTGAATGTGAAGGGTCTTAATAGTCCCTTCAAACGGAGTATTGTCTGGAAGGAAGCCAGAAATCTCTGATGTGAGATATTATTCCTACAAGAAACTCACTTCCATAAAAGGAAGACACCCAATTTCACGAACAGGAGGTTCCCTCATATCTTCATGGCTTCCTGCCTTGCCAAGCATAAGGCGGTAGCCATAATGATTAAAAATACTGTAGACTTTTTGCTACATGACACAATAGTGAATCCACATGGTCGTTATATAGAGGTAATCTGTGATATAAATAATATTACATATACCCTTTTTAATGTGTGTTTTCCCAACAGACACCAACCAAGATTCTGGGGTCTCTCCAGTCCAGGATAGGGTCGGTGAGCAAAGGGATTTTAGTGGTGGGAGGGGATTTTAACTCCATTTTGGATAATCAGTTGGATACTACTGCTACTGGGAGGCATCTCTCCTCACTTGCAAAGTCTCTAACAGAAGAGGGATTTTATGACGTGTGGCGTTGTCAGCATGGTAGTGAAAGGGACTATACCTTTTTTCTTCTCCCCATCATTCATATTCCCGGATTGACTTTTTTCTAGTGAATAAAATATCCCTACTTCAAGTAGTCTCCTCTAATATTATGTCTATCACGTGGTCTGATCATGCCCTTATTACTCTCACTTTACTGGAAAAATTCTCGTCCCCTCTCCCATCCTAATGGCACCTAAACAATGTAATAGTTACCCATCTAGACTATAGAGAAAGACTGAGGTCAGCTCTTGTTTTTCATACTTTAAAACTAATACAACCTCCGATATGGATCCCCAGATTTTGTGGAATGCACACAAGGTGGTGATGAGAGGTACTCTCATGCAGTGCTGTGCACAGATGAAGAAGAAACATAGCCAGGAGATTAATGATATTCTCTCCAGTATTCATCAAATTGAAACCCTAAATAAAGCCTTGATACACACCTCTCATTCCATAACCTTGAGGGATCTTAGAAAGCACCTACAAGTAATCCTTGCATCGCAGCATGAATACTTTCTTAAAAAATTCTAAATGCAATTTTATGTACAGTACCTAACAATAAAGCAGGTGCCTCTTGCATTGGCTATCTGTTGAATAAAAAGGAAATAAAATTACAGACCCTAGACTAATAGCAGATCAATTTAAGCAATTCTACGAATCCATTTATAACTTACAAAAAGATGAACATACCCCGCAACCCACCGGGAAAGCCATTAATTCCTTTCTGGATTTTGTCCAGTTACCTCATTTATCCTCAGAATAGGTTGGGGCCCTTTTACTTCCTATAACAAGTGAAGAAATACAATCAGCAATCAAATCCTTACCATTAAATAAAGCTCCAGGACCGGATGGGTTTACCAATGCCTATTATAAACATTTCTCCCTCATGATAGCTGCCGTAGATAGTAAATTTCCGGAGGAGATGCTTATGGCCCATTTAGTTACCCTTCCTAAACCGGGCAAAGACCCGACTACTCCCGCCAATTTCCCTATTGAATTCAGATGTTAAAATCTATGGAAAAATACTCGCAACTCGCCTCCTGAAATATATTCCACTCCTGATTCATCCAGATCAAGTGGGATTTGTAGCAGGAAGACAGGCCTCTGACGGAACGAGATGGTTCATCAATTTGGTTCAGTTGGCTGAGCGCACTCGGACGCCTACTCTGTTTACCAGCGCTGGATGCAGAGAAAGCTTTCGATTGGGTATACTGGGGATATGTCTTGGCCACACTAGATACGTTTGGCTTTCAGGGATTCATGAAATATTCAATCTAGCTTTGTACTCCTCCCCTTCGGCTAAAGTATTCACTTCAGGATTCTTGTCAGGTCGTTTCACTATCTCTAATGGAACGAATCAAAGATGACCACTGTGCCCCATAATTTCCGCCCTAGTCATGGAACTCTTGGCAGAAATGATCAGGCATACCCCCGATATTTCAGGCATTTTAGATAAGAGCACCTCGCATACTCTAGGATAATATGCGGACCACGTCATTTTGTCATTGTCCCATCCGGAGGGATCACTCCCAGGTGTGCAAAGGATCATCGACATGTTCCAAAATGTCTCATATTATAAGCTTAACTTAACAAAGATATTTACGGTGGGTGCGGACCCTTCAGTACGGTCGGAACTCACCTCCCAATATCCTTTCAATTGGCAGGACAAAGGCTTTATTTACCTGGGGATCACATTGAACAATTCTAGCAAAGACTTGTACTCAGCAAATTACACCCCGCTGCTGTCGAATATATCTAATATGATTAGTAGATTCTCCTTGCCACTGTTGTCCTGGGCAAGTAGAGTGGCAGATGATGTTGCCGGTCATATTGTATATTTTCCGCACGGTAGTGGTCCCTGTACTGGAATCTTTTTTCTAGTCCCTTCAAAAATTGCTCACTGATTTTGCCTGGGCTAGTAGAAAACCCAGGATAAAATTTTCTACAATGACTAGACCATGGGATAAGCGTGTATACTCGCTCAATCAAAAGATTGGTGGGTGAAAGATAGTGATAAAAGATGGGTGGAATTGGAAAGGGCTGCATCCTCTACACCTCTTATCTTGCTATTTAATTTGCACCCCAAAAAACTTCTGAGAGACCAACAACCCCTACTTAGTATCAGAGCATCAGGTATAGCTTGGAAAAACCTACTGCCACTTATGGGTCCACTGGCCAAATCATCAGTAAGGAACCTTCCGTTGCATTATTTGAATGTATAGATCCCTGATATTCAATTGGATAACTGGGTAATGGCTGGCATTTCTACAATCCAACATCTTTTCGATGGCACAGTCATGTGTTCTTTTGAAAAATGTTACTAATCGATATGACATCTCAAAAAGAGATTTCTATAAATACTTGAGGGTTAGACATACTTTAAATGATTCTCACAATTATTTATTAGAATTTCCCAAGCAAATACAAGAGTTCCTTTCTTCCATTAGGCCTTCCATAAAAGGAATCACCCTATTTTACAACACCTTTATAATGCCTACGACAACAATAAAACCTCCCTTTGTACTTAAATGGGAAGAAGAGCTAGGGGTTACACATGCTACGGATGAATGGTTCTCAGCTTTTCCTATAGTGAAACAAGTATCCAAGAGCGCTTCTCATTGGGAGACCGCATTTAAAATATTATTAAGATGGTACCTTACACCTGCTCACATCCATAAAATGAATCACTCATAACCTCCAAACTGCTGGAGAAATTGAGGTCAAGTAGATACCTATAAACACGTCTGGTGGGAGTGCCCTATTGTTTCTACTTTCTGGGAAGCTGGGAAGCTGTGTTCTTTCTTCTCAAATGCGTTGTGGGTTGATGGATTCCTAAATAAGCGTCTCTAGCCTTGTGCTTTGTGAGGTTGGCAGATTTACCGGTACCGACCAGAACAGTCTGTGGTCAAATCATTTTAGCAGCAAGGACGATGATTGATAAAACATGGAAATCTACAGTAGCTCTCCAAACACTCGCGAACTGGTCTCCTCTGTGAAGGCGAATTTTGAAATAGAAAAACTTTATGCCCTCCGTACTCATAATTGGTCTGAGTTAATGTCTAAATGGGAACTATGGATTCAATTTTCCAATCCAGGTTAGATAGTTTTATGAAATGTTCCACACTATCCCCCTGTCGAGCAGCCCGCCACTTTAAGCTGCTGCAAATCACTCAAAGATATGTACCTTTTTCTTTATAGTTCCATTGTTATTTCTTTCTCTAATAGAATGTCTTGATTTTTGTTGGGTCTTTGGCAAGACTTTGAGTTTGCAACATAAACCTTGTGTATTGTTGGATTCCTGTGTGAATCGTAAATATTATAATGCCAATTTCATGTGATGTTACAGTTGTGAATGTAACTTGGAATTAATAATAAAAAACTTAAGTTTAAAAAAAGAAGAACTGCGTCTTCTGTAGCAAATTCATCTCCATGCATGACAATGCACCATCTCATCCTACAAAGAATTCTTCTGAGCAGGGACGGATTATTGGCCATAGACCTTACAAGGAAATTTCCCAATGGGCTGATGCCTAGTGGGGTGCCCAAGCCCCCATCTCTGCCACTGCTCATGTACATAATGAGCTCTTAGCAGTAATTAACACTGTGAGGATCAGGTACTCATGTACCCTACCAGCGACCGCACATGCCCTGCTGAATTCAACTGCTGTGGCCCACATCTCACCACC
Organism: Bufo gargarizans; assembly: GCF_014858855.1. Lineage (NCBI taxonomy): Eukaryota > Metazoa > Chordata > Amphibia > Anura > Bufonidae > Bufo > Bufo gargarizans. The sequence goes on along the minus strand of NC_058083.1, from coordinate 287,349,895 downwards.
TAAGCCCCCTGCTCCATTTCTTAATCAAAGGGGACTGGAGGAGGACAGAAAATTGCAGCTATTAATGGCCAATACAAAGGAACAGCTTTTGGGGCAATATATTGTGCGGCACTATGGTTTATAGTTGTGCTGGGACTGTATTTTTTGCTATGGTATTGCTGACCCTGCCTACTTGTGTTGCCCTGCCTTCTGTCACTTTGAACCTCTCCCCTTCTAATACAACACTAGGGCCACTTAGTTTTATTTTCCAGGGCCAGTTTAAGTTCCCAGTCCGCCCCTGCCTCTGAGTCATTGGCTGCTATGGGCATAAAAAGAGAGAAGCTCATGGTGTGGCCAACATCCTCCTCTGACCTCAACCCTATTGAGAACCTTTGGAGTATCCTCAAGAAAAAGATCTATGAGGATGGGAGGCAGTTCACATCAAAACAGCAGCTCTTGGAGGCTATTCTGACATACTGCAAAGAAATTCAAGCAAAAACTCACCAGTTCAATAGATGCAAGAATTGTGAAGGTTATATCAAAGAAGGGGTCCTGTGTTAACATGTAACTTGGCCTGTTAAGATTTTTTTGATTGAAAAAGGTTTTGATTTCAATAAATGTGACCTCTTAATGCTGCAAATTCAACAAATGTCCATTTTCAGTTCTTTACAACCTATAAAATCTTGCACATAATAATTTGGAACAGTGCATTTTGAGTTTTTTTTTATTTGTAAAAACAAATACTGTTATCATTGGGAGGTTTGTTCAAAAAATACTGTTATCATTGGGAGGTTTGTTCAAAAAAATTTGATTTATACTGATTACTTGAAAATTATACTGGCTGTCATTAGCATCAACCATTTAGGAAAATCAAAGAAAAATATTATTTGCATAATAATTTGTAACACGGTCTAATTGGCATTGATGAATATGGGACATGTTTTAAATACCACATTGCTGATATAACTTGGCTGGTAAAGATTAGGATCATTATGTCTAGGGTCAGCTATATGCTATATATTCTAGAAATCCTGCGTCAAAATACAGAAGCACAAACAACAGAAGACATTTATCAACCCTGGTCGTGGTCTTATCAGGTGTAAACTCACCTTACATCCCAACTCCCCAACTATGGGCTCTTTCACACTTGCGTTGTCCGGATCCGTCGTGTACTCCATTTGCCGGAATTACACGCCGGATCCGGAAAAACGCAAGTGAGCTGAAAGCATTTGAAGACGGATCCGTCTTCAAAATGCGTTCAGTGTTACTATGGCATCCAGGACGCTATTAAAGTTCTGGTTGCCATAGTAGTAGTGGGGAGCGAGGGAGCAGTATACTTACATCTGTGCGGCTCCCGGGGCGCTCCAGAATGACGTCAGAGCGCCCCATGCGCATGGATGACGTGTCCATGCGATCACGTCATCCATGCGCGTGGGGCACCCTGATGTCACTCTGGAGCACCCGGGGAGCCGCACGGACGGTAAGTATACTGCTCCCCCGCTCCCCACTACACTTTACCATGGCAAACAGGACTTTAGCGTCCCGGCAGCCATGGTAACCATTGAGAAAAAGCTAAACGTCGGATCCGGTAATGCGCCGAAACGACGTTTAGCTTAAGGCCGGATCCGGATTAATGCCTTTGAATGGGCATTAATTCCGGATCCGGCCTTGCGGCAAGTGTTCAGGAATTTTGGCCGGAGCAAAAAGCGCAGCATGCTGCAGTATTTTCTCCGGCCAAAAAACGTTCCGGTCCGGAACTGAAGACATCCTGATGCATCCTGAACGGATTTCTCTCCATTCAGAATGCATAGGGATAATCCTAATCAGGATTCTTCCGGCATAGAGCCCCGACGACGGAACTCTATGCCGGAACAGAAGAACGCAAGTGTGAAAGAGCCCATGGGGTCCGGCAGAGATCCGGCAAATATGCTTAGAATTTTTTTTTTTAATTTTAAATATTTTATTAATTATAATACAAAAAAATACAGATCAATACAACATTTGTAATACTATAAAATCCACAAGTCCGTCTATTCCAACCCTGAGCATACTCGGCAATAATTACATAAAGACAAATGCCCATAACCATATGAGTATTGAAAATCAAATGGAGATCCCACCCTCTGGGGGAGAGGCCAGAATCCCCCAGCATCCGTCATTTAATGCCTGAGGGACCTGCCATCCCCCAGCATCTCTACAGCTTCTGCAATACTCCAGAACAACTGCACATTCTTTGCCGATACAGACAAGTAGAAAAGACCGGACTTATGAGATCTTCCCCATCCCGCCCCCCAAACCCCCCACCTTGCAGGAAAAAAAAAAAAAAAAAAAAAAAAAAAAAGGGAAAAAAAAAAATAATAATTCCCAATTAATTATCCGTGTCCCAATCTTCCCACAGCTGACTCCACTTTGCGCAGGATCCTCTTTGTTTGTACAGAATCCTCTCATAGTTTCTCACTTTCTCAACCAGACCCAGCCAATTACTGCAGTCTGGAGTAGAAGAGCAAAACCATGATCTGGAGATGAGAAGCCTAGCCAAAAACATCACCTTGATCAACAAACAGCGTTTTATAGGCTGGTAATCCACCTCCGATAGGTCTCCCAGGACCCATATCCTGGGAGACAAAGGAACCACAATACCGAGTTTACGAGCCAGATTGGATTGGACCTGTCTCCAATAGCTGCTCACCATTGGGCAGTCCCAAAACAGATGTAAGTGATCTGCCTCGAAGTCACCACAGCGTGGGCAGTCAGAGGAGGCTCTAAGTCCCCTCCTATATAACCATACAGGTGTCACATAGATTTTATGCATAATATTAAATTGTACAACCGTGTGATTAAAATTATGTGAAACCAACTTTAAACTTTCCCCTATATTCTCCCAATTTGGAGGGCCCACCTCTGAGAGCAAAGAAGACCAGGATTTCTGTCCTGGAGAGAGAACATCTAAAAAAAAATTCTTCATTAAGTGACTATAACAATGTGATATTTTAATTCTCGTGACAGTTTTCTTACAAATTAAATCGTGTAAAAATTCAGGAGTGTCTATAATAAAGACGTGACTATTCGTAGTGCTAGAGAGTGCTGACCTCATTTGAAAGTATGCATACCAAGCCACCTCATCTAAATTTGCCCTTTGCTTTAGTTCCTTAAGGGGCAGGATTTGTCCACCACTAACCACTTGATGTAAATACTGGATATTTTTGGTCCTCCAGTACTGGCTACAGCTCAGATCTCTCAGGTTCATAAGCTTTGAATTATGCCACAATGGGGTACAAACGAGTGATGCCTTGACTCCGCACCAACTCCTTATGGCCGCCCAAGTCTTTGTAGCCATTCTGCAGAAAAGTGTATAACCACCCAGTATGTTTAATAAGTAGTCAGATTCCAATACGGTAAAAAAATCCGAAAAACCTGAGTCCTTCACCACTCTGCTGCAGAAATGGCTATTTTCCCAATCATTGAAAAGGCAGAGTTGGGAAGCCACAAAGTAGCCCTTAAAATAGGGGAGGTTAAGACCTCCCCGATTATAGGGCATAGAAAAATAAAGTGCCTTCAGTCTCACACGCTTCCTCCCCCATACTAAGTCGTTAAGCATCCGCTCTATCAATCTAAAGTATTTATCTGCAATCCAAACAGGTGAGTTACGCAGGACGTAAAGAACCTGGGGAAGCACTACCATTTTTATTAAGGAAATTCTGTCCGCTCTTGCAAACAGAATTTTTTGCCATATCTTAATTTTAGCCCTCAGTTTTATCAGCAAAGGGATCAAATTGAGTTGTAAATATTCCTGTGGTTTAGCAGAAACTGTTATCCCCAGGTACTTTATTGAGTCCGAGATCGTTAACTGGTTATCCCATTCGCCCCGCAACTCGTCTATAGGGAGAAGAACGGTCTTGTCCCAGTTGATCTCCAGACCAGATGGATCAGAAAAGAGACCAACCAGGTCCATTATACGAGGGAGAGTGGTATCTGTTTGGTGAATAAAGAGCAGAATATCGTCTGCATAGAGGGATACCCGATCGTGCTTCCCCATTATACCGAAGCCGACCACCTTCGGATCCTGCCTTATACTAGCCGCTAGGGGTTCGATGTAAATGTTAAATAAAAGGGGGGAGAGGGGACAGCCTTGACGGGTACCTCTTTCTAGAGCGAAGCTCTCTGTCGTCATATCATTGATCCTAATCCTAGCTACTGGAGAGTTATATAATAGCTGAACCATCGCCATAAATCTTGGGCCAAAGCCCATTTTTTTCATCACCTCCCAGAGGAAAGTCCACTCCACCCTGTCGAAGGCTTTAGTAGCGTCCAGCGACAGGATGGAGCGAGTGCCACACTCCGGGGACTGAATATTCATAAATAGCCTATGGAGATTATGCTGGGTGCCTCTTTTTGGCATAAAGCCATTTTGATCTGGATGAATGATAGTAGATATTACTCGCGAAAGCCTCCTAGCCAAAACTTTTGATAGTAACTTAACATCAGTATTTAATAAGGAGATTGGCCTGTAGGAGCTCAATTCTGCCGGGTCCTTATCCTTTTTTGGGATTAAAACAATGAGAGCCTCCATCATAGAGCATGGTAGTCCCCCTCCCTTTAATGCCTGAGTAAAAACCTCTAGCATCTGAGGGAGAGTCACCTCACTGTACTTGCGATAAACCTCATATGGAAGGCCATCCAGTCCTGGCGATGAGTTCCCCGAGATAGACCCCAGGGCCTCCTGCAGCTCCGAGAGAGACAACTCCTCTTCCAGACATTCTATTTGAGCTTTATTTAAAGTAGAGAGAGGAATTTTCTCCAAGAACCGCATCGCCAGTTCGGATGACAAACCAGGTGAGGATCTATATATCTGAGTAAAGTATTGTAAAAAAGTATCTCTCACTCCTTCTAAATCTGTTATGATTACCCCCTCTGTGTTGCGAATCAAAGTAATAGATTGTTTTTTCTTATCTTGTTGTGTAATAATTCTGGCTAAGAGCTTACCAGGGCGTCCAGACTCTGAAAAATATTTAATCCCCTTAAAAAATACTCTATGGTTTGCTTTCTCAGTTACATATTTCTCCAGAGAACAACTGGCCTTCTGAAGCTCTTCCCTGTTGTGCTCAGTGGGTTGACTGATAAATCGCTCAGTTGTAAGTGCGACAGTCTTGACCAGTTCCTCCTCTTTTTTCCTAAATGTTCTCTTTACTGCCGAGATCTCACTTATAAAAACCCCCCTCAGGTATGCTTTCATGGAGTCCCACACTATATTAATGTTAGCAGAGGGTAAATTCACCTCCAAAAAGGAGGATATCAGTATCCTGATGGACTGTGGATTGTCCAGAATAGTGAGCCAGTATGGATTCAACTTGAATCCCAACCCCCCACCATCCTTATTCTCCCCAGTGCGCACCTCAATTAGTACGGGTGAGTGGTCCGAGACTGTTCTTACTCCATATCTTATCTTCCGAATGTTACTCAGATTGCTCTCATTAGTGAATGCTAGATCGATCCTGGACATTGCTCTGCCACTCCTACTAACACAAGAGTATACTCTCTTTCCTCCGCCCAGGTGTTCCCATATATCCACCACTCCTACTTCCAAGCAGAACTGGGGCAGCGGCGAATTACAAAGGTTCCTTTCCCGTGCTGCATCTGATCTAAATCTGTCTTTTTTGGGATCCATAACCGCGTTAAAATCCCCCATCAGGATTAACCGACATTCTGGTCTCTGTTCAAAAAAAAGCGTTAACTGGATAAGTGGGTACATTGAAAATGGCGGAGGTATATAAAAAAAAGCAAGGATGTAACTGTATCCATACAGCTTACCATGCAGAAAAATAAATCTGCCCTGATCATCTATATGGGATTTTATAAGGATGAAATCTACAGAGTTATGAATCAGAACTGAGACACCCCTAGAAGAGCCGCTAAAAGTGGAGTGGTAGGATTGAGCATTCCATCCCGTTGTCAAGCGGGACAAGGTTTCCTTAGTGAGGTGAGTTTCTACTATGCAGATAATTGCTGGGAGATATCTTTTTAATGCATCCATAATAGCTTGCCTTTTTACCCTTTCCCCGAGCCCTCTGACATTCCAGGATACAATTCTAGTGGACATCAATCACCAAAAAAAACAAAAAAAAAAAAAACCCCTTCCTGCAAGGTGGGTTCCCTCCCACCCCTATCCTCCCACCCCCCCTCTCTATTGGTCCGCCCGATCTCGTCGGCGAGCCTCTAACTTCCGGCCGTTCTCCCCGTCCTGGCCCCGCCTCCCATCCATCCCTTCAATTATAGTAGTAAACAGATTTAAATATCCCTTTGCTCCATCCAATCTAACGCTTGTTAATATATTAAAATATGCTTAGAATTGGCTGGACAAAATCTTCTGCATGCTGCAGTTTGTGTCCAGCAGATTCACGGCATTCCCTGCCGGAACTGGCAGCCGGATCACCCTGTCGTGAAAGTAGCCTAAACCCATTGTTTATTTTTTTATGTGTAAAATTGGAAAAGGAGGGTGATTAGAATTTTTTATAGTTTTGATTATTATTTTTTTTACTTTTTTTTAACTATAACTTTTAGTCCTCTTAGGTTATTTGAACATGTATCTTATCTCTTGTACCATAGACTGCAATTGAATACTATTGCAGTCTATGGGATTTTGACAGACTCCCTTTTAAGTCATGTCTCCAGCATGGCTTTGCAGGTAGATTATTATGGCAGGTCTGGGAAGCCATGCAATTTCACTACAGGAGCTCCAATCGGATCAAAAAGGGAGCCCCTTCCTTCTATTTAAGCACTCAGATGCCACGGACACTACTGACCGTGGCATCTGAGGGGTTAAATGACAGAGATCAGAGCCTCTGATCCCGGTCACAGCAGGTGGGTGTCTGCTTGTGAGCCCGCTCCATATGTCCCTTTAACACAAATCATGTACATGTATGTGGTTTTGCATTGAGGGATTAAATGGCACATGGGTGGGGGAGTGCCCTGTTACAGATTTTTGACTGGGGCTAGGAGCTTCAAGTTATAGTTATGTCCAGGAATTACCCCTAAAGAGAAGCTCTACATTTGAGCTACATATTATGGTACTATATACAGATGTTTCAAAATGTTTGATACAATCTCCAGTTTTTCAGGATACAAAATGGATACAATCTTGTGCCATCCAGTATATATGATGTCAGCTGACAGTCTCCCAACTTTTTGGTGAATGTGTCCCCTTTAATTATTGTCTTGAACAGTTCTTGTCCTGTTCTCATTCGGTGCATAGGAAGCTGCTTCCAGATTCACCAGTACATTAGAGAATTAGCTAGCTGAGTCACCAAGGGAGGCTAATTGGCATAAAGCATAGGCACATTCCACCAATGCCATGTGCAACACAAGAGAATAACTGTATAAAAATAAAATATAGTGGGGCACTCTCTGTAGTACTGCAACCAGTAGAATTTAATAATAATACATAAAATAAATAGATAAAATCCGAGTGGTAGCTTATACAATATTATGACGACAACAATAATAATATATATTGGTGATTGTAAATCTCATACATAGTCCATCAAAAGAATCCAAAAAAAGCTAGGTGGGATGATGGTCAACCAAACCTACAGTGATATAAATGTTCACAATAAAAATCGTATCAGATTCGATAGATAATCGCCAATTGTCCTCTAAAATCCGAATCCCTATACCAGGCAGTCTCCAATCTTAAGCGCAATCAAGCGCTGACACTGAACAGAGCAGCGTCAGCGCTTGATTGCGCTTAAGATTGGAGACTGCCTGGTATAGGGATTCGGATTTTAGAGGACAATTGGCGATTATCTATCGAATCTGATACGATTTTTATTGTGAACCTTTATATCACTGTAGGTTTCTTGGGGTCGTTTTCTTTAGATTCTTTTGATGGACTATGTATGAGATTTACAATCACCAATATATATTATTATTGTTGTCGTCATAATATTGTATAAGCTACCACTCGGATTTTATCTATTTATTTTATGTATTATTATTTAATTCTACTGGTTGCAGTACTACAGAGAGTGCCCCACTATATTTTATTTTTATACATTTTACTCTCTGTCAGATTGGGTGTTATCTGTCAGTGGGAGCACCTCTAAGTGATTCCTTGTCACTCCTGTGCGAAGAATTTCTAAATTATACAAGAGAATAACTACCTATACAAAAGAGTTTAAAAAAATCCCCACTGGCTTTCATGGATTTTCCATTCCATTATTGTTGGGGATTGTGGAAATCACAATCTTACACATTTGGTGAAGGCCACTGAACAGTCCCTTGCCAGGTTTCTAGTAACTGTAGGGCCTAAGGTCACCATACTGCTTTAGTTAAATATGAGTAAGACATCACATTAGCTTTGGAATAAACATGCTAGGGCAGTGGTGGCGAACCTATGGCACTGGTGCCAGAGGTGGCACTCAGAGCCCTCTCTGTGGGCACCCACGCCCTGGAAAAAGTCGAAGGTGTACCAATATGCCTTAGACTTTTCCTGCCATTCATCATCACAGGGCGCACTAAGTACAGCACAGGCAGCGCATTGAATGTAGGCAGGCTATTATAGCTAAATGATAAAGTACATGGAAGATACACTTTATTGGACTGTAGTATTCAGGTTAAATTGCTGTGTTGGCACTTTGCGGTAAATATGTTGGTTTTGGGTTACAGTTTGGGCACTCATCTGGAAAAGGTTCACCATCACTGTGCTACGGCATAGTTGGTTCCTTTTCTATTTGCACATTCTTTTTGTGTTCTTTGGAATTTTAAGGCATATTTACCAAAGACTGATGTTTCATACAAAATCAGTTGGAGTAAGAGGTGCCTAATTTATTAAAGTGGTTGTCCGACTCAAATCAAACTCCCCTGTTCACCAGTGCTTCACCCTAGCTGCTTCTAGTCCCCTTAGGCTGGAAGTGTGATGTCCAATCTGTGGTCATTTTCAACCATTCACTTGCTTCAAATGTAACACAATCCTAGAATAATCTATGAAAAATCTTCTGGCTTCATATGCTGGGCAAATATAGAAGGTATAGTGGTGCTTGAGAGTTTGTGAACCTTTTAGAATTCTCTATATTTCTACATACATTTGATCTAAAACTACATTAGAAGTACAAACATATACAGTATAAAGTTCACCAAATCAAACAAATGTCAAAATATTAGACTTGGTCATTATATTTATTGAGGAAAATTATACAAATTCACATGTCTGTAAGTGGCAAAAGTATGTGAGCCTTTGCTTTCAGTATCTGGTGTGACCCCCTTGTGCAGTAAAAATGGTAACTAAACATTTCTGTTAACTGTTGACTAGTCCTGCACATCACCTTGGACAAATTATAGCCCATTCTTCTGTACAAAACAGCATCAACTATTATGTAGGTGGGTTTCCTCCCTGGAACTGTTCGCTTCAGGTGCTTCCACAACATTTCTATTGGATTACATTACGGTCAGGACTTGACTTTGACTTTGCCATTCCAAAACTTTAACTTCATTCTTCCTTAACCATTTTAAGGTAGAACAACTTGTGCTTGTGATGGTTGTCTTGCTGAATGGCCCAACAGTCTCTTGAAGGTTTGGCAGTGTTTTTTTTGTTGTTGCAGAAACTGAGACTCCTGTCGGAACCTCCGGTGCAGATGTCAACCTACCTTAAAGGGGTTGTCCAGGATTGGGGACCTGGGTCTACATGTACAATGGTCCCCTAAATATTACATTCATGCCTGTCCTTCCCTTACCAGACATTTCTGATGGCCCTTTTTTACTTCTCAAATTTTCAGCCGGAAGTGCAGTTTCTATACAGTCAGTGACGTACCGGGTCCCTTTCTGCATAGCAAAGCCTCTCCTTCCGCTTCACAAGGAGCCCGGTGACGTCACAGTCAGCTTCTAATTATTCCAAGCGCATGGAGGGGCAGTAACTATGCGGCAACAGAAGCGCTAAGCCACGCCCCCTCACAGCGTGAAGCCACGCCCATCGCATCATTAAGCCACGCCCCCCGCCGAGCAGGGCGCATTCTTAGTAAGGAAGGAGGCGTTTAGCTGCGATGGGACCCAGAAAGCATTGAGGCAGGAAGTTACCGCACACATAAACAGAAAGGTAAACAATCAGTGGGGGAGTGTAGGAGCCCTGCTGAAGTGTAAAAATACCTAAAAACATCTGGGGGGACCTTCAAACGGCTATTAATAGTGATTTAACGGGTTTAAAAAAAAAATCTTGATCCCGGACAACCCCTTTAAACAAGATTTAATAAAATCCCATTCACAACAATGTAACAACTGCCTGGTCAACGTGAACATGGCCAATCTATAATTGGTAGATTGCACTGAACCTGTTCAGCACATACTGTAATACCTGACATTTTCTATTTCCGTAACTACATCCAGATAAAATCTATGAGCAAGAATATATTTTTACACCATGAAACAGCAGCAATGCTAAACAAAACTAACAGGGGCTACCATGTGTTATAGACTCTGCAGTCTGAAGGTATGAACAAGTCAGTACAAATCCTGCCTGGTCTGTACAGACATGTGGTGACATGTCCAAGAGATACTAGCAAGTCCTAACATTTTTACAACTATGCAGACCTCTGTTATGCAGTGTGTCACCAAGGCAAGAAAAAAATCATCTGGGTTCACAGAAGGTGAAATAAAAAATGTTTTATGGAATCTTTAGACCAGGGAAAATATTATGAATTGGATTTTCAGTTCTCTGTAATACTTACTTCCATATAAGTTCCAACCTGTCACCTAAAGTGAACCTCCTGTATGCACCCACAGATACTGATAATACACCGATCAACCCACTCGCAGGTGAAGTAACACAGATTATCTTGTGACAATGGCACCTGTCAAGGGGTTGGATATATTTGGAAGCAAGTAGAACAGGGACTTCTTGAAGACGATTTGTTGGTAGCAAGCAAAATGGATGAGCATAAGAATCATTGTGACTTTGACAAGGGCCAATCGGTTAGACAACAGGGTCAGCAAATCTCTAAATTGGCAGGTCTTCAGAGATGTTCCTGGTATTCTGTGGAAAGTATCAACAATCATTGTACCAGTAACAGGGTCATGGGTGTTAGCTTGTCTTGGCCCATCCCTGCTGGTTATGATAGAAAGGTGTCAGAACACACAGTGTATTACAACATGCTGTGTATTAGGTTGTGTAACTGCAGACCTGTCATAGTATCCATGCTGACCATTGTCCAGTGCTGACAGGGCTACAATAGGCGTGTGACCATCAGAATCAAACCACTGAGTAATGGAACAAGGTGTACTGGTCTCATTAATCAGGCTTTATTGAACATCTCATGGGTAGCCAACAGTATCTCCTCTAAAGAGGACCTACCACTTCTCCTGACATGTCTGTTTCAGTAAATAATTGTATTCCATGTGCAATAATAATACTGGAATATTTATTCTTATGACTCTATATTGTACTATTATTCTTGCAAGAAGTTAATGGATAAAGGTACAGATGGGTGTTACCAGTTGGGAAGGGGGTGGGGTGGCCCTGAACAGTCTGACACTATCTAATTAGTGCTGCCAGTGTCAGACTGTACAGGGACACCCCTCCCCCTAACTGGTAACACCCATCTGTACCTTTATCCATAAAATTCTAGCAGTAATAAGAGAAGAACGGAGAAGAGGGAACACCGACAGGCCAGATATTTGCACAACAATTAACCGAGGAAGAGATGGCACCACAATGCACTCTGGGAAGAAAGCAAGCCAGCAGAGCCTTTATGATACTCTGAGCAATTTTCTGCTGGAAAAACTTGGGTTTTCAGATGGAAGTTATCATATTTTTCGACCAATAATGCACACTCCCCCCCCCCCCTTATGGGCGAATGCTGCCATTTTTACATCGCTAACGCTGATACATCGCACAGCGCGGCGATATATCAGCGGGGAGAGAGGAGGGGCTGGAGGCCGGCAACTTGTGGCGGGTACTCTTACACCGGGCCCCACCATTCACAGCAGTATACAGTACAGACCTAAAGTTTGGACACACCTTCTCATTCAAAGAGTTTTCTTTATTTTCATGACTATGAAAATTGTAGATTCACACTGAAGGCACCAAAACTATGAATTAACACATGTGGACATATATACATAACAAAAAAGTGTGAAACAACTGAAAATATGTCATATTCTAGGTTCTTCAAAGTAGCCACCTTTTGCTTTGATTACTGCTTTGCACACTCTTGGCATTCTCTTGATGAGCTTCAAGAGGTAGTCACCTGAAATGGTCTTCCAACAGTCTTGAAGGAGTTCACAAAGATGCTTGGCACTTGTTGGCCCTTTTGCCTTCACTCTGCGGTCCAGCTCACCCCAAACCATCTCGATTGGGTTCAGGTCCGGTGACTGTGGAGGCCAGGTCATCTGGCGCAGCACCCCATCACTCTCCTTCATGGTCAAACAGCCCTTACACAGCCTGGAGGTGTGTTTGGGGTCATTGTCCTGTTGAAAAATAAATGATGGTCCAACTAAACGCAAACCGGATGGAATAGCATGCCGCTGCAAGATGCTGTGGTAGCCATGCTGGTTCAGTATGCCTTCAATTTTGAATAAATCCCCAACAGTGTCACCAGCAAAGCACCCCCACACCATCACTCCTCCTCCTCCATGCTTCACGGTGGGAACCAGGCATATAGAGTCCATCCGTTCACCTTTTCTGCATCGCACAAAGACACAGTGGTTGAAACCAAAGATCTTAAATTTGGACTCATCAGACCAAAGCACAGATTTCCACTGGTCTAATGTCCATTCCTTGTGTTCTTTAGCCCAAACAAGTCTCTTCTGCTTGTTGCCTGTCCTTAGCAGTGGTTTCCTAGCAGATATTCTACCATGAAGGCCTGATTCACACAGTCTCCTCTTAACAGTTGTTCTAGAGATGTGTCTGCTGCTAGAACTCTGTGTGGCATTGACCTGGTCTCTAATCTGAGCTGCTGTTAACCTGCGATTTCTGAGGCTGGTGACTTGGATGAACTTATCCTCCGCAGCAGAGGTGACTCTTGGTCTTCCTTTCCTGGGGCGGTCCGCATGTGAGCCAGTTTCTTTGTAGCGCTTGATGGTTTTTGTGACTGCACTTGGGGACACTTTCAAAGTTTTCCCAATTTTTCGGACTGACTGACCTACATTTCTTAAAGTAATGATGGCCACTCGTTTTTCTTTACTTAGCTGCTTTTTTCTTGCCATAATACAAATTCTAACAGTCTATTCAGTAGGACTATCAGCTGTGTATCCACCTGACTTCTCCACAAGGCAACTGATGGTCCCAACCCCATTTATAAGGCAAGAAATCCCACTTATTAAACCTGACAGGGCACACCTGTGAAGTGAAAATCATTTCAGGTGACTACCTCTTGAAGCTCAACAAGAGAATGCCAAGCAGTAATCAAAGCAAAAGGTGGCTACTTTGAAGAACCTAGAATATGACATATTTTCAGTTGTTTCACACTTTTTTTTGTTATGTATATAATTCCACATGTGTTAATTCATAGTTTTGATGCCTTCAGTGTGAATCTACAATTTTCATAGTCAAGGTGTGTCCAAACTTTTGGTCTGTACTGTACATATCTAAACAGTAATCCTTAACCTCGAGTAACTTTAAAGCAGCGCTATCCTGTTTGTTTACTACTTACAATCAAGGTCCGGTAACAGGCAAAGCGGGCGGCGGCGTAACGTCACTCACTCACGTCATACGTCTGCTCCGCCCACTTTATGAATGAAGCAGGCGGAGCAGGCACGTGACGTGAGTGATAGCGCTGCTTTAAAGTTAAAGTTACTCGAGGTTAAGGATTACTGTTTAGATATGTATACTGCTGTGAGCGTCAGGGCCCGGTGTATTAAGGGACACTGTAATGGGGGGATCTGTGGATGACACATATAGCATAAGATGCTTCATAGTGTCATACACAGATCCCCCCATAGCATGGTTATTCACAGATCCCCCATAACAGTGTCATCCACAGATCCCCCTCCCTATAACAGTGTCATCCAAAGATACCCCTCCCCATAACAGCGTCATCCACAGATCCCCCTCCCTATAACAGTGCCATCCACAGATCTCCCCCCCATAACAGTGCCATCCACAGATTTCCCCTCAATAACAGTGTCTTTCACAGATCCCCCCCCCCATAATAGGGCCATCCACAGATCCTCCATAACAGTGTCATCCACAGATGCCCCCATAACAGTGTCATCCACAGATCCCCTCAATAACAGTGTCATCCACAGATCCCCATAATAGTATCATCCACAGACCACCATTAGTTCAAAACCCACAAAAAGCACACCTTTTGGTTCTTTCTTATTTTCCTCCTCAAAAACCTAGGTGCGTCTTATGGGCAGGTGCGTCTTATAGGGTGAAAAATACGGTACTTTGCATGTTACAAACTACTTAACTAAACATGGTTGCAGACCAAGTACACTCCACACACAGCAACAGTACACCATAATGCTTCCCGCCACATTGCAAAAATTGCTCAGGAATGGTTTGAGGATCATGTCAAAGAGGTCTAGTTTTTTCCTTCACCTCTAAATTCCCCAGATCTGAGTCTGATCAAGCATATGTAGGATGTGCTGGAAAAACATATCCATGGGGACACCACCTGGCAACTTCCAGGACTTGAAGGATGTGCTGTTAACACCTGAAACCATAGGACATCTTTGGAGGCCTAGTGAAATCCATGCTTTGACAGATCAAAGCTGTTTTGGTAAAGCTATGTTGTACCGACTACATTACACCCATGCACACACACCACATTGATGCCAGGGAAGCGTACCTTTGTTTTAGGATGCACTGTTTGTATCAGTCAACAAGTAAAGTGTACATATTATGTTCAAATATCATTGGTTATATCATCTACAATAGTATACAAAACGTGCAATATTTCCTGATACTGAAACAAAGTTACTGGTGATTTTGAAGATATTAGAACAAAAAGTGAAAAATGATATTATGATATAAGAACAGAGTATTCAGTACAATTTGCCTGAACATTTCCCACAGGGGACTTGAGTTTTCTTGTTAGCAGCTCTCTTCTCTGGTTCATAGATGGAGTGTCTCAATTAATGTGAACCTCCCTCTAAGATATCTATATGGTCTAATAGGGCGTATGGATAGGGGATGTCCCATCCGAAACAGATATAACCAAAATGCAACTCCAGCAGGCTGGACTGGAATTTCCCTTAGCACTGCCTGTAACAAAATGCAATTGCATATAAAACATCAAATATAAAAAATCTGGCATTAAGTAAGCGGTAGTTTAAAGTTACAGTTGCTTTTAAGAAAGTCCATTACTGCTGCATTTTAAAGGCTGAATACAGCTATCTAGCCAAACATTTTACGATGGGTAGTCTTTCAACTGGAGAGACCAGGATATGATAGAGTAAGTACACCCCTCACATTTTTGTGAATATTTTATTATAACTTTTCATGTGACAACACTGAAGATATGACACTTTGATACAATGTAAAGTAGTCAGTGTGCAGCTTGTAGAACAGTGTACATTAGGTGTGCCCTCAAATAACTCAACACACAGCCATTAATGTCTAAACTGCTGGCAACAAAAGTGAGTACACCCCTAAGTAAAAATGGCCAAATTGTGCCCAAAGTGTCAATATGTGTGTGGCCACCATTATTTTCTGGCACTGCCTTAGCTCTCTTGGGCATGGAGTTCACTAGAGCTTCACAGGTCTCCACTGGAATCCTTTTCCACGTCTCCATCATGGCTGGTTTGTCAGCAGCACATCTCCTAGTGTAGGGCCCCGTTCGCACTTCAGTGAATCACGGACGTGTCCTGTCGGTGTTCTCCATGGGCAGCTTGTGTAACCTTACACATGCACTACTTTGGTCAGTAATGCAGACCAAACAGAGCCATTAAATTCTATGGGTCAATGGAAAACACTGACACACCACGGATGGCATCCGCGTTCTGTCAGTGATTTCACAGGTCACTGGTAGGAGATGCTCTGGAAATTAATTTTCAGGCTAGCGGTGTACGTGGATTATGGATGACCCACGGAGAGCAAAAAACAAACACACAGAACAAACATGGATCCTTCAAGGATGAATCACTGATCATCTTGTCACAGATTTCATCATGGACATGTGAAAGAGACCTAAACAATGGAACGGCATAAGGATGAATGATCGCATTAATGATCGTTTATTCCCATACAGAGGGGATGATTACAGTACCTGCAACAAAAGAGCAGCAATTATTGGAAATTAACTTCTTTTTTCCCCTATCACTACACGCTCTATCGGGCCCAATATAAAAGGGCCCTTAGACTCGACTATCTCCCCTATCTCAACTATGATTACTTCACTGCATACAGTGAAGTAATAATAGTGGGAAAATGCACACAGTGATGTCACAGCACGGGGACAATGATATAATGATAGTGGGGCACACTGATGTAATAACAGCAGGATAAGGCTACATGCACTACTTTTTTGCAGTGTAGAGGGACGGACAGAAACACCACGGAAGCACTCCGTAGTGCTTCAGTGGGGTTCCGATCCGTGCCTCCGCTTCGCATCTCCGTGATTGCGCACCCATTCAAGTGAGCGGAATGCACACGGCCGATGTCTGTATGTTGTGGACACGCTGTACGCGGGCCGCAATACGCCACGGGGGGATGTAGCCTAATGCACACAGTGATATAATTACAGTATAATGGGATAATGCAGACAGTAAAGTAATAATAGTGGAAAAATGCACACAGTGATGTCACAGCATGGGGACAATGATATGATAGTGTGGCACACTGATGTAATAACAGTAGGATAATGCACACAGTGACATAATTAGGATGGGAAAATGCAGGCCGTAAAGTAACAATAGTGGGATAATGCAGACAGTGGGAAAATTCACACAGTAATGTCGCAATACCATGGAAATGTATACAGCGATGTCACAGTATAGAGTGAAGTGAGATTACTGAAATAATAAAAACAATGATGTCACAGTATAGGGATAATAGGCACCCTCGGGGCTGCCATCAGAAATTTTGGGGCCCCTTACACAGCTCAAGGCCTGGGCCTCCCAACCCCCCCAGGCGAAAGCTAATTTTGCCGCCCCCCCTTGACTCAGCCCATTGACCACACCCTTTAACCCGCCCCTTTTTGTCGGCCACCTATTTAATGATTGTTTCATGCAACGTTTTACTGCGTACACACTGCTATGGGGGATCTGTGGATGACACACTGCTATGGGGGATCTGTGGATGACACTGTTATGGGGATCTGTGGATGACACACTGCTATGGGGGATCTGTGGATGACACACTGCTATAGAGGGGGATCTGTGGATGACACACTGTTATGGGGGATCTGTGGATGACACACTGCTATGGGGGATCTGTGGATGACACACTGCTATGGGGGATCTGTGGATGACACACTGCTATAGAGGGGGATCTGTGGATGACACACTGTTATGGAGGGGGATCTGTGGATGACACACTGTTATGGAGGGGGATCTGTGGATGACACACTGTTATGGGGGATCTGTGGATGACACACTGCTATGGGGGATCTGTGGATGACACACTGCTATGGGGGATCTGTGGATGACACACTGCTATAGAGGGGGATCTGTGGATGACACACTGTTATGGAGGGGGATCTGTGGATGACACACTGTTATGGAGGGGGATCTGTGGATGACACCTGTTATGGAGGGGGATCTGTGGATGATACATACCGTATATAGCATCTTATTCTACTGTATGTGTCATCCACAGATCCCCCTCCCCATAACAGTGCACAGATCCCCCTCCCATAACAGTGTCATCCACAGATCCCCCCCATAAGTGTCATCCACGGATCCCCCTCCCTATAACAGTGCCGTCATCCATAGATCCCCCTCCCCGCTACTCACAGTAGTATACATTTATAAACTGTAATCGGTATCCTGCAGACAGTAACTTTAACTTTAAAGGGACACTGTCAGGCCCAATAAGCATCTTTAGCTATATATATGACTGCACAAGTCTTCTAATGTGTATTAAAAACAAGTATAAGTATACCCCCTGTCCACCTTTATAAATACAGTAAAATCATGTTTGATAACCTGATAGAATCGCTCTCCTTTGCGCCCAAGGGGCGGCGTTTCAGCTCCACTTGTGCCCAGCCGCCCCCCAACCGCCGTTTTCAAGCGCCGCCCAGCTCATCAATATTCACTTCGCTGGGCGGCTTCTGCTGTCCCCGACGCAGGCGCTTTTTCACACATATCTGCAGCAAGACATGTAGTGGCTGTGATCACAAAGCCGGCGCAGGCGCAGCTGAAGCCGCCTCAGCGATGTTTATGGGACGCAGGCGCAGTATCATTGTGACCACTGGGAGTGCTGGGCAAGGTTTCCCGCGCATGCCCAGAAGCTGCAAGTGAGGCCGATGCCCATAGATTTCTACTTGGCATGCCTGGGATCTCGGAGCGTCAGGAACAGCAGAAGCCGCCCAGCGAAGTGAATATTGATGAGCTGGGCGGCGCTTGAAAACGCTAAGTTAACACACTGACACAAAAAAAATATATGGCTCGGGACCGGGTCCGGGCCCCTTACTGAGGTATCGGCTTTACCCCCCTGATGGTGGCCCTGGGCACCCTGCACATGAGGTAACCATGAGAATCAATGTAAAATTTAGAAAGAGAACACATTCAGTTATTTGTGCCACCTTATATACATTTCAACACTAACTGCCCCTTTTGAGCTGAGATGCCCCCCCTCCCCCCTTAGTTGTTAGGACCCATAGCTGCTATGTCTCTGATACCCTGGTAGCTACCCCCATGAATACATAGATGTCAATGTATGTAGGCATATCATCCCCCAGTATCTGTATCTTAGTGCTGGACACCATCATGTCTAATGACCTGGACACTGTTCCACCGAGATTTTGGAACTGAATTTTGTTCTTTGTGTAGCAATGGAAAGCTCGCAGTAACATTTCCACCATAATTACTCAGATCCAGATAATATTTAAAAGTGACATTGCACTGTAAATAAAATATGAAAATGTATTCCTCCCATTTCATTCATATTTCAATTTCAGTAGGAGAATGCTTTCAGGATGGGAGCTCTTAAGTCAATACCCAGATAAGTAGGTCATGAAGTACTAAGCTGCTTTCTAGGGAATTAGAGAATTGTGATTTAAGGCTCTGTTTCTGTATTTGAAGTAAATTATTCTTAAGTATGACATTTCCATATATTGCACCCAAACAAAGCCATGAAGAACCGAGGTCCAGATTCATTTGCCCAAGAAATATTTCAGCAGACATTGCCGCTGAAATCAAATCCCAGGACTTGTTTAATTAAATATCATTTTCCCCTCATTAAAATGAACTTTACCACATTTTAAGTGTATATAATTTATAACTTGATAAAGAAATCCTTGCTCCTGATTCTGCTCTTAAGGCCTCTTTCACACGACCGTATGTTTTTTCAGTGTTTTGCGGTCCGTTTTTCACGGATCCATTGTTCCGTTTTTTTGTTTCTGATGTGTTTCCGTTCCGTTTTTCCATATGGCATATACAGTATACAGTATTTACATAGAAAAAATTGGACTGGGCATAACATTTTTAATAGATGGTTCCGCAAAAACAGATACGGAAGACATACGGATGCATTTCCGTATGCTTTCAGGTTTTTTTGCGGACCCATTGACTTGAATGGAGCCACAGAACGTGATTTGCGGGCAATAATAGGACATGTTCTATCATTCAACGGAACGGAAAAACGGAAGTGGAATGCATACATACATGAGTACATTCCGATTTATTTTGCGGAACCATTGAAATGAATGATTTCATATACGGACCATAACGGAAAGCAAAAAAAGACCCGTAAACAGAAAAAAAAAGTTGTAGTGTGAAAGAGGTCTAAAGGGAATGTGTCACCTGTAATTTTTTTCTACCAGATAATAGCACACCTCCTTTTTTCTAATCTGTTTTTATTTTTTTATTCTATTTCCTGAACATGAGCGGCCATCTTGCCTGAACCGTTCTTAACAACATTTAGAGAATTGCTTTACACAATGGTCAGGAGAGGACTCATTGACTTCTATGGGAGAGTTTTCTAAGCATGCTGTGTGACCTGTGCAGAGGTCAGGAGGGAGTAGATAAGCTGTGATATCCCTTATTGTGAATGGTGGATCCTGTGTTATCTATACATAGGTGATATCTGTCATTCTAATCCTGCCTGTAATGATAAGAAGATGATTGCAGAAAAATGATTTAGACGGACTACGAAGTGGCAACTATTATAAGGCTTAGAGGCCAGAGTGAAAACTCTGCAACATATGCAAAGGTCTACAATGCATATACAGTATATAGCCTGGAATTTGGGTATTTGATCATGCAAGTTTCTTCTTATATATGACTTGCCATAATTCACGGGCTGACCCACTAAGAACATTTACCACCTATTCACAGAACAGGTAATAAATGTATGTTTGCTGGGGGTCCATCTGCTGGAAGCCCCACTAATCATAACAATGGGGGCTTCCTGAATCCCCTGTGTGAACGGAGCAGGAGTGCACATGTATAACCACCGCAGCATTCACTGTCTATGCCGAGTGGGGGCCATTTTTTGTACTGGCACAGACTATAAGGGGTCTTTTTTTTACAGGCACGCATTTTAAGAAGGCATTTTTTGTACTGGCCACATTAGAAGGGGGCATTTTTTGCCCTGGAAAACAATGCAAGGGGCATTTTTTGTAGTGCCACACATAAGGGGCATTTTTTCTACTAGCGCACATTATAAGGGGGCATTTTTTGTACTAGTACACATTAGGGGGCATGTTTCTACTGTCACACATTATAAGGAGAATTATTTCTACTGGGGGGACATTATTGTGAGCTTTGTTACTACTGTGGGAATAAGGGGAACATGATTACTAGTATGGGCACTATCGGGCATTTTTACTTCTGGGGCACAACAGAAACATTATTACTATTGAGGGCACTCTAGGGGCACTATTACTACTAAGTGTGCTCTGGTAGAGAATTTTTACTATTAGTGGGACTTTGGGAAGCACTATTACTGTGGAGGGCACCCTGTATCAGCTTAGCACAATTATTTTTGGGGAACGATATGTATGAGACACTATTAGTGTCCGAGACACTATTTGCTGTTCGCAGTTATTTTTTAGGACACTGTGTGCCAATAACTATGAGATTGTGGGGGTCCTACCCCTGGGACCCCCACAATCACAAGAATGGGGGCACCAGTGGAGTGGCTGGTCAGAAAAGCGTGCTGCAGCTCCATTAATTTCTATGGGAGCACTGGAGATAGCCTCAATGTTACTTCTTCTGTTTGCCATATTCATTCTGTGTGGCATTACTTTTAGAATTGTTTTCTGCTGTGACATCACCACCTTATTCCTGTACTGTGACATCATATGTATAGTGTACTTGCATGTGACGTCACTGTTTGTATAATCCCTTGTAACATCACTGAGTAGATTATCCCTGTACTGTGACATCACTGTGGATAATATGCCAATATTGTAACGTGTTCACTGTCACTATTCTGTGACATCACTATGTGCATTATCCCTGTACTATGACATCAGTGTGTGCCTTAGCCTTGTGCATTAGGGAGACCAATCATAAGCTTTTCGTGAACATGCTGTTGTAAGTGGTCATGGTGGAACGGGGCCCCATTCCAAATTTTGTCATGGGGCCCCATGGTTAATTGCCACGCCCCTGTTCTGAATGTTTCCCTATAAGGCTTCATGCACATTGCTGTTGTTTTGGTCCGCATCTGAGTCACTGTTTTTGCGGCTCGGATGCAGACCCATTCACTTCAATGGGGCAGCAAAAGATGCGGACGGCACTCAGTGTGCTGTCAGCATCCATTACTGCGTTCCGTGGTCCGCAAAAAAAAAATATAACCTGTCCTATTAGAATAGGCAGTTATATTAATAACAAATAGTTGCGCGCAGGGGCATAGCTAAAGGCTCATGGGCCCTGGTATAAGAGTTCAGCTTGGGCCCCTTCCCTCAATGCCTTGTGGCCAGGGGCAGGGAAGCACATCGTCTTCGTCCTGCCTGAGGCAAAAATTGAGATGGTAGCCCCCCCCCATGCCAAACAAATTCTTGACCTAACCCCTTCCCTCCAGCCAGAGGTGTAACTTGACCAGCATGCACTTTCTTTAATACTGGTGTCTTATGCACCACAAGGGTCTTTGGGCCCCCTCAGGCTCCTGGGCCCGGTAGCGACTGCTACCTCTGCACCCCCATAGCTACGCCCCTGGTTGCGCGACCTAATCTTAGTAAGGCAAGTGACGCCACGTCCTTGCACTCAGGCAGGCGGTGGAATTCTACAGGCCCATACTGCATCCTAACCACAAGAGCTTCCAATCTCTTTTGCCTTATTGTTGATGGTCTCTTGCTCTGATGAAATAGGGGGTTCTCATTATTCCAGTACTTGTGCTGCAGCAGCACACCCTCCTGTAACTCGTGCACCACACACAGGCTGCCAGTCTAGTAACACGTAAGAGGATAGTAGCAGACATTGCACCTTTAATTTCACAGCATCCAGCGCTTACTATGAGCTGTCAATCCAGCGCTTCAAGCACGCCCACAACTATCTAGCCCCGCCCCCGCCCTCCTCTTCTTTATCAAAGTTAGGCTGACGAATCCAAACAGATGATGTCATTCTGTTAATAACCCCGTGACCGGCGGGACCCGCCGGCGACTACTCCTATTGGTCGTTACGTCCTTTCCATCAGCAGGAGGAAGCGATGTGATTGGTGGAGCGGAAGGCGATGACAGGGGCCGCGCCTCCCAAATAATAAACAAATCTAGTAGTAATGAAGAGCGATGCGTGCACTGTGTGGAGCTGTCAACGGGCGCGCCCCGTGCGTGACGTCACCAGGGAGGCGGAGCGCTGCGGCCAGTGTGATGTGAGAATTTCTGTGAGGGCACAGCGCGTGGGGCGCCATGTATCGGCTGCATACGCCGTGTGCACGGGCCGTGCTGTTATTATGTGGTGTATGAGATGACGTCAGCGGCTAGCTGACACAATGCTGCACTGATAGTCCACACGCCGCATGCTCCGCAAGTGTATATGACTTTATGCATGCGAGTATATAGATACAGCAGCTATGCACAGTGCAAGCAATACTGGTGCCTGGCATCTTGCAGTATTTGACATGACTAGTACATTGCTTGCAAAATGCAGATGTAAACAACTGCTACCCCATCAGTAAGATTACCCCCCCCCCCCCCCCCACCTAATGTGTGGTGCCCTTGCCAAGCGTTACAGGGATCTTGGTATCCAATAATCACATTCCTGCATGGCCTAGAAGCTTACATCACAAAGAAATTTGAGGTACGGCTGCAGAAACGGGGGTGTGTATGGTGCCAATAGGAATAATGTAGGGAAAGGATGGTCATCATGGCACTGCCAATATGATTTTGTTTTCCCATTGTTATGCATGGTGCAGGGTTCATCGACTGCGTGAGATCAGAATTGCCCATTCAGCAGCTTCGCTAAAAAGAAATCTAAATAGCCTTGGAGAAGTCATGCACTTGGCTGAAATAGCGCTTTTCGCCCTATTTACTGTGTGCGGTTGCGTTTTTTGCACGAATGTAACCTGAAAACACTTGTTTCTGCTCTGTTCACGCTTTGCCCTAACAAAGGAAGACGTAAGTGAAAACCGTGTGGCACCAGGACTTGTGACCTCACAGGCACCTAGTCATTCCTGTGTCTGCTTGACCTCGGCCAGGAGCTTGATCTATGGACATGTTCTACGTTTTCGCCTTCAGGACGGTAGAAAATAGAGCTGCTTAATGGCGGTAATGCATTTGCTCCCACAGCAAGCAGCTGCTGTAGCCTAGAAAGTAAGAAGACAATTGTGCCTTAAATAGCTCCTCTCTTCCAAAGAGTGATCATTTGGTGCCATAGGTAACAATTATCCTGTTGCTGCCGTCTCCATGCACATTTCTCTTTTCGTGGGTGTTGTTGCCCAGTGCCATTTCCTCCTCCTCCCCCTGCATTTCAGCGGAGCGTAGACACTGTCCTTTTATCCCACAATGGCACAGTGCATTGCGTGTGGTGGGAGGACGCTCATCTTCTCTGCTCTTTGTAACAGCTCTTCAGCAGCAGCTTCAGTGCATACCCAGCAGTACGGTGCCCATGCCCTGTGCGGTACAATCCATTGCACATTGTGTTTACAGCTGTTAACTCGTGCACCGCCAGCTCTGAGACACCCATGTAGGCAGATAGAGAGTTGCACCATAGGAAGATATCTTCACCTCTCTCCCCCTTCGCTGTATCCACCCACCAGCCCTCTATTTTAGGGATTGATGGATTCTGGAAAGCCAGATTGTGCTATTGCAGGAAACGCCTGCTTATTTACCAAAAACACGTGGGCTTTATTTCTGTCTGAACACTGGCACTGTGCAGTCAGGCATTATCACGCATGCTGGCTGCTGCTGATCTTCTGTGTATGTAACATACTGAGAACTGAGTCTGAATGCACCCATAGTATGTGATTAATAACCGATAATATCCACGCTTCTGAATATTTCTAGTATGCAACACAGTCCAAAAAAGTAATGCCACAGAGGGAGACTGCAGCATCATCTATCATTAATACCAGCCAGTGGAATCCATTAGCATTGTATTGTCAGCAGAAATCAACATCATGGTAGAAATCTTGACTTTAGTAATATTTTAAAGGAATATACAATACTGTATTACAGCAGCATGCAAGGATCTTTGCTCCATACTGAACTATATAGTCCGCCTGTCATGTTAGGGACCCCTTCACACACTCCAGATTTGGTTTCAGAATTTTCAACGACTGAAAATACAGTGCTGCCCATAATTATTCATACCCTGGCAAATTTTAAATTAATGTTACTTTTATTTAACCTGCAAGTAATTTTTTGATGGGAAATGACATAGGTGTCTCCCAAAAGGTAATAATACGATGTACAAGAGGCAATATTGTGGAAAAAATACATTTCTCAGCTTTTATTTACATTTTAGCAAAAAGTGTCCAGTCCAAAATTATTCATACTCTTCTCAATAATCAATAGAAAAGCCTTTATTGGCTATTCCAGCAATCAAACGCTTCCTATAATTGCAGACCAGCTTTTTGCATGTCTCCACAGATATTTTTGCCCATTCATCTTTAGCAATGAGCTCCAAATCTTTCAGGTTGGAGGGTCTTCTTGCCATCACCCTGATCTTTAGCTTCCTCCACAGATTCTCAATTGGATTCAAGTCTGGACTCTGGCTAGGCCACTCCAAAACGTTAATGTTATCTGCTAACCATTTCTTCACCACTTTTGCTATGTGTTTTGGGTCATTGTCATGCTGAAATGTCCACTGGTGCCCAAGGCCAAGTTTCTCTGCAGACTGCCTGATGTTGTCGTTGTGAATCCTCATGTATTGCTCTTTCTTCATGGTGCCGTTTACTGTCATTAGGTTCCCTGGTCCATTGGTTGAAAAACACCCCCAAAGCATTAGGTTCCCACCATCATGTTTGACAGTGGGGATGGTGTTCTTTGGGTTGAAGGCTCCTCCTTTTTTACGCCAAATGAAGTAAACATCATTGTGACCAAACAATTCAATTTTTGTTTCATCTGACCATAACACTGCATCCGTGGAACCCAGCAGTGTGCAGTGTCCGTTGGATTGTCTGCCTTGAGACATTGCCACCAGCAGAGCCCAGATTCACCAGGATGGCCTTGGTGGTAATCCTTGGTTTCTTTTTCACCTCTCTAACTATCCTCCTGGCCATCACAGGTGTCACTTTTGGCTTCCGACCACGTCCTCTGAGATTTTCCACAGTGCGGAACATCTTGTATTTTTTTATAATACTTTGCACTGTAGCCACTGGAACTTGAAAACATTTAGAAATGGCCTTGTAGACCTTTCCTGACTTGTGAGCAGCCACAATGCGCAGCCGCAGGTCCTCACTGAGCTCCTTTGTCTTAGCCATGACTGTCAACAAACCAACTGCAGAGAGCTGCTGTTTTTCACCTGTTGAATTGATTAAAACAGCTGTTCCCAATTAATCAGGGTAATTAGGATGCTTTAGAACAGCTTGGACTATTTGGAATGGTATAGAACAGTGATGGCTAACCTTGGGACTCCAGCTGTGGTAAAACTACAGCTCACAAGATTCCCCCCTTGCTTGGTTGCTTTCAGAACTCTATAGAAATAAATGGATCATGCTGGGAGTCGTAGTTTCACCACAGCTGGAGTGCCAAGGTTAGCCATCACTGGTATTGAACTTTGGATTTTCCGTTTTCCGACAGACTGTGACAGTTTGTGAAGGGTATGAATAATTTTGGACTGGACACTTTTTGCTCAAATGTAAATAAAAGCTGAGAAATGTTTTTTTTTTCCGTAATAATGCCTCTTGTACATCGTCTTATTATCTTTTGGGAGACACCTATGTAATTTCCCGTCAAAAAATGACTTGCTGGTTGCATAAAAGTAACTTTAAGTCAAAATTTGCCAGGGATATGAATATTTATGGGCAGCACTGTAAGTTGGCCTTGGAGAAATCTGTGTGCTTGCTGACCCACTCAAATGAATGGAACTGATTTTAGGTTGCGGAAAATCCTGCAACAAAATCTGCATCGCGTGAAGGCTCCCTAGAAGTCAAAACCATATCAGTCCATTCAATTAGTAATAGTATTTAGTGGTAACATACTGATATGATGTTACGCTCTTATTGTTAAAGGGGTTTTCTGAGATCTTTATACTGATGACTAGGGATGAGCGAATCGACTTCGGTTTAAACATCCGAACTCGGATCGCATAAAACTTTGTTCTAATACTGTATGGAGCAGGAGCTCCGTACAGTATTAGAATGTATTGGCTCTGATGAGCCAAAGTTATTACTTCGTGAAGTCTCGTGAGACTTCGTGTAATAACTTCAGAAATTAATTTATACTGTATTATGATCTCAATATATGCCTCCACAACATGATTGCTCTGTGTTGGAGCAAATTGCCTCTTATTTTGTAAGCCCAATTTGTGACATGATAATGCAGTCCCAGGACATGATAATGCAGTCCCAGAGTCACCAGCAATCTCCTTCTGATTAATATTCTCTTTTCCAGAAGAACCTTTGCAGGTCCAATTCCAATTCAAACCAGTCCCGGGGGTATTTGGGCAGAAAGTTAAACCACGACTTAGGACTTGAATCTGTACTTCACTTAGCTGTGTGGAAGAAATATTGACAACGAGGTTTACTGTTTCCGACCCCGTCTTGTGGCACGGCCATGTTGATGTTTCGGGGGGCCCGATTATATCAGTGGTAGATTTTTTGTGGGGTCGGTGGTGTTTCCTACCGTCCCTTCGGTATCCGCCTCCCCTCCTCCTCTGTTGGCTCCTAAAAAATTCAATGTACCTGACTCAACAGTTGAGTCAGAGTCCCCTGAAGTGAAGCCAAATTTGCCTTGTTCAAAGCGTTTCCCTCTCCTCCGTCGGTTGTTTCTCTGAGTTTGAGTAGACTGCCAATTATACACTTTACCAGATTGATAATCGTCAAGGTCTCTGTGCCACTTATCCCTTTTCACACGCTCGACCTCCACTCTATGACGAGTCACATGCTGAGAAATTGTATCTCTATATATGGTATAATCTTCCACACTCAATAGGCCTTGGATCTGGGTATCCAGGTCACTAAGAACTTCCTCGAGGCTTTCCACCTCTTTCTGGAGGAAATCTATATTCAACAGCATCAGTTCAAAAAAGTATTTATTGTTCACCGCCTCAAAGGCCTTACAAAAGTCCCCCTCGGGAACAAATTCGGGCGCAAATGGGACCTCAAGCTCCTCAGTATTCTCTGATTCTTAAAATACTCTCTTAAAGTGATAAGGTGCAGTTCCATTGTGCTCAACCTTTTAGTATCCTGTTCCACTTTACGTTTCAGAATGTCAATGGAGGGGGAACTTAAAAAGGTCACATCACAACCATCCACATCTATAAGTCGTCTAATGTCCTCATCGGTGTACATATACATTTGCTTTGACGAAGTCTCAGTCATCTTACCCGGAACTAGGGGACAATCCATGATGTACTCACACAACTAGGTCTGTATTCCTTGTGCACGCTTTCCGAAGCCCAATAGCAATAAACAAAGTGTAGAAGCAGCACCACTCGGTCCTTGTTGATGTATCCAAATAGATGC
Organism: Bufo gargarizans; assembly: GCF_014858855.1. Classification (NCBI taxonomy): domain Eukaryota; kingdom Metazoa; phylum Chordata; class Amphibia; order Anura; family Bufonidae; genus Bufo; species Bufo gargarizans. The sequence continues at coordinate 287,321,757 of NC_058083.1, read as the reverse complement.
AACAGCCTCACCGATGGCCTTGGATCCAACGGCCAGAATATATAGAAAAATCCAAACGGTGTCAGCAGCATCTCACATCATCGACTTTATTCGGATTTTAAAGCAATAATACAAATGGCAACGTTTTGGCTCATACACAGCCTTTGTCAAGCCTACTCACATCGTGTTACATACATCACTGTTTCAGACAGTGAGCTGCAGTTCTTGGACGTCGGGGTGTATCTGCAGGATGGGGCACTTAAAACCGATCTCTTTCAGAAACCCACTGATAAAAATACACTGTTGATGTATGACAGTAATCATCCACACAAGATGGTTGACTCGCTGCCATGGAGCCAATTGTTGCGGGTACGCCGGATTGTGTTGAAGGATGATACTTTTGAAAAAACGTATTGATGAGATGTGTAGGAAGTTTACAAACAGGGGATATCCCAAGAGGTTGATTGGACGTAGAGGATTATAGTATGTAACACACTGTGAGTAGGCTTGACAAAGGCTGTGTATCAGCCGAAACATTGCCATTGTATTATTGCTTTGAAGTCCGAATAAAGTCGATGATGTAAGATGCTGCTGACACCGTTTGCGTTTTTCTATATATTCTGGCCGTTGGGCAGAATATGCCACCCCTGGGCACCTCCAGAAGCTAATTAACATTGAATAAAAGTGTTTTTCTGAGAAAATCAGCGATGGACAGCAATATGGAAGGTAGCATATTCATTGGGGCACATGGGTGGTTTTACGCCGTTTGCCAGTTGGCCGGGACTCCAGCCCCGAAAAATGTACTAACATTTATGCCTGGAAACAGTTTTTACTCTAGGCACAAGGACTGCCATACATGTGTCTAATTTATGACAAGGGGCACACCTCGTCATAAATTAGACAAATCTTACGGCAGCGCAGGGGGGAAACTAAAGGGGTCATTTATCAAACGGATGTAAAGTAGAACTGGCTTAGTTGTCCATAGCAACCAATCAGATTCCACCTTTCATTTTAGACAGCTCTTTTGGAAAATAAAAGGTGGAATCTGATTGGTTGATATGGGCAACTAAGCCAGTTCTACTTTACACCAGTTTGATAAATGACCCCCTAAGACCATGGAAACCATGGAGATCTTTTGTGTTCTGTCAGTGGTTTCCACTGGCCATTTGTAGAAGATCGCTGGAAATCTTTTATGAGCATAGCAGAGTCTGTGGAAAATAGATGACATGTGGAGGCCGGCTTGTCACTGCTGTTATCCCGGTCATGGAAGTGGGAATAAGGCCTTAAAGAGGATGTCACCAGGATCAACCCTATTAAACGACATACTGGCTGGTAGGACTCATCATGCTAATTAAAACTATACCTTTCTTTTGTCTGTATGATAAATAGCTGCAGAAATATGCGTTTTTATTCATATGCAAATCAGCAATTGGAGCACTCAGAGGTGGGCTGAATCGTCTGAGCACTGCTATGTAACACCCCCTGTACTCTACACACTCACCCCTCCCATTGATTGACAGGGCTGGACATGCTGAGGGCAGAGCTGTGTCCTAGCATCAAATATCATATACACTATGTACTATAGCTTCGCCACACTGAGATCTGCTCAGAAAGCTAATGTACATACAGAGGCGGCTCTAGACTTTGTGAGGCCTTAGGCGAAACTCAAACATGAGGCCCCTACGAAGATCGTTGGGATGCCCATGATATCCTGTACGGCACCCCGGCTCAGTCCTCAAGAAATAAGCTGTGTCAACCACCGCACGGAACAGTGGTGTGGTCAGCACTCCCCGTCCATGTATCTCTATGGAAGACTCGGAGATACGCAAGTGCTGTATCTGCGGCTCTCCCATAGATACATGGAGGGGGAGTGTTGACCACCTCTCTGGGCACAAGGAGATCCGGAGTACCATAGAGGAGATTGTGGGGGATCCCAACGGCCAGACACTTATCTCCTACCCCCCCCCCCCCCCCCCCCCGATCAGACACTTATCTCCTAGCCTTTGGATAGGGGATTTATTTTCCTATCCCGGAGTAATATGCAGTGACATCTCAGTAAAGGGTTAAAATGCACAGTGACAACACAGTACAGGGCTTATATTCACAGTGCATATTAACACTTTGCATTAACCCTGGCCCAGTTCTCTAAATTGAGCCTCCCCCACACACCGCATGTACTGTACTATACAGCAGCACATGCCTGTCACATCCAGGGCCTCCCAGGTGACGTCTCCTCTGATGTACTGATGTAGATCTTATCCATTCAGTCCGGACACTTCTCTCAGCGGCCTCGTCTCTGCAGAGTGTGACACACAGACATCTTAGCTTCCTCACATTTCTATCATCAACCCAACCTGGAGTCCCCACAGTGTTATCCTGCTGCTCGCTGTGCCCCCCAATACCCCCAAATACTATCCTGAAGAAATATCAGTGCTCCCATAGTAATAGTGCTCCTCATAGTCCCACCAATAGTAATTCCCTTCTAGAATGCCCTCATTAGTAACACTGCCCCCTACAGTGCCCCCATTAAGTAATTTGGCCCCCACACTGCCCCCATTAAGTAATTTGCCCGCCACACTGCCCCATCATGTAATTTGCCCCCCACACTGCCCCCATTAAGTAATTTGTCCGCCACACTGCCCTCATCATGTAATTTGCCCCCCACACTGCCCCATTAAGTAATTTGTTTGCCACGCTGCCCCATTAAGTAATTTGGCCCCCACACTGCCCCCATTAAGTAATTTGCCCGCCACACTGCCCCATCATGTAATTTGCCCCCCACACTGCCCCCATTAAGTAATTTGTCCGCCACACTGCCATCATCATGTAATTTGCCCCCCACACTGCCCCATTAAGTAATTTGTTTGCCACGCTGCCCCCATTAAGTAATTTGCCCCCCACACTGCCCCCATTAAGTAATTTGCCCCCCACACTGCCCCCATTAAGTAATTTTCCCCCCGCACTGCCCCATCATGTAATTTGTCCCCACACTGCCCCCATTAAGTAATTTGCCCCCCACACTGCCCCATTAAGTAATTTGCCCGCCACACTGCCCTCATTAAGTAATTTGTCCGCCACACTGCCCCAATTAATTTGTTCGCCACATTGCCCCCACCATGTAATTTGCCCCCACACTGCCCTCATCATGTAATTTGCCCCCCACACTGCCCCCATCATGTAATTTGCCCCCACACTGCCCCATCATGTAATTTGCCCCCCACACTGCCTCACAAATTTGCCCACAAACTAGTGCCTCATATTATGTAATTTGCCCACCTTGTTCTTGGCAAGGACATCCAGGGACATGTCAGAGATACATCTGGACCTGCTGGATGTTTTAAGTCATCCGGTGGTCTGCAAGTAGTTAAAGTGAAACTTCAGAGCGCAACCGCGTCCTGCTGCGCGTAATCCCGCGAGACCTGTGACCTCCCACAGCGGGTCTCGCGGGATTATGCGCTGCAGGACAAAGGGTTGCGCAGCGCTCTGAAGTGGCCGATCAGTGGACAAGTACCGGGGGGTGGAGAATAGCATTCGGGGCACTGGAGCTCAATCCCCGAATGTTTTGACTTAAGGATGCTCCCACCCGACACCGCCGCAAGTACAATTTGTACTTGCGGCGGTGTCGGGTGGGAGCCAGAGCGAGGCCCCCACCAGCGCGAGGCCTTAGGCGGCGGCCTAAGTGGCCTAATGGAAGAGCCGCCTCTGTGTACATATTACTGCTTTATTCACAGACACAATGTATGGTTATGAAGACACCAGTAATGTATGTTAGCCTATAAGCATAGAGACGCCATGTATTTCTATGAAGTAATGCTATAGCTTAGTGGTATGGTGGTTTACCCTGAATGTAGAGAAAAAACACAATGCAACAGCACTCTGCAAACCAAATAAAGTACAATAATGAATAGCCCCCGGACCATTAGGAGGGGGATCCATGGCTGAATTGGCATTAAGCCATATTGAACTTTAGTTGACCTTAGGTGAGGAGGGCAGATTAAGTGGGTTTTAGGCGGGAAGATTTCCCGCTGTTTTGGTTAAGGTTGCTGGGCTGAGGTGCTCTGCCCAGTAACCTTAAGTTGATTGATTGGTTTTCATGTGGGCCTGTGAAAGCGCTAGGGCTAGGGCAGTTTTATCTGGGACCTGGAGATAGGGCTCTGATTGGCTTTTGGGGTCCTCTGGGTTTGGATAAGAATGTGGGAGTCACAGGCGGCGGTGCCTTTTGGATTGACCTGCGGCTGTCAAGCGGACCGTTCGTGCCCAGCTGTTCCTGCTTACCTTATAGAGTCCCTGATTGAAGAACTGGCGAGCCGTGCGGTAGAAGATGGAGCTCCTGCCTGGATTGGGGAATGTCTTCTGCGCCTGAGATCTCCGGAGCTGGTTTCGTCTGGGGCGGCGTCTGCAGTGCCATCTTCCCTGCTGTCACCTGTTCCTGTGGATGTTCCGAATGTGGACGGGCTGGTGCTTCCGGAGTCGGCGCGTGTGGAGGATCCGGTGGGAGATGGTGCGGTCCGGGATTCGCGTCTGAAGAGGAGCCGGCGGGCCAACAGAAGATTTTCTCCCTCCCCATTTGCGCAGGCGCGGCCAAGATCTCACGGGACCAGGATTTCGGTGGATGGCATCGCGAGAGGTCGCCGGGATCTGACGTCATCAAGTGTGCGCCTTCCGGTTTCGGGACATGTTTCGGCACCACAGGCTTTTAATTCCCCCCTGGGGGCTCTTGGCTTGGAGTCTCAGGAGGCGGAGGGCCCCCCCCCCCCAGCTTCAACCCCCTCCGTCCCCTGCTGCAGCTGGTGGTTTATTAGGTAATGTTTCTTCTGCCTGGCTGCCAGCTGACGGCTTGGGAATGGGAGAGGGGGATAGCTTGATAGAGCATCTGTCTGTACCTGTGCTGTCTCGTGCCAAGGGTATAGCAGAGGGCTGTTTTAAAGAAGTTATGCCGTGTTCTATTTCTCCATTGGGTTTTCACCTGTCTTCAGCAATTAGGGAAAGGATCTGGAATGGTGATTTTATTGATATTTTGTCCCTCCTCCCTGCCTCTAAGGATTTTATTGTTAAAATGGAGCGCAGGGATGAAAAATCTGAGGAGGAGAGGAAGCGTCCCATTCCTAGATCTTTTCACAATTGGCTTCAGGCATTTTGTATTTTTGCTAGTGTTGTAGGGGAGAAGCAGCCGGAAAAATGCTCAGGTCTGTTTCAGCATGTAGACATAGTATTGGAAGCATATAAAATTTTTGGTGGTTTTGGCTGGTTCCAGTACGATGAGAATTTTCGGCAGAAAATGGCGGTCTATCCTCAGTTGCGTTGGGGTACTAAAGATGTGGGCTTATGGCTTAATTTATTACCACCGCAGAGGCCGGTGGCTGTTCCAAAGACGCCTTCTTCTTTTGTAGGCGTAATGAAGCGGGGGGTATGTTTTTCATACAATGAGTCACATTGCAAATGGCCCGCCACATGTAAGTACAAGCATGAGTGTGCTTTCTGTGGGGCGGGCCATCCGATGTCCAGATGCTTTAAGAAAGCCAGTTTGCCGTCGCAGCCGACGGCAAAGGAGTTTTTTCAGAAAAGCGTCGACTCCAGTAAAATTGGAGAGCATGCTCCCTTGGTTAGGTCGGTATCCAAACCAGCAGATAGCTGAGTTGTTGATTTCGGGTTTTTCAGAGGGTTTCATTATACCGCCATTTTCTGGACAGGGTTGTGTGATTGTGAAGAACCTGCCGTCAGTTGAGAAATACCCGCATGTTGTGGAGGTTAAAGTGAATGCGGAAATTTTAGCAGGTAGAGTGGCTGGTCCTTTTGTGGAACCTCCCTTTGAGGATTTGAGGTTATCTCCTCTGGGGGTGGTTCCTAAGAAGGAGCCTAATTCATTTAGGATGATTCACCATTTATCTTACCCGTTTGGTAGTTCATTGAATGATGAGATTGATAGTTCTTTATCTAGAGTGTTTTATTCTACGTTTGATGCTGCTGTGTCACTGGTAAAGTCGTTTGGTGTGGGGGCTCTTTTGGCCAAGGCAGATGTTAAATCTGCCTTTAGGCTGTTGCCAATACACCCGGCGGCTTTCAATTCTCTGGGTTTTTATTTCAAGGACAGGTTTTATTTTGATAAATGTTTGCCGATGGGCTGTTCTATTTCTTGTTTTTATTTTGAGGCATTCTCGACTTTTTTAGAGTGGGTAGTCTCAGTCCGGGTAATGAAGGGAGGTGTGGTTCATTACTTAGACAATTTTTTATTTGTGGGGTCTCCAGGGGATTCCGCATGTTCTGAGGTTTTAGGCAAGTTTTTTAATGTGTGTTCTGAGTTTGGGGTTCCGTTAGCTGTTGAGAAAACTGTCTTTCCGTCTTGTTGTATTGAATATTTGGGTATTATTATAGATTCAGGAATGGGGGAAGTGAGGTTGCCAATGGAGAAGGTGCAGAAGGTGGCGGGTTTGATTCAGGGAGTTTTGTTGCGTCGTTCGGTTACTGTGAAGTAAGTTCAGTCTTTGTTAGGTTTGTTGGGCATTTTGTTGTAGGGTAATGCCCATGGGGCGGGTGTTTTGCAGGCAGCTGTCTCAGAGGATTGCAGGTATTAAGAATCCTAGTTTTCATGTAACGTTGGATAATGATGCACAAGATGACCTGAAGTTATGGTTGGAGTTTTTAGGAAGTTTTAATGGTCGCTCTATGTGGCAGGAGGAGTTTGTGGATGCCCCTCAGTTGAATTTGTTTACTGACGCAGCAGGGAGTGTAGGTTTTGGGGCATTTTGGGAGGGGCATTGGTGTTCAGAGGCTTGGCATGAGTCCTGGGTGAGGAATGGTGTTTTAAAAAATTTTGTTTTACTTGAACTTTTTCCAGTTGTGGTGGCGTTGGTTTTATGGGGAAGTTTCTTTAAAAATAAGCGCATTAGGTTGCATACGGATAATAAAGGTGTGATGTTTGCGGTTAATTGTCTATCGTCTAAGAATCCGTTAGTAGTTAAGCTTTTGAGGCATTTAGTGCTTATTTGTTTGCGTTGGAATATTTGGATAAAAGCAGTGCATATCCCTTGCATTAATAATGAAATTGCTGATGCGTTATCCTGTTCACAGATGCAGCGTTTCTTCAGCTTGGTTCCGTGGGCAGATGCTTTAGGGAGTCCCTGTCCGGAGCACCTATGGGGGCTGATTTGGCGGTAGTTATGGAGCTATTGAGCCGTTCGGTGGCGAGAGCGACTTGGAGGAGTTATTTGTCGTCGTGGCTGAGGTGGGAGCGTTTCATGAACGGTAGGTCCTGGTCGCTTTTGGGGGTTAATGATGCTGTAGCTGTGTCTTTCTGCCTGAGCTTGTTTGAGGTGAAGTTGGCTTACACGTCGGTCTGCAAGGTTTTAGCTGAAGTTTCGTTTTTTCTTAGGGCATGTGGGCGCAAGGCGTTATCTGACGTTTTCGTGGTGTGGCAGTTGTTGAAGGGGTATAAGGCTGGAGGTGTTTTGCAGGATGGGAGATGTCCTATTACGCCCGGGATATTATTAAGGTTATGCGATGCGACTAAGTTGCTGTGTTTTGATAATTTTGAATCTGTGTTGTTTAGGGCAGCGTTTGTTGTAATGTTTTTTGCAGCTTTGCGGATTGGCGAATTGTTACCCAGGTCCAGGTATAGTGGAGGGGGATTGTCACGGAGGGATGTTGTGGTTGGTGATTCGTTGTTATTGATTTTTATTAGTAGGTCAAAAACGGATCAGGATGGTAAGGGTTGCAGGTTGAGAATTGGGGTAATTCGGGAGAAAGGTATATGTCCGGTGGAAGCGGTGAAGTGCTATTTGGCATGTCGCCCTGAGGGGGCGGATGCATGCTTTTTTGTGCATCAGGACTTGTCACCGCTGTCGCAATTTCAATTTAGGGCTGTTTTGTCAAAATGTTTGAAGGTGCTGCAGTTGAATGGTAGGTATTTTTCTTCACATTCTTTTCGAATTGGGGCAGCAACTTCGGCGGCACAAGCAGGTTTGCATGAATCAGTGATACAGCGAATTGGGAGATGGTCTTCTAATCGTTATCAATTGTATGTTAGACCACATTTATTAATTGAGTAATTTTATTTTAGTTTCAGGTTTGTCGGTTTGGATTCTGGGCCACTCCTTTGTGCACTGGGCGAGTAGGAGGGCTGCAGATCGTTGTTACGGACTTAATTTGTCACTGCAAGAAGAGGCTGTCAAGCTGCACTGGAACGGTGTGCGTGATCTTCAATGGTCAGGTTTGTTACATTTAGTGCTGCATTTGCATGATGTTCTTCCCCCGCCAGATATTTTGATAATTCATTTAGGAGGGAATGACATCGGCGGAGGGGATACTATGCAGCTTATCTTCCGGATGAGGAAGTCCATGTTGGAGCTCAGAAGATTTTTCCCTCTCACTAAGTTAATTTTTTTTTCTGAGATTATTCCAAGGAGGTACTGGAGGTTATGTGCTGGGCAACGATTTAAGGACAAGGTACGGAAGAGAATAAATAGGGTTATGGCCAGGTTTATGCCGTCAGTTGGGGGTTTTGCATTTAGACATGTGGATCTTGAGAGTGGAGAGGCTGGTCTGTTTTTTCGGGATGGCGTTCATTTGTCAGACATCGGTTTTGATATTTTTAATTTAAACCTGCAGGCTATGGTTGAATTAGCTGTGGGTGGGGTGGGGCCCATGCCACTTCTGTGAAGTGGCTTAGGGCCGGTTGGGTGGTGAGGATAGTCGCCCCCGATATGGGGATGGACTTGTTTATGTGTACATTTGTATTGTACTGCTAAAGGTAAGTCCGAGTCTATGACTGGACTTTGTTATGATTATGTTTTAAGTTATAATGTTATTTATTAAGTTAATAAACAGGCCATGGCCTTTAACTCCACTCTCTGTCTATGTGTATTATTAAAAAAAAAAAAAACAGATGTGTTTAGGTATGGGTTGTTTGGTAAATGTTATGGGCAATCTATATGACATATTCTGCCATCAATAGCCCCCGGACAGTTAGGAGGGGGATCCATGGCTGAATTGGCATTAAGCCATATTGAACTTTAGTTGACCTTAGGTGAGGAGGTTGGTGTTGTTAGGCTAGGAGGGCAGATTAAGTGGGTTTTAGGCGGGAAGGTTTCCCGCTGTTTTGGTTTAGGTTGCTGGGCTGAGGTGCTCTGCCCAGTAACCTTAAGTTGATTGGTTTTCATGTGGGCCTGTGAAAGCGCAAGGGCTAGGGAAGTTTTATCTGGGACCTGGAGATAGGGCTCTGATTGGCTTTTGGGGTCCTCTAGGTTTGGATAAGAATGTGGGAGTCACAGGCGGCGGTGCCTTTTGGATTGACCTGCGGCTGTCAAGCGGACCGTTCGTGCTCCGCACCCCTCCCAAAGGTTTGTCGTTTGTGATAGCGTGGTAATCGGTCATGGCGCTGTGGGTGGTAAGGATAGTCGTCCCCGATATGGGGATGGACTTGTTTATGTGTACATTTGTATTGTACTGCTAAAGGTAAGTCCGAGTCTATGACTGGACTTTGTTATGATTATGTTTTAAGTTGTAATGTTATTTATTAAGTTAATAAACAGGCCATGGCCTTTAACTCCACTCTCTGTCTATGTGTATTATTAAAAAAAAAAAAAAACAGATGTGTTTAGGTATGAGTTGTTTGGTAAATGTTATGGGCAATCTATAAGACATATTCTGCCATGCCATAGTCACAAAAAACATTCAAGTGCTAATGCTACGCTTATTTATAAAGTGAGATGCTTGGCAAATGCATTTTGTACAAAACCATTTAAGCCCTTCTGCCAAACGTCAAGGCGATCTCTGTAAGACGGGAACCTAAGGCTACATGCACACAACAGTGAAAAATGGCCGTCACACAGCCATTTTTAGCACCAGTGAAAGTCTATAGGGCTATTCACATGGCCGTTCTTTTAACGGCCAGTGAATAGCGTCCGTCCAAAAATAGGACATGTCATTTCATGGCCGGACGGATCCCATTAAAATCAATAGGACCGTTTTTAACGGCCAATTGACAGGAGTGCACCCATCTAACGGCCGTTAAAAACGGGTACACAGGCCATTTAGGGGTTAAAAAAAACTCACTTTATCCACTTGCTCGCGGTGCGGCAGTCCCTTCTCTCTTCATTGAGCAGGACCTGCCGAAGGACCTGCGATCTGCGTGGTGATGTAACCATCTGCAGGTCCCGTTCTGTGAAGAGAGAAGAGACTGCTGCAGTGCGAGCAAGTGGATACATTTTATTTATTTATTTTTTTGTTGCGGGACACTATGGGGGCATTATATAAACCATGGGGACATTATAAAGCTGGGGGCCCTAAAAAAAAAAAAGAAACACACTAGGGGGACATTATTTAAGATGGGGATCTACATTGGGGGCATTATTAAAGCTGGGGCAGCATAAAAAAAAAAATCCTACACTATGGGGGATATTTATTTAGCTGGGGGCCTACATGGGGGCATTATTAAAGCTGGGGCCGCATAAAAAAAAAAATCCTACACTACGGGGGACATTATTTTAGCTGCAGGCCTACCATCCTGTAATTGTTCTAAGAAGGGTGGGTGTAGAAATAACTGCCAATCAAATTCATCCATTTTTCATGTCCGTTTTTAAAGAACATGAAAAACTGATGCTAAATGGACATTAAAAACAGACACACGGACAGAAAATGGATGCACACACTGATGAAAAATGGCCATGAAAAACTGACAGTGTCCGTTTTTAATGGCAGTTTTTTTTCACTGTCGTGTGCATGAGGCCTAACACTAAATACTACCTGTTATGCGCCATAATGGCCACCCTAAAGTTCAGGAAGTGTTGGTTCCACTTGCTAAGATGTCTGTGCATCACACTCTGCAGAGACGAGGCAGCTGAGAGAAGTTGTGTTGACCAAATTGAAAAGATGATGACAGAGAAGATCTACATCAGTAGAGACGTCACCTGGAGGCCGTGGATGTGACAGGTATGTGCTGCTGTATTACAAGTACAGCAAAATGTCTTCAGTGCTAGTGTTTGCAAGGGGAAGGATGTGGTTGTTCAACTTAGAGAATTGGGCCATATGTATTGGTGCTTGGGCCCTGGATCATTTGAGACCCTAGCAATGCCCCTGTCTACATGCAAGAAAAATCAGTATACCACCAAGCTATGACATTACCACATGAAGATGTCTGTCTTTTCTATGCTTATAATTACTGGTGTCTATAATTATACATTGTGCCTGTGACTACAGTAATATGTAGATTAACCTTCTGAGCAGTGTGGTGAAGCTATAGTGTTTGTGATATTTTCATGGTGTCACAATCGACAACCAACAAACCCCTTATAACAAATTCCTATAATAATGACAGACAACCAACTGTGGATAAATAAGGCCGCGGTCTTTATTAAAATCTGGGGGATAACCAATAAATATTACCACAATAAATTAATCATACTGAGTATAAATTAAATAAATAACTAACAATCCCTTAAGTTAATATCCGTCCACCCAAAAGACTGGGCGACTAACCCCCCCCCATATTCAAAGAAAAATGGGAGGGCGGGCGGGGGATGATTCCTTCTTGATTGCAGATTCTAACAGCCCGGACCCAGGTGAGTGACCGACCTTAAATAGCGATTCCATTCCCGCCACAGAACCTCCTGGCCAATCCTTGATTCAGGCTAAAAATAGCCTAAGCCCAGCAACCGGACAGCAACCCTCCTGAGCCAATCACCTGCCGTCCAGTTGCCAGCTTCACCTGAGGAGAAAAAACAAGGAGAGAAAAGAGAAGGAGGGGGGGGGGGGGGGGGGACATGGCCATAACGTGAAACGTGTCTCAGTGACACCATGAGGGGCAAGCGCCAATTTCAGCCTTGCCCCTATCATTCTAGCACACTGCCCTCAGCATGTCTAGCCCTGTCAGAGGAACATATATAGTGTATATAGGTAGAGGACTGAAGGAGGGTATATAATGTATATAGAGAGAGGACTGGAGGAGGGTATATAGTGTATATAGAGGGAGGACTGGAGGCGTGTATATACTGTATATAGACAGAGGACTGGAGGAGGGTATATAATGTGTATATATATAGAGGTGACTGGAGGAGGGTATATGGTGTATATAGAGGAAAGAGTGGAGGAGGATATATTGTGTATAAAGAGGGAGGATATATAGTGTATATAGAGGGAGGTTTGGAGGAGCGTATATAGTATATAGAGGGAGGACTGGAGGAGCGTTAGCGTATATAGTTTATATAGACAGAGGACTGGTGATGTATATAGAGGGTGGACTGGAGGAGCATATATAGTGTTTATAGACAGAGGACTGGAGGAGGGTATATAGTGTATACAGAGGGAGGACTGGAGGAGACTATATAGTGTATATAGAGGGAGCAGCAGAGGAGGGTATATAGTGTTTATAGAGGGAGGAGCAGAGGAGGGTATATAATGTATATATAGGGAGGAGTGTATATAGTGTATATAGAGGGAGGAGTGGAGGAGGGTACATAGTGTATATAGTGGGAGCACTGGAGGAGTTTTTATAGTGTATATAGAGGGAGGAGCAGAGGAGGGTATATAGTGTATATAGGGGGAGCAGCAGAGGAGGGTATATAGTGTATATAGAGGGAGGAGCAGAGGAGGGTATATAGTGTATATATAGGGAGGAGTGTATATAGTGTATATAGAGGGAGGAGTGGAGGAGGGTACATAGTGTATATAGTGGGAGCACTGGAGGAGTTTTTATAGTGTATATAGAGGGAGGAGCAGAGGAGGGTATATTGTGTATATAGAGGGAGGAGTGGAGGAGGGTACATAGTGTATATAGTGGGAGCACTGGAGGAGTTTATATAGTGTATATAGAGGGAGGAGCAGAGGAGGGTATATAGTGTATATATAGGGAGGAGTGTATATCGTGTATATAGAGGGAGGAGTGGAGGAGGGTACATAGTGTATATAGTGGGAGCACTGGAGGAGTTTATATAGTGTATATAGAGGGAGGAGCAGAGGAGGGTATATAGTGTATATATAGGGAGGAGTGTATATAGAGGGAGGAGTGGAGGAGGGTACATAGTGTATATAGTGGGAGCACTGGAGGAGTTTATATTGTGTGTATATAGAGGGAGGAGCAGAGGAGGGTATATAGGGTATATAGTGTATATAAAGGGAGGAGTGGAGGAGGGTACATAGTGTATATAGTGGGAGGACTGGAGGAGGTTATATAGTGTATACAGAGGGAGGAGTGTATACAGACAGGACTGGAGGAGGGTATAGAGAAGGAGGACTGGAGGAGTATATAGAGGGAGGACTGAATGAGAGTATATAGTGTATATGCATTTAAGGTGTGCATTCTTTTGCACCTGGTAACCTCCATCACATGGTCTGATATGGGTGTGGCTTACAGTCTGGCTTTGTTCACATTGCACTAGTTGTCCTGCTATGCGGTTGTGTGGAAGCTTGGCTGTGAGCTGGATTTCATCACCTTCAGACCGTGTTCACACCATAGCTAGTGCACCAGAGTTAGCTTAGTGGTAGGACCCCTTGCCATGCTGAGTGACCGTGACGTGGTGCATGATGGGCTCCGATATCTTCCTAACAGGAATATATTGGCAAAGGTCTCAGCTTTTAATATCTGCTTGTATGACCAGCTAGTATAGTCAGTGACATATCCGTTTGGTGCATTTTTTTCAGTGATTTATATAATTGTATTTTCATCCGCACAATGCTCCAGTCTGTGTAGGATGCTTTCTTGGTGCATGTGGACCGCGCTGGCGTCCTCCTTTGTATGCATTATTTGCTCAGGATGGTCGTTTGCTGCGGTCCACATGCGGTGGGACTGCTCCCCCAATGAGAAACATGCTACAGTGTTTGGGGTTTGAGCAGCTCCCCCATACTTTCCACTGTATTTCTGTGGTCCATATGTGGTGGGACTGCTCGCCCAATGAGAGACACGCTACAGTGTTTGGGGCCTGGGCGGTTCCCCCATATTGGCCACTATAGTTTTGTTTATATATATAGTGTATATAGTAGGAGGACTGGAAGAGGGTATATAGAGGGAGGAGTGGAGGAGGGTATATAGTGTAGTTCTCCCTCTATATGCCCTGCCTAGAATTGAATTGTGCACAGCCTACCCAAGTAAGTGTTCTGCCTACAGTTGAAGGGGAACAATCACCACTTTTGTCATGTCTGTTTTAGTAAATGCTTGTACTCCCTGTGAAAGAATTCTGTAACTCAGTATTGCGTCATTCCTCTGTTATTCCTTCTGAATATTCATCAATAAATTGACAGCTGGGAGTTATCATTACCCTTATCAAAGAGGTGCGTGCCTACTTGATCTGGCATTGGAATGGTTACACCCAGTCAATTTATTCATAAATTATAGGAGGAATATATGGGAACAGAAGAATGCACAGTTCTTTGAAGAGATGCTTCAGAATTGTTATTTGATGGGGATACAACCGTTTAACCCCTTAAGAACCAGCGCCTGTCACTGACGCTGGCGTATTAACCCCTTGTATGCCTCGGTCAAAGCTGACCGTGGCATGCAGATGGTTTGCAGAGGGTACGCGTGCCCTCCGCATCTCCATTGGGTCCCCGTGCTGCAGTGGCGGGGACCCAATGGCAGAAAAGGCAAGCCCAATGCCTTATATAGGCATCGGGGCTTGCCTTCTACGGAAGCCTGTGAGATCCAGCCCTTAGGCTGGGTCTCACATGCATGCTGTCAGCATACAAGCTGACATGCAATGTATTACAATACAGGTTGTATTGTAATGCATTGCAGAAGGGATCAGACCCCAGAAGTTGAAGTCCCAGAATGGGACAATAATAAAAAGTTTAAAAAAAAAGTTAAAAAAGTGTTTTTCCTAATAAAAAAAAATAAAGTTTCAAGTAAATTTTTTTTTAAAGTATACATATTAGGTATTGCCACGTCCTGCTGTATACAAATATCACATTAGCTAACTCCTCATGTGAACACTGTAAAAAAAAAAAATGCAATTTTTGGTCACTTTACATCATAAAAAGTGTAAATACCCAGCGATCAAAAAGTCATATGCACCCCAAAACATGACTTATTAATTTAAACTAGCACATTCATGGTCACAGGTGCATATCCATAAAGCAAGCATACAAAAAACTAATAAAAGCATGGCTGCACAACATTTCACATGCAAGTAATTGAACTGAGTAATGGGGATCATTCAAAATTAAAGTTGTATTATACCTACTATAAATGAAAAAATAAAAGCTCTTTGCGCACATTTTTGATCAAACGTGTGTCAGGCCCATCTACCAGGCATCAAGGTGGCTTCCACAGATGGGTCCCTAACACTAACAGAACTGCCTCTCTTGGACTTATATAATAATAATAAAATTAATTTATATAGTGCCACCATATTCCGCAGTGCTTTACACATTCATAGGGTTCATGTACAAAACAAACATAACTGGCTAATATGCAACTGAAACACTGGGAGTCAGGGCCCAGCTTGCAAAAGCTTACAATCTATAAGGAATTGTGGGTGACACATACAGTAAGGTAGTTGATTGTGATAAGTAGGATTTGAGCCATTATTGAACTGACAGGAGTGGTGCCGGCCGATCTGCTTCGGGTTTAGGACTACTAGAGGATCAAGTTTAGGCCAGCGGCGTTGGTGGGGGAAAGGTGTCGTCTGGGAAAAGTCATTTTAGGTAGCTTGATAAGCCTGCCTGAAAAGATGTGTTTTTAAGGCACGTTTGAAGGTGGAGAAGTTGTGAATTGACCTAGTATTCTGGAACAAAGTATTCCAGAGAGTAGGTGCAGCTTGAAAAAAGTCTTGAAGACGGGAGTGAGAGGTACGAGACGTTCGCTAACAGAACGGAGACCACGAGTGGGGTGGTAGATGGAGATGAGGGGGGAGATATATGGAGGTGCAGTACTGTGGAGAGCTTTGTGGGTGAGGGTGAGAAGTTTGAACTGTATTCTGTGGTGGATGGGATTCTGGCGATATTCTTGAGGCGCAGACAAGAGTGTGTAAGTGATTGAATATGGGGCACAAAGGAAAGATCAGAGTCAAATGTGGCCCCAAGACAGCAGGGATGTTGCACAGAAGTTATGATAGTGCTGCAGACCGAAATTGAAATATCAAGTTTAGGTGAGTTAGTAGATGTGGGAAAGACAAGAATTATAGTTTTTGATAGGTTCAGTTTCAGATACAGAGAGGACTTGATATTAGAGACAGCTGCCAGACAATTACTGGTGTTTTGGAGTAAAGCAGGGGTGATGTCAGGGGATGAAGTGTATAGTTGGGTGTCATCAGCATAGAGATGGTATCGAAAGCCAAATCTACTGATAGTCTGTCCGATGAGGGCTGTATAGAGGGAGGAGAGTAGAGGACCTAGTACTGAGCCCTGAGGAACGCCAACATCAAGAGGAAGAGAAGAAGGAGAAGAGTCAGCGAATTATACACTAAAGGAGCGGCCAGAGAGATAGGAAGAGAACCAAGAGAGAGCAGTGTCCTTAAGGCCAATTGAGTGGAGCATGGTGATGGGAAGATTATGGTCTACGGTATCAAACGCTGCAGAGAGATCCAGCAGAATCAGTAGAGAATAGTCACCATTTATTTTTGCTGTTAGGAGATTGTTAGACACTTTAGTAAGGGCAGTTTCTGTAGAGTGAAGAGAGCGAAAGGCAGATTGTAAGGGGTCAAGAAGAGAATTTGCAGAGAGATAGCTTATTAAGCGAGAGTAGACAAGACGTTCAAGGAGTTTAGAGATGAAGGGGAGGTTAGAAACAGGTCGGGAGTTAGCAGCACAGGTTGGGTCAAGAGATGGTTTCTTTAGTAGTGGAGTTATAACAGAGTGTTTGAAAGAGGAGGGAAAGATACCAGAAGAGAGAGAGAGAGAGGTTAAAAATTGTAGTTAGGTGAGTGATGACTGGAGGAGGTGTGATGGAATAGGATCACTGCTACAGGTTGTGGGTCGAGCAGAAGAGAGAAGCCTGGAGACTTCTTCCTATGTTATGGTGGTCAGTGGAGAGAGAGCATGTGGAGGAATTGGAGGGAGATGGATTGAAATTATTTGGGGACTGGGAGATTATTTTCCTGATGGATACTGCCAATCTCGTCTCTGAAGTAAGTGGCCATGCCATCAGCGCAGAGGTCAGTGACAGGTTCTGGAACTTTAGGGCTTAGAAGGGAATGAAAAGTGTCAGAGTTCTTTTGGGTTATTTGAGACTGAGGAGATGAGAGAGGTTAAGTACTTTTGTTTGGCAATGTTGAGAGCCGAATTGTATGTTTTGAGCATAAATTTATAATAGAGGAAGTCTGCTGATATTTGCGATTTTCTTCTTAAGCGTTCTGCACATCTGGAGCAGCGCTGGAGAAAACGTGTTTCAGGTGTTTGCCAGGATTGCCGTGTTCTGTGTCGAGAGGGTTGGATTGATATTGGAGCAACTTCATCTAGGGTGGTTTTGAGGGTCTTGTTGTAATGATTGGCAGCCAAGTCTGGACAGGGGAGGAAAGTGATTGGACTAGGAGCTAGTTGTAGGGTGTTAATAAGTTGCTGGCAGTTAATGACGTGTAGGTTTCTGTAAGTAAGTGAAAAGTAGGATTGGCATGAGAGAAGTAAGAGGTCTTTATGGTAAATGAAAGGAGATTGTGGTCAGAAAGTAAGTACACCTATATGGGAAAGCCAGAAGAAGCGCACACACGCACGAAACTGCTGTTGCTCATTGCTGTGTTTGCACTGTATGCACCCCCCTCCTGCCATGGAATAAAGTGTACCTTTCTACAATCGGTGAGTGCCGCTCGTTTTGAATATTCTCCTTTGTTTGAAGATATTTGAAGTCCACCATAGGATAGGGCAGCAGGGGAAGCGGTGTCAGAGGGTTGAAGCCAGGTTTCTAACAAGTTCAGAGAGTGTGAGAGGAAGAAATCGTGGATTGTGGGTAGTTTGTTACAAACCGACTGTGCGTTCCAGAGTGCACAGATAAGGGCTCTTTCACATCTGCGTTCTTTTCTTCCAGCATAGAGTTCCGTCGTCGGGGCTCTATGCCGGAAGAATCCTGATCAGTTTTATCCTAATGCATTCTGAATGGAGAGAAATCCGTTCAGGATGCATCAGGATGTCTTCAGTTCCGGACCGGAACGTTTTTTGGCCAGAGAAAATACCGCAGCATGCTGCGCTTTTTGCTCCGGCCAAAAATCCTGAACACTTGCCGCAAGGCCGGATCCGGAATTAATGCCCATTGAAAGGCATTGATCCGGATCCGGCCTTAATCTAAACGTCGTTTCGGCGCATTGCCGGATCCGACCTTTAGCTTTTTCTGAATGGTTACCATGGCTGCCGGGATGCTAAAGTCCTGGCAGCCATGGTAAAGTGTAGTGGGGAGTGGGGAGCAGTATACTTACCGTCCGTGCGGCTCCCCGGGTGCCCCCTAGTGACGTCAGCGTGCCCCACGCACATGGATGACGTGATCGCATGGCACGTCATCCATGCGCATTGGGCACTCTGACGTCATTCTGGAGCGCCCCGGGAGCCGCACGGACTTTAAGTATACCGCTGCCCCGCTCCCCACTACTACTATGGCAACCAGGACTTTAATAGCGTCCTGGGTGCCATAGTAACACTGAACGCATTTTGAAGACGGATCCGTCCTCAAATGCTTTCAGTTCACTTGCGTTTTTCCGGATCCGGCGTGTAATTCTGGCAAGTGGAGTACACGCCGGATGCGGACAACGCAAGTGTGAAAGAGGCCTAAAAGAGACTGTAGAGAATGTGCAGTGAACATTAATCAGATTTTTGGGGTTTCTGTGTGTGGCAGAGGAGAAGTTAGGAACAGACGGAGGGCCAGGATTTGGTGAAATATCCCCTGCAGCTAGTAGCAGAACATAAAGGGACAGCAAGTGGTTGAAAGATGTATATTGGTGTTTTTTATGCTGCACCGTGGAGGAAGATGGGTCAGTGTAATGTATGAGGGTATAAAGTGTATGGGAACTGAACAAGGGTGAGGGAAGGAGGGAGGGACTGATGCGGAGAGAAGGGACAAAGGGTGGGAAGTGTGGTTAAATTTGAAAGTAGACAGCCATAGTGATGAGAAGAGCAGCCAGAGCCTGAGTGAGACAATATTGTAGCATACCTGTGCTATAACTTTGTTTGAGTAGTACACATAGCATCTCCGTCTCCTGCCTAACTACCATGATTAACTGCCAAGCGCTTAGTCAAAATGGCGCTTTGGCAGAGATGGTGCTTTTGGCTCGTGCTGACCCCTGCGAGTTCTTCCCGTTAGACTGTGTCTATATTTATAGTAAGTGTGATCACAGAACTAGGGGTAATTTAGCTCATTAATCAATTAATCACTGATTAAGAAGAGATGCTATATGTCGGTAAACAAACAAAGCTAAGGATCTGGATGGGCCATAAAATCACTACAGATCACAAGCATTATAACAGTCACATAAATCACAGGTCAATTGGAAGAACATCTCTAGGACTAATCACAGGGATATCACACTTGCAGATAATAGTATACATTGATGGAAGCTGCACTATTAGGCTCCATTCACACATCCGCAATTCTGTTCCGCATTTTGCGGAACGAAATTGTGGACCCATTCATTTCTATGGGGCCACACGATGTGCAGTCTGGATCCACACTTTCGGGTCCGCAATTCTGTTCCCGAAAAAAATAGAACATGTCCTATTCTTGTCCGCAATTGCGGACAAGATTAGGAATTTTCTATTATAGTGCCGGCGATGTGCGGTCTGCAAAATGCGGAACGCACATTGCCGGTGTCCGTGTTTTGCGGATCACTGTTCACTGTATTGAACGGACCCTTAGGCTTCTTTCACACGGGCGTCATATTTTTGGCCCGGATAAGAGGCGGGTGCGAGTGAAAAACGTTGTAATGCGTTTTGCACTCGCGTGAGAAAAATCGCGCATCTTTGGTACCCAAACCCGAACTTCTTCACAGAAGTTCGGGCTTGGGATTGATGTTCTGAAGATTGTATTATTTTCCCTTATAACATGGTTATAAGGGAAAATAATAGCATTCTGAATACAGAATGCATAGTATAATAGTGCTGGAGGGGTTAAAAAAATAAATAAAAATTAACTCACCTTCTCCTCTTGATCGCGTAGTTCCCGGTCTCTTCTTTACTTAATGATGAGCTGTGGGCTAAATGACCTGTGGTGACGTCAGATCACATGCTCCAATCACATGGTCCATCACCGTGGTGATGGAGCATGTGATCTGACGTCACCACAGGTCCTTTAGCCCACAGCTCATCATTAAAGAAGTAAAGAAGAGATCGGGAACTACGCGATCAAGAGGAGAAGGTGAGTTAATTTTTTTTATTTTTTTCAACCCCTCCAGCACTATTATACTGTGCATTCTGTATTCAGAATGCTATTATTTTCCCTTATAACCATTTTATAAGGGAAAATAATACAGTGAATAGACTGTCACCTAGAAAGCATGCGTGAAAATCGCACCGCATCGGCACTTGCTTGCGGATGCTTGCGATTTTCACGCAACCCCATTCATTTCTATGGGGCCTGCGTTACGTGAAAAACGCAGAATATAGAACATGCTGCGATTTTCACGCAACGCATAAGTGATGCGTGAAAATCACCGCTCATGTGAACAGCCCCATAGAAATGAATGGGTCCGGATTCAGTGCAGGTGCAATGCATTCAACTCACGCATCGCACCCGCGTGGAATACTCGCCCGTGTGAAAGGGGCCTTAGGCTTGTGGAAAGCTGTGTGGAGCAGTATTGTCCAAATGCAATGCAGACATACCAGGGAAGATGGAAGCTGCACTATTAGGCTTGTGGAAAACTTTTGTGGAGCAGTATTGTCCAAATGCAATGCAGACATACCAGGGAAGATGGAAGCTGCATTATTAGGCTTGTGGAAAGCTGGGTGGACCAGTATTGTCCAGAACTGCCTCTCCTGGACTTACCTAAGCCTGCAATATTCAGGGCAGTGTAGGAACCTGTGACCATGAATGTGCTAGTCTAAATTTTCTTGTGGTAGATATTGAGGGTAGCAGTAGTGTTGATTGTAAATATTCTAATCGTGAATTTTTATCTCGAATATCGGCACTTCAAGAATTCGTAAAGATGTAGAATATAGTGATATATATTTGTAATCGCGAATATTCTAGTTTTTTTTATTTATTAGTAACCTCCCTTCTTGCTTGTGGGCCAATGAGAAGACTGCAATATCTTTGTCTGATCTTAGCAACATCCCTAGCAACCAATAGGAAAGTTGCCTATCCCTCCCTATATAAGAACCTCGCCAGCAGCCATTTTCTGCAGTTTTTTTTGTTGCAGTTCTGAGAGAGAGAGAGCAGTGTTATTGCTTTCATCTGAATCCTATTCCTTATCCAATTACATTCGATAGTTAGTTAGTTAGCTCATATATATATATATATATATATATATATATATAAACAGATAGTTAGTGGGAGATAGTCAGTGTAGGTTAGATTGTGATAGAGTGTAGCTGATAGGTTCCAGTGCAGGGTGTTAGGTAGTGTGATAGGAATTACTGTTTCTCTGCTGTCCATACATACATGCTACAGACATAGTACTGTGATGTCACAACAATACTTAGTGCACCAATCAGTAATATCTGCTCAGACCTGATAAAATGTGTAAAATATGTGCATCATTAGTGCTGATTTGCGCAATCGCAAAATAATGACGAGATCACAAATTCTAAAATTTGTGAATTTATTGTGAATATTATGCACAAAATTAGCGAAATGTCGCAAAAATGAATATTGCCTATGCTGCTCATCACTAGATAGCGGCCTCTTTTAAACTAAACAACACCCATCTGCCCGGGGCTTCTGAGCAGAGTATAAATGTAGTTGGTTCCTACACTGCCCTGAATATTGTAGGCTTAGGTAAGTCCACGAGAGGTAGTTCTGTTAGTGTTAGGTACCCATCTGTAGAAGCCACCTTGACGCCTGGTAGATGGGCCCGACACACTTATGATCAAAAATGTGCACAAAGGGCTTCTATTTTTTCATTTATAGTAGGTATAATACCACTTTAATTTATAATGATCCTTATTTCTCAGTTCTATTTTTGCATGTGAAATGTTGTGCAGCGATGCTTTTATTAAATATTTCCAAAATGGGGTCACATTTTGGAGGTTTCTTTAATTATTTCACCTAAAAGCCTTTCCAATTGTCAGCCGAAGCTGTGTAAATAACCATGTTTTCACTC
Organism: Bufo gargarizans; assembly: GCF_014858855.1. Lineage (NCBI taxonomy): Eukaryota > Metazoa > Chordata > Amphibia > Anura > Bufonidae > Bufo > Bufo gargarizans. The sequence continues at coordinate 287,299,618 of NC_058083.1, read as the reverse complement.
CTAAGCCCTGTTGTCCAAACAATATATTATAGCTACATGTAGGTCGTTCCTAAAACCAGGAAACACAGCATAAGGCCTCTTTCACACTACAGTATGTCCATTTCAGTGTTTTGCGGTCCGTTTTTCACGGATCCGTTGTTCAGTTTTTTTGCTTCCGTTGTGGTTCCGGTTCCGTTCCGTTGTTCCGTTCCGTTTTTCCGTATGGCATATACAGTATACAGTAATTACATTGAAAAATTGGGCTGGGCATAACATTTTCAATAGATGGTTCCGCAAAAAACGGAACGGATACGGAAGACATATGGATGCATTTCCGTATGTGTTCCGTTTTTTTTGCGGACCCATTGACTTGAATGGAGCCACGGACCGTGATTTGCGGCCAAATATAGGACATGTTCTATCTTTCAACGGAACGGAAATACGGAAACGGAATGCATACGGAACACATTCCGTTTTTTTTGCGGAACCATTGAAATGAATGGTTCCGTATACGGACCGTATACGGAACGCAAAAAACGGACCGCAAAACGGAAAAAAAAACCGGTAGTGTGAAAGAGGCCTAACAATGAGAAATTTGTCTTTTCACAGTAGCCCAAGTTGGTCATAACATATTGCGCACTGAATTGGAATATCTATGGTTAAAAAAATGCAGTTTTCACTTTGCACCATCCACTGCATATTAATTTCTGCAAAACTCCTGTGAGGTCGAAGTGCACCTCTTGATAAATTCCAAAATTGGGATCACTTTTCGAGAATTTCTTTTAGGGCCAATGCACACATATGTACACATGTACATATGTACAAACCACATTTTTTGCAGGCCTTCACTTCAATAGGGCCACAAAAGATGCGGCAGCACACCTGTATGCTGTCCACATGCGTATGTCTGTTTCGGCGGCCCCACAAACATTTCCAATTCTTGTCCATTTTACCAACAAGGATAGGACCGTTCAATAGAGGGCAGGAGGTTCAGTTTCCCAAAATGCAGACTACACACGGCTGGTATCCGTGTTTTGCGGATCCACAACTTGTGGACTGCAAAACATCCAACAGTCATGTGCATGAGCCCTTATTGTTTCATGTGAGAACTAGTGGCGTAAATAGAGTCCTTTGGGCCTGGGATTTTTTTTTTTAACCTGAGCTGAAGATTTACACCATCTGCTGTTTGCTAGATTCTGCAAATTGGATTCAGTAATGCTTTTAGGGTGAAGTTTACAAGATGGGATCACTTTTTGCTGGTTTCTACTGTACTAGTCCTGCAAATGTTGTACAAATGGGATTTGGCATCCGAAAACCAGCAATATTAGCATACAATAAGTCAAATGGCGCTCCTTCCCTTCTGAATCCTGCCGAGCAATTTACAACCACATATGAGGAATTGCCATAATTGGGAGACATTGTGTAACAAATTGTAGGGTGATTTTTTTTTTTACTTATATACCAAATGAAAAACTTTGAGCAATAACTTCTTTTACAATGTTTTCATAAATCTGTTTTATGTGTCTACAAAAAGTAGTGCATCTGGGCGATCAGATCGCGATCATATCAGATGTCAGCTTCTCAGTACTAGATGTTGAAAAGTTTTAATTCTATGACTAACTAATACTTTGAGCGATGCATATACTTATTTCTAAATCATTTATTTGTGAGGCAAGCCTAGGATACCGGGCTTCTGAGAATCAAATGTATCAGCTATCCCCAAACATTAGCTACATTCACCCACTGGCAAGGCCTCATAAATGTTCACACCCCTGGGGTCAGAGAGGTTAACACTGTGAGATGACAGACAGTTTCCATCAAAGGGATATTGGGCAAACATTATGGTTTGAAGACATGTGATTATGTCAAGAGAGGTTGCCATGATAATGATTACCTGAAGCGGCTGGGGAAAGAGGGAGGCCAGGCCATCTATCCACAGAATCCATATTGACTGAGGGCAGACCTGATAGAAGCACATGTCGCTGATGTCACCCTTTCTGTCACCATTTCTATGACACTATGAGGCCGCAAATAATTAATCAATTATAGGGTGGACTTTGTGAGGCAGGGGTATATGATTATTCCAAGTGAGGTTATCTAGAGTGGTGAAAGAAGCCACCCATTGCTAAATGAATCTCTACTACTATTGGCCAAAAATTGTGTTCTTGTGCCCTCTACACAATTTCTGAATCAATACATATGATATGACTGAGAAGCTATAAGATTACAAATATGCTTATATAGGCAAGTTCCCAATTTCTATAACAATGGCTTCCACCTATTGCAATATAATTGTTTCCCATCCTGATTAATATCCTTGTGACGAGCTTACTTCTCTAATTATAGGGTGTGACACATTCTCGCACTGGAATGCTGGTACAACAGCATTCTTATTAAATAATAATTTTAGCTAAAATGTTTGCTCCATGGGTATAAGATGTGGACAGCCAAGTGTTCATGACTCACCCAAGGCACGTGTAAAGCATAGGCACCGATCCTACACTTCATGTATCTTCTCTGCCATGTTCACACTTTTCTGGGCTTCAGATATGTATGATGTGAAAACGTACTTGTCCAACCTACGGTTCTAGAAAAAAGATAATTTCATGATATCTAAAGGTGAGTGTAAGCGATGGCCACCTACAATTGTCCATTACCTTCACTAACCTTTCGTTAGTAACTGCTATGACATTTATTTTTCCTCACCCTTCCCCCCCCCCCCCCCCACAGCTTATCTAGAGTTGGCCATGCCAGTAGAATATTCACTGCGATGTGTATCCCATTGGATCTATACTCGCTACATTTTCTGCTCTTTTACTGTTACTGATCAGATTAGTATTGCTTATTATTAATAGGCTGAATAATTTTCATTCATATTGAGAGGCTCTCCTAGTGGGGAGTGACTTCAGTCAATTGGAAATTAGTACTTTGGCTGCCATCTAAAGATACAGATTCCATCACCATGAAATGCAGTGCAATTTGCAAGCAGTATAGTAATAGAGCAGAGGGAGCTGAACCGATTGATATATATAGTTATTCTTTAAAACATTTAGCAAAATTTGTAATTTAACAAGTTTTATGCGGCCATCAGCGTCAAACAATTGTGTTATGATGGCTGCATCAGAATTTGATGGGAGGGCTGGAGAGTGCCTACTGACATCATTAGTGTTGAGCGAAGCGCGCTTTGGATCAAAGATTGGAAGTCACTTGATTCAAAACTTTATTTGAATGCTGTATGGAGACCCATTCAACATTATGTCCGAAGTCTTGCGACACTTTGTTGAATAACTTTGGACTTTGATTATTCAACTTGAAAAGAATTTGAAAACTAGGATCCGAAGTTGGCTTCAGTACTGATTGATACCTCGGCATCCAATCCGACTTTGCATTGCAGTTTTAAAATGTTTTTAAAGTTGTAGAATCGAATGCCGATGTTCTTCACCAAAGTCTCGTAAGATTTCGGACTTAACAAACTTGACCTCCGCGAAGCCCATACATTTAAATGCTGTACGGAGACAGGTCTTTGTACAGCATTGAAACAAAGTTTTTAAAGAAGAAATCTATGATCCAAAGCACGCTTTGCTAAACACTAGCTATCATGCATAATGTGGAGAAACACAGGACCAACACCAGGTGTCAGGGTGTGGGGCGCCATTAGCTACCACAGCCATCCCTGCACTACACAGCATGCTCTTTAGAGTATTCAGCAGCTCCGTCACCAGATTTCTTCCCATTGACAATGTCTGGTACTGGATAGGGTGACGGATCTACCATGCACAGCGGCAGACAACCACTGTGGCTGAACTACGGGTCCAGGGTGAAAGAGCTTAGAATAATATCTCACAGGAGGATAGTCAGTATCTGTATAACCATTAACATGCTGTATTGCAGCAAGAGGACACGCTGCCCAGAATTAACCCGTTCGCTACCAACGACGTAAAAGTACGGCGCTGGAGTGATGGGCAAATGTGACGCCTACTTGTCCGTGCAGTTTCAAACAGCAGAGACCCACAGCTAATTACCGCGACTGGCAATAATGCCAAACGTGGTAATTAAAGTCTTTGGATGCATGATCAAGTGAGATCATCATGTGAGGCATTAAAGCTGCAATTCTTATTTTGGCCACCAGGTCAACAGGTCAACAGGCCAACATAACAAGGGAGCAATTCTCAGTAATAAATGGATTTTAAAAATCCATGATTGTTCAAAATAAAAAAAAAAAGAAAATGGATTTTGTATGCTCAAATACGAGCTTAAAAATCATAACAAAAAAGTAAAAAAAAACTAAAAAAATATAGAAAAATTTAAAAAATATAAAAGTTTAAATAACCCCCCTTTCCGTATAGTAAAAAAATAAATACATAAATAAAAAATATAAACGCCAGTATTATTAAAATATAAAAATAAGGTAAAAGTGGCCAATTTTTTCATTGCTTCTCTTGCCAAAAAAATGTTAAATGTGATCAAAAAGTCACACACAATTCAAAATGGTATCAATAAAAACTACAGATTGTCCCACAAAAAAAATAGCCACTAGGGGGTCAGAATATGGTGATGTAAAAAATGTTTTATTTTCTCAAAGTTTACATTTATTTTTACACTATTTAGACATAAAAAAACCTATACATATGTGGTATTGTTGTAATAGTACTGACCCAGAGAATGAAGGGCACCGGTCAGTTTTGCCGTAAACGGAACGCCGTGGGAACAAAACCCGTAAAACAGTGGAGGAATTGCATTTTTTCACAATTCCACCCCATTTTTTTTCCTCTACAATGTATGCCATATTTAATGGTGGCATTAGAAAATAAAACCTGTCCTGCAAAAATATGAGCAGAAAAATAAAAAAGTTATGGCTCAAGGAAGATAGGGAAGAAAAACGAAAATGCAAAAATGAAAAAAACCTCCGGTATCCTAAGGGTTAAAGTGAACATGCCTCAACATACAGGGAGTGCAGAATTATTAGGCAAGTTGTATTTTTGAGGATTGATTTTATTATTGAACAACAACCATGTTCTCAATGAACCCAAAAAACTCATTAATATCAAAGCTGAATATTTTTGGAAGTAGTTTTTAGTTTGTTTTTAGTTTTAGCTATTTTAGGGGGATATCTGTGTGTGCAGGTGACTATTACTGTACATAATTATTAGGCAACTTAACAAAAAACAAATATATACCCATTTCAATTATTTATTTTTACCAGTGAAACCAATATAACATCTCAACATTCACAAATATACATTTCTGACATTCAAAAACAAAACCAAAACAAATCAGTGACCAATATAGCCACCTTTCTTTGCAAGGACACTCAAAAGCCTGCCATCCATGGATTCTGTCAGTGTTTTGATCTGTTCACCATCAACATTGCGTGCAGCAGCAACCACAGCCTCCCAGACACTGTTCAGAGAGGTGTACTGTTTTCCCTCCTTGTAAATCTCACATTTGATGATGGACCACAGGTTCTCAATGGGGTTCAGATCAGGTGAACAAGGAGGCCATGTCATTAGATTTTCTTCTTTTATACCCTTTCTTGCCAGCCACGTTGTGGAGAACTTGGACGCGTGTGATGGAGCATTGTCCTGCATGAAAATCATGTTTTTCTTACCTTGCAGACTTCTTCCTGTACCACTGCTTGAAGAAGGTGTCTTCCAGAAACTGGCAGTAGGACTGGGAGTTGAGCTTGACTCCATCCTCAACCCAAAAAGGCCCCACAAGCTCATCTTTGATGATACCAGCCCAAACCAGTACTCCACCTCCACCTTGCTGGCGTCTGAGTCGGACTGGAGCTCTCTGCCCTTTACCAATCCATCCATCTGGCCCATCAAGACTCACTCTCATTTCATCAGTCCATAAAACCTTAGAAAAATCAGTCTTGAGATATTTCTTGGCCCAGTCTTGACGTTTCAGCTTGTGTGTCTTGTTCAGTGGTGGTCGTCTTTCAGCCTTTCTTACCTTGGCCATGTCTCTGAGTATTGCACACCTTGTGCTTTTGGGCACTCCAGTGATGTTGCAGCTCTGAAATATGGCCAAACTGGTGGCAAGTGGCATCTTGGCAGCTGCACGCTTGACTTTTCTCAGTTCATGGGCAGTTATTTTGCGCCTTGGTTTTTCCACACGCTTCTTGCGACCCTGTTGACTATTTTGAATGAAACGCTTGATTGTTCGATGATCACGCTTCAGAAGCTTTGCAATTTTAAGAGTGCTGCATCCCTCTGCAAGATATCTCACTATTTTTGACTTTTCTGAGCCTGTCAAGTCCTTCTTTTGACCCATTTTGCCAAAGGAAAGGAAGTTGCCTAATAATTATGCACACCTGATATAGGGTGTTGATGTCATTAGACCACACCCCTTCTCATTACAGAGATGCACATCACCTAATATGCTTAATTGGTAGTAGGCTTTCGAGCCTATACAGCTTGGGGTAAGACAACATGCATAAAGAGGATGATGTGGTCAAAATACTCATTTGCCTAATAATTCTGCACGCAGTGTATATCCTGTAGCTGAACCCAAAATAAAGGGTGTGTGATTATTGACTAAGCACCACTAGCAGGTTATACTGCTAGTATCAATTGCATTCAATTTTCCAGGTTTTATTTTTTTATTTTCCAGAAGTATATTTATACATATCACTAAATAAGCAGATCACAGGAGATGAGTCATGGGAAGCACGTTGTATGTGTTCTTGCAGCACAGCCCCATTCACTTCAGTTGAGCTGCAATAGCAGACACAACCCATGTGCAGGCGCGGCCCGTTGTCTGGAAGAAAGCCATGTTTTTCTAACTCTGAACAACCCTTTAATATTTTGAAGATAATGACTGGCAATAAAACTAATTATCTTCATTATGTGTGATGCTGTCAAATGGCTAAGGTGACTTGAAGGAGATTTACAAAAATACATTTGTAGTATGAATTGATAATTGAGATAGATAGTGAATCATTGCAGTTCTTTTGGTTGTAGGATCTTTTGGTACACAGGGATCACCTATTTGAGGATCTAAAAGTAGGAGAATCTTGTTTTTTTTCCCCGGATGCTTGTATAGCATCAGTATGTACCACGGCACAGTATACAGATTTTCATCACTCACATTAATATCAGTTCCCATCATAGGGACAGGAAAACGGAATGCAAGCCAGAAACAGATCCATCACATGACAGACACCATTGTTATCCAGTGGACACTGTTGGCAATGATGGTATTCACCGTTTTACCCCAATGTAGACGTGAACAAAAGCCTGATGAAAGCACGATTGTGTGCGTAAAGCCTTAAAAAAAGCCCAACATGCTGTGCAAAAGATGTCTGTATCTACATACCCTACATACTGTATATGGTTTTTACCTTGTTAAGTTTAACCAGGATTCTAGTGACAACTATATGACACGGACACAAATTGCGTTTTTAGATACATTTTTGTGCACAGCACAACATTTATATTTGTTGGCTGAAATCTAAGTGAAGCTGCCATATGCTTATAAGAAACATAGAAACATAGAATGTGTCGGCAGATAAGAACCATTTGGCCCATCTAGTCTACCCAATATACTGAATACTATGAATAGCCCCTGGCCCTATCTTATATGAAGGATGGCCTTATGCCTATCCCATGCATGCTTAAACTCCTCCACTGTATTTGCAGCTACCACTTCTGCAGGAAGGCTATTCCATGCATCCACTACTCTCTCAGTAAAGTAATACTTCCTGATATTACTTTTAAACCTTTGCCCCTCTAATTTAAAACTGTGTCCTCTTGTAGCAGTTTTTCTTCTTTTAAATATTCTCTCCTCTTTTACCTTGTTGATTCCCTTTATGTATTTAAAAGCTTCTATCATATCCCCTCTGTCTCGTCTTTCTTCCAAGCTATACATGTTAAGGTCCTTTAGTCTTTCCTGGTAAGTTTTATCCTGCAATCCATGTACCAGTTTAGTAGCTCTTCTCTGAACTCTCTCCAAAGTATCAATATCCTTCTGGAGATATGGTCTCCAGTACTGCGCACAATACTCCAAATGAGGTCTCACTAGTGCTCTGTAGAGCGGCATGAGCACCTCCCTCTTTCTACTGGTAATGCCTTTCCCTATACACCCAAGCATTCTGCTAGCATTTCCTACTGCTCTATGACATTGTCTGCCTACCTTTAAGTCTTCTGAAATAATGACCCCTCAATCCCTTTCCTCAGATACTGAGGTTAGGACTGTATCACAGATTTTATATTCTGCTCTTGGGTTTTTACCCCCCAGGTGCTTTATCTTGCAATTATCAACATTACATTTTAGTTGCCAGATTTTTGACCATTCCTCTAGTTTTCCTAAATCCTTTTCCATTTGGTGTATCCCTCCAGGAACATCAACCCTGTTACAAATGTTTGTGTCATCAGCAAAAGGACACACCTTACCATCGAGGCCTTCTGCATTTTCGCTGATAAAGATATTAAACAATATGGGTCCCAGAAGAGATCCCTGAGGTACCCCACTGGTAACAAGACCATGGTCTGAATATACTCCATTGACTACAACCCTCTGTTGTCTGTCCCTCAGCCACTGCCTAATCCATTCAACAATATGGGAGTCCAAGCACAAATACTGCAATTTATTGATAAGCCTTCTACTTGGGACAGTATCAAAAGCCTTACTAAAGTCTAGATAAGTGATATCTACTGCCCCTCCGCCATCTATTATTTTAGTCACCCAATCAAAAAAATCAATAAAATTAGTTTGACATGATCTCCCTGATGTAAACCCATGCTGTTTTTCATCTTTCAATCCATGGGATTTTAGATGTTCCACAATCCTCTCCTTAAGTATGGTTTCCATTAATTTCCCCACTATTGATGTCAGGCTTACTGGCCTACAGTTGCCCGATTCCTCCCTACTACCTTTCTTGTGAATGGGCACAACATTTGCTAATTTCCAATCGTCTGGACGACTCCTGTTACCAGTGATTGGTTAAATAAATCTGTTAATAGTTTTGGTAGTTCACCGCTAAGCTCTTTTAATAGCTTTAGTGTATCCCATCAGGCCCCTGTGACTTATTTGTATTAATTTTAGACAGCTGACTTAGAACCTCTTCCTCTGTAAAGACACATGCATCAAAAGATTCATTAGTCTTCCTTCCTAACTGAGGTCCTTTTCCTTCATTTTCCTTTGTAAAAACTGAACAGAAGTATTCATTGAGGCAGTCAGCTAGTTATTTATCTTCTTCCATATACCTTCCTTCTTTTGTTTTTAATTTGGTAATTCCTTGTTTTAGTTTCCTTTTTTCATTTATGTATCTGAAGAATGCCTTATCGGCTTTTTTCACTGACTGAGCTAATTTCTCTTCTGCCTGTGCTTTAGAAGCTCTTATAACTTGTTTGGCCTCTCTCTGCCTAATCTTATAAATTTGCCTGTCACCCTCTTTTTTTTTTTTTTTTTTTTTTTTTTTTTTATAATTACTAAATGCTATCTTTTGTTTTTAATGATTTTGGCCACTTCTGCTGCTGAGTACCACAGTGGTCTCTTCCTTTTTTGCTTTTACTGACAAGCCTAATGCAATTATCTGTTGCCTTCAATAGTGCCACTTTTAAGAAGTCCCATTTCTCCTGGACTCCATTGAAACTGTTCCAATATGATAGGGACTTGTATACCACTCATCTATTTTTGGAAAAGTTTTTCTAAAATCTAAAACTTTTGTTTTTATGTGGTGTGACTCAGTCACTGTACTTATAGTAAAAACCACACTGACTGGTGATCACTAGATCCCAAGATTTCCCCTACAGTAATATCAGATACCAAATTCCCATTTGTGAATACTAAATCTAAAATGGCCTTCTTCCGGGTTGGCTCCTAAACTACTTGCTGTAGAGATAATCCCAGTAGGGAATTTAGAATATCTGTACTCCTGGCAGAACTAGCTATTTTGTATTCACATGGCTTTTTCCGTTTTGTGGACTGCAAAGTGAGGATCCGCAAACCACAGACACCAGCTTTCTGCACCTCGAATTGGGGTGTGGACCCATTTTACTTCAATCAGTCTGCGATTCGCACGTTGTGGCCACCCTAAGGCCTGCATTTTCATTTGATTCATGGAGGCCCAGAGCTGCTGTGCTAGAAATGCTGTTTATTAGTTATACTGCATATAGTTCACGTGCTCATATAATCATATAAAATTTGCCATAAGGCACCCAACTAATGATCCATACAGAAGACAGATACACAGTACCATTTACTGATGGTGAAGAGGTCAATGCACGTATCCTTGGTGGGCTAACAGTGTGTTTCTAAACCTAAGTGAAAACATTTACATCAAAGTATCCCCAAGGTTTTCTCTATTCACTGTGCTGACTATCAAAATTACTGCATTAGGACAGTGCAAGTACACCGAGGTACATGGCATGTACCCCCTTGGTTATACATTTTGCAGGTGAGAACCTAGGATCTAAGGTGCTGAAGGGATGGATCACAAATGTCTTGTTATATCCTCCTGACAATCTGCACCTCGTAAATAAATGGTTAAAAAATTTTTTTCTACAAACATCAGATGAAACCAAAATCAAGATGTAATATAACGTAACATGATGTATTGTAAAACATAAGATGTAATGCAGGGCCGGACTGGGACAAAAAATAGGCCCGGGCATTTTTGACTGAGCAGCCCAATCACATGACACCCAACAGGCCCCACCCCCTTGCAGTCTAGGGGTGGAGCCAAAACCGGAAGCACAATTGACTTTGTTTTCCGACTTGCATAACAGGAACCAGATGGATCTGTTTTGATTCCCATAGACTTTTATGAGGACGGAGAGCAAACTGAAAGCCTCTTGCAGAGTCTGCACTGTACAAGAGAGAGATAGCAGTGGCTGTGAAGGGAAAAGTTCCAGAGCGCAATGACTGCCCCAGAGCCTTTCTGCTGCCTGACCAACCGTATGCTGCCACAGCACCAGCCCAGCCTGCAGGACATCAGAGAGGCCTGGGGTCCACATTATAGCACCACTACATTTACTTACTACATTTATAATAAAACAATTTACTTACAAAAGAAGCTATTAAGTTGTCTGCTTTGCCGTCCTCTGCTTGCTTCCACTGATTATTTGCCCTCCTTTCTGTCTCTCCTCGCAGGCGCACTGTTATGGGGGATCTGCGGATGACACACTGTTATGGGCATCAGTGGATGACACACTGTTATGGGCATCAGTGGATGACACACTGTTATGGGCATCAGTGGATGACACACTGTTATGGGGGCATCAGTGGATGACGCACTGTTATGGGCATCAGTGGATGACGCACTGTTATGGGCATCAGTGGATGACGCACTGTTATGGGCATCAGTGGATGACGCACTGTTATGGGCATCAGTGGATGACGCACTGTTATGGGCATCAGTGGATGACGCACTGTTATGGGCATCAGTGGATGACGCACTGTTATGGGCATCAGTGGATGACCCACTGTTATGGGCATCAGTGGATGACGCACTGTTATGGGCATCTGTGGATGACGCACTGTTATGGGCATCTGTGGATGACGCACTGTTATGGGCATCTGTGGATGATGCACTGTTATGGGCATCTGTGGATGATGCACTGTTATGGGGGCATCTGTGGATGACACTGTTATGGGCATCAGTGGATGACGCACGGTTATGGGGCATCAGTGGATGACGCACGGTTATGGGGGCATCAGTGGATGACGCACGGTTATGGGGACATCTGTGGATGACGCACTGTTATGGGGGATCTGTGGATGACACACTGGTATGGGCATCTGTGGATGACACTGGCATGGTGGCATCTGTGTGGATTGTGGAATGATGGAATCTGACACAGATACCGGGGGGGGGGGGGCATCTGTGGATGACACTGTTATGGGTGGCCGGGGGGATCTGTGGATGATACACATATATGGCAGCGCAAGCATCTTGTGCTATATAAATGTGTCATCATCCACATATCACATCTCCCCCCCCCCCCCATAACAGTGTCCCTCCCTATTGTAAGACGTCTGTTCCTTATGTAAGTGAGCTATTGAGCTTGTAAATAAACTTGTGCAAAGTATATGAGTAGTTAGTAACTAAACTACTCATATACTTTGCAGTTTGCACAAGTTTATTTACAAGCTCAATAGCTCTCTCACTTACATAAAGTTACTATCTAATAATCTATCACTATCATCACTAACTTACCAAAGCCAGTTGGGCACTAGTACTGGGGCAGGCGGGCAGGCAGAAGCTGGTGGGCTGGTGCGGTGGTGGCTCCAGTTCAGTCCCGCTCTTCAACATTCAAACTAGGCGGCCGCGTAGCGTAACGTGCCGTCACTCACTACGTCACGTCGCACGCTCCTCCCTCTTTATTAATGAAGGCGGAGCAGGCGCGTGACGTCTGAGTGACGTTACGCTGCCGGCCGCCGGAAGATGGAGTCACAGAGGCCGGGCACAGGAGGCGGAGCAGTGGGGGTGGACTCACACAGTGAGTAAGTATGAGTGTGCGGCCGGGGCTGGCAGGAGGCGGAGCACAGGGAGGGGTGTGATTAGGCCATACCGGCACACCCACTCGAGCCCTGAGGCGGCCCGGCCCTGATCAGACAGATTATTAAGATGTGCGGCCGGGGCTGGCAGGAGGCGGAGCACAGACAGACAGGGGTGTGATTAGGCACACCCACTCGAGCCCTGAGGCGGCCCGGCCCACCGGGCAAATGCCCGGTCTGCCCTATGGCCAGTCCGGCCCTGATGTAATGTAACGTAACATGATGGAGAAAACAGAAGTATTGAGCAGCTCTCACCTGCCAGGGATCCCACTGGTATAGCACGGAACAGCTCCTTCACCCGAATCAGGAGAAGTACGGAAGTGTAGAGAAAAAGAGATTTTGTCCAGCTTGTGGTTGTGGTAATCCAAGGCTTCTTTATTGGAAATTCAGTATAAAATCCAGGTACAGAAAGCAGAGTCTACATGTTTCGGGCACAATGCAGTCTTAGCCCTTACTCATGACATCAGTAAGGGCTAAGACTGCATTGTGCCCGAAACATGTAGACTCTGCTTTCTGTACCTGGATTTTATACTGAATTTTCAATAAAGAAGCCTTGGATTACCACAACCACAAGCTGGACAAAATCTCTTTTTCTCTACAACGTAACATGATGTATTGTAAAACATAAGATGTAAACAAGTAATACATGATGTATTGTAATGTAAGATGTAATGTAACATAACATGATGTATTGTAAAACATAAGATGTAATGTAACATAACATGATGTATTGTGAAGATGTAATGTAAGAAGTAATACATGATGTATTGTAACGTAATATATGATGTGAGATCTGATGTAATGTAAGATGTGATGTAATATTTGATGGGAAATGTCGATATAGGTAACTAAACTATTCAAATGTTATTGTAAGACTAGTTCTACAGCACGGTACTTGTATTATCACACCTAAAATGTTCCATCGATGTAACAATGGCTTTGCACTGCACTTAGGCTACTTTCACACTAGCGTTCGATCGGATCCGTTCTGAACGGATCCGATCATATTAATGCAGACGGAGGCTCCGTTCAGTACGGATCCGTCTGCATTAATAACTTAGAAAAAATTCTAAGTGTGAAAGTAGCCTTAGCGGATCCGTTCAGACTTTCAATGTAAAGTCAATGGGGGACGGATCCGCTTGAAGATTGAGCCATATGGTGACATCTTCAAGCGGATCCGTTCCCATTGACTTACATTGTAAGTCTGAACGGATCCGCACGGCCAGGCGAACAGCTGAACGCTGCAAGCAGCGTTCAGCTGTCCGCCTGTCCGTGTGGAGGCGAGTGGAGCGGAGGCTGAACGCCGCCAGACTGATGCAGTCTGAGCGGACCCGCTCCATTCAGACTGCATCAGGGCTGGACGGAGGCGTTCGGGTCCGCTCGTGAGCTCCTTCAAACGGAGCTCACGAACGGACCTATGAACGCTAGTGTGAAAGTAGCCTTATCTGTACACAAGCTCCAGCCATGAATTACATTTACGCAACTTCTTGTGAAGATTACATGAAGATTTGCCTTTTACTTTTGTTCATTTGTAACACATTTCCTCACAAGTTAGATACAAAAAAGTATGATCAATGACTGCAGCACAACATAAAACTGGTTTTATTGCGTCATCTAGTGGCTACTTAGAAAAGTGCACATTTATTCTACATGGTTTGGCAGTAGTCATTTTTGTCTGGTAATGAGCTCCGATCGACAGTATAGCAAATTGATTTACACTTATTTAAGACTCTTCACAAAGGCAGATGGTTGCCCCAATCCAACTGTTCATACAGTCGTTCCTTTAGGCAGTTGGATTAGAAAATTGCTAATTTTTTCTACCTTGAAATGGATTAGCAGATTAGCAGATCTCTGATCGACAGATGAACGAGCGAGTGGATTGTTTTTGTTTTTAAATTACTCACAAGTCACAAAATATGCAGAAAGTGGTTCCCGTCTATGCATCTTTCGGCACGTTGGATTATGTTGGCTGATACTACTTGCAGCTCTTCATCAGTGATGCTGTGGATAGTGTTTGTGATGTTTTCCTTGGGTTTATCCAGGGGATGTGGATTGTTAGCAGTCACCAGTGGCGTAGGGATTGCTACAGCAGCTATAGCAATGGCTATGGGGCCCTATGCCACTGGGGGCCCGGGCCGCCGGCTGAGGATTAAAAAAATATTAATTCATGTGGCTAGTGGGTGGCGGTACGATAGGGGGGGCCTCCCCCCCCCCCATCATTGGTGTCAGCGGCAGTTCCGATCGGAGTCCCAGCAGTGTAATGCTGGGGCTCCGATCGGTTACCATGGCAGCCAGGACGCTACTAAAGTCCTGTCTGCCATGGTCAGTTAGTCAGCAGCATACTTAAATGCGCTGTGGCCGCCCGGCGCTCCTTCTTCTTGTAACTCGTCACAGGTATGCTATAAGCATAAGCAATGCGCCGCACAGACCTGTAAGTTACAAGAAGAAGGAGCGTCGGGTGAGGGCGCACTGCTCACCAATGATTTTAATATAGGGGAAGTGGGGGAAGGGTACACTGCCCACCAATGATTTTGATACCGGGGAGGGGGGAGGGCGCACTACACACCAATGATTTTAATACTGGGGGGAGGGCGCACTGCCCACCAATGATTTTAATACTGGGGGGAGGGCGTACTGCCCACCAATGATTTTAATACCGGGGAGGCACACTGCCCACTAATAATTTTAATACAGGGGAGGAAGGGGAGCGCACTGCCCACCAATGATTTTAATACCGGGGAGGGGGGGAAGGGCACACTGCCCACCAATGATTTTAATAAAGGGGAGGTGGTGGGAGAGTGCACTGCCCACCAATGATTTTAATACCGTGGAGGAAGCACTGCCCACCAATGATTTTAATACCGGGGAGGGCGCACTGCCCACCAATGATTTTAATATGGGGGAGGGCGCACTGGGGGCTGATGGAGAGGCACTGGGGGCTGATGGAGAGGGTACTGGGGGCTGATGGAGAGGGTACTGGGGGCTGGTGAGAGGCACTGGGGGCTAATAAAGATGCACTAACTGGGCGCTGATGGAGAGACACTGGGGGGCCGCTGGTGAGAGGCACTGTGAGCTGATGGAGAAGCACTGGGGGCTGATGTAGAGGCTACTGGGGGCTGATGGAGAGGCTACTGGGGGCTGCTATAAGGCTACTGGGGGTTGCTATAAGGCATGGGGCTCTTATCTGAGGTCTGATTGGGGGTCATTCATATTGGGGTCTGAGCTGGGGTGTTATCTGAGGTCTTATTAAAGGGGTTGTCCGGGTTCAGAGTTGAACCCGGATATCCCTCCATTTTCACCCCGGCAGCCCCCCTGACATGAGCAGCGGAGCAGTTCATGCTCCAACGCTCTCCTTTGGCCTGTGCTAAATTGCGCAGAGCAAAGGCATTTTTTGGAGATCCGGTGACGTACCGGGGCGTTCCATGGGGCTGCCAGGAACCAGTAAAATGGCTAGGGCAGAGCTAAAGCCCGCCCCTCAGAGCCGGTGACGTGGTCGAACAGAAGTTTATGCCCGGCAGTGTGTTATTGAAAACAAAAGAGCCCGTGCCCTGTGCGATTTAGTGCAGGGCAAGGGAGAGCATAGGAGCATGAGATGCTCTGATGCTAGCCTCAGGGGGGCTGTCTGGGTGAAAATAAGGGTATGTCCGGGTTCAGCTCGGAACCCGAACAACCCCTTTAACATTGGGGATCTTATTGGGGCTGTTAGCTGGGGTCTGATTAACATTGGGGGTCTGATTGGTGGTCTGACCTGAGGTACAGTCCTGATCAAAAGTTTAAGACCACTTGAAAAATGGCAAAAAAATCATATTTAGCACGGCTGAATCTTAACAAGGTTCCAAGTACAGCTTCAACATGCAACAAGAAGAAACGGGAGTGAGACAAAACATTTGAGCATTCAATTTAATGAAAACAACGAATAAACTGAAACAGGCTGTTTTTCAGCTGATCAAAAGTTTAGGACCACACCTCCCAAAAAAACTAAACCCCCCCAAAACAGAAATCCAACTTCCAAACATGAACTCAGTAATGAGTAGCAACGCCATTATTGTTTATCACTTCCAAAATTCGTTTCGGCATGCTTGATGCAAGCGTTTCCATAAGGTGAGTGGGAACATTTCTAGAAGTGGTGAAGACGGCCGCACGAAGGCCATCTACTGTCTGGAACTGTTGTCCATTTTTGTAAACTTCCCTTGCCATCCATCCCCAAAGGTTCTCAATTGGTTTTGGATCAGGGGAACACGCAGGATGGGCCAAAAGAGTGATGTTATTCTCCTGGAAGAAGTCCCTTGTCCTGCGGGCATTGTGTACTGTAGCGTTGTCCTGTTGAAAAACCCAGTCGTTACCACACAGACGAGGGCCCTCAGTCATGAGGAATGCTCTCTGCAACATCTGGACATAGCCAGCGGCCATTTGACGCCCCTGCACTTCCTGAAGCTCCATTTTTTCACTGAAGGAAAAAAGCACTCCAGACCATTATGGCGCCCCCTCCACTGTGGCATGTAGAAACATCTCAGGTGGGATCTGCTTGTCATGCCAGTAACGTTGGAAACCATCAGGACCATCAAGGTTACATTTTTTCTCATCAGAGAATAAATCTTCCACCTTTGAATGTCCCATGTTTGGTGCTCTCTTGCAAAGTCCAAACAAGCAGTTCTGTGGTGTACAAGGAGACGAGGTCTTTGAAGACGTTTTTTGTTTTTGAAGCCCTTCAGTCTCAGATGCCGCCTGATGGTTATGGGGCTGCAGTCAGCACCAGTAAGGGCCTTAATTTGGGTCGAGGATCGTCTAGTGTCTTGACTGACAGCAAATTGGATCCTCCGGCTCAGTGCTGATGAATTTTTTTTGGGTCTTCCACTTGACTTTTTTGTTCCATAACCCTCAGGATCATTTAAGAAATTCCAAATTACTGTCTTACTGCGTCCCACCTCAGCAGCGATGGAGTGCTGTGAGAGACCCTGCTTATGAAGTTCAACAACCCGACCACGTTCAAAAAGGGAGAGTTTTTTTGCCTTTGCCATCACAACGTGTGACTACCTGACAGAAAATGCCAATGAATCCACATCTTTGCACAGATTTGGATCAGCTGAAAAACAGCCTGTTTCAGTTTAATTGTTATTTTCAATTAATTGAATGCTAAAAAAATGTTTTGTCTCACTCCCCGAGGCCAAGCCAGTCAGCACCCCTGAGGCCAAGCCAGCCAGCACCCCTGAGGCCAAGTCTGTCAGCACCCCTGAGGCCAAGCCTGTCAGCACCCCTGAGGCCAAGCCTGTCAGCACCCCTGAGGCCAAGCCTGTCAGCACCCCTGAGGCCAAGCCTGTCAGCACCCCTGAGGCCAAGCCTGTCAGCACCCCTGAGGCCAAGCCAGCCAGCACCACTGAGGCCAAGCCAGCACCCCTGAGGCCAAGCCAGCCAGCACCCCTGAGGCCAAGCCAGCAAGCACCCCTGAGTCTTCAGAACGGTGAGTAAATTAAATATAAGGGGAGCTTATAATATGAAAGAAACTAATTAGTTTTTGTTTATGTTTTATGTTGCACTGAATTTTCAGCGAAATATATATATATATATATATATATTTTTTTTGTTTTTTGTGGGGGGGGGGGGGGGGGGTCTGGTGGCAGTGGATCTTGGGTGAGTTCCCACACTTTTTTTTCCCAGGACATGACCCCTGGAGTGGTCCTGCAGTCTGTGCGACAGTTCTGACTAGTCCTACTTTAATACACAAACATTTAGATTCATACATTTTCTACACTGGCACAAATGCGTTGCCAGTGACCAACTGTCTGTGCTCAGTCCTGCGCTTAACCGTCGCAAGTGCACGAGGAGCTGCGGATGTACGTCAAGGTCCAAGAGGTATGTGGGGGTGGGAGATCCGGGAGGGGGGGCCATAAATTTTTTTTCCTATGGGGCCCAGTCATTTCTAGCTACGCCCCTGGCGGTCACTTTCTGTTTTACATTTCCCCACAGAAATAAACGCACATGGACACTTCTGGCGAACGTGGTGGCCATAACCCCTTGCTCACAGTTTGCTCCTCCGTAAACAGTTCATGAACCCGTCCAGTGAGTTCTGTGAGGTGTGGCATGTTGGAAAAACACAGGACATTTTTTCTTCTGGTGCTAGTTGGTTGTAAAACTATTCAAAGATGTCCAGGTAAATTGTATTCACAGTTGATTTGAAGAAAATTGGGCCCAGTATTTGTGTTCCTTTTCATACGTATACAATATTATCTAATGACATTATGATCAAGATGTATGCTCATCTCATTGCCTTTAAGAATAAAATCAGCCTGAACCAAAGTTCTATTATGTGGCTGAGGAAGCCAAGATGAGTTCATGGCATGAGTTCATGGCAAGTTCAATTGATAAAAAAATTATTGTGAACATAAACGGACATTGTGTTTAAAAGTTATTGCTAAAGATATGGGACCATCTGTAAGGAGTAAGTCAACTCCCTAAAACATATATGTCTGGAGGGAACAAGGTTACTTGATAAGGTTTCATGTCCTTGAGGCACACCTGCTATATGAAGTTCAATTTATATATTCATAATTATATTGTATATATCTCTGCATGGTATATTTAGTTTACAACATATGTTAATCAATAATTCATATAATGTATTATCTATATGTAACAATGTATCGATTATATATATATATATATATATATATATATATATATGTTATACCATGTATTTATCATTTAGAAGGTATTGTAGAAGGTATAGAAACAAGTAAGTTTATGTTAATTGGATTTTCTGAGAAGAGAAAATGTTAATTCAAAACAATAGTTATTCATGGATGTAGATAAGTGAAATGTACAAGTTCCGATGCCAAGCATCAAAGCCGCTATATAAAATTTTCATCAAGTCAAACTATATTTCAAAAAGATAGGAGAAGACAGTCAACTCCAACAAGTCCAGGATATAGGTAATTAAAAGTGTCAGGGAAAGACCTTCCTCAATGATTTATATAGAAAGGTCAACAAGGTCCTGAAAACATATTATTAGATATTTAATTTTCAATGCTTAAAAGTTGTGATGTTCATTTACAATACCGCAGTGCCATCTGGAGGCAGATGGACAATATTATATTATTTCATTATTTGTTCTTGACCATATTAGGAGGTGACATGACATCATGGTATTATTAGCATGCAAGTACACCCAACTTACCTGATTGGGAATCCCTAATCTAAAGGGGATGATTCTTAGATAAGGGGGGGAATAATTACTTGTGTGCGGGGTAGCAAGAAAGAACTAGAGAGAGAGGGAAAAAAAGATCCATTCATTCAAAAAGAAAGACTTTATCAGAAGAAACTTGGATTATTCTTTTTGGATTACTAGGAAAGTTCTTCAGAACTGGTCCCATCTGAACTCTGTCTACCTTTGACCCGGTAACATATATTTTGTTTACTACTCATGATATTAATAAGATATTTTTCTCTGTATATAGCCAAGAGTTCCCATACTGTGGGAATATATAGTCTTAGGTGCCTCCATAATGCTGATTATTCTCTTAGCAAAGATGCATATTGTTAATGGAAGATCTGACATTATTTGAAAAGAGGACTAAACCCTTGGAAAGTTATTTTCCTTAGTCTGATTGCCGAGCTGAATATTTTATCATATATTTTTGATTGGTCATAGGAAAACAGAGTCAAGGGATAACAGTTATTTTCCTGTAAATCCGTGTTTTATTGTTATAGCCTGTTTGATAACAGAAGATCCTAAGTTTCTCTTGATATATGAGTCCGTTTGTTAAAAGTATGACACTGGTTGTCATAAATCATTAAATCATACTGTGCTGATCAGATAGGGGTGTGTCAACACCACCATGTGGTACATTTTGGGTGTTACTTTGTAACTTCATCATTTGTTTTGCAGTTGTATTGTTTTTATATTCTTGGTTTTTATAATAAACGATTATATATTTTTGCACATACAATTGTCCCTTTGTTTCACTGCTTGCACAAATCAAATTAAGATACTTGATAAAATAACTTAGAGGCGTTTTTATGTCCGCCTGGAGGATAATATAATTTTTATATTTTTTTTTTATCCTCTCTTTTATATGAAGATTCTTTCATATAGAAGATATATGACAGCACCAAACACCAATTTTCTGGTTGTGTTTTGTGAGTCAAATGGGGATTTTCAGCGGACTAATGCCATGTATACTGGGAATTTTACGTGGTAAATGAAACCAAGCTTTGTCTGTCATGAAGTACAGCAATGGGTCCAAATGTCTGTTAGCAAGCAAGTACAGTAATTTACGTGTTTAGCGTTGTAAGACTCTTTCAGTTCCAGCACACACGTTATTCAGTACAGTTTCAGCTCCAAAGATTTCAGCACTTGCTGACATGTTGTTCGTGATACACCAACTTGCTGACAGTCTTCAAGTTAATTTTTGGGGGCTACTTGCAATCCGCTGCTGAATTTCATGCACAACTTCAGCCGTCCTGATCGATGGAGACCTTGGTTTCTTCTTGCTTGCAATAGAGCCAGTTTAATGCCATTTCCAAACCAGACTCTGAATACAATGTTTAGTTGGTGGTTTTGTCCCTGGTTACTTGTCGGCAAAGATCTCTTGTGTTTCCTTGATCAATCTGCTTTGCAAATATCTTCCACAATCACTATTTTCTGTTCCAGGGAGAACAGCATTTTTCACACAATAGGCCACTTTTATCAAACTGAATAATAAATCAGTCTTAGCAACCAATCCGAGCTTCGCTTTCAGCTCCTAAAGAGCTCTGGAAAAATGAAAGCTGAGCTTTGATTGGTTGCTATGGACAACTTAGATTTACTATTAAGCAGTTTTATTTGGAGATATGGGAGGCGGGGTACTTTTACGTGGACCAACCTATACTATAGAAGTATTTCCCCATTTCTATATTATAGGCAGCACCAAATCTGAGAAACACTGTTGGGATGGGGGGGATTTACTAAGGTAAATAAGCCAGACTCAGATTGAATTTTAGATGCTTTTCAGGTTCGGTTCCGGCGAATCCAATAAAACGTCCCCCAGTGCCATTTTACTGTACATGTTGATGGGAAAAGGAGGCAGTAAGAATAAGGATGCTCACATGACCCTGGGGGGTAGGGGGCCTGCCTTGATTGGCTCGTGTACAGTCACAATGAAAGAGGTTATCTAACCCCAAAAATCTTCCCCCCAGATGCCCAGGCCCCTCACACAGATTGTACTTACCTCGCTCCCCGGCACCTGCGTCGCTTCTGATGCCTGCACGGCCGCCGCTGAATCTCTGAGTTGCGCAGATCAAAACATCTGGTGAGTGGGGGGGGAGCAGACGTTAGCCAATAGCAGGCCGCAATGGTAATGAGCCTCCCTAGCATCATCCGTGATGCTAGGGAGGCTCGTCCCCATTGTGGCCTGCTATTGGCTGCCCACTGCTTCACCGGATGTTTTGATCTGCGCGATGGGGAGATGCAGCGGCACCCATGCAGGCAGCATAAGCGACACGGGTACCGGAGAGCAATGTAAGTACAATCTGTGTGAGGGTCCCGGGCATTTGGGGGGAATTTTTGGGGTTGGATAACCCCTTTAAGCTTCTATTCTAGTGTGAGGGACAATTTACAGAAAGGCTATAAAGAACAATCATTGTGTAGAACAGGAAAAGCTTTCAGCCTAGGAGTGAGGAGCTAAGGCTAGGCATGCCTGGCAGTGCCTTCTGGCTGCAATTACTGCCTTGTAACACAGCTGAAGCTGCTGCAGAACCTAAAAAGCAGTTACCTGCAAGAACTTTTTTTCCCATTTGAACAGAAATACAACATTTTTTTCTAAAGTGTTAGAAAAAAAAACAACTCAGTACAACTGTACAACACATGTCTTAACATCGAAAGGATAGATAGCGTTTTAAATCTCACTTAAATAATAGTCCACAATGTGGGACAGAGCATGTACAGTTAATTTTTTATGGGGGGGAGGAGGTGGGGGGAATAGCAATATACATGTACAACATGTGTTTTACAATCCAGAGGGTGGCGTTTGAACTCACAGCGAAAACACGTGAAATAGTACACCAAAATCTGTCGGAGCATCTCCACACGGTTCAAGGCTTTTTTTGTTTTGCGAGGAATAGCAATATAAGTATGCAACACATGTTTTACAATACAGAAGGCAGCGTTTTAAAGCTCTGAGTAAAAACACGTGAAATACTAGTCTGAAATCTGTGTCAGGGCATCTCCAGACAGTTCAAGTGTTGGCGGTATTGGGGGTGAGGAATAATCTAATAGTAAGTTGACAACTTGTGTTTTATTACAGAGAAAGCTTTTTTTCAGAATCTGCATATTTAAATGCATCGTAGACATTAGTAAATCACTGCAAGGTGCACTACAATATATGCAAATGAAAATATTAGGCTAAACCCTCACGCTAGATGTTAAAATGAGACTTTAGCCAATATATTCAGTTCAAGAAGATATCGGAGCCCGTGCACCCAGTCAAGGTATCTTAGTTGGCGTGTGACCTACTGCTAAACCTACCTATAGTGTGTGAACACTATCTGATAGGTGCTAAGGTCTGACTCACAGCCAAGCTTCCACAAACCTCCAAAGTGAGATCACAAATACTATGGAAGGAGGCTGTGAGCCTCACCTATAACAGGCTAGTGTGACACATCAGGTGCACCAGAATGTTACCAAAGAAAAAAAATTCCATACGTATAGAGACAAATCACTGAATAAAGTGACCTAAATGGGAAAAAATGCTCAGAACCCCAAATACTGTAGCATATTTATAACCGGGGGAGCAAAACCTCCATATGTGATCTGCTGCTCACGAAAATCCCCAGCAAATAATGCATACAAAAAAATCCTACAGAAGATAGAATAAGGTTTTTTTGTGGCACGTGTGGTCCACTGCCAGCATCCTTGATTGTATGCATTATTTGCTGGGGATTGTCGTTAGCAGCAGATCACATGTGGAGGTTTTGCTCCCCCGGTTATAAATACGCTACAGTATTTGGGGTTCTGAGCATAACCTTCCATTTAGGCCACTTTATTCAGTGCACATAAGACATTAGGCCCAAATTTGTTAGTGGCGCCAATACTGCATTATTTCCAAAGTAAGTAACTTGTCAGTAGCAATGTCTTCAGTGTGTTTGTATAAAGGGAAGGACATTTAAATGTACCTGTCATTACATTTCAGAAAACAGACTTGCAAACCTTCCATACTGTGTGTGACTGTGTATATTAGGCCAAAAAATGTCAGGAATATCGAAGGGTTCCAAACGAAAGATCCAGGGGCAGGCCTTTTCCTCCCAGAGCCTGAATGTGGTTTAAAGAAGCACCAGCTATCCCGCCAGAAGTAAAAGTAGTATTAGTAGTAGTAGCCCACAGTTCTCCCTGGCTTTGGAAAGGTGCAACATTATCATTGAGGAGTAAGAGGATGAGATTGTGGATTGGATGGCTCACTCCTCCTCCCAGTCACAACAGGATGATGTAGAGGTGACTTCTGTCTCTGACACCATGCCTTGGAGCCATGGGTCACAGAATTCATCCTGTTCCTCCTCCTTGCAACCCCAAAGAAGCCATTCAGTGAAGTCCTCTCTGTCTTCACTGCCCCTTCCTGTTGAGGTGCCTTTCTTTTTCCTAAGAAGTGCCAACCAAACCCCACCAGCCCTACGGTAGATAGTCAAGAGAGTCTCCTTGCTGATAAATTGTGTGAGACCAGTCAGTGTTAGGACTGTCCTGAGGAGGAGGCTCAGAAGGAGGCTTGGGACCCCATGCATAGCTGTCGTGGTAAAAGTGGCACCCGTAGTCATGGTATTAGCAGTGTGGCAGCGACAGTGGCAGGTAGAGAAAATACAGAGCAGGGAATCTGGAGGGGGCCAAGGAGCCCACCAAGATATATCAAAGTCTGATAAAAGTGGCATTAAGCCTGAGGACTCTGATGATTGGGTTTTGGACAGGACCTGGGAGCCAGTTTGGGGTGCTGAAGAAGAGGTAAAATCACAGGTGGAGGTAGTGGCAGCAGTAGAAATAAAGAGCACTGGCGATCTACCTCCCAAAGAACTGCCAAAGTCAGACCTGCTTCGGGAACTGGTGATGTCGCTGACACTGTGGGTGCATTAGGTGAGTATCTCCTGTCTAGCAGTTTTTCTCCACATTGCCGGAAGACAAAAGCATTGCCCTGTGCAAGCGCTGCAAGAGTAAAATAAGCTGTAGGCAGTCAAACTTAGGCACCACAGCTCTATTGAACCACATGAAGCGGCATCACCCCATCAAGCAGCAAATATCCCACTGGCAAATATCAAACTCAAACTGAGCAAGGTGCTCATCGAAAATCATGGCTGTGCTGAACCTGGGGGAAAAAATACATGCTCCCTGCATGGCACACATCATTAACCTAGACATGCAACTCTTTTTAAAAAAGTACAGTGGCTTGCGCAAGGTGCTGGCAATTTTCAGAAGACTGTCCTCACATTTCAGCCATTCTTACCTGGCTGGGAGCGCTCTGTTGAACTTGCAACGACAGAACGGTCTGCCGCTACACAGCGTTATCCACGATGTTACAACTCGCTGGAATTCAACACAGTGTGTCGGTATGAGCAGAAGAAAGTCGTGAACAATTTTGTCATGCACCAGACCACTTCAGCAGGGAGTATATGCTGTTTTCAAGGTTAGGCAGTGGCAGCTTATCTGAGAAAGAACTGGCTCCTGAAGCACGCTGGCCAAAATGTCATCCTGTATGCTTGCTTTCTTACGCGCTGATAGGTGTATCGTTGACATCACACAGTTTGATGATTATTGGATAGCCATGCTCTTAGACCTTTGCTATCATAGCAAAGTGGGGGAATGTTTTCCTCCCTCTGAAAGGGAGGCCAAATTATGTATTACCAGGAAACACTGTGTACACAGCTGTTGGCAAACAGATGTTTGCCACCAGCGTATTTCAAAAGGAAGTCCCTCTTCGCCCCTGCAGAGTTACCCACTTACCACCACCACAAGCAGCAGAAGCCTTGTCAGTCTCCTCCACACAATGGAGCAGTTTTTTCACTTGCTGTGCCAGGATAGGCAAATCAGCAAGTGGAGACCTCCTGTCTCAACGCCCATGTTCAGGCCTACCTAAACTCGAGCCGGTCTCCAGGGGATACTCTGTTCCCTGACCCCATGGACTTCTGGGTAGAGATGTCGCGAACATAAAATTTTCCGTTCGCGGACAGCGAGCGCTAATTTTTGCAAATGTTTGTGAACGGGCGAACTGGGTGAACCGCCATTGACTTCAATAGGCAGGCAAATTTTAAAACCCACAAGGACTCTTTCTGGCCACAATAGTGATGGAAAAGTTGTTTCAAGGGGACTAACACCTGGACTGTGGCATGCCGGAGGGGGATCCATGGCAAAACTCCCATGGAAAATTACATAGTTGACGCAGAGTTGGGCATAAATCACCTAACAATCCTAAATTTTTTTGAACAATGTGGTTTAAAACATCCAGTGTGTGTATATGATCAGGTATGATGTTGTATCGATCAGGTAGTGTAAGGGTTACGCCCTCTTCAGACATTGACAGACCAAACTCCCCTTTTAATGCACAGCAAACAACCGCAAACAGTCCATTTGCCCAACCGCAAACTCCCCATTTGCACAAGGTTGGATGGTTAAAAAAACGCTGGCTCCCTCCCCTTTGTTTGAATCCACGGTCACTGCGTCTGCGCCGTGCAATTTACTGTCACACCCGATATGAGTGGTATTTTCTGTAGTTCTATTCTCATTAGTTTAATCCCTGTTACGTCCCCAATCTGGGGTCCATTTATTGAATAGATTTTTCGAACGGGGAGATGGTTAAAAAAAACGCTGGTTTCCTCCCCTTTGTTTGAATCCACGGTCACTGCGTCTGCACCGTGCAATTTACTGTCCCACCCGATATGAGTGGTATTTTCTGTAGTTCTCTTCTCATCAGTTTAATCCCTTTTACATCTCATATCAGGGATTGCCTTTTGTGAAAAAAAAAATTAGGCCGGGTACATTCGACTGCCTTCACAGTGACAGACCAAACTCTGATACACCAAACTGAATTGATTTTAGGAGAGATGGAAAAAGCAGCTTGGTCGGTCCTCTTACTCCCAAGTTGGGGCACTGTGCGTGCACGGAGCAATGTGCTGTGACACCCTATATGAGTGGTGTCTTAACTAGTACTATTCCTATCAGTTTAATCCCTATTACGTCCCCTATCCGGGGACGTGTGTCGAATTGATTAACCATTGTCGAATTAACGAACCATTACGACATCCTTAAATAATTTAGTTCTGAGCTCTGTACTTGCTTTGTTTTGGAATTGATGGGGATTTTTTAAATTGTCTGCATTATTTCTAATAAACTATTTAGAGACTTTATTATGATTTTTTTATTTTATGTATTAAAAACCCATACAACTTAAAAAACATTTATTTATTTTTTATGAAAAATTATCCAGCTGATCGCTTTTAGTCTGATCATAATGAAGCAACGGCCTTATCATCTGGGGTGCCAACACACTCATAGAGGTTATGATCGCTTAATTGTGATACGCAAGCCCCTTCACCACAACAAGGTACCGATCACGAAGGGGAATTGACACATGTATGTGCCTTTTTTTTGTTTTGTTTTTGCAGCCACAGTGCAGCACCAGAGGCCAGAAAAATTAGGCATGTACACATGCCTGAAAACGTAGGCATTGTTGCAGCCGCTGCTGTAGCAGCGGCCGGAAAATTCATGTTTTCCAGGCAGAAAGGTGACTAAAATATTGCGGCTTGAACCCTAGTTGGTGGCGGAGAATTCACGAAAGTCATCCGGTATGCAGACATTAATTACAGCAGCGTGGGGACCATTTTGAGGCCAAGGCATGTCATCAGGCCTTTTGTTAGTCAAACGTATCCCCCACTGTCAGTCCCTTCGGGATTCATGCCTCATTCATCCTAATGAAGGTGAGGTAATCAACACTTTTTTGACCGAGGCAACTTCTTTTGTCAGTGACAATGCCTCCTGCTGCACTGAAGGTCCTTTCTGACAGGACACTTGAAGCGGGGCAGGCCAGAAGTTCTATCGCAAACTGGGATAGCTCAGGCCACAGGTCAAGCCTGCACGCCCAGTAGTCAAGGGGTTCATCGCTCCTCAGAGTGTCGATATCGGCAGTTAAGGCGAGGTAGTCTGCTACCTGCTAATCGTTCTCTAAGGCTGGATCCCGAAGGGCTGTGGCGATGTGTAGGACTGAAAAAGCTCTGCATGTTCTCCATCAACAACACATCTGTAAAGCGTCCTGTCCTTGCCGCCGTGGTCATGGTAGGAGGAGGATTACTTTCACCTCTTCCCCAGTTAGATTCCCGTTGTGCTGTGACATCCCCCTTATAAGCTGTGTAAAGCATATTTTTTAGTTTGGTTTTGAACTGCTGCATCCTTTCTGACTTTCGGTAATTTGGTAACATTTCCGCCACTTTCTGCTTATACCGGGGGTCTAGTAGCGTGGCCACCCAGTATAGGTCGTTCTCCTTCATCCTTTTTATACCAGGGTCCCTCAACAGACATGACAGCATGAAAGACCCCATTTGCACAAAGTTGGATACCAAGCTACTCATTTCCTGTTCCTCCTCCTCCTCACTGATGTCATTGACTGTCTGTTCTTCCCCCCAGCCACGTACAAGACTACGGGTCCCAGATAGGTGACAACAACGAGCACCCTGGGATGCCTGCTGTGGTTGGTCTTTGTCCTCCTCAAAGCCACATTCCTCCTCTGACTCCTCTTCCTCATACTCCTCTTGCAGCGCTGCCGCAGGTCCGGCAAGCGATGATGACAAGGCTGTTTCTGGTGGTGATGGTGACCACAACTCTTCCTCTTCACGCTCATCTACAGCCTGATCCAGCACTCTTCGCAGGGCACGCTCCAGGAAGAAAACAAATGGGATGAGGTCGCTGATGGTGCCTTCGGTGCGACTGACTAGGTTTGTCACCTCCTCAAAAGGACGCATGAGCCTACAGGCATTGAGCATGAGCGTCCAGTAACGTGGCAAAAAAAATCCCAGCTCCCTAGAGGCTGTCTTAGCACCCTGGTCATACAAATACTCGTTGACGGCTTTTTCTTGTTGGAGCAGGCGGTCGAACATTAGGAGTGTTGAATTCCAACGTTTCGCCTCACTGGCATGTTGTTTCGGCGCTGAATGTCTGAAAAGTGCGTCATGGCCATGTAGGAACGCCTTAAATGGCCACACACCTTCCTGGCCTGCTTGAGGATGTCCTGTAAGCCTGGGTACTTAGACACAAAGCGTTGTACGATGAGATTCAACACATGTGCCATGCACGGCACATGTGACAACTTGCCCAAATTCAATGCCGCCAACAAATTGCTTCCATTGTCACACACCACTTTGCCGATCTCCAGTTGGTGCGGGGTCAGCCACTGATCCACCTGTGCGTTCAGGGCGGACAGGAGTGCTGGTCCGGTGTGGCTCTCTGCTTTCAGGCAAGTCAACCCCAAGACAGCGTGACACTGTCGTATCCGGGATGTGGAATAGCCCCTGGGGAGCTGGGGGGATTCAGTTGATGTGCAGCCAGACACCGCTGCAGAAGAGGTCTCAGCCAAGGAGGTTATGGAAGAGGATGGAGTAGGAGGAGTAGAGGAGGTGGCAGTAGGCCTGCCTGCAAGTCGTGGCGGTGTCACCAACTCCGCTGCAGAGCCACGCATTCCATGCTTGGCAGCCGTCAGCAGGTTGACCCAATGCGCAGTGTATGTGATATACCTGCCCTGACCGTGCTTTGCAGACCAGGTATCAGTGGTCAGATGGACCCTTGCCCCAACACTGTATGCCAGAGAAGCCATGACTTCCTTTTCAATCACTGAGTAGAGGTTTGGGATTGCCTTTTTTGAAAAAAAAAAATGGCTGTGGTACCTTCCACTGTGGTGTCCCAATAGCGACAAATTTTTTGAAGGCCTCAGACTCCACCAGCTGGTATGGTAAAAGCTGGCGGGCTAAGAGTTCCGTCAAGCCAGCTGTCAGACGCCGGGCAAGGGGGTGACTCTGTGACATTGTCTTCTTACGCTCAAACATTTCCTTTACAGACACCTGACTGTGGGCAGATGAGATGGAACTGCTAAAGGTGAGAGGCGGAGTGGCGGGTGGTTGAGAGGGGGCAAGGAGGGCAGCAGTGGTTGACGTGGCTGAAGATGCTGGACCAGGAGGAGGATGGTGGCTTTGAGTTTGTGTGCTGCTTGTACTGATGTGTTGATCCCATTGGCGTTTGTGATGTGAGATCATGTGCCTTCGCAAAGCAGTTGTACCGAGGTGGGTGTTGGACTTCCCACGACTCAGTTTCTTTTGGCACAGGTTGCAAATGGCATTGCTGTTATCAGAGGCAGACACACAAAAAAAATGCCACACTGCTGAGCTTTGCAATGACGGCATTCTGTTGGTGGCAACAGCATGCGTTGATTGGCGTGCTGTCAGGCTGACCCCGGGTGCCGATACATGCTGTCTGACTGTGCCACTAGCTCCTTGCGACGACCTCCCCCTGCTTCCAACTCGTCTCCTCCTTCTCTCTGTCTCCCCTTCTGAATTTTCCCCCTCTTCTTCTTCTCTTCGAGCAGGCACCAACGTGGCATCCACGGACATGTCGTCATCATCAACCGCTTCACTTGTATCTGACACCTCAGCAAAGGAAGCAGCAGCGGGTACAACATCATCATCATCATCACTCTGTACGTCCATGTGTGTAATGCTGCCTGACTGAGGCATATCCCGGTTATCTACATCCTCTGGCAATAATGGTTGCGCATCACTAATTTCATCCAACTGATGTGTAAATAACTCCTCTGAGGGATCAAGTGAAGCAGCTGTGGTGGCTGTGGTGGTAGTGTGGTGGTGGCGGCGGGCGGGAGAGTGGTAACTTGAGAGCAGGTGACCAAAGCTGAGCTGGAGGAGGATGGTGCGTCAAGGTTCTTAGCGGAAGCTGTTTAAGATTGGGTGTCCTGTGTAAGCCAGTCAACTATTTTCTCCGAATTTTTTAGGTTCAGGGTACGGGGCCTCTGAACACTAGGCATTATTCCAGGGCCAGTGGAAATCACAGCACCACGACCACGACGGCTCCTGCGGGGTAGCCTACCTCTGCCTGTCATTTTTTTTTAGATAAGTGGTACTATGCGTGGAAGGTACTGGGCCACCCTATATAAGTGGTGGGCAGTGGACACAGTACAGTCTGTGTGGGCCTGACACACACTGGCTTGCAACTGGAATTATATCACAGAAAAATATTAAATAGAATTTTTTTATCTGCAAAGTATTTGTGAGTGAGTGACACCCTGTAACGGTATGAGTGGAGGCCTAGCCAGTGGCCACAGTACAGTCTGTGTGGGCCTGACACACACTGGCTTGCAACTGGGATTATATCACAGAAAAATATTAAATAGAATTTTTTTTATCTGCAAGGTATTTGTGAGTGAGTGACACTCTGTAACGGTATGAGTGGAGGCCTAGCCAGTGGCCACAGTACAGTCTGTGTGGGCCTGACACACACTGGCCTGCAACTGGGATTATATCACAGCAAAATATTAAATATAATTTTTTTTTATCTGCAAAGTATTTGTGAGTGAGTGACACCCTGTAACGGTATGAGTGGAGGCCTAGCCAGTGGCCACAGTACAGTCTGTGTGGGCCTGACACACACTGGCTTGCAACTGGGATTATATCACAGAAAAATATTAAATATAATTTTTTATCTGCAAGGTATTTGTGAGTGAGTGACATCCTGTAACGGTATGAGTGGAGGCCTAGCCAGTGGCCACAGTACAGTCTGTGGGCCAGACACATACTAGCTTGCAACTGGGATTATATCACAGAAAAATATTAAATAGAATTTTTTTATCTGCAAGGTATTTGTGAGTGAGTGACACCCTGTAAAGGTATGAGTGGTGGCCTAGCCAGTGGCCACAGTACAGTCTGTGGGCCAGACACACACTGGCTTGCAACTGGGATTATATCACAGAAAAATATAAAATATAATTTTTTTATCTGCAAGGTATTTGTGAGTAAGTGACACCCTGTAACGTTATGAGTGGAGGCCTAGCCAGTGGCCACAGTACAGTCTGGGGCCACACACACACTGGCTTGCAACTGGGATTATATCACAGAAAAATATTAAATATAATTTTTTTTATCTGCAAGGTATTTGTGAGTGAGTGACACCCTGTAACGTTATGAGTGGAGGCCTAGCCAGTGGCCACAGTACAGTCTGTGTGGGCCTGACACACACTGGCTTGCAACTGGGATTATATCACAGAAAAATATTAAATATATTTTTTTTATCTACAAGGTATTTGTGAGTGAGTGACACCCTGTAACGGTATGAGTGGAGGCCTAGCCAGTGGCCACAGTACAGTCTGTGGGCCAGACACACACTGGCTTGCAACTGGGATTATATCACAGAAAAATATTAAATTTAATTTTTTTTATCTGCAAGGTATTGTCTGTGACACCCTGTATGAATGGTGTGCACACAGTACTGTCTGTGACTGAGCCTGCAGCCTCTCACACACGGGCAGCCAGGCAACTGCAATATATATATATATATATATATATATATATATATATATATATATATATATATATATATATAAATAAAAAAGCACACTGATGTACCAGCCCTGAAAAGGGCTTTTTGGGGTGCTGTCAGGACACTGAACACTGCCCTAGCTAACGCTTTCCCTATTAGATCAGCAGCAGCAGCACTGTCCCTCCTCTCACTGAGAATGCAGCTTCCGAATGAATCTAAAATGGATGCTGTCCAGGAGATGGGAGGGCCTGCTGCTGATTGGCTGGAATGTGTCTGCTGACTGTGAGGTACAGGTCAAAGTTTACTCAATGATGATGTATAGGGGGGGAGACCGAACATCGCATATGTTCGCCGGCGAATAGTTCGGGACATCACTACTTCTGGGCAGGCAGACTAGAAGAGTAGCCCGAACTGGTACTGGTATGCGATATGTCTTCTTTATTGCCCAGCCTCCAGTGTCATCTCAGAGAGAGTTTTCAGAGCTACAGGGAGCCTGGTGACACCCAGACAGACAAGTTGTCTTCCGCTAGTGTCCAAATTTTGTCAAAATGAACCAAGCCTGGATTTGGGAGGATTTTCACACTCCTCCAGATGAGGCCAATAAATAAATAGATCAGGCCTTGCTGACAGTGACCAATCTTGCCAGTGTTCCTGTCTGCCTGCCTACCATCATGTTGCCTACATACCATCATGTTTTTTTTTTTTTTATGGCTACTGCTGTAGCCACCATCAAGCCACTGCCACTGTCTGCCTGCCAACATTTACCATATGGCTGCTCCTGCCACCACCATCACAGCTGCTACTCCTCACTGTCAATCCCCTACTGCAACCACTATTAATGCTACAGATCAGCCACTACTACTACTCATAGACAGCCAATCTACTGCCTTGTATGTTCCATGCTATGCTGCTGCTACTATTGCAGCCATGTGTCTTTTATTATACTGCTGCTCCTAATTAATAGGGAGAACAAGCCACTTTTTGCTCTGTCAATTAACACTTGTGCATCTCGTATAGCACAACCCCAAGAATTTTTGGCCGCTTGGTCCCCCAATAAGCCACAGTTTTTTTTTATTTTTTTTATTTTATTTAGTGCCATAACCCTGCGTGTGTTAAAACACCCTTTGGTGGACCATTTTTGGAAGCTTTGGAATATGAAAAAGCATAACACATGGGATGGCGCTGTGTGTTTTTAAACACGCTGTTCATCAAACATAGCTATGTATGTCAGTGTCAAACTGAAATGATTTGCTATTGCTGTCATTGTGATCAAGAGCTTTGGGAGGGGGAGATAAAAAATAAAAAAAAGCAAAAATTCATTAAAAAATTTATGAAAAGACAAACTATTTTCTTAAGATTCCTAGGAGATTATAGGGTGTTATATACTAATTTCCAGAGCCACTGTAGTTCAGGCCAAATCGATTTGGGTTCAAACTGAACTTTTTAAAGAATTTGCCAAATCAGAACCCAACCAAATCTCAAAAGGTTTTCTCATCTCTACAATACACCAATGTATGCAAAAACTATGTCACACAGTAAGTCAACAAGGGCTGCATCTACCATGAGGCGAGATGAGTATCTTACCTCAGGCTCCAGCCAACCTGCGTCTATGGGGAGATGGCAGTTTATGTTGCAACGTAATGCTATGCATGCTGCCTAACTACTAAATAAAACACCATTGATTGAATTGGACGAGTGCTGCGGATTTCTCTACATTGCTGTTTCTACTGGGATCCTGAGCCAGGACCCCTCATCGTGTGCACCGCATTGTCCTGGATGCATACTAGGTGACTTGAACATTGAATATGGGGGGCGCGGCCAACTGACGGCATGAGAGCACGCGTTTGAGAGCAGCTCCGCTTACCCTCTACAATCCTGAGCCATCCTGACAAACTGCCGACTCCAGGCACAGAGTGGACGGTGTGTAGAAGCAGGAGGAGACCCCGCACACCGATTATGGGGCCCAACAAAGCACAGACAGCCGCTGAGAGGCTGAAAGAGTTTGCAAGATCAGAGGCCCAAAATGGCACCGCGACCGCAACTCCAACGCGCGCGGCAGTCACCCGCGGGCAGGCCGCCCAGCAGGCTGAGGCTGAAGACCACGTTGAGCCAGAGTTTACTCTTAAAGCTGCCTACGATCAGCTGCTGGTGGAGATCCCATCATGCCAGTCCTCGCTCACTGGGAAGCTGGAGGAGGTGAGAGTGGATGTCAGCCTACTCCGCCATGATACGCAGCAATTGCGGGATCGGGTCAAAACCAGTGAGGACCGGGTGTCCGCCCTGGAAGATCATCGCGTCGCAATAATGTGAGGATCCTGGGCCTACCTGAGAAAGCTGAGGGCAGAGATCCGGCGGCGTTCTTGGAGACCTGGTTCAAGGCGCAGTTCCCTGAGGTGCCCTTCACTCCTGTGTATGCGGTGGAGAGAGCCCATCGTGCTCCAGCCAGACACCCCCCACCCGGGGCTCCCAGAGACCACTCCTAGCACGCCTTTTGAATTGGAGGGATCGCGACCTTATTCTCAGCCAGGCTAGGAGCAAGCAGGATATCAGGCATGATAATGCAAGGGTCTCCCTTTTCCCGGATTTCTCGGCTGATCTCCAGAAAAAGAGGGCCACGTTTGTGGCGGTTAAACGCCGTCTACGGGAGCTGAATCTACAGTACTCTATGGCCTATCCAGCTCGCCTCAGAGTAATAGACGGCGACAAAACCGTTTTCTTTAGCGTCCCCAGGGAGGCTGAGGACTGGGCCTCGAGGAAGTCTGCGCGTCCTCCACAGCGCTGATCTACTTACCGTCTATGCACAGCAAGTATTACTTATTCCCTCATGTCTGTCACGGATGGGACTTGTTCTGGGACTCCCTGACTTTACTACGTGAGATAATGCGTCCTGGTCACGTTTTGAGACGGCCGCTTCAGTTTAATGGCCTCCAAGGAAAGCATACTTCTTTCTCAGGGACATCTCCGAGTAAATTTGTGGACGTTATATTAGATTGTCCCACCATCTTGTGTTAAGGCTGGCAGTTTTTATGCTCTGGCGGGAATGAAGGAAGGAGCACTACCTGTGTGGTAACAACATCTATCTACACCATGCAGGTCCCCAAGTTATGGACCACTAAGTTAGTCGGTTCTGTACCTGACACACTCAGGTCACTTATGTTACTGTTATATGTTGTGTTACTGTATGCTCAGGTTTACACATTTCAAGTATGGCCGAATGCGTCTATGATGCTAGCAGGGGAACTACTGTCTCAGTTGGTTCTGATGTATACAGGTCCTTCTAAAAAAATTAGCATATTGTGATAAAGTTCATTATTTTCTGTAATGTACTGATAAACATTAGACTTTCATATATTTTAGATTCATTACACACCAACTAAAGTAGTTCAAGCCTTTTATTGTTTTAATATTGATGATTTTGGCATACAGCTCATGAAAACCCAAATTTCCTATCATAAAAAAATTAGCATATTTCATCCGACCAATAAAAGAAAAGTGTTTTTAATACAAAAAAAGTCAACCTTCAAATAATTAGGTTCAGTTATGCCCTCAATACTTGGTCGGGAATCCTTTTGCAGAAATGACTGCTTCAATGCGGCGTGGCATGGAGGCAATCAGCCTGTGGCACTGCTGAGGTGTTATGGAGGCCCAGGATGCTTCGATAGCGGCCTTAAGCTCATCCAGAGTGTTGGGTCTTGCGTCTCTCAACTTTCTCTTCCCAATATCCCACAGATTCTCTATGGGGTTCAGGTCAGGAGAGTTGGCAGGCCAATTGAGCACAGTAATACCATGGTCAGTAAACCATTTACCAGTGGTTTTGGCACTGTGAGCAGGTGCCAGGTCATGCTGAAAAATGACATCTTCATCTCCATAAAGCTTTTCAGCAGATGGAAGCATGAAGTGCTCCAAAATCTCCTGATAGCTAGCTGCATTGACCCTGCCCTTGATAAAACACAGTGGACCAACACCAGCAGCTGACATGGCACCCCAGACCATCACTGACTGTGGGTACTTGACACTGGACTTCAGGCATTCTGGCATTTCCCTCTCCCCAGTCTTCCTCCAGACTCTGGCACCTTGATTTCCGAATGATATGCAAAATTTGCTTTCATCCGAAAAAAGTACTTTGGACCACTGAGCAACAGTCCAGTGCTGCTTCTCTGTAGCCCAGGTCAGGCGCTTCTGCCACTGTTTCTGGGCACCTGTAGCCCATTTCCTGCACACGCCTGTACACGGGGGCTCTGGATGTTTCTACTCCAGACTCAGTCCACTGCTTCCGCAGGTCCCCCAAGGTCTGGAATTGGTCCTTCTCCACTATCTTCCTCAGGGTCCGGTCACCTCTTCTCGTTGTGCAGCGTTTTCTGCCACACTTTTTCCTTCCCACAGACTTCCCACTGAGGTGCCTTGATACAGCACTCTGGGAACAGCCTATTCGTTCAGAAATTTCTTTCTGTGTCTTACCCTCTTGCTTGAGGGTGTCAATGATGGCCTTCTGGACAGCAGTCAGGTCGGCAGTCTTACCCATGATTGCGGTTTTGAGTAATGAACCAGGCTGGGAGTTTTTAAAAGCCTCAGGAATCTTTTGCAGGTGTTTAGAGTTAATTAGTTGATTCAGATGATTAGGTTAATAGCTCGTTTAGAGAACCTTTTCATGATATGCTAATTTTTTTAGATAGGAATTTTGGGTTTTCATGAGCTGTATGCCAAAATCATCAATATTAAAACAATAAAAGGCTTGAACTACTTCAGTTGTGTGTAATGAATCTAAAATATATGAAAGTCTAATGTTTATCAGTACATTACAGAAAATAATGAACTTTATCACAATATGCAAATTTTTTTAGAAGGACCTGTACACCGCTGACACACGTTTTACGTGAGGGGATATATGTCTTTGATTCAATTCTGGTGTCGCCATGGCCCCCTTGAGAGTGATGTCATGGAACGTGAGAGGTTTGGGCGACCCTAAAAAGAGGATTGCAGTGTTTTCCCAGATTAGATCCTTTAACCCACATATACTGGGTCTTCAGGAAACCCATCTCACCCCGGAAACAGGAAACAGGCGTAAAAAACCATGGGCCCAGCATTTCTTTAGTGCCTACGGTAGCTCTCACTCCAGGGGAGTGGCCCTCTTGTTTCATAGATCCCTCAGGTGTGAGATTCATCATTCAGTGGTTGACCCAGAGGGACAGTATATTTTTACATTTGCTCATATTGATTGTGTTCCATATGTGATTGTTAATTTGTATAACTCGCCTCCTGCATCTCTCTCCCTGCTGCAAGCAGTGGTGGGTTTCATGGCAGCTATCCTACTGCCCGTTTCTTGTGTATGGGGGATTTCAATCAGGTGGTGAGCGAGGATATGGACAGATTTAGCTGTAGGGCCGATAGAGGTGGGCTAGGTGGGGAAAACACGATCCTTGCTAGGATCTCTCAAGAAATGGGATGGGTAGACATGTGGAGAGCTAGGAACCTACATACAAGGGAATATTCCTGTTTCACTTCCTCCAGGGGAGCTCTGTCTAGGATAGACTATTTATTTGGAAACTCCATAGTGTACACTGATCTGGTGGACATTCGCTATGAACCACAGGGGCCCTCTGATCATGCCCCGGTGCTGGCAGAGCTGGAGATTTCCGACACTGTCTGCGCATACACCCCTTCTGGCTCACCCTGTTTGGTTTAAATGACAGAATTTCAGATCAGCTGAGCATGTTTTTTTAAGTACAGGATGATTCTACTGATCCCTTACTGTTGTGGGAGACACTGAAAGCGTATCTTAGGGGGTGTCTTAAGTCCCAAACACAGAAATATAGTGGCAAATCTGGGGGAGCTGCTCAACCCCTAACACTGTAGCGTGTTTTTCATTGGGGGAGCAGCCCCACCGCATGTGGACCGCAGCAAACGACCATCCCCAGCAAACAAATGCATACGGTGGAGGATGTCGGCGCGGTCCACATGCACCACAAAGGCGTCCTACACAAAACGGAGCATTGTGCGGATGAAAATATAATCATATAAATCACAGAAAAAATGCACCAAACGGATATGCCACTGACTATACTGGCTAGTCATAAATGCAGATATTAAAAGCTGAGACTTTTGCCAATATATTCCTGTCAGGAAAATATCGGAGCCCATCATGCACCACGTCACGGTCACTCAGCATGGCAAGGGGTCCTACCACTAAGCTACCTATGGTGTGAACAAGGTCTGAAGGTGATGTAATCCAGCTCACAGCCAAGCTTCCACACAACCGCATAGCAGGACAACTAATGCAATGTGAACAAAGCAAGACTGTAAGCCACACCCATATCAGACCATGTGATGGAGGTTACCAGGTGCAAAAGAGAGTGTTTGAATGCCAGGTAAAGGCACATACACTACATATAAAACAAGACACAAACACAGAAATATAGTGGCAAATCTGGGGGAGCTGCTCAACCCCTAACACTGTAGCGTGTTTTTCATTGGGGGAGCAGCCCCACCATATGTGGACCGCAGCAAACGACCATCCCCAGCAAAAAAATGCATACGGTGGAGAATGTCGGTGTCTTAAGTCCTCCATATCGTATGTAAAGAGGGATGCGTGGCGCAGGGAGGATGACTTACATGCTAGATGCAGAGAGGCTGAGAGAGAGTTTATTGAGTCCCCCACTGAGGAGCGCAGGGTGGAGTGGTTGTCCAAGGGACGGCAGTATATGCTGCACTTGGATGAAAAGAGTAAGAGAAAACTTATTTTCCTTCAGCAACAGGCGTTCGAAACGGGCAATCAGACAGGAAAGTTGCTTGCGCATATAGCTCGTTCCAACACTATGGCTCCACCAGTACTTCGCTTACGGGAGACTGGTGGACGCATAGTGGAGATGGTGCAGGACATATTGAAATGCTTTCACATCTTTTATGCGGGTCTATACAGGTCGGGGGCTAGCTACTCAGGGCAAGAGCTTGAATCATACCTTAGTGAAGTTTCTCACCCCAGGCTGAATGACTTGGACAGGGGTATCATGGAGGAGGATATTACTTTGGAGGAGGTGGAGAGAGCCATTAAGGATTTACCGTCAGGGAAAGCTCCTGGTCCGGATGGCATTCCTGTGGAGGTGTACTCCAAGTATGGGGAGAGCCTGGGCCCGCAGCTGTTAAAGTTATATAAAGCGGCGCACTCAGTGGATCATTACCGGACTTGATGTACAATGCTTCCATTGTTGTGATTTTGAAACCCAGCAAGGATCCGTTGGACTGTGGATCTTATCGTCCAATTTCCCTTTTGAATTTGGACTATAAAATTCTGACTAAGATTCTAGCTAACAGATTGAACAAGGTGATCACGTCTGTGATCCACTCTGACCAGTCAGGCTTTATGCCTGGAAGATCCACCTCAGATAACATCAGAAGAGCGCAAGTGATTGCGCAGGTGGGAGTTGCTGGGAAGGCAAGATGGGCATTAGCCTCCCTAGACACGGCTAAAGCTTTCGACTCTCTAGAATGGCCCTTCTTAACAGCTGTACTGAGGAGCTTTGGCTTTGGTCCCAATTTTGTTAGATGGATTGGCATTCTTTATCGTAATCCCTCTGCATGTATTCATCTAAATGGTTCACACTCTGACAGACTTTCCCTGCTAAGGGGTACTAGGCAGGGTTGCCCGCTCTCGCCTCTGTTGTTCGCAATAGCGATAGAACACTTGGCCATTAGACTTAGGCAAGACCCAATCTATACCGGGGTGTCTGTGGGAGGCAGGGAGGACAGGATAGGATTGTATGCGGACGACTTGATTCTGTTTATGTCTGATCCGGAGGTGTCTTTCCCGAGAGCGATTGCAGTCATAGAGTCCTTTGGGCAATACTCTGGGTTACACATAAATTGGGGCAAGTCTGCCATTATGCCCCTATGGGAACACGATTGGCCGGAGTGTCACCACAACCTTCTTGTAGTTGATAGGTTCAAGTATCTGGGGGTAATCATTACCAAGGTACCACAGCTCTCTTATGCTTTGAATATTGAACCCCTGGAATCTATGTTCCAAGATAAAGTAAGAACATGGGAGTCCCTCCCGTTGTCAGTTATGGGGAGATTGAATCTGGTGAAGATGTTGCTGCTGCCCAAGGGTCTGTACCTGTTGTCCCACGCTTGCACCCCTATTCCCCGAGGCTTCTTCAAGCGAATTCACGCTCTGATTACAGCCTTTGTCTGGGGCAAATCCAGAAGAAATCTTTCTCTCTCGGTTCTTCAGAGGTCAAAGCTGCAAGGGGGTGCTGCCCTTCCTGATTTTTTCCTGTACTTTATAGCAAGTCAGCTGAGATTTTTGAGGTACTGGGTCACTGAGACTCCGCGACCTAATGCAGAATCCTATCTGCATGACTATCTGAAGGCATCTACGTTGTGGCCTGTTCTAGAAGGTTCCTGTCATTTACAAAAGGGCACACTCCCAATTCACAAGCTAGCCCATCAGATATGGCAGGCATCCAAACTGAATGCTCACAAGGATCTACCCAGTGAAGTCCCCATATGGGACAACTGTATGTTCCCTCACCTGTTACGGTTAGAGGGGGTGTCTGAGTGGAGGACGTATGGGGTTCTAGTGTTGGGGGATCTGTATGAGGGGGGGCAGTTGATCTCATTCTTGCAGATTCAGGAGAGATTCCTGGTGCCGCGTACCCTCTTCTACAGGTACCTACAGTTGCGACATGCGTTGCAGGCCCAATTTCAGGGTGGGGTCAGGCACATATCTAAGTACCCTATCATTGGGGTTTTGAAATCCCAGGGCCCTAGAGGGATAGTCTCAGCCTTATACACACATTTGCTTGACTGTCGTATGCTGGTGTCCCCGTTGGCTGTCGAGGATAGGTGGAAGTCGCTCATACCCTCTTCATCTTCTGATGAGTAGGAGGAGGCGTTAATAGCCCCAACCAGAGTGTCCCCCTCTATTAACAACAAGATGATTCTTTATTCTGGATCTTTGGTGTCGTGGATGAGGAGTCGTGGTCCCATTATCACAGAATTTTCCTGGAGGAAACCTTATTCCTAGCTAGGAAGGCGATTGCCCTGCGATGGATGGGAGATCCCCCCCCCCCTCCCCCCTCAAAGGGACAATGGCTCTCTCTTGTGAATGATGCGGTCTCCATGGAGAACATTGTATACAAGCATATGGGATGTCCACAAAAATTTGATAAAGTATGGGGTGATTGGTGTGCGTCTCCGCTTACCCTGCATACTTCGTGTCTGTACTCGACAGCTGACGGCCCTTAGGGTCCTTTACCTTACGGGATACTTACGGGTTTTGTTGTGCCCTCTACTGATTAGCCTTTTGTATATGCACCGTGTCTGTATTGTTTTAAACGTGTGTCATCTGAGCCACTGTCATGTACATCTTTCATATGCGATCCCAACTGTATGCCATTCTTGCGTTCTATAAGTGCTATACCCGCTCTTCCGTTTGGCCCCTGCGCGGGTCATCATGATGTCATGTGTATGCCATACTTGTCTTATTCTCTTTTAATAAAACGAGTTTAAAAAAAAAAAAGAACATTGAATATGGATTTATCCCACTTAGGTCCCATTAACACGTCCGCAATTTCGTTCCGCAAAATGGACCCATTCATTTCTATGGGGCCCGCACGATGTGCGGCCCGGCTCCGGAAATGCCGACCCGCACTTCCAGGTGCACATTTCCATTCCCGAAAAAAATAGAACATGTCCTATAGAATGCCCATATAGAATAGGCATATTCTATTAGTGCTGGCGATGTGCGGTCCGCAAAATGTTTTGCGGATCCGTGGATCTGCAAAACACGATACGGACGTGTGAATGGAACCTAAGGGGCTTGGAGTGCTCTGGTTTGGATGGGCAGAGACCCTACAGGGAAATTTCCCAGAGGGCCTCTCAATCCCTTCTCTTGGTCATCAGCCAGGAACATAACGATCTGATGCTCTCAGCATTAATTAATGTAGGAGCATAGGGCACTCATGTACCAGGCCATCGGCTGCAGGTGCCTTCCTGAATTCAACTATATTGCCTCAGGACAATGACGTAATTGCATACTGTGGTGTAGGACGCAGTATTTTGTGCTGCACTGTGGTATCTGGTTCTGCTGAGGCAGTATTTAGTGCTGTACTTTTGGCATATGGTTCTGCTCGGGCACTATTTTGTGCTGCACTGTGGTATTTGGTTTTGCTGGGATGGTATTTTGCTCTGCATCACGGTATTGCTGGCCATGCTCACTTCTGTTGTCCCGCTTTTTATCAATTTGGACCCGCCTACAACATGCGGCCACTTTTATTTCCAGAGCCACTTTAAGTTCCCAGTCCACCTCTGGCTGAATGTAATGTCCACCCAAATCTGTTTTTACAGTAGAGCTTAGGAGAGGGGTTGCATTGAGAATATGTAGGGGGGGGGGGGGTTCCATTTCAAATTTTGCCTAAGGCTGCAGCACCCCTGCAGTCAACCAATAGGTTGTGTCAATTTAGAAAAGTGTCTAAAGGTGCACCAAATTTATCATCCAGCGTGAGTCCCTTTGGTAAGTTTGGTGTGTCTTTGGACTGCCTGGTCTAAGTTTCTGCTGTCTAAATACAGTATTAGACATGATTAGCACATTTTCCCTTAGAAAAAACTAGAACAAATGTAAAACCTGTTGCGGGGGTTGATGTACTCTTTGTGGGGCACTATTACACTGTAGAGTGCTTGGAGGGCAATATTACAGTGTGGAGGCACTATGGCCAGCTTCACATACATTATATGCTGCAGACTGGCTCAGTTCCCCTCCGGCAAGGTGTAGAAAACGCCAGAGGGAAACTAAAGCTAGAACTGATCCCACAGTGTTTTATATTCATCCAGTACATCACCGATGACGCAGGATGTCGAATAGCACCGGACAGAAAAGCGCTGCATATTCAGTTTTTCTGTCCGGCACTATCAGTGTACAGATGCCAGATCTGTGCACTGATGTCCAATGTACATATATCAGTTGCTTTTGGCTCTCAGCCTGAAGTAGCTAGACAGAGACAACTGATATACAAGTGCCTTAATAAGTGGTCATACCCATTGAACCTTTCCACATTTTTTCATGTTACACCCACAAACGTAAATGTATTTTATTGTGATTTTATGTGATAGACCAACACAAAGTAGCAAGTATGTGTGAAGTGAAAAGAAAATGATACATGGTTTTTAAAATGTTTAATAAATACAAATCTGTAAAGTGTGGCATGCATTTATATTCAGCCCCCTGTACTCTGATACCCCTAAATAAAATCCAGTGTGACCAATTGCCTTCAGAAGACACCAATAGAGTCCACAGAGTGTAATTTATTCTCAGTATAACTACAGATGTTCTGTGAAGGCCTCAGAGGTTTGTTAGAGAACATTAGTAATCAAATAGCAAACAGCATCATGAAATCCAAGGAACACACCAGACAGGTCAGGTAGCATTGCAGTTTTGCTATACTGCTTCTAATTTTGGATGACGGATTGAACAGTGCTCTTGAAGATATGACTAGGCAAGGCAAGGAGAGCACTAATTAGAGAATCAGAGATCCACAGCTCAGGTGGGAGAATCTATCAACAGGACAACTATTAGTTGTGTACTTCACAAATCTGGCCTTTATCGAAGAGTGGCAAGAATAATTTTTGAAAGCAAGACATAAGAACTCCCGTTTACAGCTTGCCACAAGCCATGTTGGGGACACGGAAAACATATGGAAGAAGGTGCTTTGGTCAGATGAGACCAAACTTTAACTTCTTGGCCTAAATGCAAAAATGCTTTGTGTGGCAGAAAACTGCACATCAAACACTGCACGTTACTCTGAACACACCATCCCCACTGTGGTGGTGGCAACATCAAGCTGTCAGGATGCATTTTTTCTGCAGGGACAGAGAAGCTGGTCAGAGTTAACAGGAAGATGGATGGAGCTAAATACAGGGCAAACCTGCCGGAAAACCTGGTAGAGGCTGCAAAAGACGAGACTGGGGCGGAGGTTCACCTTTCAGCAGGACAACTACCCTAAACATAGCCAGAGATACCATAAAATGGTTTAGATCAAAGCATATTCATGTGTTAGAATGACCCAGTCAAAGTCCAGACATAAATCCCATTCAGAATCTGTGGCAAGACTTGAAAATTGCTGTTCACAGACGCTCTCCGTCCAATCTGACTGAGCTTGAGCTATTTTGCAAAGAAGAATGGGTAAAAATGTCAGCCTCTAGATGTGTAACGCTGGTAGAGACATACCCTAAAAGACTTGCAGCTGTAATTGCAGCGAAAGGTGGTCCCACAAAGTATTGACTCGGGGGTCGAATACAAATGTACACCAGACTTTCCAGATTTTTTATTTATTTTGAAAACCATGTATCATTTTCTTTTCACTTCACACATAATACCTTCTACTTTGTGTTGGTCAATCACATAAAATCCCAATAAAATACATCCACAGTATTTTCCGCTTTATAAGATGCACCCGATGATAAGACGCATCTAGGTTTTAGAGCAGGAAAATAAGAAAAAAAAGCTCTTTGAACCAAAGGGCGGGCTAAAATATTTAATAAAATAATATTTCACACTGTTATGATTGGTCTGCTGCTGACACACGGTTATGGTGGGATCTGCAGATGTTATGTTATGTGACTAACTCCCCTCATCTATAAGATTGCATCCAGGCCCTGTAGTACATGGGTGCATTCCCATGGTTGCATTCCTATAGATGAAGGGGGCTATAGTCACAATTAATATAAACACTTAGGTCAATAATGGTACAGTACCTGGACAGTGTACACCCACGTACTGCAGTACATGGGTGCTTTCCTATGGATTAGGGTGGTTATAGTCACATTTAATATAAACACTGTGCAAGGACTGTACTATTATTGGCTTAAGTATTTTTATTAACTGTGACTCGATCAGCACGACATACACACTGTATGTCGTGCTGATCGTTGAGCGCTGGCGGAAACTG
This sequence comes from Bufo gargarizans, assembly GCF_014858855.1. NCBI lineage: Eukaryota > Metazoa > Chordata > Amphibia > Anura > Bufonidae > Bufo > Bufo gargarizans. The sequence goes on along the minus strand of NC_058083.1, from coordinate 287,254,660 downwards.
CTGCTCTGTCACCTCCACCAATCAGCTTCCCACCCGCACTGCTGCTAAATGGAAGAAGGGGGGGGGAGTGTTACTGGCCTTCCATCGCACTGAATGCTGTGCTATCCCCTGGACCTTCTCCACCTCAAGTTCCTGGGTGATGGCTCTCCTCTCTCCTCCACCAGAATGGACCCAAACTGCAGAGCAAGGAGTGCAAGCTGGCGGCTGCTGCCCATCGCACACAACAGAATGCTCCGTTGCCCGCCCCGCATTACATCATGCCTTACTGCTGCCGCCGTCCGCCCCACACTTCTTCCTTCTAGCAATGCCCCAGTCACCATGATTTTGTCACATTTGCTTTATAAGATGCACTGACTCCCTCCACTGGTAGGGGGGGGGGGGGGGCGTGCGTCTCATAAAGTGAAAAATACAGTAAGTTGGTGTAACATAAAAAATGCAGAAAAGCTCAAGTGGTAGAATACCTTTTCAAGGCACTGTATGTGAAGGGGACTTAGATGGGCACTTTTACAGTATGTTCCTGCTCTAAATATGTAAAGAATTATTATAACATCTCACCCACGCACTGTTTCAAGTTCCCCGGCTGTGAGTTAGGTTCGCTTATCTGTCTCAGGACAGATTCTGGGAATCCCCCAGAACTAGTACAAACGTTCTTGCCTTATTCAGGGTCATTCGGCACAACTGCGTACATTCTTATATTTGACTGATTAAAACCTATTCTTTTTGCTTACTGCACGTACACATACCATATAAGGATGTTCCAGTAGTATGTGTACGAGCACCAATGTTTATCTTTATGATTGGTTTAATGCTGTTGTTATGCAAACTTTTCTACTGCCTATATAAGGCCAAACGATAGCATAATAAAGTTAGAGTATTTCTCAGTAATACCTGTGTGTGAGTCATGTTATTGCCGACTAAGAAATATCTCTCCTGACGTCAGTGACATCAAACCAAGGGGGTCGTAGAGGTCCAGAAAGGTCCAAATCCTTTCAGTCTAGGGGGTCGTCCGGGATCGAGAGGGTCATCCTTGTGTCCGGTAAGAATATACACCAGTTTGTCTTTCTTCCGAACCGAGGTCACTGGCCACATCTCGATCCGTAAGTTGTTTTGTGTCAGGGACACACCATAGGATCTCAGGGAGATCTTACTTTATCTAACTGTCGACAGAGATTTTCTAGTACCAGGGGTACATGTAAGGGAACAGTCTCGGGGAAACCTGACTTACCTTGGTTTGACACATACCTATATTTAGAGTATAAGATACATAGAGTGTTAAGATTCATCTGTTTGTGTGAGAGCTATTGTTCTGGTGGTAAATGTAAGAACATATCTCACTGTAATATTATCACTCTGTCATTTGGTGAATTTTCTTACTGTGGCTGGAGGAAAATCTAAGTGTGAGTTTCCCCCTCCCAACATAGGGACTGAAGGCTGCAAATAGTGACAGCCTAGTTCTCCTTCCCAGTCTCATGTTAACTGTAAAGCAGAGTGTTTCCTCATGGACCTCAGACAAAATACAAGACTTTGAGAAACACTTATATGAGAAGGAGGCAGTGGGAGGCTTTGAGATCAGGAAGATACAGACCCCCACACATAGTTACAAAAGTTCAGGAGCCAATACCGTGAGCAAACAGAGACAGCCGAGACATTTCTCAGTTGCTCTCGGCCATTTCAGCAGATGCTGTGCGTTTCAGTGTGATAGACTTGAAAAATGCTTTCTTCTCTATCCCGGTTGACAAGCAGACCAGACTCCTTTTTGCTTTTTCCTTTGAGGGTTGTCAACTCACCTGGTGCAGGATGCCCCAGGGATATGCTGATTCACCTGTAGTGTAAAGCATTGTCCTGCAAGCCAGTTTAATACCATGGCACCCCCCCCCCCCCCGGGTTCTGTACTCTTGCAATACGTGGATGATTTGTTATTGTGCAGTGTGTCAGAGGAGGCCAATGTAACAGATGGTTTATCTTTGTTGAAATGGTTGTCTGAATGTGGACATAAGGTGTCACGCAAGAAAATGCAATGGTGTAAAAAGCAAGTTGAATACTTGGGCTTTGTTCTCACAAAGGGAGAAAGGAGAATCAGCACAGAAAGAGTCTAGTCTGATTGCAGGCCTGGTCACCCCGCACACCAAGAAAGAAATGTTATCTTTCCTTGGTATGATAAACTACTGCAAACAATGGATTCCTGATTGCTCCTACAATGACAATGTTATGAGACAAGCCACTCTGGCAGACATGCCAGATCTCATCAGGTGGTCAGAGGAAATGTTTAATGCATTTGATTATTTGAAATGTTCTTTGATGACAAGTCCGGGTTTGGGCCTCCCTGACTACAAACTCACATTCCACGTATATGCTCGACAAAATTGTAAAACCAAGGCGGGTGTGCTGACACAATATCACGGAGGCAAGTTACTTCCTTGTGCCTTTTTCTCAAAGGTGGTTCCGGCATCCATCCAAGGAATGCCGGCCTGTCTGAGATCTCTTGCAGCCTGTGCTATGATGGTTGAGCTTGCAACACCACTCACAATGGGACATGAGACTATCCTGTACACTACACATGATGTAGTAGGCCTTCTCAAAGGCATACACACACACAGCACATGTCCGCACAGACTATCTGTATTGAGATTCTACTCCTCAGCAATCCCTCCCTCCAAATCAAATACGCAACACACACCTCTGGTCCAGCACCTATCTTGAATGCCCTATTAGGACTTAAAGGACCTGAGGATCACTTGACAGAGGTACATGATTGTATACACGCCATACAACATGAGGCATCACCCCGCTGATTTACAATCTGTACCAGTAGAAGGGGCTCCTGATGTTTTTGTTTTGCAGCAGACCAAATGTCAACACTTATCATGCAGGATATGCTATTGTTATGCTACCCGATGTTGTCCTGGAAGCCAGACCCATCACATACCAATCTGCACAAGCAGCAGAATTAATTGCACTCACGAGAGCATGCATACTACATGAAGGCAAGCCAGTCACCTTTTACACTGACAGCAGGTACGCACATGGAGTGGTCTGGGACCACGGGGTCATTTGGCAAAGGAGAGGATTCATTGCAGCGGATGGTAAGCACATATCACATTCACAACTTGTCATACAACTTTTAGAAGCCATATGATTGCCCTCACAGATTGCAATTGTCCACTGCAGGGCACATACTGGTGGTAAAGATCATGTGTCCCAAGGCAATGCCCTGGCAGACACGGAGGCCAAGAAGGCTGCACTGATGGCCCTGGCCACATTGCAAATGGTAAATTTAGTACCTCCTTCACTTGAGTTAACTCAGATGCTTGTGGATCTCCAGTCCTCAGCTACTGATGATAAAATGGCTGATTGGTGTTATCTAATCTTGCAGAAGAATCCTAGGACAGGATTAATCTGCAAAGAGGGGAAACCATGCAAACCACAGCGCAGCTCCCCTCTGTTCATTGCATATTTTCATGGAGTAGGACACAATAGCATTCAAAAAACACACATGCTGCAAGCACAGAATTTCTATATTACAGGCATTAAACAGTTAGTGTCAGATTATGTGGGAAGGTTTATCACATATTTGAGGAACAACCCAAACACCAATGTCAAAGTCCCACATCAACACCTTGATTACCCCACCACTCCTTTTACACATCTGCAGGTAGACTTCACACACATACCTAGACAGAAAGGTAAACAAGAATACGCCTTGGTCATAGTTGACATGTTCTCAAGATGGCCAGAGGTTTACCCTACAAGATCAGAAGATGCTAAAACAGTAGCAAGTATACTGACACATGACATCATTCCAAAGGTGGGGCTATCCATTGGTAATTGAATCTGACCAAGGGCCAGCCTTCATCTCAAAGGTAAACAAGGAGCTGACAAGACTCCTTAAGGTTGAATGGAAATTTCATATCCCATACCACCAACAAAGCTCTGGCATTGTGGAACGCATGAACAGAACCCTAAAAGATAAATTGAGAAAGGCAACAGGGGGCACATTTGAGAAATGGAAAGATATACTGCCAATAGTCTTAGCTGAGATCAGGATGACCCCTAATAAAAAGCTAGGGATATCACCATTTGAGATACTTATGGGGAGACCTTTTCCCACACCATGGGCAAAGAACCTCCTGGTAGTACAGGAAGGGGACCTTGAACTCATTAGAGAAGAATATGTAACCAGATTGATTAAAACCCTAAGTGAAATTGAGGAAAAAGTTGCTTGTAAGTCTCCTTGCTTTCCACAGGAACCAACTCACCCATTCCAAGTGGGAGATATCGTGCTGATAAAGAAATTAAAGAAAGGAAAATTCGCAGGAGACTTCACCTACGGACCACCTACTACAGTGGTAGCCGTGACCTGCACAGCTGTACTTACAGAAGAAGCACCTACCTGGGTCCACGCCACCAGAGTAAAACTGGTAAAGGAGGCACCCCAAAAGGAGGTAATAACAGGGACAGACAGTCCTGACCTTGAAAAAGGACAAAGTGAGGTACTAACGGGAGCAGACAGCTCTGACCTCCACCATGATGCACTCCCTCAATTCTGGAAGTTGGTCGACTTGGACTGTGGGATTACTAACTCAGAAAGGTGGAATCACTACCTTCTGGTACAATTCCTCTAGTACTCACGTTGCAACTTACTCCTTCTGTTTATGCAGCATAATGAAGTGCAGTCCTTCCACAAGATGTGGCAACCACTATAAGAATGGACAGGCTTATATCTGTATTACTGACCCTTATTGGGGTAATAGATGCGCATACTGGGGGTCAGTAGGATGGATTACAGGAGAAGACTGGGGGTATAAACCACAGAATGCCCTTAATCAAAAGGATAAAGATGTCACAAAGATGTTAGCCTATATCCTACAGGTTGGGCATGCCCTAAGATGGTGTCTGAGATGAAAATAATTATAAACATAGAAAACCCCAACAAAGGTGATGAAGGAGATTACGTGCTGGGATGGTACTTTCACAACATGGGGGGGGGGGGGCAGAGATTTCAATGGTCACCAAACACTTTGAAATAAGAGATATGTGTCAATCCTCAGAATGGACATACCCTCAGAAACAAACATACCCTCTAAAGACCCATATACAGTCCCTAGGAAATATACTGGCTATTTCTGACCCTACCTATGAGGATACCCTGGCAGCAGAAACTGGGTTCTTTGATGCCAACCTATGGTTAGAATGGATGAAGTACAGTGCAGCTTCAGTAAATAAAAGTAAATGTTATATTTGTGGGGCTGCAAAGCCACATTTAGGGACTGTACCCCTGAACCTTCCCCCCATCGTAAAAGGATGCTTCCTTGAACTCTTTACTAACTCCACCTCCAAGAATTCTTCTTGCGAGCATTGGAAAACAAAATACCCTGTCCTCACAAAAATACCAAAGACAGGGGAGGGAATACACGTTTACCCAGGAAATTACACCTGTTACAAGGGAGGAAAACAGGGAGGTTCTTGAGAAACTTTAGTAGAGGGTATTGCAACAATTACAGCCATCAAAACATTAACACGACCCAAGGCCAGGTGCAATCATTGGGGCACATATACTGGATATGTGGAGACGGGAAGATAAGATCTAGGTTAGAGGGGGCTTGGAAAGGAGAATGCGCCCTTGCTAAAGCCATCATGAACATACACATCCTCACTGAAAATAAAAAAAGACACCAACACACATATACGCAACCGTCGCGCCCTCCCAAAAGGTAGCTTTGACCCAAACGTGTATATTAATGCAATCGGGGTCCCTGATGAATTCAAGGCTAGAAGATAGGTGGCAGCAGGATTTGAATCCATAATTCCCCAAATAACAATCAACAAAAATGTAGACTGGATCAACTATATTTACTATAATCAACAAAGGTTTGTAAACTACACCAGGGATGCGTTACAGGGTATAGCAGAACAGTTACAGGCAGATTCCATTATGACATTTCAAAACCGCATGGTAGTCGATATGATACTTGCAGAAAGAGGTGGTGTCTGTAAGGTATGGACGGACCCCTCATCCTGCTGCACGTTCATACCCAACAACACTGGCCCTAATGGTAAAGTCACACTGGCAATAAAGAAACTCGAGGATTTATCAATCAAGCTCAAAAGAAACTCTGAAATAACCCTTGGGATCAGTATTTTGGCTGGTTCACTACCTGGAAACAGGCACTTGTACAGTTGGGAATCATTATCCTGATAATTATTATAGTAATAGCAATAGTTGCAACATGTATCATACCATGTGTATGGAAACTGATAATGAAAGGAGTATCAAATATGTCATTTTATGAGACTCTGCTGCCTAATCCTGAAGGCAACTCACCTGAAGGATATAGAAAATATCTGGCGGTATACAGGGAAAAGGGCAAGGGTAAGAACCATATTATCTAAGAAATTTGGTTCTAAGAGGGGATTGAAGAGAAATGTGACTCCATCTTGTTCCTGCTCTAAATATGTAAAGAATTGTTATAACATCTCACCCACGCACTGTTTTAAGTTCCCCCGCTGTGAGTTAGGTTCGCTTATCTGTCCCAGGACAGATGTTGGGAATCTCCAAGAACTAGTACAAACGTTCTTGCATTATTTAGGGTAATTCGGCACAACTGTGTACATTGTTATATGTGACTGATTAAAACCTATTCTTTTTGCTTACTGCATGTACACATACCATATAAGGATGTTCCGGTAGTATGTGTATGAGCACCAATGTTCATCTTTATGATTGGTTTAACTTTGTTGTTTTGCAAACTTTTCTACTGCCTATATAAGGCCAAGCGATAGCATAATAAAGTTAGAGTATTTTTCTGTGATACCTGTGTGTGTGTCATGTTATTGTCGACTGAGAAATTTCTCTCCTGACGTCAGTGACATCAAACCAAGGCTTGATAAAGACTGTCGAAACGTTGCCATTTGTGTCTGGAGGTACGAATAAAGAATTTTGATACTGCTACATGCTGCCGAAGCCATCTTCCTTTCTACATATGTATTCCAAGGCCTGATGGATCAAGGGCCTACGGCTAGGCTGCTGCATCGATTAACGCAATATCTTGAGACCACAAAGTGCTGCTTCTACACTTCAACGTTTAATCAAACCAAGGTGGTCCTAGAGGTCCAGAAAGGTCCAAATCCTTTCAAGGCCTAAAGGGACCACTATTACTATGTGGAGCACAAAAGAAGCACTTATACTGTGTGAAGTATTAGGGTACTTTCACACTTGCAGCAGAGGAAACTGATGGATTTGTGAGACGGATGCGTCTCACAAATGCATTGCAATATCAGATCTGTCTCCCCAGTGTCATCTGGAAAAACAGATCCGGTATAATTTTATTTTGCATTTTTAAAGGTCTGCACATGCGTAGACTGGAAAGCAGGATCAGTTTTGCCAGAACACTTAATGCCGGATCCGACACATACACTTCAATGTAAATTAATGCTGGATCTGGCATTCCGGCAAATGATCAGTATTTTTGGCCAGAGAGAAAACATAAGAGGGACTGAACTGATGCATCCTGAACTGAATGCACTCCATTCAGAATGCATTAGGATAGTTTTTTTTTCTGGTATTGAGCCCAGAGGACGGAACTCAATACCGGAAAACCTTAATGCAAGTGTGAAAGTACCCTTAGCCATTAGGTGCTGCTGATATTGTTGGGGGCACCAGCACTACTGTTTTCATGGGCACTTTCTCTCTGGCACTATTATTTTTGGGGTAAGCGTTGTATGATACTAATTCCAGCGCATGAACAGTTGCTGCTAAGGAAGCAGAATAAGAGCCTCTGCACTTGCTGCACTACTTGTATAAGTGACGCAAGCATGAGATTGTCAGGGCTGGGCGAGAAGTTCTGCCCTTTCAATCAAGCGGCAGGAAGGAGCTTCTTCAGCAGTAGTACAGCCTGCGCATCTCTAGTCTGCACCATAAAATCTGTCTTAAAAGTGGTGCAAATATGTACAATTTTAGCAAACTTGGTTTCTACACTTTTATCTTGACTTGCGCAGAAAATAAATGAGCTTATTGGAATGGGCCATGGCCTAAGATGCATGGTTTTGAAGCAAAATCACACCATAATTTTGCCATAAAATTCTGTCTCAAAGTAAGCCAACCAATAGTTGGTAAAGAGTTAGACAAAAGTGTCTGTCCTGCACCACATTTATTATCCAGCCTGAGCCTCTGTGATAAATCTGGTTCAGGTCTGGACAACCTGTCTAAACCCACATTTACATGGCCTGATGTTCAGGCCAACTATCTACGAAACTTAGGCCAATTATCCTACAAATGCTTGTTCCAGATAATCGGCCTGTATAAAGGTGCCACATATTACCCAATGAATGAGAGAAACGCTCATTCATCGGGTGAAATGATTGGAGGTGCAGACACCTCAGTCATAGTTTCTGGGCAGCAGATCATCCTGTCTAAACAGCACTCTGCTGCCAATGAACAATGATTTTGTATGGGGATAAGCGATAGCAGTAGTCATTGCTTGTCCTCATACTGTGGAGGTTCACCTCCACTTAACAAGCAGCTGATTGTCGGGAAGGAAGCGTTCCTTTCCAACAATTGTCTGCTCCTTGCAGCATCTACAGTAAATACAGCTTAAGTTTATTTATGGGATTAGTAAATCTGGACTACTATTTCTATGTCACTTGCATATAAACATATGACCAGCGTTGGATTTACAATTTGGAAGTTTGTACACAGATTCTTTGGGGCTTTACACTCTGCCCATTAAGTTGGCCAGACCTTAAAGGGGAATTCTAGGATACCCACTGGATAGGCCATCAATATCTGATCGGCAGGGGTCCGACACCCTTCACCGTCACAGATCAGCTGTTTCACAGTAGCTCTGGCTCTAGAACTACACAGTACCATCTGATGTATAGTGGACAGAGATGATAATTGCAGGTTTTAGCCATCAATACTAAAATCCTGGAATACAAATATAAATTTAAAATTTTACAATGTTTCTCTGCTCTCACAAATTAAAGCAGAACATTGTGGTGCCTCTCTTCCAACATCTATCAGACCAGGGGCAGACGTGAACAATAGAGGACTCATATGTCAAGAACAACACTGGAGTGCTAGTCATAAACCTAATTTTTACTCCCCAGAAAGTCTCTCACTGTTGGTTGAATCCAACAGAAATTGTGGTCTTCAGGAACTTGATGATCATAGTGCGCTGCCAGCTAGTACTGTTCTCTAGCTGGCGGCACCTGGCAGGCACTGGCTGCTGAATCATGGGGGTAGAGTGGGCGGCCTTCTTTTATTGATTGTGTGGGAATGGGAGGATGAACAATGGGCAGAAAGCGTTCCCCCAATGTGACTGCACTGTATGTTAAGGGGGGGGGGGGGGTCGGCGGCATTGACACATGACAGGCCAGAGCACTGACACTATCATACAATGGGTATGCTAATGACAGCACTGTCCTGGAATGTGTTTTACAGCCCCTAATAGACATGGCAAAGTGCCGATACCTGGGATGTGTATTGGGATCTGTAAACACATCACAGACTGGGGCTGTCGTTTGCAGGGAGAGGGAGACCATGTGGAGCGAGGAGTTACAGAGAATCCATCAGATGACGGATTCTCTGTAAATCCACTGAGAGCAGCCTGTTGTGCATAGGAAGCACAGCAGGCTGTAGAAGAAAAACGGAAAAAAATTATTTTCTCCACAAAGTCAATTAGTGTAAAAAAGGTCATGTGATGACCATTGTGGGCAGCAGCATCATTCCATGCAGTGCGCATGCGCGGACAGGATATCAGCCAGTACACTGGCTGACGTAAGAGGCATACAGGGCAGGCCAAGCAACAGGCTGGGGAGGGGTTATGTGAGAAGAAGGAAGAGCGGCCTGGGCACTTACAGCCCGAACGCCGCCCCTCGGCACTTGCGAGCCCTCATTTACATATGAATAAAACTCAGTTTTTGCCCCTGGTGAACATTCAAACAAAAAGACAAAGGTACCATTTGACTGATCTATAGTTAGGCTACAGTGCTATGTAAGTGGTCTATAAGGGAAAATTGTGGTGACAGACTCCCTTTAAGGTTTGTTCACAATCATCATTAGGAAAGGCCAATGATGCAAATTTCAAAGCTTTATAAATACCCAGACTCCTCTAACCTTGTACCAAAAAACGGCAGTCATGAGTTCTTCTAAGCAGCTGCCTAACACTGTTAATGAAAATGGTTGAGGTCTGCAAAGCAGGAGAAAGCGATAAAGAAGATAAAGCTTTTCAGATCGCCATTTCCTCAGTTTGAAATATAATAGAGAATCGGCAGTTAACAGGAACAGTAGAGGTCAAAAGAAGATCTGGAAGACCAAGAAAAATTTCAGAGACAGCCGCTCATAGGATTGCTAGCTAGAAAGGCAAATCAGAACCCCCACTTTACTGCAAAAGACATTCAGGAAGATTTAGCAGACTCTGCAGGTGAGGTACATGGTTCTACTGTTCAGCGACATCTGCGCAAAATATGGCCTTTATTGAAGAGTCATCAGAAGAAAACCTCTCCCGCATCCTCACCACAAAATTCAGCATCAGAATTTTTTAGCATTTTGGAAACAAGTCCTGTAGACCAAAAAGGTTAAAATAGAACAATGTGCAAAGGTATGTTTGAAGAAAAAAGGACACAGAATTGTTGTTTTGGTTTTCAGTTCCTCATCTCGTTAGCCTCTCTCAGCTGTCAGTTGGACTGATTGCATCCCTTTAAATTCCTCCCCATAATGCATTAGTGTGCGGTTTATACAACTTACGTGTCTAGTGTAGGGAGCCGGTGGTCGTGTCCCCTCACTATTATAGGGTGTTCAGGAGTTATACAGTCGAGGTACGAGGATATGCGATCATCTACCATTGGGATGTTCGCATAGGCTGAGCAGTCAGGGAGAGTGCCAGGTCTTAGGCAGGGGTCTCCCTTTTTGTTCCTTAGTTTTGGATCCAGTGAGTCATATATTCATTTTGTATTGTCTTGTTTCCTGTACACCTTCCGTGACATTATAAACCGCCCAAAACCGTCTCAAGCATGGATCCGGTTTCACTTTTGACTGAACGCTTTCAGGGTCTTTCATTGGAGGTAGCTGATCTCCGTAAGACTCTTTCTCAGTTTCTAGTGACCGGTTCAGCTTGGGTTCATGGAGTTTGTTCTGAGCCTAAGATCTCGCTCCCGGATACGTTCTCCGGGGGTAGTGAGAATTTTGTGCGTTTTAGAGAGGCTTGCAAACTCCATTTTCGCCTTCTTCCCCATTCCTCTGGTGATGAGGAACGGAGGGTGGGGATCATTATATCGCTGCTCAGGGGTAACGCTCAGTCGTGGGCCTTTTGGCTGCCGGTGGGGGCACGGCCCCTCCGTTCAGTGGATGAATTCTTTTTAGCCCTGGGTCAGATATATGATGATCCGGATCGTATTGCTTTGGCTGAGTTTAGACTGCGTCTCTTATGCCAGGGTAAACAATCCGCAGAGTTATACTGCTCAGAATTTCGGAGATGGGCAGCTGATACTGGTTGGAATGATGCTGCACTCCGAAGTCAATTTTGCCATGGTCTTTCAGAGGGATTGAAAGATGCATTTGCCTTTCATGAGAGGCCTATCTCCTTGGACTCTGCTATGTCTCAGGCTGTTCGTATTGACAGGCGTCTTAGAGAGAGAGGAGAGATCACTCCTTCCTGTCATACTCAATCCCAGGACAGTGCAGAGGTCACATTCTGTGCGCAGGGGTCTCAGTCGCTGTCAGCCCCTTCTGAGCAGGAGCCCATGCAGCTGGGGTTGATTGCCTCTGACAATAGAAGATTCAGCCCGCATGGGAAGGTTTTTTTTTGTTGTGGAGGTATAAATCATTTGGCAAATGTTTGTCCCTCTAGGAGATTCAGGCAGTTTTTTGGGAGTAATAAAGAAACAAAAAGGAAAAAATCTTTTAAAGATGTTCCATCTGTTACTATTGGCAGGGTTGAGGCGGAAATTGAAGGTTTTCCGTTTGCTTGTAGTTCCCGTTTTGTCCTGCCTGCCAGGGTGGCGCTAGAGAGCAAGAACATTTTTTGTGAGATTTTTGTAGATAGTGGAGCAGCTGTCAATCTCATTGATAATCAATTTGCGATAACTCATGGTTTCCAGGTGTGCACTTTGGAAAAGGATATTCCTGTTTTTGATATTGATTCCGCTCCACTTTCTCAGAAATCATTAAAGGGCATAGTTCACAATATCCGTTTAATTGTGAGTGATGCTCATGTTGAGGATGTGTCATGTTTCGTCCTTAGCGGATTACCTACTCCTCTTGTGTTGGGGCTACCCTGGCTTACTAAACATAACCCCACCATTGATTGGCAAGCGAGGCAAATAAATGGTTGGAGTGACTTTTGCAGAGAGATATGCCTCACAACATCTGTTTCTGAGGTTTCTACTAAGACTGTACCATCTTTTCTCTCTGAATTTTCGGATGTCTTCTCTGAGAGTGAAGTTCAGGATTTGCCCCCGCACAGGGAGTACGATTGCCCTATTAATCTCATCCCAGGCGCCAAGCTGCCTAAATCTCGTTTATACAATCTTTCCCAACCTGAAAGGGTCGCTATGCGTGCTTATATCTCTGAGAGTCTGAGAAAAGGACACATACGACCCTCAAAGTCACCTGTTGCCGCTGTTTTTTTCTTTGTTAAGAAAAAAGATGGTTCTTTAAGACCTTGTCTGGATTTCAGGGAGCTGAACAGTATGACTATTCGTGACCCTTATCCGCTTCCTCTGATCCCGGACCTGTTTAACCAGATTGTTGGGGCTAAAGTATTTTCCAAATTAGATCTAAGAGGGGCATACAACCTGGTCAGGGTCAGAGAAGGAGACGAATGGAAGACGGCGTTCAATACCCCTGAGGGCCATTTTGAGAATTTGGTTATGCCTTTTGGTTTGATGAATGCCCCAGCCGTTTTTCAGCATTTCGTGAACAGCATTTTTTATCATTTAATGGGAAAATTTGTATTAGTGTATTTGGATGACATTTTGATTTTTTCTCCTGATTTCAAAACTCTTAAGGAACACTTACGTCAGGTCTTGCTCATCCTGCAGGAGAATAAATTATACACGAAACTGGAAAAATGTGTGTTTGCGGTTCCAGAAATTCAATTTCTGGGGTTTCTTCTCTCCGCTTCTGGTTTTCGCATGGACCCCGAGAAGGTCCGCGCTGTGCTTGAGTGGGAGCTTCCTGAGAATCAGAAGGCGCTGATGCGTTTTTTGGGCTTTGCCAATTATTACAGGAAGTTTATTTTGAATTATTCCTCTGTTGTTAAATCACTCACTGATATGACCAGAAAGGGGGTAGATTTTTCTTCCTGGTCGGTAGAGGCGCGTAAGGCCTTTTCTAATATCAAGGAGAGTTTTGCTTCCGCTCCCATCTTGGTACAACCTGATATTTCTCTACCCTTCTGTAACGGATCACCTGGCACCCCGACTGAGTACCTCCGTTGCTAGATGCTCCTAGTGCTTTCCGAGGACTCCAAGCACTCCACTTGACACCGTACGCACTGCAGACCCCACGAACCGCCGCAGCTTGGTTGGGGTCTCACCGTCCTCCACCCACGCTGGACCTACGACAAGGCTCCAGGCTCCAGTGGGTGAACCTCTCCTACAGCCAGAGAGCAGGAACAGCTCTTACAAGAGCTAGTAGTTATGCCAGGGGAGTATAGCAAATCTTCAGCATATAGCAATCCCCCAGTTTTGATCAGTTATCCAAACACCAGTCTCAACATGATGAAGGATAAAACAGGAACCCTTTATTGAGGGCTACCCGCCCGTATTTATGCAGGTCCCCATCTGATGGACACGTCCCCTAGGGGACCATAATGGAGACTGCGACACACCGAACAGATACAACACATCCCCACAATGCATCATGGTTTCCTCCTCTCTGCCCCAGAGACAACCGAGGAATAATCCAATTATCTCTCAGGACAAAGGGAGATCGCCAATACACATGTGGGGACAACAGGACAGAAATCACCAATTAAACACCCTCCCAGCAAACACAGACATTTAACATATTCCCAGATAGCTCAAGTCTGAGTGCATATCATTAGGTGATTGGCACTCAGACCACACGAATACAATTAAACTAGCCATCTGGGTACCCTCACATAACAAAATACAATTCCAAAGACAGAGTTAAGCTATGCGGCCGGCCTGTCTTCTTTAAAGTTAGTATGGGCCATAATCCTGAGGCAGGAGGCTGGCAACCAGCCCCCTCCAAAACACAGTGGCGAGGTTGGTTTCGTCACACATCTCCCCCTCCCAGGGAAGACTAACCAGATACCTGACCTCACGGTCAGTACCTGAGTTAGTCTGGCAGCCCAACCACAACCCCATACTGGACCTGTTGAATTTTGGGGCCTGGCTCTGTTCTGTATGTCCCCAGCTGTTGAGTGGGCATCTGCGACTCCTTGCTGCCTTGTGGTTCTCCAGCTTGGAGCTGTAGGTACTTGGTGGGCAGAGGCCGACTGCGCTCTGCCCAGATGCCAGCTCTTCCACTGGGGTCGCTTGTGGGGAGTCCGGCTCTGAAGAAGAGGATAGGGGAGGGCAGAGGCCGACTGCACTCTGCCCAGATACCAGCACTTCCGCTGGGGTAGGCTGTGGGAAGTCCGGCTCTGGAGAAGAGGATAGGGGAGGGCAGAGGCCAGCGGCGCTCTGCCCTGATGCCAGCACTTCAGCTGGGGTGCATGGTGCCAACTCCTGTTGGGTAGTAAATGAACGGTTAGGGCAGAGGCCAGCGGCGCTTTGCTCTGATGCCAGCTCTTCTGCTGGATAGGGGTCAGTGGGGTTTAAAGCCGTACCCACTATCCTCAGTATTTGGCTGGGAGAGAGCTGTGGAGTGGGGCTATCACTTACCCCCTCCTCTGGATACCCCATCTGCCTCTGGGGAGAGAAACCAACTGTCTCCTCTCCCGGTAGAGTATACTGCCGCAGTGTAGTGAGGTCGGCTGTCTCCACTACCAGTGATTCTGGTTGTTGCAGAGATGAGGGATCGACAATCTCCTCTCCCTGTACTCCCAGTGGCAGTTGGGGATCTGGGCCGCCTGCCCAGCCACCCTGTTGGGACGGTGGAGTGACTACGGTCCCATCTCCACCTGCCGACTGGGGTTCCTCCCAGTACCAGTCTATGAAGTCCCCTACCTCCACAGTTGGTGAGGAAGTAGGGGATACCTCAGCTGTGACTTGCCAGCGGTAGGGCTGCAGGTCTGGGCCTGGTATCCAACTGTCTTGTATCTTGTGCTGGGCTTGAATGGAGCGAAACAACTGTTGATAATCTTGCTCCAGCTCCCACTCCCTTTGGACCAGAAAGTTCAGATCTGCCCCCACCCCACTAGTTGTAGGCCAATTGTGCAAGTCCCACCTGTATTCAGTAATGTCCCAAAATCTAAATTCTTCTGTGCTCCCAAAGTCAATGTCTTCAAAAGACTCCCACAATAACCCAGGGCAATTATATTCCTCACCTTCGGGCTTGGCGTACTCCTCTATCCATGGAGACTGTCGTACTGTGTCCCACCATAGTGCTTGGTAAGCGTCATCCAGCCAGGTTTCCTGCCATACCAGGGTCTCAAGCTCTGACACCCACTCCATCAATGGTTGCTCTCCCAGTAGAGGTAGTCGTAGCGCCAATCGCAGTCGTAATCTCTGCTCCTCACTGGGAAGACTCTCACCCCTCCGACGCTGCACGTCCTCCAGGGCCTGGTGCCATACGCCTTTCCGCACAGCATCCCTATAATCCGGGTGATCTTCCTCATTGAATGCTGTGCAGGAACCAACGGGATCCATATTGCTGTAGCCAGGGGCGCTGTACGGATACTAGCGTTGCCCTCAATATACTCCATGAACGGTGTCTCCGAGCTGCTTCTCCTCACACTAGGACGCCATCCCACTGCTGCCACCAATGTAACGGATCACCTGGCACCCCGACTGAGTACCTCCATTGCTAGATGCTCTTAGTGCTTTCCGAGGACTCCAAGCACTCCACTTGACACCGTACGCACTGCAGACCCCACGAACCGCCGCAGCTTGGCTGGGGTCTCACCGTCCTCCACCCACGCTGGACCTACGACAAGGCTCCAGGCTCCAGTGGGTGAACCTCTCCTACAGCCAGAGAGCAGGAACAGCTCTTACAAGAGCTAGTAGTTATGCCAGGGGAGTATAGCAAATCTTCAGCATATAGCAATCCCCCAGTTTTGATCAGTTATCCAAACACCAGTCTCAACATGATGAAGGATAAAACAGGAACCCTTTATTGAGGGCTACCCGCCCGTATTTATGCAGGTCCCCATCTGGTGGACACGCCCCCTAGGGGACCAGAATGGAGACTGCGACACACCGAACAGATACAACACATCCCCACAATGCATCATGGTTTCCTCCTCTCTGCCCCAGAGACAACCGAGGAATAATCCAATTATCTCTCAGGACAAAGGGAGATCGCCAATACACATGTGGGGACAACAGGACAGAAATCACCAATTAAACACACAATGTCACACCCTCCCAGCAAACACAGACATTTAACATATTCCCAGATAGCTCAAGTCTGAGTGCATATCATTAGGTGAATGGCACTCAGACCACACAAATACAATTAAACTAGCCATCTGGGTACCCTCACATAACAAAATACAATTCCAAAGACAGAGTTAAGCTATGCGGCCGGCCTGTCTTCTTTAAAGTTAGTATGGGCCATAATCCTGAGGCAGGAGGCTGGCAACCAGCCCCCTCCAAAACACTGTGGCGAGGTTGGTTTCGTCACACCTTCATAGTTGAGGTTGATGCTTCTGAGGTGGGTGTGGGTGCGGTTTTGTCTCAGGGTTCCTCGCCTGCCAAATGGTGACCGTGTGCCTTTTTCTCGAAGAAACTCTCCTCCGCAGAGAGAAATTACGATGTGGGAGATAGGGAGTTGTTGGCCATCAAATTGGCTTTTGAGGAATGGCGCCATTGGCTAGAGGGAGCCAGACACCCTATTACCGTGTTTACTGACCATAAAAATCTGGCCTACTTGGAGTCAGCCAAGCGTCTGAACCCGAGACAGGCCAGACGGTCTTTGTTCTTTTCAAGGTTTAATTTTGTTGTCACGTTCCGCCCTGGGGTTAAGAATGTGAAGGCAGATGCCCTGTCACGTTGTTTCCCGGGAGGTGGGAATTTTGAAGACCCGGGTCCCATTTTGGCTGAAGGTGTGGTGGTCTCTGCTCTTTTTCCTGAATTGGAGGCAGAGGTGCAGGTAGCCCAGTCAGAGGCTCCTGATCTTTGTCCTCCTGGGAGGTTGTTTGTGCCTCTCGCTTTAAGACACAAGATTTTTAAGGAACACCACGATACTGTCCTTGCTGGGCACCCAGGGGCAAGAGCCACAGTGGATCTCATCGCTCAGAGATTCTGGTGGCCTGCGCTTCGTAAGTCGGTTTAGGGTTTTGTGGCTGCCTGCGAGACTTGCGCTCGTGCCAAAGTCCCTCATTCACGGCCATCAGGTCCTCTCCTTCCCTTACCCATTCCTTCCTGTCCTTGGACACATCTGTCCATGGACTTCATAACGAACCTGCCTTGTTCCTCGGGGAAGACTGTGATTCTGGTGGTGGTGGACCGTTTTAGCAAAATGGTGCATTTCATCCCTTTTCCTGGTTTGCCCAATGCTAAGACGCTGGCGCAGGCATTTATTGATCACATTGTCAAATTGCATGGTATTCCTTCAGACATAGTCTCTGAGAGGGGCACGCAGTTTGTTTCCAGATTCTGGAAGGCTTTCTGTTCTCGCTTGGGGGTTCGGTTGTCATTCTCTTCTGCTTTCCACCCGCAGTCGAATGGCCAGACAGAGCGCGTCAATCAGAATCTGGAGACATATCTGCGCTGTTTTGTGGCGGAGAATCAGGAGGATTGGTGTTCTTTTTTGTCCCTTGCTGAGTTTGCTTTAAATAACCGTCGTCAGGAGTTCTCTGATAAGTCACCATTTTTTGGTGCATATGGGTTTCATCCGCAGTTTGGGACATTCTCGGGAGAGGTGTCTTCTGGTTTACCTGATGAGGACAGATTCTCCTCGTTTTTGTCATCTATTTGGCAAAAGATTCAGGATAATCTAAAGAGCATGAGTGAGAGATATAAGCGTGTGGCAGATAAGAGACGTGTGCCTGGTCCAGACCTGAATGTTGGTGATCTGGTGTGGTTGTCTACCAAGAATATCAAATTGAAGGTTCCCTCCTGGAAGTTGGGTCCTAAGTTTATTGGGCCTTACAAAATCCTAATAATTAAAACCTTATGTTCAACCCATTGTACCCTTGCCTTTGCCTCCTCCTCCGATTATGGTTGATGGTAATCATGAATTTCAGGTCTCTAGGATTGTGGAGTCTCGTGTTGTCCGCGGTTCTCTCCAGTACCTCGTTCATTGGGAGGGTTATGGTCCTGAGGAGAGGATGTGGGTCCCAGTGGCGGACATTAAGGCCACTCGTCTCATCAGGGCTTTCCATAGGTCCCATCCTGAGAAGGTGGAATCTGAGTGTCCGGAGTCCACTCGTAGAGGGAGGGGTACTGTCACAACCAGACATCTGAGAAGCTCTGACAGATGCCTTTCAGAACCTCCTCCTTGAGCTTTCTTTGTTTTGGTTTTCAGTTCCTCATCTCGTTAGCCTCTCTCAGCTGTCTTGTAGTTGGACTGATTGCATCCCTTTAAATTCCTCCCCATAATGCATTAGTGTGCGGTTTGTACAACTTCCTGGAGTGTGTGTGCATGCTGATCCTATTTCCCAGTCTTCTACAAGATAAGTGTTGTACATTCATTTGTGATTTTATGTTTGCTGGATCCCAGGTGACCCTGACTCCCTCCGTGTCTGGTGTAGGGAGCCGGTGGTCATGTCCCCTCACTATTATAGGGTGTTCAAGAGTTATACATTCGAGGTACGAGGATATGCGATCATCTACCATTGGGATGTTTGCATAGGCTGAGCAGTCAGGGAGAGTGCCAGGTCTTATGCAGGGGTCTCCCTTTTTGTTCCTTAGTTTTGGATCCAGTGAGTCATATATTCATTTTGTATTGTCTTGTTTCCTGTACACCTTCCGTGACAGTGACCTTACCATTAGGGCCGGTGTTGTTGGGTATGAATGTGCAGCAGGATGAGGGGTCTGTCAATACCCTACAGACACCACCTCTTTCTGCAAGTATCATATCGACTACCATGCGGTTTTGAAATGTCATAATGGAAACTGCCTGTAACTGTTCTGCTGTACCCTGTAACGCATCCCTGGTGTAGTTTACAAACCTTTGTTGATTATAGTAAATATAGTTGATCCAGTCTACATTTTTGTTGATTGTTATGTGGGGAATTAAGGATTCAAATCCTGCTGCCACCTGACCTCTGGCCTTGAATTCATCAGGGACCCCTCTTGGGACCCCGATTGCATCAATATACACGTGTGGGTCGAAGCTAGCTTTTGGGAGGGCATGGCGGTTGCATATATGTGTGTTGGTGTCTTTTTCATTTTCAGTGAAGATATGTATGTTCATGATGGCTTTAGCAAGGGCACGTTCACATTTCCAGGAACCCTCTAGTCTAGATCTTATCTTTCCATCCCCACAGATCCAGATCCAAATATCTCCAATCGAGTATACTTGATTCTGTGTGAGGGAGGTATCTGTTTCACTGTAAGTTGCACAGTATCATTCAGTGAAATTACCCAGGGATCTTCCTTGATCTCCCCCTCTGTGACAGGTATAGTTACCAGGATAGATATGTATACCTGCACCAGGGCGGGGAGTTTTTATGAGGAGTGGGTATTTTTGCTTCCATTCTTCACATGCAGACTGGTTACTAGATGAATTTGAGAATAATCGCAAAAAACATTCCTCAACACTAGAGGGCAATATTAAGGGCACAGTACCTAGGTGAGGCTTAGCTGTCCCACATATATAACAATTACTTTTATTTACTGAAGCTGCACTGTACTTCATCCATTCTAACCATAGGTTGGCATCAGAGAACCCAGTTTCTGCTGCAAGAGCCTCCTCATATGTAGAGTCAGATATTGCTCTCGTATTGTTAAAAGTTAAGATACGGGGTTTGAGGGTGTTTGTTTGTTTCTGAGGGTATGTCCATTCTTATAGTGGTTGCCGCATCTCGTGGAAGGACTGCACTTCATTATACTGCATAAACAGAAGGAGTAAGTTGCAACTTGAGTACTGGATGAATTGTACCAAAAGGTAGTGATTCCACTTTTCTGAGTTATAGCAACTTCAGCTTTGTTATCCTCCAGCAGAGTCATTAGGATTGTCAGTAATCCCACAGTCCAAGTGGACCATCTGTGCCATCTTTCAGAATTGAGGGAGTGCATCCTGGTGGAGGTCTGATCCCGTTAGTACCTCACTTTGTCCTTTTTCGAGGTCAGAGCTGTCTGCTCCCCTTAGTACCTTACTTTGTCCTTTTTCGAGGTCAGGACTGTCTGTCCCCGTTATCACCTCCTTTTGGGGTGCCTCCTTTACCAGTTTCACTCTGGTGGTGTGGATCCAAGTAGGTGTTTCTTCTGTAAGTACTGCTGTGCGGGTTGTGGCTACCACTGTAGTCGGTGGTCCGTAGGTGAAGTCTCCTGTGAATTTTCCTTTCTTTAATTTCTTTATCAGCACAATATCTCCCACTTGGAATGGGTGAGTTGGTTCCTGTGGAAGACAAGGAGACTTACAAGCAACTTTTTCCTCAATTTCACTTAGGGCTTTAATCAATCTGGTTACATTGGTGTTTGGTTTGTTCCTCAAACATGTGATACACCTTGAAATAAAATAAATGTGGATGGGCACTCTATATGAAGGTAAATAGGACGTAATTTATTAATATAATTTCATAAAATGCAAACAATATGTAAACCAAAAATAAATATACACTCTGTATAAAACTCTATAAAAATTTGGAAACAGATCAAATTATCATGCTGCTTCCTGGAAATGGGGCTGATACCTAATATAAATCTCACTTTTTAACAGGACCAGTTTGTCCTGGAAATGAGGTTTTATATTAGATGAAATTAATCAGACACTCAATCTCCGTTGTATGTAATAGTGTCTGTCCAAATGTACATAAACAAATTAAGATGACATATATAATTTCATTAATACAAGTATATGGTCCTATTGAATGAAGCCACTTGAATTTCTTATTTGGAGTCCTTGGTATGTTTTAAATGCTATATGTAGCAAAGTCCTGCTCAAATTGAGACTCTTTATGAATAATGAGCAGTCTCCTTTTATATCCACATGGAGTTCGCTACAAATGTGACCAGTCTTTCTAATGTTGATCTTTAAAATAACGGCATCCAAATCGAATCGCTATGGTGAAAATCCTTGATGATACAGTGGATCTTTCTTTCTCAGTTGGTGATATATATTGCGTCAAGAAAAGTTTTTTTACCCACTATGTGGGCTTACCTTTGCCTATGGTTTGCGGGAACTTGCGACTCAGTTCGTCCTCCACATAGTGCGCCGGCGTCCCGGCTGCAGAGTTGATCGCGTCCCACGTGTCTCTGCTGCTGATTAGCAGAAGCTGGTTTAGTATAGAGAACACGTCTTTTTTCGGCGCAGGTAGATGACGTCTTTCCAATCCGTTCCAATGTATTCAAAATATTCCTTTATCTTCTTAGTGCACTTAGGTTCTTTAAGATCGGGGTATTTTTCAAGGTCCTACGCCAGACGCGTTTCGGGGAGATACTATCCCCTTCCTCAGTGGCATACCCCAATCCTTTAAATCCTCGTCTTTTATACCAATTTCAGGTATTTCTCAAAGTCCGTTCTGGATTTGTATTATGTGCCAAAAGACGGACTGGATCTATTTCTTTTATGAGATTTTGGCTTAATTGCGATTTCGATGCGGTAAAGGTGCGTTTTTTTTCAATATAGATGCGTTTTTTTCACATTATTTGCAGTTTGTTATATGTTATTAAATCCAGTGAAAAGAACTGTTTTTAGATGTTTTGTTTTCACATTATTTGTAATAATATGTCTCTATCTTGTTTGTAAATAATTTTTCTGTAAATAATTTTTCCAGCAATCTTTTTGTTATAAATATCCACGATATTAAAAACATAAAATATTCTATTGCAATATAAAAGAGTGGATTCAAAAATAAGGTTAAAACATACTAAAAATATAAATACATTTTCATATAAATTTTCATATAAATATTCACAGCCTTCATGGTTGGGATCATTTCTCCCTATAGTGGGGTCTAATATGGGGTTATATGCGGATTTTATGTATTTTATTCATACATATATTTTCATTTTCATTAATATTCCTACAAATTATTGGGTCCCATTGTAGTATTTCACCTACAGACAGATGCTTCTAATTCTAATTTGATAGATGGTGTAGAAAAAGGGGGGGCACATGTGGGGTAGAGGGAGAGTTGTAGTGCTGGAAAAAACAGCCTGACATACAACTCTACATCGACACCCACATGGACCACCCAAATTTTATAAGAAGCCAAATATTTCAAGTTCTGCATTAAGGCCCTTTGGTAACATACTGCCAAATTCATAAATTTTTCTGGATTCTGCCCTTGACAGTCTCTCAATCTGGTTGCCTCCCCGCCAATGTCTTTCGACTTTTTCAAGTGCCATGAAGGAAAGGCCCATCGGATTTTGATTGTGTGCTTCCTTGAAATGTCTGGGCAGCGAATGTTTGTCATAGCCTTTAACAATATTGTTTAGGTGTTCCGCTATCCTGACTTTCAAGGTACGCTTAGTTCGGCCAATATATTGTTTCCGACATGGACACTGGATCAAGTATATAACATTGTTGGAATTGCAGGTGAGGAAATGTTTAATCGTCATTGAGTGAGAGTTTTGTGTGGAGGTTACTGATAGTGTTTTTCTTGGGAATTTGGTTTTTCTACATCCTTGACATTTCCCACATCTAAAGAAACCCTTTGGCTGAAGCCAATTTGTTGTTGGGCCTTTCTTAGATTTCTCCTTTACTGAAGGGGCCACTTGGATTCCAAGATTTGGTGCTTTTGAGTATGTTATTTTAGGGGTAGGTGGCAGGAATGTCCCTATAATTTTATCATTATGCAGGTGATGCCAGTGTAACTTTATAATCCGCTCGATTTGTCTTGCCTGGGTATTATATGGTAAGATAATCCGAAAATTATCTTACCATATGTGATGAAAAATCAATTTAAAGATAAAAACTATCCGGAACCTATCATAAACGATGCATTTGAAAAAGTAAAAAATTTGGATAGGAAGACCTTTTTTGAACCTATAGAAAAAACACAAAAACAGGAAGAAAATCTAAATTTTCGGATTATCTTACCATATAATACCCAGGCAAGACAAATCGAGCGGATTATAAAGTTACACTGGCATCACCTGCATAATGATAAAATTATAGGGACATTCCTGCCACCTACCCCTAAAATAACATAAAGATCAACATTAGAAAGACTGGTCACATTTGTAGCGAACTCCATGTGGATATAAAAGGAGACTGCTCATTATTCATAAAGAGTCTCAATTTGAGCAGGACTTTGCTACATATAGCATTTAAAACATACCAAGGACTCCAAATAAGAAATTCAAGTGGCTTCATTCAATAGGACCATATACTTGTATTAATGAAATTATATATGTCATCTTAATTTGTTTATGTACATTTGGACAGACACTATTACATACAACGGAGATTGAGTGTCTGATTAATTTCATCTAATATAAAACCTCATTTCCAGGACAAACTGGTCCTGTTAAAAAGTGAGATTTATATTAGGTATCAGCCCCATTTCCAGGAAGCAGCATGATAATTTGATCTGTTTCCAAATTTTTATAGAGTTTTATACAGAGTGTATATTTATTTTTGGTTTACATATTGTTTGCATTTTATGAAATTATATTAATAAATTACGTCCTATTTACCTTCATATAGAGTGCCCATCCACATTTATTTTATTTCAAACCACAATTTTGAGGGGTGTACTCAAACCGTGGTTGGTGCACCTACCGTGGGGGAACAGAGGTGAGCGGATCTCTAAAACCACTTTTTCACATGTGATACACCTTCCCACATAATCTGACACTAACTGTTTAATGCCTGTAATATAGAAATTCTGTGCTAGCAGCATGTGTGTTGTTTGAATGCTGTTGTGTCCTACTCCATGAAAATGTGCAATGAACAGAGGGGAGCTGTGCTGTGGTATGCATGTTTCCCCCTTTTTGCAGAATAATCCTGTCTTAGGATTCTTCTGCAAGATTGGATAACCCCAATTGGCCATTTCATCGTCAGTAGCTGAGGACTGGAGATCCACACGCATCTGAGTTAACTCAAGTGAAGGAGGTACTAATTTCACCATCTGCAATGTGGCCGGGGCCATCAGTGCAGCCTTCTTGGCCTCTGCGTCTGCCAGGGCATTGCCTTGGGACAAATGGTCTTTACCAACAGTATGCGCCCTGCAGTGGACAATTGCAATCTGTGAGGGAAATCTTATGGCTTCTAAAAGTTGTATGACAAGTTGTGAATGTGGGATGTGCTTACCATCAGCTGCAATGAATCGTCTCCTTTGCCAAATGACCCCATGGTCCCAGACCACTTCATGTGCGTACCTGCTGTCAGTGTAAATGGTGACTGGCTTGCCTTCATGTAGTATGCATGCTCTCCTGAGTGCAATTCTGCTGCTTGTGCAGATTGGTATGTGATGGGTCTGGCTTCCAGGACAATATGTGTGTCATGTTGTATAGCGTGTATACAATCATGTGCCTCTGTCAAGTGATCCTCAGGTCCCTTAAGTCCTAATAGGGCATTCAAGATAGGTGCTGGACCTGAGGTGTGTGTTGCGTATTTGATTTGGAGGGAGGGATTGCTGAGGAGTAGAATCTCACATCTAGACAGTCTTTGTGAGGACATGTGCTGTGTGTGTATATGCCCCCGAGAAGGCCCACTACATCATGTGTGGTGTACAGGATAATCTCAACCATCATAGCACAGGCTGCAAGAGATCTCAGACAGGCCGGCATTCCTTGGACAGATGCCAGAACCACCTTTGAGGAAAAAGGCACAAGGACATAACTTTCCTCCGTGATACTGTGTCAGCACACCTGCCATGGTTTTACAATTTTTTCGAGCATATACGTGGAATGTGAGTTTGTAGTCAGGGAGGCCCAAACCTGGACTTGTCATTAAAGAACATTTCAAATAATCAAATGCATTAAACATTTCCTCTGACCACCTGATAAAATCTGGCATGTCTGCCAGAGTGGCTTGTCTCATTACATTGTCATAGTAGGAGCAATCAGGAATCCATTGTCTGCAGTAGTTTATCATACCAAGGAAAGATAACATTTCTTTCTTAGTGTGCGGGGTGACCAGGCCCGCAATCAGACTGGACTCTTTCTGTGCTGATTCTCCTTTCTCCCTTTGTGAGAACAAAGCCCAAGTATTCAACTTGCTTTTTACACCATTGCATTTTCTTGCGTGACACCTTGTGTCCACATTCAGACAACCATTTCAACAAAGATAAACTATCTGTTACATTGGCCTCCTCTGACTGCACAATAACAAATAATCCACGTATTGCAAAAGTACAGAACCCTGGGGGGGGGGGGGGGGGGCAGTGTTTTAAACTGGCTTGGAGGACAATGCTGTACACTACAGGTGAATCAGCATATCCCTGGTGCATCCAGGTGAGTTAACGACCCTCAAAGGAAAAAGCAAAAAAAGTCTGGTCTATTTGTCAACCGGGATAGAGAAGAAAGCATTTTTCAAGTCTATCACGCTGAAACAGACAGCATCGGCAGTAAATGGCTGACAGCAACTGAGAAATGTCTCGGCTGTCTCTGTTTACTCACGTTTTTGGCTCCTGAACTTTTATAACTATGTGTGGGGGTATCTTCCTGATCTCAAAGCATCCCGCTGCCTCTTTCTCATATAAATGTTTCTCAAAGTCTTGTATTTTGTCTGAGGTCCATGAGAAAACGCGCTGCTTTACAATCAACATGAGATTGGGAAGGAGACTGTCACTATTTGCAGCCTTCAGTCCCTGGTTGGGAGGGGGAAACTCGTACTTAGATTTTCCTCCACCCACAGTAAGAAAATTCACCAAATGACAGAGTGATAATATTACAGTGAGATATGTTCTTACACTTGCCACCAGAACAATAGCTCTCACACAAACAGATAAATCTTAACACTCTATGTATCTTATACTCTAAATATAGGTATGTGTCAAACCAAGGTAGGTCAGTCTCCCTGAGACTGTTCTCTTACACGTACCTCTGGTACTAAAAAATCTCTCTGTCGACAGTTAGATAAAGTAAATAGATCTCCCAGAGATCCTTATGGTGTGTCCATGACACAAACCAACTTATGGATAGATCTCCCTGAGACTCTCATCCGTGCATGGCATTCCAAGTGCCGGCCTTATTCATGAAAGTACTCCAAGTAATTATTATAAACTCCCGGAGTCTAATTTTAAGGCTTAACAATGTATCCCGGATACATAATAAAACTCACGGGTAGAGATTTGGCCAGTGTCCTCGGACTGGGCAGTGGACAAAAGGGATGTCTCTCTTACTGGACACGAGGATGGCCTTCTTTATCCCGGACGCAGCCCCTAAACTGAAAGGATTTGGACCTTTCTGGACCTCTACGACAACCTTGGTTTGAGACACTGACGTCAGGAGAGATTTTTCTCAGTTGGCAATAATAGACACACACATCACTGAGAAACACTCTAATTTTATTATGCTATAGCTTGGCCTTACATAGGCAGTAGAAAAGTTTGCATAACAACAGCGTTAAACCAATCACAAAGATAAACATTGGTGGTCACACAGATCCTACCGGAACATCCTTTTATGGGTATGCAATACATCACGTATAGGAATGTACGCAGTTGTGCCGAATGACCCTGAATGGAACTAGAACATTTGTTTTAGTTCTGGGAGATTCCCAGAATCTGTCCTGAGACAGATAAGTGAACCTAACTCACAGCGGGGGCATGTGAAACAGTGTGTGGGTGAGATATTATAACAATTCTGTATATGTAAGAGAAGACAAGATGGAGTCCCATTTCCCTTCAGGTACACTTTTCCACTGCAATAGTTTTAATAAATCTTGGATTGTCTGGTTTACATAAAACGATGCCAAAGGTCTCTGTCTGCTCACTAGCTACAAAGGCTTAGAAGGAACATTGACCAGAACAGTTTATTTCCTTTCTACATGAGAATAAAAGGACGGGCTAAACATGTGACATAATTCACTAAACATTTATTTATAAAACTGCTATATAAAATATTGTATATGCAGTTGTAAAATTTATGGTGTAATTTTCTTTTTTCACCACTTGGTGGCACTAGAGGTCTTCATATGACTGTCAACGAAAGCACTACAAGGAATCAGAATGCATAAAAGAACCATTTAAGAACATTACAACAAACTATATTAAAAAAATTATATATATATATATATATATATATATATATATATATATATATATATATATATATAAAAATATCAGGTGCTACAGACCCAGATTTACTAATACTAAGGATGAAAGTTTAAACTACACCTGCACCAGGTTTCTCACAAGGGCTCAGGATGGATGATAAATCTGGTCAGGGATAGATACTTTTTTCTTACTTTGAGACAGTTTTACACCAGAATCAAACTGTTGCATCTTAGGCCACAACTCCTTGTCGAGCAAGTTGAAAAAAGTATAGCTACCCTAGTTGCACCAAATTGAGCCACTTTTCAGACAGATGTTAGGCACAGACACATTGGTAAATCTAGGCCATATGTATGAAGAGATTACAGTTCTAATTCTTCTAGGGAAAGTAGTCACCACAAAGGTTGCTAACAATATATATTGAAACATTGGGGGTCATTTACTATCTAGAAATACGCCTATATTAGGCGTACGCAAATAACCTTTGTGCCACAATCAGTGACTTTTCCCTGCTCACGCCAGGTCTAAAAAAGTGGACATGGCGTGGGTGGGGATGAGCCGGCATGACATATTACTCTTCCAAGCAGGGCTATTTAGTCTTTTTCTTTTTGCCGGAATCTGCGACTGAGGCGCCTGCTGGAACTGTTACAAGCTTTCACTGCTATATTGGTCACCACTAAACTGCATTACCTACCAGCTCATTGGTCTCAGGAAGGGCCCTCTCTCTCTCCTGTTCCAGTGTATTATTCTGTAAATGCATGTTGTCTATTATATTGCAGTTTTAAAAGATTTATATATAGTTTTCCATATATACTTCCCCCATATTCACACATGGCAGCTTTTTGCTGAGGAAAATGACCATGTCTGAAACACATTCCATGCAAGTGAATAGGATTTATATAAATCTTTTTAGGTACGTTGCTTCCCTTTGCAGTCACCTGATGCTCATGTCACTTTATGGACAATATGGCCCTGCTGGAATTTAATGACACTGTAACATTAATGAGCTTATACCCTTACAATGGCAGTCCATCACCTATGGATCTTTGGCAGCCCAGCATGCAATGACAGACAGCAGCTTTTAAAAAAAATTGTATTGAAGGTTTACAGTGTTACATAAATAGGAGGCAAAATAACCAGATGGAATAATGTCATAATGTAAAGGTCCAACTAACATTATTTTGACATAATGCTTAGCTATCACTGAAATGAGCAGAGTGCGAGACAAAACATGTACGGCAATGTTAAAATGTGGGAGGTGGGTGATATTTAGTCACTGCTCTTAAAGGAATTTTCCACTCTTTAGATATACAGGTGAAATTCAAAAAATTAGAATATCGTGCAAAAGTCCATTTATTTCAGTAACGCAACTTAAAAGTAATTGCAATAATGCAGCTCAAAATTCGAATTTTGTTAAAAGGTTCAATATTCTATTCTCAAAGTGTCACACTCTAGTCATCTAATTAATCCATACCCCCTGAGCAAAGGGGACCTCAAAATTGTGACTTTGGGGTTTTTATAAGCTGTAAGCCATAATCATCCAAATTATAACAAATAAAGGCTTGAAATATCTCGCTTTGTATGTAATGAGTCTATCTCATATGTTAGTTTCACCATTTAAGTTGCATTACTGAAATAAATGAACTTTGCACAATATTCGAGTTTCACCTGTAGATGAGCTATCTGGAAGCTAGGTCATCAACATCAGATGGATGGGGGTCTGACACTGGGCACCCCCACCAATCAGCTGTTTTCAGCAGCCACGTGCTCGGGAAACAAAACAGTGGATGAGCCAGAAGAAGAAAGCTCCATCCACTATGTAATGACCATTTTGGCATACTGGTCGGCATCTATTCAATTAAATGGGAGCTGAGCTGCAATACGCCGGGACAGCCACTACACAGTGGATAGAGCCGTCTGCTTCCAGCTTACCCACTGTTTTGTTTCCTGAGGCTGTCAAAAACAGCTGAAATATATTAATCCCACAGATACTAATATGGCTCGCAGAAAGTACCACCTTCTTGGTCAGAACTTAACCACTTCAACCCCGCTAGCTAAAACCCCCTTCATGACCAGGCCACTTTTTACACTTCGGCACTACACTACTTTCACCGTTTATTGCTCGGTCATACAACTTACCACCCAAATGAATTTTACCTCCTTTTCTTCTCACTAATAGAGCTTTCATTTGGTGGTATTTTATTGCTGCTGACACTTTTACTTTTTTTGTTATTAATCGAAATTTAACGATTTTTTGCAAAAAAATGACATTTTTCACTTTCAGCAGTAAAATTTTGCAAAAAAAACGACATCCATATATAAATTTTTCGCTAAATTTATTGTTCTACATGTCTTTGATAAAAAAAATAAAAATGGTTTGGGTAAAAGTTATAGCGTTTACAAACTAAGGTACAAAAATGTGAATTTCCGCTTTTTGAAGCAGCTCTGACTTTCTGAGCACCTGTCATGTTTCCTGAGGTTCTACAATGCCCAAACAGTAAAAAAAAAACACAAATGACCCCATTTCGGAAAGTAGACACCCTAAGGTATTCGCTGATGGGCATAGTGAGTTCATAGAACTTTTTATTTTTTGTCACAAGTTAGCGGAAAATTATGATTTTTATTTTAATTTTTTTTTCTTACAAAGTCTCATATTCCACTAACTTGCGACAAAAAATAAAAAATTCTAGGAACTCGCCATGCCCCTCACGGAATACCTTGGGGTGTCTTCTTTCCAAAATGGGGTCACTTGTGGGGTAGTTATACTGCCCTGGCAATTTAGGGGCCCAAATGTGTGAGAAGTACTTTGCAATCAAAATGTGTAAAAAATGGCCTGCGAAATCCGAAAGGTGCACTTTGGAATATGTGCCCCTTTGCCCACCTTGGCTGCAAAAAAGTGTCACACATCTGGTATCGCCGTACTCGGGAGAAGTTGGGGAATGTGTTTTGGGGTGTCATTTTACATATACCCATGCTGGGTGAGAGAAATATCTTGGCAAAAGACAACTTTTCCAATTTTTTTATACAAAGTTGGCATTTGACCAAGATATTTTTCTCACCCAGCATGGGTATATGTAAAATGACACCCCAAAACACATTCCCCAACTTCTCCTGAGTACGGCGATACCAGATGTGTGACACTTTTTTGCAGCCTAGATGCGCAAAGGTGCCCAAATTCCTTTTAGGAGGGCATTTTTAGACATTTGGATCCCAGACTTCTTTTCACACTTTCGGGCCCCTAAAAAGCCAGGGCAATATAAATACCCCACATGTGACCCCACTTTGGAAAGAAGACACCCCAAGGTATTCAATGAGGGGCCTGGCAGGTTCATAGAATTTTTTTTTTTTTTGCATAAGTTAGCGGAAATTGATATATATTTTTTTCTCACAAAGTCTCACTTTCCGCTAACTTAGGACAAAAATTTCAATCTTTCATGGACTCAATATGCCCCTCACGGAATACCTTGGGGTGTCTTCTTTCCGAAATGGGGTCACATGTGGGGTATTTATACTGCCCTGGCTTTTTAGGGGCCCTAAAGCGTGAGAAGAAGTCTGGAATATAAATATCTAAAAATGTTACGCATTTGGATTCCGTGAGGGGTATGGTGAGTTCATGTGAGATTTTATTTTTTGACACAAGTTAGTGGAATATGAGACTTAGTAAGAAAAAACAAACAAAAAAAATATATATATTTCCGCTAACTTGGGCCAAAAAAAATGTCTGAATGGAGCCTTACAGGGGGGGTGATCAATGACAGGGGGGTGATCAATGACAGGGGGTGATCACCCATATAGACTCCCTGATCACCCCCCTGTCATTGATCACCCCCCTGGTAAGGCTCCATTCAGACGTCCGTATGATTTTTACGGATCCATGGATACATGGATCGGATCCATGGATACATGGATCGGATCCGCAAAACACTTGCGGACGTCTGAATGGAGCCTTACAGGGGGGTGATCAATAACAGGGGGTGATCAGGGAGTGTATATGGGTGATCACCCTCCTGTCATTGATCACCCCCCTGTAAGGCTCCATTCAGACGTCCGTATGATTTTTACGGATCCATGGATCGGATCCGCAAAACACATGCGGACGTCTGAATGGAGCCTTACAGGGGGGTGATCAATGACAGGGGGTGATCAGGGAGTGTATATGGGTGATCACCCCCCTGTCATTGATCACTCCCCTGTAAGGCTCCATTCAGACGTCTGTATGATTTTTACGGATCCATGGATCGGATCCGCAAAACACATGCGGACGTCTGAATGGAGCCTTACAGGGGGGTGATCAATGACAGGGGGTGATCAGGGAGTGTATATGGGTGATCACCCCCCTGTAAGGCTCCATTCAGACGTCCGTATGATTTTTACGGATCCATGGATACATGGATCGGATCCGCAAAACACATACGGACGTCTGAATGGAGCCTTACAGGGGGGTGATCAATGACAGGGGGTAATCAGGGAATCTATATGGGTGATCACCCGCCTGTCATTGATCACCCCCCTGTAAGGCTCCATTCAGACGTCCGTATGTGTTTTGCGGATCCGATCCATGTATCCGTAAAAATCATACGGACGTCTGAACGGAGCCTGACAGGGGGGGTAATCAATGACAGGGGGGTGATCAGGGAGTTTATATGGGGTGATCATGGGTTCATAAGGGGTTAATAAGTGACGGGGGGGGGGGTGTAGTGTAGTGTGGTGTTTGGTGACTTTACTGAGCTGCCTGTGTCCTCTGGTGGTCGATCCTAACAAAAGGGACCACCAGAGGACCAGGTAGCAGGTATATTAGACGCTGTTATCAAAACAGCGTCTAATATACCTGTTAGGGGTTAAAAAAAAATCACATCTCCAGCCTGCCAGCGAGCGATCGCCGCTGGCAGGCTGGAGATCCACTCGCTTACCTTCTGTGCCTGTGAGCGCGCGTTCACAGGAAATCTCGGGTATCGCGGGAGGACGCGTATATGCGTCCACCCAGAAGAGCAGGGCCGCCGGCAGGACGCAATCCTGCGTACGGTGGTCCTGTAGCGGTTAAAGTACACATTTTGGGGCCATTTTTTTATTTTTATTATTGCAATGTACTCATTGTGAGCTAAAATAATTTTTTTAAATTGGTCTTTATTAAAAATATTGCATCCTTTTTATCTATACAGAGCTGACATACTTTAGTAGCACCCTTTGGATTTTCTTTCTTTTCCAATAGGCTCCTTATCTCTGCCCTTATAAACACTCATTATAGCCAAGTTCTTATCTTATTGATAAGAATGTGGCTTAAATAAGTGTTTATGACCTCTCAGTAGTTAGAGATCAGGTTTATTAGATAACCAACACAAAGTGAAAGTACCAGTCACACAGCTAGAAAAACAGTTAACCCTTTGTGACAGCTCAATATATTTAATAAAGGCCAATTAAAAAAAATATTTTTAGCCAAAAAGGAGTAGTAACATGCAATCATAAAAAAAATTGTCTCCAAATGTGTACATAGCCTTTAAGGCAGATGTCTGAACCACATACAGCTGAGCTTACAGAAGAAAGGCTACTCGTAGTGACTACACTAACCTTCATTGACTTTTAACCAATGAATAAGCTGATGTACTGTGTTTATACTGCAACCAAAGCATACATCTTCTATTTGCAATGACTATTGTTTGGCTACATATAAAGCCAGGTTCATATCCATTTCAGTTTCCCTCCGGCATAGTACAGATAATTTTCTATGGGATTGCTTATGGCATCTGGCGCATCAGTTTTGATGGTGGATGTTTACTGTGCGGAAAAGAAAAACACCGTATGCAGCGTTTTTCTGTCCAGCACTATTAAGATATGGACACTGGATTATGTAATCTACACTATATGGAGAAAAGTATTGGGATACAGGTCTTACCCATTGAATTCAGGTGTTTCATTAAATCCCATTGCCACTGGTGTATAAAATCCAGCACCTAGCCACGTAGTCTGCATTTACAAACATTTGTGAAAGAATGGGTCATTCTAAAGAGCTCACTGAACTGAAGTGTGGTACTGAAATAGTATGCCACCATTGTAACAAGTCAGGCCAAGATATTTCTTCCTCCCTAGATATTCCACAATCAAGTGTTCGTTATTGACCAAGTCGAACAGAATTTTTTTAAATTTTTAAAATTGTAAACTAATCTTCAGTTATAAATGAGACTCTTCGGTTAATAGTTTAGGAAGTTATTAAAAATGTGTAATTAAATCCAGCAGTAATTGACCGGCTCTACTGTCAGCTTTTATAGGGTTTTCTGCTAGTTGGACTCCATGATCATGTCCCAGGATACTCTTGTCCTTTAGTGGCTCAGACTATTCTTGTGCAGACCTCAAGAGTTAATTCCTAGCCCCCACACAAGGTAATGAGGAGGCATGAAGTGGTTTTCCGCATGTGCCATTTCTGTATTTCCCATAACGTTTCAGTGGACCTTCAAAGCGCATGCCTGACTGCTGCTCCATAGAAAATTCTACTCACCAACAGTGAGGAAGAACAGGGGACTCTGTTCTATTGATCAGTGGGTCCCAGCTATATAACACAATCCTCATGCGTGCGGTTTCAGGCGGTTTGATGGCCCAGGCTTTCTCCCCTAGAGTGTATACCTTATGATATAACAAAAAGCATAAGGCTTTGAAACGCCTTGCGTCTGCGGGATTCTTCTACAGTTTCAAGAAAAAGTATGTGAACCCTTTGGAATGATATGGATTTCTGCACAAATTGGTCATAAAATGTGATCTGATCTTCATCTAAGTCACAACAATAGACAATCACAGTCTGCTTAAACTAATAACACACAAAGAATTAAATGTTACCATGTTTTTATTGAACACACCATGTAAACATTCACAGTGCAGGTGGAAAAAGTATGGGAACCCCTAGACTAATGACATCTCCAAGAGCTAATTGGAGTGAGGTGTCAGCCAACTGGAGTCCAATCAATGAGAAGAGATTGGAGGTGTTGGTTGCAGCTGCCCTGCCCTATAAAAAACACAAACCAGTTCTGGGTTTGCTTTTCACAAGAAGCATTGCCTGATGTGAATGATGCTTCGCACAAAAGAGCTCTCAAAAGACCTATGATTAAGAATTGTTGACTTGCATAAAGCTGGAAAGGGTTATAAAAGTATCTCCAAAAGCCTTGCTGTTCATCAGTCCACGGTAAGACAAATTGTCTATAAATGGAGAAAGTTCAGCACTGCTGCTGCTCTCCCTAGGAGTGGCCGTCCTGTAAAGATGACTGCAAGAGCACAGCGCAGACTGCTCAAAGAGGTGAAGAAGAATCCTAGATTGTCAGCTAAAGACTTAAAAAATTCTCTGGCATATGCTAACATCCCTGTTAGCGAATCCACGATACGTAAAACACTAAACAAGAATGGATTTCATGGGAGGATACCACAGAGGAAGCCACTGCTGTCCAGAAAAAATATTGCTTCACGTTTACAGTTTGCACAAGAGCATCTGGATGTTCCACAGCAGTACTGGCAAAATATTCTGTGGACAGATGAAACCAAAGTGGAGTTGTTTGGAAGAAACACACAACACTATGTGTGGAGAAAAAGAGGCACGGCACACCAACATCAAAACCTCATCCCAACTGTGAAGTATGGTGGCATCAAGGTTTGGGGCTGCTTTGCTGCGTCAGGGCCTGAACGGATTGCTATCATCGAAGAAAAAATAAATTCCCAAGTTTATCAAGACATTTTCCACCATCTCAACAGAAGATGGGTGTTGCAACAGAAGTAAATCAACAACAGAATGGCTTAAACAGAAGAAAATACGCTTTCTGGAGTGGCCCAGTCAGAGTCCTGACCTCAACCCGATTGAGATGCTGTGGCATGACCTCAAGAAAGCGATTCACACCAGAATATTCCCAAGAATATTGCTGAACTGAAACAGTTCTGTAAAGAGGAATGGTCAAGAATTACTCCTGACCGTTGTGTACGTCTGATCTGCAACTACAGGAAACGTTTGGTTGAAGTTATTGCTGCAAAAAGAGGTTCAACCAGTTATTAAATCCAAGGGTTCACATACTTTTTCCACCTGCACTGCGAATGTTTACATGGTGTGTTCAATAAAAACATGGTAACATTTAATTCTTTGTGTGTTATTAGTTTAACCACCTCCGGACCGCCTAACGCAGATGTGCGGTCCGGAGGTGGCAGCCCTGCGCTCAACGACGCATATACGCGTCATCTCGCGAGGGCCGGGATTTCCTGTGAACGCGCGCACACAGGCGCGCGCACTCACAGGAACGGAAGGTAAGCGAGTGGATCTCCAGCCTGCCAGCGGCGATCGCTCGCTGGCAGGCTGGAGATCCGAATTTTTTAACCCCTAACAGGTATATTAGACGCTGTTTTCATAACAGCGTCTAATATACCTCCTACCTGGTCCTCTGGTGGTCCCTTTTGTTAGGATCGACCACCAGAGGACTCAGGTAGGTCAGTACAGGCGCACCAAACACTACACTACACCCCCCCCCCCCCGGTCACTTATTAACCCCTTATAAACCCATGATCACCCCATATAAACTCCCTGATCACCCCCCTGTCATTGATCACCGCCCTGTCATTGATCACCCCCGTCAGGCTCCGTTCAGACGTCCGTATGATTTTTACGGATACACGGATACATGGATCGGATCCGCAAAAAGCATACGGACGTCTGAATGGAGCCTTACAGGGGGGTGATCAATGACAGGCGGGTGATCACCCATATACACTCCCTGATCACCCCCTGTCATTGATCACCCCCCTGTCAGGCTCCATTCAGACGTCTGCATGATTTTTACGGATCCATGGATACGATCCGCAAAACACATGCGGACGTCTGAATGGAGC
The DNA here is from genome assembly GCF_014858855.1 of Bufo gargarizans. Classification (NCBI taxonomy): domain Eukaryota; kingdom Metazoa; phylum Chordata; class Amphibia; order Anura; family Bufonidae; genus Bufo; species Bufo gargarizans. The sequence continues at coordinate 287,218,409 of NC_058083.1, read as the reverse complement.
CTTACAGGGGGTGATCAATGACAGGCGGGTGATCACCCATATACACTCCCTGATCACCCCCTGTCATTGATAACCCCCCTGTAAGGCTCCATTCAGACGTCCGCATGTGTTTTGTGGATCCGATCCATGTATCCATGGATCCGTAAAAATCATGCGGACGTCTGAATGAAACCTTACAGGGGGGTGATCAATGACAGGCGGGTGATCACCCATATACACTCCCTGATCACCCACTGTCATTGATAACCCCCCTGTAAGGCTCCATTCAGACGTCCGCATGTGTTTTGTGGATCCGATCCATGTATCCGTAAAAATCATGCGGACGTCTGAATGAAGCCTTACAGGGGGGTGATCAATGACAGGCGGGTGATCACCCATATACACTCCCTGAACACCCCCTGTCATTGATCACCCCCCTGTCATTGATCACCCCCCTGTCAGGCTCCATTCAGACGTCCGCATGATTTTTACGGATCCATGGCTACATGGATCGGATCCGCAAAACACATGCGGACGTCTGAATGGAGCCTTACAGGGGGTGATCAATGACAGGCGGGTGATCACCCATATACACTCCCTGATCACCCCCTGTCATTGATCACCCCCCTGTAAGGCTCCATTCAGACGTCCGCATGATTTTTACGGATCCATGGATACATGGATCGGAACCGCAAAACACATGCGGATGTCTGAATGGAGCCTTACAGGGGGGGTGATCAGTGACAGGGGGGTGATCACCCTGATCAACCCCTGTCATTGATAACCCCCCTGTAAGGCTCCATTCAGACGTCCGCATGTGTTTTGTGGATCCGATCCAAGTATCCATGGATCCGTAAAAAATCATGCGGATGTCTGAATGGAGCCTTACAGGGGGGGTGATCAGTGACAGGGGGGTGATCACCCTGATCACCCCCTGTCATTGATAACCCCCCTGTAAGGCTCCATTCAGACGTCCGCATGTGTTTTGTGGATCCGATCCATGTATCCGTAAAAAATCATGCGGATGTCTGAATGGAGCCTTACAGGGGGGTGATCAGTGACAGGGGGGTGGTCACCCTGATTACCCTGATCACCCCCTGTCATTGATAACCCCCCTGTAAGGCTCCATTCAGACGTCCGCATGTGTTTTGTGGATCCGATCCATGTATCCATGGATCCGTAAAAAATCATGCGGATGTCTGAATGGAGCCTTACAGGGGGGGTGATCATTGACAGGGGGGTGATCACCCTGATCACCCCCTGTCATTGATAACCCCCCTGTAAGGCTCCATTCAGACGTCCGCATGTGTTTTGTGGATCCGATCCATGTATCCATGGATCCGTAAAAATCATGCGGATGTCTGAATGGAGCCTTACAGGGGGGGTGATCATTGACAGGGGGGTGATCACCCTGATCACCCCCCGTCATTGATAACCCCCCTGTAAGGCTCCATTCAGACGTCCGCATGTGTTTTGTGGATCCGATCCATGTATCCATGGATCCGTAAAAATCATGCGGATGTCTGAATGGAGCCTTACAGGGGGGGTGATCAGTGACAGGGGGGTGATCACCCTGATCACCCACTGTCATTGATAACCCCCCTGTAAGGCTACATTCAGACGTCCGCATGTGTTTTGCGGATCCGATCCATGGATCCGTAAAAATTATACGGACGTCTGAATGGAGCCTTACAGGGGGGTGATCAATGACAGGGGGGTGATCAGGGAGTCTACCCCCCCCCCGGTAAGGCTCCATTCAGACATTTTTTTTTGGCACAAGTTACCGGAAATTTTTTGTTTGTTTTTGTTTTTTCTTACAAAGTCTCATATTCCACTAACTTGTGTCAAAAAATAAAATCTCACATGGACGCACCATACCCCTCACGGAATCCAAATGCGTAAACATTTTTAGACATTTATATTCCAGACTTCTCACGCTTTAGGGCCCCTAAAAAGCCAGGGCAGTATAAATACCCCACATGTGACCCCATTTCGGAAAGAAGACACCCCAAGGTATTCCGTGAGGGGCATATTGAGTCCATGAAAGATTGAAATTTTTGTCCTAAGTTAGCGGAAAGTGAGACTTTGTGAGAAAAAAAAACAAAAATAAAAATCAATATCCGCTAACTTATGCAAAAAAAAAAAAAATTCTAGGAACTCGCCAGGCCCCTCATTGAATACCTTGGGGTGTCTTCTTTCCAAAGTGGGGTCACATGTGGGGTATTTATACTGCCCTGGCTTTTTAGGGGCCCGAAAGTGTGAGAAGAAGTCTGGGATCCAAATGTCTAAAAATGCCCTCCTAAAAGGAATTTGGGCCCCTTTGCGCATCTAGGCTGCAAAAAAGTGTCACACATCTGGTATCGCCGTACTCAGGAGAAGTTGGGGAATGTGTTTTGGGGTGTCATTTTACATATACCCATGCTGGGTGAGAAAAATATCTTGGTCAAATGCCAACTTTGTATAAAAAAATGGGAAAAGTTGTCTTTTGCCAAGATATTTCTCTCACCCAGCATGGGTATATGTAAAATGACCCCCCAAAACACATTGCCCAACTTCTCCTGAGTACGGCGATACCACATGTGTGACACTTTTTTGCAGCCAAGGTGGGCAAAGGGGCACATATTCCAAAGTGCACCTTTCGGATTTCGCAGGCGATTTTTTTACACATTTTGATTGCAAGGTACTTCTTACACATTTGGGCCCCTAAACTGCCAGGGCAGTATAACTACGCCACAAGTGACCCCATTTTGGAAAGAAGACACCCCAAGGTATTCCGTGAGGGGCATGGCGAGTTCCTAGAATTTTTTATTTTTTGTCGCAAGTTAGTGGAATATGAGACTTTGTAAGGAAAAAAGAGAAAAAAAAAAATCATCATTTTCCGCTAACTTGTGACAAAAAAAAAAAAATTCTAGGAACTCGCCATGCCCCTCACGGAATACCTTGGGGTGTCTTCTTTCCAAAATGGGGTCACTTGTGGCGTAGTTATACTGCCCTGGCAATTTAGGGGCCCAAATGTGTGAGAAGTACCTTGCAATCAAAATGTGTAAAAAATGGCCTGCAAAATCTGAAAGGTGCACTTTGGAATATGTGCCCCTTTGCCCACCTTGGCAGCAAAAAAGTGTGACACATCTGGTATCGCCGTACTCAGGAGAAGTTGGGGAATGTGTTTTGGGGTGTCATTTTACATATACCCATGCTGGGTGAGAGAAATATCTTGGCAAAAGACAACTTTTCCCATTTTTTTTATACAAAGTTGGCATTTGACCGAAATATTTTTCTCACCCAGCATGGGTATATGTAAAATGACACCCCAAAACACATTCCCCAACTTCTCCTGAGTACGGCGATACCAGATGTGTCACACTTTTTTGCTGCCAAGGTGGGCAAAGGGGCACATATTCCAAAGTGCACCTTTTGGATTTCACCGGTCATTTTTTACACATTTTGATTGCAAAGTTCTTCTCACACATTTGGGCCCCTAAATTGCCAGGGCAGTATAACTACCCCACAAGTGACCCCATTTTGGAAAGAAGACACCCCAAGGTATTCCGTGAGGGGCATGGCAAGTTCCTAGAATTTTTAATTTTTTGTCGCAAGTTAGTGGAATATGAGACTTTGTAAGAAAAAAAAAAAAAAAAAAAATCATCATCATTTTCCGCTAACTTGTGACAAAAAATAAAACGTTCTATGAACTCACTGTGCCCATCAGCGAATACCTTAGGGTGTCTACTTTCCGAAATGGGGTCATTTGTGGGGTTTTTCTACTGTTTGGGCATTGTAGAACCTCAGGAATCATGACAGGTGCTCAGAAAGTCAGAGCTGTTTCAAAAAGTGGAAATTCACATTTTTGTACCATAGTTTGTAAATGCTATAACTTTTACCCAAACCATTTTTTTTTTTTGCCCAAACATTTTTTTTTTATCAAAGACATGTAGAACAATAAATTTGGCGAAAAATTTATATATGGATGTCGTTTTTTTTGCAAAATTTTACAGATGAAAGTGAAAAATGTCATTTTTTTGCAAAAAAATCGTTACATTTGGATTAATAACAAAAAAAGTAAAAATGTCAGCAGCAATGAAATACCACCAAATGAAAGCTCTATTAGTGAGAAGAAAAGGAGGTAAAATTCATTTGGGTGGTAAGTTGCATGACCGAGCGATAAACGGTGAAAGGAGTGTAGTGCCGAAGTGTAAAAAGTGCTCTGGTCATGAAGGGGGTTTCACCTAGCGGGGCTGAAGTGGTTAAGCAGACTGTGATTGTCTATTGTGACAATCAGATCACATTTGATGACCAATTTGTGCAGAAATCCATATCATTCCAAAGGGTTCACATACTTTCTCTTGCAGCTGTACACTTTTTCAGAAATGGCTGCTTTAGTAACTACTTGCATTCCCTATACAGTAACAATTCTGGAGCATCTTTTTATATAGCTATGTTCTGCTATTCCGCTTTTATTCCTGCTAGAACTTTACAAATAAATGTACAACTGGGTATTATCAATTGTAGGTGTTTCTCTAAAATAGTAGAGGAATGGCACAACACAGAGTTATAAGACACTCCAGAATATTTTCATTTCATATGGAATACAATTACAGTATTCACTAAAACAGACATGTTAGAAGAGGTGACTTGTTCCATATAATTTGTGGGTTCTCACTACTATACATCATTCTATTCAAAGAGGACCTGGCATCATAAAATGCAGCATGATCTGCGGAAAGCAGGTTGGTAGGAGGAGCTGAGCAGATTGATATATACTGTAGTTTCATAGTTAACGATTGAGCAAAACTTGTAATTTATACCTTTAAATCCCTGCTCTTTTGGACTGTGTTATCAGTATTTATACCACTTACCTCATTATATCCAGTTGCTCTACTGCCAGCTAAGTTAGTACTGTAAGACTATAAAATACAAATACACAAAATACCACTAACTAGTAGTAATGATATAATCAGTTGTTTCAGATTTATTGTGCAGCAAACAATTAGCATTTCCTTACATATATACATTCTAATCCATAAATATTTCATAATAAATTGACACTAAAGACACCAAATACAATAATGTCAAATAATAGGCAAGTATATCACAAACAAAGGTGTTACAGAATAATATATTACTAGGGATAAAGTCACAGGATCATTACAATCTATTCACCATTCATCCTAGTTTGAGGTTTGTGGAGAGCGGTCTACATGGAACTAAAACAGCAAATATTAGTGCTATGTGAATCTACCAGGAGTTTGCAGCTTCCCTGCTATCTGGCAGCAGACTAAAGGCTGCATTTACAGCGGTGTGTTTGTAAAAGGCAACTTGATGGCAGTCTGTCATAAAATACAGTATGCTGTTGGCAAGAAACCACATAAGGGAAATCTGTATTGAGGTCATACATGGAGTAAATATAAAACATCCAAAAGAATAAATTATTCAAGAACTTTACCATAAAAGTAGAAAAAGGCACCAAAACATAGGGGGTCATTTATTTTAGATGCCAATCTTAACCCTTTTCACCTTCCTGCCCAGGCCATTTTTTTGCAAATCCAACATGTGTCACTTTATGTGGCAATAACTTTGGAACACTTATTTATCCAAGCCATTCTGAGATTGTTTTCTCGTGACACGTTGTACTTTATGACAGTGGCAAATTTAATTAAATATCTTTCACCTTTATTTATGAAAAAATCCAAAATTTTCAAAATTTCAATTTCCCTGCTTTTAAAACAGAAAGTGATACCTCATATAATATTTATTACTTAACATTCCCCATATGTCTACTTTATGTTGGCATCAGTTTGTAAATTTCATATTTTTTTTTTTAGGAAGTTAGAAGGCTTAGAATTTTAGAAGCAATTCTTCATTTTAAAGAAAATTTCCAAAACCAACTTTTTAAAGGACCAGTTTAGGTCTGAAGTCACTTTGTGGGGCTTACAAAGTGGAAACCTCCCATAAATGACCACATTGTAGAAACTACACTCTTCAAGCTACTCAAAACTGATTTTACAAACTTTGTTAACCCGGGAACAGCCGGTCCCCTGCAGCTGATCGGGCGGGCGCAGCTCCTGCACCCGCCCGATCAGCGAGCCGTAATAGTATAGCGCTGGGCGGCAAGTCACGTCCCGCTGTGCTGTACTATTACGGCGCTGGTCGGGAAGGGGTTAATAAGCCCCTATAGAGGCGCAGACCTCTTCATAACTTTGGCGGATCCAACGCAGCTTCCAAATGTATGACAGCTTCCTTGCTGCGGGGAAAGTCGCAGATTGCGGTGCAACTAACCACTGTGCTGAAATCTGCACCTGAAATATGCCTAATAGAAGTGTTTTTCAGCTTCATAAATGACCCCCATAAGTTAGTATGATCAAACATCAGCATATATACATACACGGCAAGATACAGTCTAGACTCTGATAGCGCAACACTCCAGAACAGAAGAGAACAGAACTGCAAGATACTTTGAAAGATCAGAAACAGACTGAAAAGAGATAGTACATTATGAAGCAACTCTTATGAAACAAAGGTATAACCATACATAGCTTCATTTATATCTGACTTACTGGTTTTTGTACACTTTTCTATGACTGCCCGTAAAGTCAACATATCCATTTAGAGAAATTGTACAGTTTATGGTCACACACGTTCATAAAATTTTCAAATAAGGCACAATGCATTGGTCAAGACTTTTGTTCAACAAAATTATTTGGCCATTGTTAAAGGGGTTGTCCAACATGTTGATATTGATGGCCTATGCTCAGGATAGGTCATCAATATCTTATCGGAGTTGGTCTGACTCCCGGGACTCCCACAGATCAGCTGCTTGAAGAGGTCACTGCGGCAGGATTGCCAACTAGAATTTTTCTTTTTTCTGGACAACTGATCCCAAAATCACGGACAGCCAACTATTTTTTATGGACAAATTGGAAAACCATAATGAATGATAAAGATTATAGGTAATACAGGTCTATAGTTCAATATACTGATAAGAACTCATTACCACCATTTACTATGAGCAGCGAAATGACGAAAATTACCACCAAAATAATCTAATCAAGTGTTACCTGCCTTAAAAAAAAATCACGGACACAGGAAAAACATTGTCTATTTTTACGGACTGTCCAGAAATGGATGGTACCACTTGGAACCGAATCAGAGTTCGGGAAATGTTTTTTTACAGTACAAATTCATTTATGAAGCAATAACTTCAGAGCCAATACATTCTAATACTGTACATCAGAGCCAATACATTCTAATACTGTATAAAGCTCCTGCTTCGTACAGTATTGGAACAAAGTTTCATGCAAATCAACTTCGGATGTTTCATCCGAAGTCGATTTGCTCATCCCTAATTTTCAACATGCACATGTGGGGTTGATGACTGGGTACCCACATATTTTTGTCTTTATATCTTATGTCTTATTGTAACCTCATGAACTTGCATTACTGTGCAAAACACAGATGTTTGAGGGTACAATATATGTTGTTCACTCTGGAGGTGATGTAAGTTCTTGCAGGCACAGAATAAATGCAAGCCAGAAGCTTTCATATGAGAGAAGTCTACATAAACCATTGCTGCCTAGTACATAACTCATGAAAGAAAGCGAGAATCATCCTGATGGTAATGATAATCAGATCCTTATTGCACAATTTTTTTTAACAACCACTCGTTTATTGTGGATTGAAAAGTTGTCATGTTTAAAGGGGCCTTAAAGGTTATGGACACATGGAAAACAAAGAGATCTTAAGGTTTATTGATCAGTGGGGGTCCAACTGCTAGAGAACAGGGGTCCAGTTCCCCAGTCCTGGTGGAGTGGCAGGTGAAGCATATGCACCCTGCCGTTCCATTCATTGTCTAAGGGACCTCTGAAAATAGGTGAGCACTGTACTCTGCTATCTTCAGCAGTCCTATAGAGAAAGAACATGGAATCTCCATACTTGGGATTGGTGATGGTCCCAGTGATTGGAACCTCACAGATCAGGCAGTTATCCCCTATTCTGTGGACAGGAAATAACTTATACTTGGCATAACCCCTTTAAAAAAATATATATATATATATTGGGGGCAAAAGATGAACTATGTGCTGGATGTTAGGTCTGCATGTCAAGGATGCTACTGCCTTTGGTACCTCATATGTACTAGCACTTTGTTCTTGTACTGATTACCCCTTGTACAGCTCTTCTTCCTTGTGCTGACAGATTAATGCCCCTCCCTCTGATAAAGTACAGCCTGTCAGATCTACGCCCCATGAAGACTTGACTGCTTTCCCCCTCTCCACACTCTCATCTGCATTTACAACCTTCCCCGTCCTTTCTGTTGACAACTATATCACTGAGAGAAGGGCAAGGGAGAGCATATGGAACCAAGAGCAATGCCCTGTTGGATTTTGATAGAAGTATCAACACAGTTAAATGTGTGCAGGATCTACTTAGACTCTACATAAGCAACATTCTCAGAATTTTTTGATGAAGACTATTCATAATGTTGCTTGTTGCAATTGCATTTAGAAAGCAAATAAACAATAACTAATTAAAAAAATTCAGGGTGAAGCTATCCATATCAGTTGGGCCATGTATGGATGGAGTAGAGTTAACACTCCTGTTTCCTGAGATTTCTGAGTTGTGTTATCTAATCTAAGCAAACACCTTCAATTGCTTTTCAATGGCTTTTGTCTCAAGATAACGCGATGGGTTAAGAAATTTGAGTTAAGAGCTGGAGTGCTAACCCTGCTCCATCTGTATGTTCCAATGCATTTTCAATTTCAGGATAAAGGTATTTTTGTATAAAAGTTGTATAACTCATAAGTAATGTTCTCGTGATCACTGTATGTTCAAGTAATAGAATGTTTTCCAGTTACCCTAAACTTTTCTTTTCATTTAAATTTACTAAAAGGAGAAAAAATGAATATAGCACCCGATAGTGTCCAATGCTTCTATTGTGACAATACTTGTATGAAGAAAATGACATCAACATTTACATGTACAGATAAAATCTGAAATCCTGACTTCCCGAAATTATGCCATGGCTGTATGAGAACAATAAAAGAATTCTGCCTTACACAGTAACATCCCCTTCAGTTTCCAGTTAACTGAACAGCTAACCGTTTCCTGGCTGCTATGGTCTCAGGCAGAGACTGGAACATTCAATACTGTGATAGAATCCCAATAAAACATCTATTAAGACACATACAAAAATATTGCTAAGTATATCACTTTAAATACGGCAGCATTAATCCACTTCAGAGAGGAGTCCTTGATTATTGCACTGGGCGGACCTATTACATACAATATCTATATCCGGAATATAAAATGGAGTAAGTAACGGTACTGGAGGCATTTCCAGCTGTGTGCTTTTGCATGATAACATTGATAATATGGATAACGACAAATATTTGGAGAACGACTGGTAACATTTATGTAAAATAATGGTCCTGAGAACGGTATGCAGTTTGAACGAGGAAGTACACTTCGGAAGAAATGTCAACTTGCATAAAGTGATGTAATGTGCATTACTGGCATGGTTTGGCACTACTTCTGATTTCTGTCTCCATCGCTCCAGTACTGGTCTGTCTGCATTTCAGTAAGCCGGGATAACGTGCGCTGAAACGCAAAAATTTCCTCTTCTCCTGTGAACATGGACAATTCTTCAGATACCTCCTGCACAAGTAAAGAAGAATAACGACAACAGACCTTTATCAGATTAGTTTAGGATCGATACATGAAGTAAACTAGGTCATCAGTAAAAAAATCTTGTAAAACCCTCTTAAATAGGACAGACAGACAAATATCAGATTATCTGAATCTTTGCTTTTGCCTCTTAGGGGCTCATAGAGGCTGTCCCTGCATCCTGTCCAATGTCATTAATACAAGAAGTAATCACAATACATGTTCCTGCATTAATGTATAAAAGTAAAGTAACTAATAGTACAATACAAATATCACAACAGTAGCAGATATCGTGATGCACTTAGTGTCTACAAACCTGGTTAATTTCAAGGTCATCAAGGAGTATTCTAGACTCTACATCCACAGAATCTTTTAGCTTTTGCATGAACAAGCTCTGCAAAGGTGTTTCTGCAGAGCAAACAACACGAACCTTAAAAAAAAAAATTGCGTGATTAGTACAGTAATTTTTAAACCTTTTCACGAAGTTTACTTTGGTTGTAGGTCTTGGTGCTGGTGCAAGATGATGTTGTAGGTCTTTGGTGCTGGTCTGTGGGTTGACTCTGACTGTTCTCACCATTCGTCGCTTCTGTCTATCCAAGATGTTTCTTGGTCTGCCACTTCGAGCCTTAACTTGAACTGAGCCTGTGGTCTTCCATTTCCTCAATATGTTCCTAACTGTGGAAACAGACAGCCGAAATCTCTGAGAAATCTCTGTATCCTTCCCCTAAACCATGATGGTGAACAATCTTTGTCTTCAGGTCATTTGAGAGTTGTTTTGAGACCCCCATGTTGCTACTCTTCAGAGAAAATTAAAAGAGGGAAACTTACAATTGACCCCCTTAAATGGTCTTACTCATAATTGGATTCACCTGTGTATGTAGGTCAGGGGTCACTGAGCTTACCAAGCCAATTTGAGTTCCAATAATTAGTTCTAAAGGTTTTTGGAATCAATAAAATGACAACAGCTCCCAAATGTATGCACCTGCCTAATTTTGTTTAAACAATTATAGCACACTTTCTGTAAATCCAATAAACTTCATTTAGCTTCTCAAATATCACTGTGTGTCTCCTATATGATATATTTAACTGACATATTTTATCGTAACAACCAACGATTTATACAGGAAAATAATGATGATTAACAAGGTTGCCCAAACTTTCGCATCGCACTGTATGTCCTATCCTGCAGAAAATGGATAACAAACTTGGCACGACTCCTTTGAACAGATAGTCTCCCCTAGAAGTATTTCTTTTAGAGAATATTGTGCCTTACAGAAGAACACAGAGTGCCTACAGCTCCATATGGTCATGTATACACATAGCCTATAATAGGTCTGATATATACCTGAAGAGTGTCCCTTTTGGCATATATTCAGGCAGTATGAGTTGCCCCACTTATTCTTAGTCATGTATGTACCGTACATAATTGATTTTTCGGCACGGCAACAAGAATAAGAATCTTTTAAAAGAGCGGAGATGGGTGATTCTGCCCATTTTATTTTGCTGGTGATGTAGCCATATGAAAACTTTTTTTTTTTACAGAATGAATTTTATTTGTTAGTGACACAATTTTAGGGTACATAAAACCTATTGATTATCTTTTAATAACATTTTTGGTGTGATAATAGGGAAAGAAGATACCCCACCATTGTTCTTTGCACTTTAAAGGATACGGACCCCTTTGTAAAAATAAAAATAAAAAAAGAATTACACCATTTAATTTATTTTGTGGAGAAAATAATTTCTCCAATTGGTTGTGTTTATATTTTTTTTCATTTCTGTTCTTCAGCCTGCTGTGCTTCCTATAACTGCTTGAAATAACTGTTTAACCCCTTCCATGCTGCGATGCCCCCACCCCAGTTCAGCCCCCGCCCCCCCCCTTAAAGATGCAGAGCGCGCAGGGACCTCTGTATGAAGGGGCTAACCATCGGGCCACTGCTCTACTGTGGCAGTGGCTCGATGCTTGAAGGGTAAACTGAGGGAGGGAGCCGCCCTCCCCCATCGGCAGCGTCCCGATGGTTACCATGCCAAGCATCTGGCTTGCCGTGGTATAGCTAAACCTGATCAGGCACCTGCTAAAGACAGGAGCCTAATCATGCTTGGGTCTCTTTCACATGAACATGTGTCCCCCGTGGCCGTGCTGCGAACCGCAAATTGTAATCCGCAATGCACGGGCACCGACGGTGGGCCAGCCGCATGCGGGTCGCAACCCCATTCGCTTGAATGGATTCTGGGATCCCTCCGTTCCGCAAAAAGACAGAACAAGTTCTATCTTTTTACGGTACGGAAGAACGGAACTGAACCCCACAGAAGCACTCCGTAGTTCTTCCGTTCCGTATCTCTGGAACGCACACGGCCGGTGCCCCGTGTACTGTCTTCAAGAACCAAGTGGGTCTGGGTAAAAAAGTTAAAAAATAAAAACAATAAATAAAAATCTTCTTCCTATATCCACACATAAATTTGTAAAAAAAATTAAAAAAACACTAAACAGGTTTGGTATCGCTGCGTCCATAAGGACCTGATCTATAAAAGGATCATGTTACTTGCACAGTGAACACCATTAAAAAAATAAAAAATATGATGGAATTGCAATTTTGACCACAACACTTCCCAAAAAAAGGTATAAAAAGTGATCAAAAAGTCATATGTACCGAAAATTAGTACCATTTAAACCTCATCCCACAAAAAATGAGCTCCTACATAAGCCAATCGTCCAAAAATTTAAAAAAATATGGCTTTCAGAATATTGAGACACAAAAACATGATTTTTTTTTTCAAACCTGCTTTTATTGTATAAAGTAAAGTAAAAAAAATTTACATATTAGGTATCGTCATGTCTGTAACGACCTGCTCTATAAAAATAGTATGTGATCCAACCCATCTGGTGAACACCATAAAAAAAAAAACAATAATAATTTTTATATATATATATATATATATATATATATATATATATATATACACACACACACACAGACAAAAATAACTGGCAGCACCACCTTGTTGGTGGGTGCAAAGTCCAAGTACGGCAACTGGATATTACCCACTTCAATATAAAGAAAAAATTGGACTGCACTCCAGACGGTTCCTTATGGTAAAACGAGTGAAGTTTATTCACACATGTGATAGCAGCAAAAAAGCGACGTTTCGGCTCAACATGAGCCTTTCTCGAGGAAGGCTCATGTTGAGCCGAAACGTCGCTTTTTTTGCTGCTATCACATGTGTGAATAAACTTCACTCGTTTTACCATAAGGAACCGTCTGGAGTGCAGTCCAATTTTTTCTTTATATATATATATATATATATATATATATATATATATCTATATATATAAAAATGTGCCCAAAAATCCATTTTTTTTATCACCTTACATCACAAAGTGTAATACCAAGCGATCAAAAATTCATATGTGCCCCATAATGGTACCAATCAAACCACCATCTCATCCTGCAAAAAATGAGACCCTACCTAAGACAATCGTCCCCAAAAAATCAGAAAATTAAAACACAAAAACATGATTTTTTCAATTTTTTCTTGTGTAAATCCAAAATAAAATAAAAAGTAGACATATTAGGTATCGCTGCGTCGTTACGACCTGCTCTATAAAAATATCACACTACCTACTGTCAGGTGAACATTGTAAAAAACAAAAAATAAAACAGCTATTTTTTGTTATCTTGCCTTATAAAAAGAGTAATATATACTCACACACACACACACACACACACAATGCACAACTACCTCTAGCAACAGATTTATATACTGCAGGAATAACCCTAATATAGAACAATGGCAGCATATCAGGCCAAACATAAATATGGAAGTGCAGACCAATGGATCAGGCAACAAATCCAGGACAATATAAGAATTAAAAAAAAAAATTGCAGAACTCTCACAAAAAAAAAAAGGAGTGAAAAGAAAAACACTTTATTCACCCCTGTGGTCGCAACTAGGGATGAGTGAACTTGTGTTTCAAGTTTGGCGTACAAGGTTCAGGTTCGGGTTATGTAAGGATTCCGTTATGGATTCTGCTACCACGGACCATAACTAAGGGTCCATTCACACGTCCGCAAAATGGGTCCGCATCCGTTCCGCAATTTTGCTGAAGGAGTGTGGACCCGTTCATTTTCAACGGGGCCATAAAAGATGCAGACACCACACCATGTGCTGTCCGCATCTCCATTCCGCGGCCACGCAAAAAAATAGAGCATGTCCTATTCTTATCCGCAGCCAAGAATTGGTATTTTTATCAGTGTCGGCCATGTGCGGTGCGCAAAATGCGGAACGCACATGGCCGGCGTCAGTTTGGCGGAGCCGCAATTTGTGGACCGCAGAATAGTTGCGGACGTGTGAACGGACCCTTAGGCCCCTTTCACGCAAGCTAGTTTTCCGCGCGGGTGTGATGCGTGACCTAAACGCATAGCACCCACACTTAATCCTAACACATTCATTTCGATAGGTCTGTGTACATGAGCATTTTTTTTTCACGCATTAGTTCTGCGTTGCATGAAAAACGCAGCATGTTCTATATTCTGCGTTTTTCACACAGCCCTGGCCCCATAGAAGTAAACAACTGAACGCAATCACAGACCAAACTGACTGAACTTGCTTGCAAAATGGTGCGAGTTTCACTGAACACACTGTGAACGCATCCGGACCTAATCAGTCACGCTTGCGTGGAAGAGGCCTTATGGTTCCGTGGTAGCGGAATCCATAACAGAATTCTTAGATAACCTGAATCTTGTACGCCGAACTTGCAACAAAAGTTCACTCAACACTAGTTGCAATGTTTTAGCTCGTAGGTTAAAAAACAGTGAATGAGCTGAAAACATTGTGACCACAGGAGTGAATAAAGTGTTTGAGAGTTACATAGTTATTACGGTTGAAAAAAAGACATAAATCCATCAAGTTCAACCAAGGGATAGATGGGGACGCGAATCCCAGAAGGAATTGAGACTCAGATTTCTACACATTTTCATAAGCATTTATGTTGTTTACTTTTAAGAATGTGTCTAGAGCCTTTTTAAAAAACTGTCTACTGTCCCTGCTGTGACCACGTCCTGAGGAAGTCTATTCCACAGATTCACAGTTCTTACAGTAAAGAAGCTTTGACGCTTCTGGAGACTGAACTTTTTCTTCTCTAGTCAGAGGCAGTGCCCCCTTGTCTTTTGAGCGCATTTTACATGGAACAGTTTTTCACAGTATTTTTTGTATGGCCCATTTATAGATTTGGATAAGTTAATCATGTCCCTCCTTAGACGTCTCTTCTCAAGACTAAATAAATGTAATTCTTTTAACGTTTCTTCATAACTAAGACCCTCCATGCCCCTTATCAGTTTAGTCGCTCTCCTCTGTACTTTTTCCAGCTGTAGTGCGTCCTTTCTATGAATTGGTGCTTAGAACTGAACTGCATATTCCATATGAAGCCGCACCAATGCTTTGTAAAGTGGTAAAGTGGTAGTATTACATCCCTGCCCCGCGAGTCCATGCCTCGTTTAATGCATAACAATATCTTGGTGGCCTTAGAAGCAGCTGATTGACATTGTGTGCTGTAATTTAATCTACCATCCACAAGGACACCCAAATCTTTCTCTATAAGTGACTCTCCCAGTGTTACATCAACTAGGACATACAGTTGTGTTCAAAATAATAGCAGTCAGACATCACTAACCTGATCAATCACTGTTTTTGGTAGAAATGATATTTCTACATGGTAAATAATTTACTAGCAGGTGTAGTAGAGTAATAGAAATCCAACAGACCCAACAGTCATGACATGCATGCTGCTGATTCTGTGTAATTGAATTAATAATTGAAAGGGGCATGTTCAAAATAATAGCAGTGTGGAGTTCAGTGAGTAAGGTCATTCATTCTTTGAAAAGCAGGTGGCAATTATTGCCCTTATTTAAGGAAGGAAGGCAGCAAATGTTGTATATGCTGGTTACAGTGCCTCTGAAATTCTGAGGAAAATGGCTCGTTCCAGACATTGTTCAGAAGAACAGCGTACCTTGAATAAAAAGTTGATTGGAGAGGGGACAACATATAAAGAAGTGCAGAAAATGATAGGCTGCTCAGTTAAAATGATCGCAAATGCTTTAAAATGGCAACCCAAACCTGAAAGACGTGGAAGAAAGCGAAAAACTACCATGCGAATGGATAGAAGAATAGCCAAAATGGCAAGGACTCAGCCAACAATCAGCTCCAGGAAGATCAAAGAAGGTCTAAAAGTTACCTGTGAGTACTGTTACAATTAGAAGACGCCTACATGAAGCCAAGCTATCTGCAAGAAGCCCCCGCAAAGTCCCACTGTTGAAAAAAAGACATGTGCTGAAGAGGTTACAATTTGCCAAAGAGCACATTGACTGGCCTAAGGAGACATTGTGTGGACTGATGAAAGTAAGATTGTTCTTTTTGGGTCTAGTGGTTGGAGACAGTTTGTCAGATGACCCCCAAACACTGAATTCAAGCCACAGTACACTGTGAAGACAGTGAAGCATGGTGGCGCAAGCATCATGATACGGGGATGTTTTTCACACTAAGGTGTTGGGCCTATTTATCGCATACCAAGGATGGATCATGGATCAGTTTGAATACATCAGAATACTTGAAGAGGTCATGCCGCCTTATGCTGAAGAGGAAATGCCCTTTAAATGGGTGTTACAACAAGACAACGAACCCCAAACACACCAATAAATGTGCAACATCTTGCATCTTGGTTCCAGACCAACAAGATTGACTTTATGGAGTGGTCAGCCCAATCCCGGATCTTAATCCAATAGAAAACTTGTGGGGTGACATAAAAAATGCAGTTTCTGAGGGAAAACCAAGAAATAGAGAAGAACTGTGGAATGTAGTCCAATCATCCTGGGCTGGAATACCTGTTCACAGGTGCCAGAAGTTGGTTGACTCCATGCAACACAGATGTACAGCAGTTTTCAGAAAGAGTGGTTATACAACTAAATATAAGTTAAGGGATTTAAAGGAAAGCAAAATCTACAAACATGTTTCAGTTTATATAGTGAATGTCTGAGTTTGTAAAGAAGAATACAAACACTGCTATTTTTTTTGAACAGTCCAATATTCACTTTTCTTCAATTTTTTAGAGGAACAACACAAATTTGATATATTTTTCTTCATGTTTTGATTTGGAATAGAATGTGTAGTGTTCACAATGCATTTGTGTGTATGGAAATAAAAGCTATTAGAAGGATTTTGAGCTTTATTCACTTTTTGTAAACACACTGCTAATTATTTTGAACACAACTGTATGAAGCGCAGAGATTACTACTACCAAGATGCATAACTTTACATTTATCCACATTGAACCTCATTTGCCAAGTTGATGCCCAATCACTCAGTGTTCAAGTCAGATTGTAGTATATGGACATCTTCTATAGACTGTACAGTTCTACATAGCTTAGTATCATCTGCTGATGCTGCCACCCTGCCTGTTTTTTTTAACATATGGCTCCTACGCCACACTGTGCCCCCTGTATTTTCCCCGCGCAGTATGTTAATACTGAGCATTGGTACAGGGAGGAGGAGACTGCAGGGTTTCTCAATTGGCGTCTCCTTCTCCATGGCTGTGCTGTGATCAAATCACAGGGGAGAGCGTCATAGCCAGGGAGAAACCTTACCTGTCTGTGATGCTTCCCTCCCCACTGTGTTGCTGCCACCAATGAGAAGTGAGGGGAGGGGGAGGGGCTGTGGCCACTGCGCTACCAATGAAGATAACTAACCCATTAGTTCAAATCTAGGTGGCAGGTGCCAGCGGCAGAATCACATACCCCGCCTCTATGACAAGGCGCTGCGAGCCGCTGCACCCGCCACCTATATTTGTATTAAAAGGTAAGTTATCTTCATTGGTGGCGCAGTGCGCCCCCCCAACCCCAGTATTAAAGTCATTGGTGGCAGTAGCCACAGGGTCCCCTCCCCTCCTCCTTATTGGTGACAGTTCCGATCAAAGCCCCAGCAGTGTAATCCTGGGGCTCCGATCAGTTACCATGGCAGCCAGGACGCTACTGAAGCCCTGGCTGCCATGGTAATCTCCCTGCTGCAGTGTGCACAGAGCACAGGGCAGCAGGGAGTGTGAAGTCCTATTCACCCTAATAGAGATCTATTAGGGTGAAAAGGAAAAGAGATTAAAAGATCCCAGGTTCTAGCCCCTAAGTAAAAAAACAAAACAAAAAAAAACACCAAAATATTAAGAATAATTCACCTTTCCCAATTTTACATGTAAAATATATAAACAATAAATAAATAAACATATTACATATCGCCACGCTCAAAAAGCCCAAACTATTAAAAAATATCTTCTATGCGGTGACAGAACAAAAACAAACACGCGATTCGCCATTTTTTTGTCACCTTGCTTGTGTGGTTTCGAATGGTATTGAGTATCCAATACTTTATGGTATTGAAATCGAATCAAAATTTTGGTATCATGACAACCCTAGTATATAGTATAGTATAATACCCTCTGTAACCTTCTCCTGATGTACTTCTCCTGAAGCAACACTCCTCCTGGATACTGGTAGGAGAAAGGACCTGTGATGACATCATCTGCATGTGACCAGTTCTTCTTTCTCCAACCAGAATGTATCATAGAAAGTCAAATTAGGCAGTAGTGGTACAGGTTTGACCCCGACACTCCTATTCTCCACCCTCCCTCTTCATCTGACACTCCCTCCTCAGGAAGTGAGGGACGCCCTCTTTCCTTATAATGGGGATTTTGGGTGAAAATGAGCACCACAGGGACATCAGGCCCGGTGCTACCGTCCCAGAAGGGCCCTACTATCATCTGCCATTGCTTGTCAGAACAAGGTAAGAATGTGAATTTTATAATAATATTGTCTACAAATACACCATGATGGATTCCACATGTGAACGGCAGCATGGGGGACAAGTAAAAAGGCTATGTAAGCAGCTTAGCACAGAGACAGAAATGGTTAAAATGATAAAGACAAAACATAAGCAAGTGTCATACTGTACTACAAGTACATGTGATGCGTGTAAGTATCTTATGCACTTGGTTATGTAAGCATATTCAATCACTATGACAATCATCAATGTATGTATTATTCAGTGCTTTATAAATAGATGCTGCTTTAAAATTCCACTTTTGTTCTGTTTTCTTTGTCAGGCACAAGGTTAAATGACATTTCAACATCCGTACTATTTCAGGAAAAACAATATCACACAGGAATCAGGATGCAATTACGATAATGAAAATGTTAGGATATTGAGACTGGTTCTAAAAGTTGTCAGCTATGCACAGCGGCAGCCATTGTACATTCAGGGCTGTGGAGTCGGTAGATAAATGCTCCGACTCCAACTCAGACTCCTCAGTTTTTGGTACTTCGGACTCAGACTCCTCTGTATTTAATATGAGAATGTATTTTATACATTCCTTGAAGGAAAGAAAGGCAACATACATGTCATTACCATAGAACTACTGGCTAGGAAGCTGCTGCCTAGAATCCCATAGTCATGTTTAAAGTTTAAGCTAACAATCTGAGTTTACAAGTTTTTATAGCCTTAGCTGAATGACAGCAGTTTTTTAAATGGTTTACAGCTTCAGTCTTGAACTATTCACTACCCATTCCCTTCAGTTATACAAGTGTCTCTAGTCCTGCAAAAAACATATTTACTTAATCAGTTATCAGTGAGAGGCTAGGTTAACCATGGGCGTTGCGTTCCCTGTAACAGCGGAACACAACACAATGGAAAGTATAAGTATTGCCGCTCCTTAACAGTGCGTTGCGTGCCATATAGTGAAGCATGTGAAAAGCATGCTTCTTCATGGTCACTTAACGTGTTTGTTTTGCGGTAACGTGACGCACTGCATGCATTGGCCTTTATTCTTACAGTAGAGAAGTAATTAATTATAACTTTTTGTGAATTGGGACATTTAAACTTGCTTTTTTTTATTTTATTCCAATTTAAATTTTGTAGGAGTCTGAGTCGGTTCAGCCGACTCCAGGTACCCAAAATTGCCTCCGACTCCTCGACTCCACAGCCCTGTGTACATTACAGGGGATATTCCAAAACTGCCCACAATGTCAAGCTGATTTGATGGACATTAAAGCACATTATTATAATAAGATATAAAATTATAAGCTTATAAAATACATGCTTTGTATGTTTGGGTGATAGCCGTGATAGAACCTCAAATAGTCAGGTCAGGTCCATTTCATCAATAACATTATATACATTAGACACAGACAATAAGACACGCAAGCATGTGTGTTCAAATGTGTGTATACCTGTCTATTCTTCAGGATCCTTGGCTATGGGTTTCCATGGTATCTGTGTCCCAGAACATTCATATAACATGCTTGTCCTAAAATCACTTGGATCTGCCTGTGTACACACGACTTGCATGTTAATGTAGTAATACCGGAACACAGATGCTGTGGACCCCAACCAGATACCATGGATCCACCTGGAAGAATTTCAAGTGCCAGGTGATCTGGCAATTCTTGTCACATGGTTATGATGGCACGATTTTTGGACTTTCACATACTGGATTTGAAGGAATCTTATTGTGTTCATCTCCCAGTGTATAACAAAATATTTAAAGAGGACCTTTCATGGGTACAAACATTGTAAGATAACTATCTGGACATGTAGAGCGGCGCCCAGGGATCTCACTGCACTTACTGCCACTCTATTCGCTCGCTGGTGCCCCATTACCTTCTCCCGCGCTGTATGGTAATTGCTACTATCGGTGCCCTGTTTCTCCCTGGGCGCTTGGGCGTTCCTTCTCCCTGGCTGTAGCGCTGTCCAACCGCAGCGCAGAGCTCACAGCCTGGGAGGTTATATAATAGGCTATATAACATCTAATGACTTTACCTTATGGTCATAGAAGGCATCTATGAGAGTAATGAGCCTGCGAGCCTGAGAACGCTTCGTCATATTTAACTGCGGGATATGTCGTATAAAAACCGTGTCAAATTTCTTGCACATCTCCAGATAATCGCTGGCGCCCACGGGCTATAATGTAAAAACAAGTCACAAATGGCATTATGTAAAGTACCAATGTAATGGGTTTCTGTTCATTTGTCCAGTCTCTAATTCCAATAATGTAATCCTAAAACACCTTATAAACACATGGTTAGTACAGCTTAAAATAGCTTGAGGCTATGGGGCCTGTATGCGATAGCATCATGCTGAATATATTCTACATACAGTATAGCATGATTACACATCTACTCATTAGCCATTATGTGCCTCCTCAGCTGTAGGAATTGGGCTATGTCTATATCAATGCTAAAAGGGGTTTTCTGAAACCCAAAAAGTCTCTTTCAGTTAACCTGTGTACAGGAGTCACTTTGAGCTGTACTTACCTGTCCGGCACTTTACCAATTTTGTGATCTCGGCTGGGATCAACTGCAGGCTATTCCTTTAACGTCGGCGGAGTGATGGAAGTACTGCTCACTTCTGTCCACTGATTAGCTGAAAGATACTTTTTAGGTACAGGCCTGGAGAACTCCTTTAAAACATCATATGTCATGTAAATCTGTAACTATGATAAGAAAGAAGGGGAGTTTAAACCTCTGAATATAGTGCACTAATTCACTTCTGGCAGTTGTCCACTTTATGTACTACTGCCAGAAGTGAATTGGTGCACTATATTCAGAGGTTTAAACTCCCCTCCACATTTACACCGGGTGCTGAAAGGAGAAGGCAGGGAAAACAAGTTGGGCAAAGATCTTTAGCTTGCATCCAGAAGAACCATGCAAAGAATGGGGCAATCCTATTCACTGTTTGCTACCTTATTCCTCTGCCACAGATGCATTCAGCTTTCCATATATGTGTGTGTGTATACAGACGTGGACAAAATTGTTGGTACCCTTTGGTCAATGAAAGAAAAAGTCACAATGGTCACAGAAATAACTTTAATCTGACAAAAGTAATAATAAATTAAAATTCTATAAATGTTAACCAATGAAAGTCAGACATTGTTTTTCAACCATGCTTCAACAGAATTATGTAAAAAAATAAACTCATGAAACAGGCATGGACAAAAATGATGGTACCCCTAACTTAATATTTTGTTGCGCAACCTTTTGAGGCAATCACTGCAATCAAACGCTTCCTGTAACTGTCAATGAGACATCTGCACCTCTCAGCAGGTATTTTGGCCCACTCCTCATGAGCAAACTGCTCCAGTTGTGTCCGGTTTGAAGGGTGCCTTTTCCAGACTGCATGTTTCAGCTCCTTCCAAAGATGCTCAATAGGATTGAGGTCAGGGCTCATAGAAGGCCACTTTAGAATAGTCCAATTTTTTCCTCTTAGCCATTCTTGGGTGTTTTTAGCGGTGTGTTTTGGGTCATTGTCCTGTTGCAAGACCCATGACCTGCGACTGAGACCAAGCTTTCTGACACTGGCTAGTACATTTCTCTCTAGAATTCCTTGATAGTCTTGAGATTTCATTGTACCCTGCACAGATTCAAGACACCCTGTGCCAGACGCAGCAAAGCAGCCCCAGAACATAACAGAGCCTCCTCCATGTTTCACAGTAGGGACAGTGTTCTTTTCTTGATATGCTTCATTTTTTCGTCTGTGAACATACAGCTGATGTGCCTTGGCAAAAACTTCGATTTTTGTCTCATCTGTCCACAGGACATTCTCCCAGAAGCTTTGTGGCTTGTCAACATGTAGTTTGGCATATTCCAGTCTTGCTTTTTTATGATTCGTTTTCAACAATGGTGTCCTCCTTGGTCGTCTCCCATGTAGTCCACTTTGGCTCAAACAACGACGGATGGTGCGATCTGACACTGATGTTCCTTGAGCATGAAGTTCACCTTGAATCTCTTTAGAAGTCTTTCTAGGCTCTTTTGTTACCATTCGGATTATCCGTCTCTTAGATTTGTCATCAATTTTCCTCCTGCGGCCACGTCCAGGGAGGTTGGCTACAGTCCCATGGATCTTAAACTTATGAATAATATGTGCAACTGTACTCACAGGAACATCTAGTTGCTTGGAGATGGTCTTATAGCCTTTACCTTTAACATGCTTGTCTATAATTTTCTTTCTGATCTCTTGAGACAGCTCTTTCCTTTGCTTCCTCTGGTCCATGTCGAGTGTGGTACACACCATATCACCAAACAACACAGTGATTACCTGGAGCCATATATATAGGCCCAATGGCTGATTACAAGGTTGTAGACACCTGTGATGCTAATTAGTGGACACACCTTGAATTAACATGTCCCTTTGGTCACATTATGTTCTGTGTTTTCTAGGGGTACCATCATTTTTGTCCATGCCTGTTTCATGAGTTTATTTTTTTACATAATTCTGTTGAAGCATGGTTGAAAAACAATGTCTGACTTTCATTGGTTAACATTTATAGAATTTTAATTTATTATTACTTTTGTCAGATTAAAGTTATTTCTGTGACCATTGTGACTTTTTCTTTCATTGACCAAAGGGTACCAACAATTTTGTCCACGTCTGTATATATATATATATGTGAGAGGCAAATGCGTTTGCCGTATTTGTGGGAGGGGAAGCTGGTTACCTTATATAAACTCCCCTCCCCCTGACAGCGTTCTCGGCGGCGAATGCTTACAGCAGTGTTCCTCAGCTGACGGCACTTCCGGTTGCACGAGCAGGCTGGGTCCGCGTTCATTGCAGGAAGCAAGCGGCAAGACGGTGGTAGGATCGGGGCCAGGGTATGGGAGGGTTGATGCCGGATGCTACCGGCATGAGTCGGTTGGGGGTGAGAAGGCACGCAGGCAAGCCCGATCCTACTGGGGTCTGTCGTCGGCACCAGCGCGTGGTGAGGGGGCGTGTCAGGGGATGGGGCATTGTATCGTCAACCTCGTACCGAGGCGTGCAGTCCATCAGTAATACGACTTCAGTAGTTGCGTGTCACGGAGGCTTCCACAACTGTGGGTTGCCATCTATAAGGTACAAACACGCTCGTAGGTACACGTTCTGTATGGCATAATCAATGTAAGAGTGCCCTACGTGGTGGTTAGTCTCTGCTGGTGATATCATGTTCCTTCCAGGGTCACAGCAACCAAGTTGGGAACACACCCAGTAGTTATTTCTGAAGTATCGAAATCGGATGGCAATGACACATTAAACTTGTAATTATGAATATTAACCACGGCACGCTGCAATTCCTGCCTGTTAAATTTATTGTTTAAACAGGGCCTTTTCTTGAGAGTCCTTGGAGGTTAGTAGGGAGAATTAGGTTCCAGGGCAGATGCTGAAGAAAAAAAAAAAAAAAAAAGGGGGGGGGGGGGGAGTGTTTTAGAGTATTACAAGGAGGGCATATTAGGCAGGGGAGGGGAAATACGTAAAAAAAAAAAAAAAAAAAAAAAAAAAAAGGGGGGGGGAAGAGAGGGAGGGGGGGAACGGGGTATAGGTACACAGGGGGGTTGTCCAGTTGTTCAGGTAGGTTCATGGTTACGCTGTAAGCATAGGTCTATAACATGATGCATTTTTAGGTGCAGAGACTGGCGGTTGGGGAGAGTTTACGGTTTTTATTTCAGCATACGGGCACGTACAGCATAAAGATCTGAGCATCCGTGTAGTTTATTTCAAGCAAAAGTCTGTCACGTCTACAGACTCAATGTAAGTGCTGCCACGTCTGCAGTTTATTAAGACCTGTCACGTCTTCAGGCAATTCACGTGCTGCCACGTCTGCAGCTTATTAAGACCTGTCACGTCTTCAGGCAATTCACGTGCTGCCACGTCTGCAGCTTATTAAGACCTGTCACGTCTTCAGGCAATTCACGTGCTGCCACGTCTGCAGCTAATTAAGACCTGTCACGTCTTCAGGCAATGGGTTCGGTCTGATACGTTTTTCGGACACAAGTCCTGACACGACTTCAGGCACCACGCATGGGGACCTCACATATTACACGGTGGCGTCATTTAAGTTGAGGGTATTACTGGTACTGTCACGTGTGCGGTGCATGGGTTAAGCATGGAGTGGGGTTTAGAGCACCAGCGGCAGTATAACTAGGTAATCCTGTCTATAGGGGAGTGGTCTGCTTTATTAGGGTCCTTTTCATGGTTTCACCCATCAGGTTGGCGGTGGGCTAATGGTGACGGTTCATTTAGTGAGGCTACAAGTTCAAGCATAAAATTTGTTTTGTGTTTCTTTTCTTTACCGTTCCAGTGCAAGATGTCTAACATTTCAGAAATTGGTGACACTCCTAGTGGTCATGGCAGTATTGATCAGCAGTCCGAGAGTGGAGGACCTTCCTACAGGGCATGGACCGTGCCCAAATTGATGGCAGAACTAACAAGAAGAGGGGTTCCGTTTTCCACCTCAGCCAGGAAAGCTGAACTGTATAGACTTTTACAAGCTGAGTCCGCAGGGCCAAGTCAGGAAGTGGTCTCTATGAACACAATTCAGACATCCCTGACACAATTGCATACCTTGATCAATTCAATGGCAACATCATTGTCCGACGTGCAAGTTAGATTGGAGTCTGTCGAGAATAAGGTCATCTCAGGTTCTTCGGCAGGGGCCAGCGGCCCGGCCACGCAGGGAATACAACAGGAACTGCAAGCAGCTCCTATTAGTCTTCCTGATGTCACTCCCTCACATTTCGTCCCAAGCAATATTCGGCAGGACATTCTAGAGGGTAAGGATGTAAACTTGGCTACACTCCTTATCGCCACTCATGAAACGCCGGATAACAAAACGATTGCTTGCGGGGAAGTGTCAGTGATTTTGAAATCAAAAGATGTTAGGCTCAATAGGAAGCTTTCCGTTGCTGAATTTGTATTAGCCTTCAGTTTATGGCGAGATGTTGTTTGTTCAGTCAGTCCACAGAGAAGGGAGGAACTGGATTTGTATCTATATAAGGTGGTGGAACTTGGGTATAAGTATGGAGGTACAGCGTTTTATGAGTACCACAGATCTTTCTCGGTTAAAGCAGCAGCTGCACTATCCCAATTTAATCAAAAGATTGACTGGTCTAAAATGGATACTGAATTATTCTGCCGACACTTTGCAGGCTTGAAAGCACCGGCTTGTTCGTTATGTAACTCTTATTCCCATACGACGGCTTGGTGTACCAGTAGCAATGGGTTGGCAGAATTCCAACAGGTGAAGAATTTTCAGTTCCCCTCTACCAGCAGAATGGCTTCGGGTTCGGATAAACTAGGTCGACCGATCAAGTTCCTGGGCAGATCACAACTGTGTAATAACTTTAATTTTGCAAATTGTAATTATAGTCAATGCAGGTTGCTACACTTGTGCTCCATTTGCTTCAGGGCTCACCCAAAGGCGGCCTGTCCACAGAAAGATGTCAAGACCACATGACTAGGCGTGGTGAATATAGATCTGCTCAGGCTGTTGCTGGCGGATCACCCACAGGCAGGTTGGGTACAATTCGTCCTGGAGGGCTTAGCGAACGGGTTTCATGGCACTGCCACAGGTCCCTTATGAGTGTAGCAATCTACAGTCGGCAGATAGGAATCCATCAGTTGTGTCAGGTTTAATCCAGCAGGAACTTGATAAGGGTTATCTTATTGGGCCACTGAGTCAGTCACCATTTGATTGCTGGCGCGTCAATCCGGTGGGGGTTGTGACCGGTAAGTTCAATCCTAATAAAAAAAGGCTGATTTATGATTTGTCAGCGCCTCATTCATCACCCATTCCCAGTCTAAATGCGTTAATACCATCAGAAGAATTTACCATGAAATATTCCTCAATAGACGAAGCTATTCAGGTAATATTATCCTTAGGCCATAATACGTGGCTATCAAAAGCAGACATTACTGATGCCTTTAAGTTACTCCCCCTACAACCCCAGCTTTGGCGGTGGCATGGCATTAAGTGGCAAGACGCATATTATTTTTCCAATAGACTCACGTTTGGCTCAAAATCTAGCCCCTGGTTGTTTGACCAATTTGCGAAGGCCCTACACTGGGTCTTGACAGACAAATTCCTGGTCAATCACGTCATACACTACCTGGACGATTTCTTGCTAATTGAGCCATCATGGCAGGTTCCGCAGGATTTACAGATTCTACAGTCAGTTTTCAAGGATCTCAACGTCCCCGTGGCAGCCAGCAAAGTGGAAGGGCCT
Source organism: Bufo gargarizans (assembly GCF_014858855.1). Lineage (NCBI taxonomy): Eukaryota > Metazoa > Chordata > Amphibia > Anura > Bufonidae > Bufo > Bufo gargarizans. Next base: position 287,191,707 of record NC_058083.1, on the reverse strand, counting down.
AGCACCAGAATTACCTTTTTAGGTATTCAATTGGATACACAGAAAATGGAGGCTAGTTTGCCAGCGGATAAACTAGTCAGAATCAAGGAGACGGTATCAAACGTCTCTCGGGCAACAGCTATGTCCAAAACAGAGTTACAGTCTCTCCTGGGGACTTTGAATTTTGCCATTCGGATAATCCCACAGGGGAGATCCTTTATATCTAGATTGTTGAGGTTACTCTCTTCGGCACCGGAGCAGGACAGTCCGATTCGTTTAGACCAGCAGGCCAGGGCAGACTTAAGTATGTGGGACAAATTCCTGGCTCAGTGGAATGGGGTCTCATTGTTTTTTCCAGCAGCATCCAATCAGTCGCCAGTGGTATACTCTGATGCGGCTGCCACTACAGGGTTTGCGGCCATCTGGGGTCCTCACTGGTTGGCAGATGGTTGGCCTCCAGAGATTGCTAGTTCCTCTGCCAGCATGCGGTCTTCTCCTCTTTTGGAGATCTATCCTATAGTGGCAGCAGCACAGGTCTGGGGAGCGCAATGGACCAATAAGACGGTCTTGTTGTTGACAGATAGCGCAGTAGTGGTGGAGATTCTAGCGAAAGGTAGATCGGCTGCGTTAGAAATCATGTCTTTTGTGCGGAAACTGGTATGGTTATCCTTACTACATCAGTTTAATTTTGTTTGCTCACATATTAGTGGTCGTGAGAATGTGGCAGCCGATGCGTTGTCCCGGTTTAATTTCCCTCTTTTCTTCCAGGTTTCCCCAGAAGCAGATCCAGTTCCGTCAGTTACACCTCAATACGCAGACCTGAGGATGGATTAGGGCACCATCTCGAAACAGCACGTAGGCTTATGCGCCAATCGTTATCCAAAAATACGATTAAACTCTACAACACGGCATGGGCATGGTTCACGAAGTTCAGTGAATCGTACCCGGCGGAGGGTATGGGGCATATCTCCTATATAATGGCATTCATCGGGTTTTGCCACTCTCAGCTGAAATTGGCTTTCAGTACAATTAAAATATATCTGGCAGGGATTCAGCATTTTTTCCATTTACTCCGCCCTGAGGAACCGTCTCTCTTTTCAGCGCACCCCATTAGGGCAGTTCTGAGAGGTATCCAGAAAGAAGCAGTCAAAACTCAGGTCACCCGGCAACCTCTATCAGGCATGACATTCAAGTTATTGTCTGATTCTCTAGATAGAAGACCCTTCGGGTATGATATCAGTCTTGCTATCAAAACTGCATTATACGTTGGTTTCTTTGGGTTCCTTAGGCCGGGGGAATTCACGTGTAGTGCGACCTCCTCCACGTATTTAAGGAAAAAGCACTTGAGTCGGGACGGTGATACTTATGTACTGAAGTTACCTCACTCCAAAACAGCTTTACCAGGGGAAGTAATAGAGATCAGATATTTCCCTACGAACAATAGGTGGTGTCCTGTTAAGACCATTCAGCAATGGTTGACGTTTATCTCAGACAGTCCAGAGGATGCAGCTTTGTTCACAATAGCCCGCAAACCCCTCAGTTTATCGGTGTTCATCAAATATATACGCATGTTGCTGGTCAATACCGGCATTAACCCTCGGTCTATTACTGGTCACTCATTTAGAATGGGCGCAGCTTCCGCGGCATCTAGCAATGGGGTACCGGTTCATGTAATTAAAAGGCTAGGTAGATGGAAGTCTTCATGTTATGGTCGTTATATCCCAAATATGCATAGTGAGCTGTCCATGGCTTTTCACAAACTGTTAATGTAACTCAATAAATCTACTGTGTATCGATTAGTTTGGGTTCCTCTTTTTGGCCCTCTTTAGGTTTCTCTTCCTACAGCAGTTACGGCACAATTCTACTGCTTTAGAGATAGATAGGTATGGGCATCAGGTTCTCGATACGTTTCTGATAGCTGAGCCGAGCACAAATATATATATACATACATACATATACAGTACAGACCAAAAGTTTGGACACACCTTCTCATTCAAAGAGTTTTCTTTATTTTAATGACTATGAAGGCATCAAAACTATGAATTAACACATGTGGAATTATATACATAACCAACAAGTGTGAAACAACTGAGAATATGTAATATTCTAGGTTCTTCAAAGTAGCCACCTTTTGCTTTAATTACTGCTTTCCACACTCTTGGCATTCTCTTGATGAGCTTCAAGAGGTAGTCCCCTGAAATGGTCTTCCAACAGTCTTGCAGGAGTTTCCAGAGATGCTTAGCACCTGTCGGCCCTTTTGCCTTCACTCTGCGGTCCAGCTCACCCCAAACCATCTCAATTGGGCTCAGGTCCGGTGACTGTGGAGGCCAGGTCATCTGGCGCAGCACCCCATCACTCTCCTCCATGGTCAAATAGCCCTTACTTTCAAAGTTTTCCCAATTTTTCGGCTGACTGACTGACCTTCATTTCTTAAAGTAATGATGGCCGCTCGTTTTTCTTTACTTAGCTGCTTTTTTTTTTTGCCATAATACAAATTCTAACAGTCTATTCAGTAGGACTATCAGCTGTGTATCCACCTGACTTCTCCTCAACGCCACTGATGGTCCCAACCCCATCTATAAGGCAAGAAATCCCACTTATTAAACCTGACAGGGCACACCTGTGAAGTGAAAACCATTTCAGGGGACTACCTCTTGAAGCTCATCAAGAGAATGCCAAGAGTGTGCAAAGCAGTAATCAAATCAAAAGGTGGCTACTTTGAAGAACCTAGAATATGACATATTTTCAGTTGTTTCAAACTTGTTTGTTATGTATATAATTCCACATGTGTTAATTCATAGTTTTGATGCCTTCAGTGTGAATCTACAATTTTCATAGTCATGAAAATAAAGAAAACTCTTTGAATGAGAAGGTGTGTCCAAACTTTTGGTCTGTACTGTATATATAAGAAAACGGACAGCACATCCAGTAGAAAATCGAGATTTTATAGCCCATGTGGGACAGTGAAGCAACGTTTCGGCTCGGACACAGAGCCTTTCCCAAGGCTCTTCGTGCTTGAGAAAGGCTCTATGGCTCTGTGTCCGAGCCGAAATGTTGCTTCACTGTCCCACATGGGCTATACAATCACGATTTTCTACTGGATGAGCTGTCCGTTTTCTTCTATTATTCTGGGGTAAGGAGTTACACCCTTGGACATAGCACCCGCTGTATATTTTTGGGAATTGGTACTGCCATTTTTTTTCTTTATATATATATATATATATATATATATATATATATATATATATTTACACACACACACGCTTATGTACTTTCATGTTTGTTTTACATCTTATGGCAATTAGCACATTCCACGTTCGCCATGTGAGCAATTAAAAATAAATCACTTAAGACTTAATGAATCTGCTTACATTAATGATGTCCCAATACATAAACAATTCAGACTTTCTGTAGACTATCACTCTGCAGCACACTTCAACCATCTGAACCTTCTCGGGTGGAGGAGAAAATACCCATCCTCTCAAGCTGGGATCGGAATGAGAAGTGCCTTTATACATTTACATATAGGGTTATGTAATACTTTTGCCTGAGTATTATTCCAGTCTGCAACAGTGAGTGCTCAACTAAGCAACATTCACTTAGTAGTTTCTCAATCAGTGATCTTCATTATATGAACAGTCGATACCAGGACTGTGTACTATATCAAGCATACAGGATAAGACTAGTTAATGTGGGTTCTCTTTATTCAAGCAGGAAACCCCTCGGACCCGCTTCACCCATAAATAGTCTCCATCTTGTTTTCAGATTATAATGTATAGGGTATAGGTATAGGGCCTTTTCCACAGGCCAAGGAAAGGAAACATGTAAACATGGGATGTGCTGCCAACATAATACAAAATGTATGGGGGATGAATAATCGTAGCAACAATTGTTTGGCACCCATTCAGTTTTGAATGGATATTTATAAAAGACTGGTTGAACCAGCAGCGATCACCTTGTTTATACCAAGAATTAGCACTAATTATGGTTCCACATCGGGCCATGTAAAGGGACCCTAAAGTATGAGTTCAGTTTGAACAATATTTTAAAATTTACATCTAGGCACTCTTGTATCATGTCTTGGTTCAGAGCTGCATTTGTAAATCTGCGGACTTGTAAATCAACGGTCAACAGTTTTAATAATACACAGGATGACCTAGAATTAGGGTTGAGTGAATTGGGTTCCGATTGTTGTATCTGGACCTGACTCTTTTGAAAACTTTGTTAAGAATATGGGCTCCTTCCTACTGTAAAATGTACTGCCTCCATGGAGGTCTTTCCGAAGTTTCAGCAAATATTGCAAGACTTACTTCATCTCGCCTCTATCACGTGTCACTTCATTTATTCGCATAAATTACTGTATCAAAATTTCGAAGCCGAACTCAGCTTCATGCCTCATTAAAGAAGCAGAATTCAGCTTCGTATTTTCATACAGTAATTTATGTGAATAAATGAAGTGAAGCGTGATAGAGGAGAGACTAATTAAGTCTCTCAATTAGGGATGAGCGAACTCGAACTGTATAGTTCGGGTTCGTACCGAATTTTGGGGTGTCCGTGACACGGACCCGAACCCGGACATTTTCGTAAAAGTCCGGGTTCGGGTTCGGTGTTCGTCGCTTTCTTGGCGCTTTTGTGACGCTTTCTTGGCGCTTTTTGAAAGGCTGCAAAGCAGCCAATCAACAAGCGTCATACTACTTGCCCCAAGAGGCCATCACAGCCATGCCTACTATTGGCATGGCTGTGATTGGCCAGAGCACCATGTGACCCAGCCTCTATTTAAGCTGGAGTCACATAGCGCCGCCCGTCACTCTGCTCTGATTAGCGTAGGGAGAGGTTGCGGCTGCGACAGTAGGGCGAGATTAGGCAGATTAACTCCTCCAAAGGACTTGATTAACTGATCGATCTGCAGCTGTGGATCATTGAGCTGCTGATCCTCAATTGCTCACTGTTTTTAGGCTGCACAGACCGTTTGTCAGTCTCATTTTTCTGGGGTGATCGGCGGCCATTTTGTGTCTTGTGGTGCGCCAGCACAAGCTGCGACCAAGTGCATTTAACCCTCAATGGTGTGGTTGTTTTTTGGCTAAAGCCTACATCAGGGTGAAGCTGTCACACCAAGTGCATTTAACCAGCAATAGTCTGTTCATTTTTTGGCCATATACAAAATCAGGGGCAAGCTGCGCCTGTCACCAAGTGCATTTAACCCTCAATGGTGTGGTTGTTTTTTGGCTAAAGCCTACATCAGGGTGAAGCTGTCACACCAAGTGCATTTAACCAGCAATAGTCTGTTCATTTTTTGGCCATATACAAAATCAGGGGCAAGCTGCGCCTGTCACCAAGTGCATTTAACCCTCAATGGTGTGGTTGTTTTTTGGCTAAAGCCTACATCAGGGTGAAGCTGTCACACCAAGTGCATTTAACCAGCAATAGTCTGTTCATTTTTTGGCCATATACAAAATCAGGGGCAAGCTGCGCCTGTCACCAAGTGCATTTAACCCTCAATGGTGTGGTTGTTTTTTGGCTAAAGCCTACATCAGGGTGAAGCTGTCACACCAAGTGCATTTAACCAGCAATAGTCTGTTCATTTTTTGGCCATATCCCAGTCTAATTCTGTCACTAAATCCATACCGGTCACCCAGCGCCTAAATACTAGGCCTCAAATTTATATCCAGCTAAATCTGTCCCTAGTGCTGTAGCTGGGCGAGTTATTTAGTGTCCGTTCAAGCACATTTCTTGTTCTGGGTTGAAATACAATTCCCAATTTAGCAATTTCATAATTTAGTGGTTCCTGCTATATCAGAGCTATTTGAAATCTATCCCAAAAAGGGTATATAATATTGAAGGTGCACATTGGGTCATTCAGAATAACTTCACACACACCCGCTACTGTGTATTTCCAAGTCTAATTCTGTCACTAAACCCATACCTGTCACCCAGCGCCTAAATACTAGGCCTCAAATTTAAATCCCTCTAAATCTCTCGTTACCCACCGCTGTACTGTTGTTGCTGGGCAAGATATTTAGTGTCCGTCAAAGCACATTTTTTGTTCTGGGTTGAAGTACAATTCCCAATTTAGCAATTTCATAATTTAGTGGTTTCTGCTATATCAGAGCTATTTGAAATCTATCCCTAAAAGGGTATATAATATTGAAGGTGCACATAGGGTCATTCAGAATAACTTCACACACACGCTTCTGTGCATTTCCAAGTCTAATTCTGTCACTAAATCCATACCGGTGACCCAGCGCCTAAATACTAGGCCTCAAATTTAAATCCCTCTAAATCTCTCGTTACCCACCGCTGTACTGTTGTTGCTGGGCAAGATATTTAGTGTCCGTCAAAGCACATTTTTTGTTCTGGGTTGAAGTACAATTCCCAATTTAGCAATTTCATAATTTAGTGGTTTCTGCTATATCAGAGCTATTTGAAATCTATCCCTAAAAGGGTATATAATATTGAAGGTGCACATAGGGTCATTCAGAATAACTTCACACACACGCTTCTGTGCATTTCCAAGTCTAATTCTGTCACTAAATCCATACCGGTGACCCAGCGCCTAAATACTAGGCCTCAAATTTAAATCCCTCTAAATCTCTCGTTACCCACCGCTGTACTGTTGTTGCTGGGCAAGATATTTAGTGTCCGTCAAAGCACATTTTTTGTTCTGGGTTGAAGTACAATTCCCAATTTAGCAATTTCATAATTTAGTGGTTTCTGCTATATCAGAGCTATTTGAAATCTATCCCTAAAAGGGTATATAATATTGAAGGTGCACATAGGGTCATTCAGAATAACTTCACACACACGCTTCTGTGCATTTCCAAGTCTAATTCTGTCACTAAATCCATACCGGTGACCCAGCGCCTAAATACTAGGCCTCAAATTTAAATCCCTCTAAATCTCTCGTTACCCACCGCTGTACTGTTGTTGCTGGGCAAGATATTTAGTGTCCGTCAAAGCACATTTTTTGTTCTGGGTTGAAGTACAATTCCCAATTTAGCAATTTCATAATTTAGTGGTTCCTGCTATATCAGAGCTATTTGAAATCTATCCCAAAAAGGGTATATAATATTGAAGGTGCACATTGGGTCATTCAGAATAACTTCACACACACCCGCTACTGTGTATTTCCAAGTCTAATTCTGTCACTAAACCCATACCTGTCACCCAGCGCCTAAATACTAGGCCTCAAATTTAAATCCCTCTAAATCTCTCGTTACCGCTGTACTGTTGTTGCTGGGCAAGATATTTAGTGTCCGTCAAAGCACATTTTTTGTTCTGGGTTGAAGTACAATTCCCAATTTAGCAATTTCATAATTTAGTGGTTTCTGCTATATCAGAGCTATTTGAAATCTATCCCTAAAAGGGTATATAATATTGAAGGTGCACATTGGGTCATTCAGAATAACTTCACACACACGCTTCTGTGCATTTCCAAGTCTAATTCTGTCACTAAACCCATACCTGTCACCCAGCGCCTAAATACTAGGCCTCAAATTTAAATCCCTCTAAATCTCTCGTTACCGCTGTACTGTTGTTGCTGGGCAAGATATTTAGTGTCCGTCAAAGCACATTTTTTGTTCTGGGTTGAAGTACAATTCCCAATTTAGCAATTTCATAATTTAGTGGTTTCTGCTATATCAGAGCTATTTGAAATCTATCCCTAAAAGGGTATATAATATTGAAGGTGCACATTGGGTCATTCAGAATAACTTCACACACACGCTTCTGTGCATTTCCAAGTCTAATTCTGTCACTAAATCCATACCGGTGACCCAGCGCCTAAATACTAGGCCTCAAATTTAAATCCCTCTAAATCTCTCGTTACCCACCGCTGTACTGTTGTTGCTGGGCAAGATATTTAGTGTCCGTCAAAGCACATTTTTTGTTCTGGGTTGAAGTACAATTCCCAATTTAGCAATTTCATAATTTAGTGGTTTCTGCTATATCAGAGCTATTTGAAATCTATCCCTAAAAGGGTATATAATATTGAAGGTGCACATAGGGTCATTCAGAATAACTTCACACACACGCTTCTGTGCATTTCCAAGTCTAATTCTGTCACTAAATCCATACCGGTCACCCAGCGCCTAAATACTAGGCCTCAAATTTATATCCCGCTGAATTTGAATACAATACATTGGGCCAAATAATATATTTGTTGTTGTGGTGAACCATAACAATGAGAAAAACATCTAGTAAGGGACGCGGACGTGGACATGGTCGTGGTGGTGTTAGTGGACCCTCTGGTGCTGGGAGAGGACGTGGCCGTTCTGCCACATCCACACGTCCTAGTGTACCAACTACCTCAGGTCCCAGTAGCCGCCAGAATTTACAGCGATATATGGTGGGGCCCAATGCCGTTCTAAGGATGGTAAGGCCTGAGCAGGTACAGGCATTAGTCAATTGGGTGGCCGACAGTGGATCCAGCACGTTCACATTATCTCCCACCCAGTCTTCTGCAGAAAGCGCACAGATGGCGCCTGAAAACCAACCCCATCAGTCTGTCACATCACCCCCATGCATACCAGGGAAACTGTCTCAGCCTCAAGTTATGCAGCAGTCTCTTATGCTGTTTGAAGACTCCGCTGGCAGGGTTTCCCAAGGGCATCCACCTAGCCCTTCCCCAGCGGTGAAAGACATAGAATGCACTGACGCACAACCACTTATGTTTCCTGATGATGAGGACATGGGAATACCACCTCAGCATGTCTCTGATGATGACGAAACACAGGTGCCAACTGCTGCGTCTTTCTGCAGTGTGCAGACTGAACAGGAGGTCAGGGATCAAGACTGGGTGGAAGACGATGCAGGGGACGATGAGGTCCTAGACCCCACATGGAATGAAGGTCGTGCCACTGACTTTCACAGTTCGGAGGAAGAGGCAGTGGTGAGACCGAGCCAACAGCGTAGCAAAAGAGGGAGCAGTGGGCAAAAGCAGAACACCCGCCGCCAAGAGACTCCGCCTGCTACTGACCGCCGCCATCTGGGACCGAGCACCCCAAAGGCAGCTTCAAGGAGTTCCCTGGCATGGCACTTCTTCAAACAATGTGCTGACGACAAGACCCGAGTGGTTTGCACGCTGTGCCATCAGAGCCTGAAGCGAGGCATTAACGTTCTGAACCTGAGCACAACCTGCATGACCAGGCACCTGCATGCAAAGCATGAACTGCAGTGGAGTAAACACCTTAAAACCAAGGAAGTCACTCAGGCTCCCCCTGCTACCTCTTCTGCTGCTGCCGCCTCGGCCTATTCTGCTGCTGCCGCCTCGGCCTCTTCCTCCGCCTCTGGAGGAACGTTGGCACCTGCCGCCCAGCAAACAGGGGATGTACCACCAACACCACCACCACCACCTCCGTCACCAAGCGTCTCAACCATGTCACACGCCAGCGTTCAGCTCTCCATCTCACAAACATTTGATAGAAAGCGTAAATTCCCACCTAGCCACCCTCGATCCCTGGCCCTGAATGCCAGCATTTCTAAACTACTGGCCTATGAAATGCTGTCATTTAGGCTGGTGGACACAGACAGCTTCAAACAGCTCATGTCGCTTGCTGTCCCACAGTATGTTGTTCCCAGCCGGCACTACTTCTCCAAGAGAGCCGTGCCTTCCCTGCACAACCAAGTATCCGATAAAATCACGTGTGCACTGCGCAACGCCATCTGTAGCAAGGTCCACCTAACCACAGATACGTGGACCAGTAAGCACGGCCAGGGACGCTATATCTCCCTAACTGCACACTGGGTAAATGTAGTGGCAGCTGGGCCCCAGGCGGAGAGCTGTTTGGCGCACGTCCTGCCGCCGCCAAGGATCGCAGGGCAACATTCTTTGCCTCCTGTTGCCACCTCCTCCTTCTCGGCTTCCTCCTCCTCTTCTTCCACCTGCTCATCCAGTCAGCCACACACCTTCACCACCAACTTCAGCACAGCCCGGGGTAAACGTCAGCAGGCCATTCTGAAACTCATATGTTTGGGGGACAGGCCCCACACCGCACAGGAGTTGTGGCGGGGTATTGAACAACAGACCGACGAGTGGTTGCTGCCGGTGAGCCTCAAGCCCGGCCTGGTGGTGTGTGATAATGGGCGAAATCTCGTTGCAGCTCTGGGACTAGCCAATTTGACGCACATCCCTTGCTTGGCGCATGTGCTGAATTTGGTGGTGCAGAAGTTCATTCACAACTACCCCGACATGTCAGAGCTGCTGCATAAAGTGCGGGCCGTCTGTTCGCGCTTCCGGCGTTCACATCCTGCCGCTGCTCGCCTGTCTGCGCTACAGCGTAACTTCGGCCTTCCCGCTCACCGCCTCATATGCGACGTGCCCACCAGGTGGAACTCCACCTTGCACATGCTGGACAGACTGTGCGAGCAGCAGCAGGCCATAGTGGAGTTTCAGCTGCAGCACGCACGGGTCAGTCGCACTACAGAACAGCACCACTTCACCACCAATGACTGGGCCTCCATGCGAGACCTGTGTGCCCTGTTGCGCTGTTTCGAGTACTCCACCAACATGGCCAGTGGCGATGACACCGTTATCAGCGTTACAATACCACTTCTATGTCTCCTTGAGAAAACACTTAGGGCGATGATGGAACAGGAGGTGGCCCAGGAGGAGGAGGAGGAGGATGAGGAAGAGGGGTCATTTTTAGCACTTTCAGGCCAGTCTCTTCGAAGTGACTCAGAGGGAGGTTTTTTGCAACAGCAGAGGCCAGGTACAAATGTGGCCAGCCAGGGCCCACTACTGGAGGACGAGGAGGACGAGGATGAGGAGGAGGTGGAGGAGGATGAGGATGAAGCATGGTCACAGCGGGGTGGCACCCAACGCAGCTCGGGTCCATCACTGGTGCGTGGCTGGGGGGAAAGGCAGGACGATGACGATACGCCTCCCACAGAGGACAGCTTGTCCTTACCCCTGGGCAGCCTGGCACACATGAGCGACTACATGCTGCAGTGCCTGCGCAACGACAGCAGAGTTGCCCACATTTTAACCTGTGCGGACTACTGGGTTGCCACCCTGCTGGATCCACGCTACAAAGACAATGTGCCCACCTTACTTCCTGCACTGGAGCGTGATAGGAAGATGCGCGAGTACAAGCGCACGTTGGTAGACGCGCTACTGAGAGCATTCCCAAATGTCACAGGGGAACAAGTGGAAGCCCAAGGCCAAGGCAGAGGAGGAGCAAGAGGTCGCCAAGGCAGCTGTGTCACGGCCAGCTCCTCTGAGGGCAGGGTTAGCATGGCAGAGATGTGGAAAACTTTTGTCAACACGCCACAGCTAACTGCACCACCACCTGATACGCAACGTGTTAGCAGGAGGCAACATTTCACTAACATGGTGGAACAGTACGTGTGCACACCCCTCCACGTACTGACTGATGGTTCGGCCCCATTCAACTTCTGGGTCTCTAAATTGTCCACGTGGCCAGAGCTAGCCTTTTATGCCTTGGAGGTGCTGGCCTGCCCGGCAGCCAGCGTTTTGTCTGAACGTGTATTCAGCACGGCAGGGGGCGTCATTACAGACAAACGCAGCCGCCTGTCTACAGCCAATGTGGACAAGCTGACGTTCATAAAAATGAACCAGGCATGGATCCCACAGGACCTGTCCGTCCCTTGTCCAGATTAGACATTAACTACCTCCCCATAACCATATATTATTGGACTCCAGGGCACTTCCTCATTCAATCCTATTTTTATTTTCATTTTACCATTATATTGCGATGCTACCCAAAGTTGAATGAACCTCTCCTCTGCCTGTGTGCTAGGCCTAAATATATGCCAATGGACTGTTGCAGTGGTGGCTGACATGAAGCCTGATTCTCTGCTATGACATGCAGACTAATTCTCTGCTGACATGAAGCCAGATTGTCTGTTACGGGACCTCTCTCCTCTGCCTGGGTGCTGGGCCTAAATTTATGACAATGGACTGTTGCAGTGGTGGCTGACGTGAAGCCTGATTCTCTGCTATGACATGCAGACTGATTCTCTGCTGACATGAAGCCAGATTCTCTGTTACGGGACCTCTCTCCTCTGCCTGTGTGTGTGCTGGGCCTAAATATATGCCAATGGACTGTTGCAGTGGTGGCTGACGTGAAGCCTCATTCTCTGCTATGACATGCAGACTGATTCTCTGCTGACATGAAGCCAGATTCTCTGTTACGGGACCTCTCTCCTCTGCCTGTGTGCTAGGCCTAAATATATGCCAATGGACTGTTGCAGTGGTGGCTGACGTGAAGCCTCATTCTCTGCTATGACATGCAGACTAATTCTCTGCTGACATGAAGACAGATTCTCTGTTACGGGACCTCTCTCCTCTGCCTGGGTGCCGGGGCCTAAATATCTGAGAATGGACTGTTCCAGTGGTGGGTGACGGGAAGCCAGATTCTCTGCTATGGAACCTCTCTCCAATTGATTTTGGTTAATTTTTATTTATTTAATTTTTATTTTAATTAATTTCCCTATCCACATTTGTTTGCAGGGGATTTACCTACATGTTGCTGCCTTTTGCAGCCCTCTAGCCCTTTCCTGGGCTGTTTTACAGCCGTTTTAGTGCCGAAAAGTTCGGGTCCCCATTGACTTCAATGGGGTTCGGGTTCGGGACGAAGTTCGGATCGGGTTCGGATCCCGAACCCGAACATTTCCGGGATGTTCGGCCGAACTTCTCGAACCCGAACATCCAGGTGTTCGCTCAACTCTACTCTCAATATTTGCTAAAACTTCGGAATGACCTCCGCAGAGGCAATACATTTTACAGTAAGATGGAGCCAATATTTTTAACGTCGTTTTTAAAAGAATCGGATTCGGATACTGCAATTTCAACCCAATTCGCTCAAACTTACCTACAATCTATAACATACAGTTCATGGTTTCTTCCGGATCAATATACACTCCTCAAACACTGAATAAAAAGTTGTGGAATTATGGAACTCACAGGATGGATATAACATGTTAATGATATGCAAATGTTAAAAAAAAATCTCTGATATATCTAGTAGTGCATGTAGCCTATCAGAGGCTGGCGCAGGCAGCACAACACACTTTAGGGGGAATTAGTACTAGTGGGGCCGCTATAAGGGGGCATGTTTACTCCTGGGGCACAATGCAAGAGGCATTATGGTGGGCTTTAGGTCTACTGGAGGGCGGTGTTATTACTTATGGGGACATTATTGTAGGATTTATTATTACTGGGGGGACATTATTACTAGTGGGTGCACTGGAGGGTCAATATTATTACTAAGGGCACTCTGGGAGAGAACTATTACTATTGGTGGGACTTTTGGGGGCACCCTGGCACAGTATCAGCTTAGCACAATTATTTTTGGACAAGACCACCATAATGTCATCTTTTCCATTATCCTATGTTTATAGCACTATTACTTTGAGGGGCACTAATTATTTAAAGGGGGCGGTGCATTATCTGTGTGGTTCTAGCATTTTCAGGGGAACTATCTATTTCTGCAGTATAGTATTAGTCAGCACAGCAGGCACAGTATTGGGGGTGTCTGAATGATGGAAAAGTAGGAACCTAAGATGTCTGTTTGACAAACTTTGCAGAGACAAGACATGGATGAAAGAAGACATCATGGCGGTCTTGTCCAAATAGAGAAGATGAGGAAAGAGAATGTCTACATCATCAGATGTTATAGGTATGTGGTGTTGTATTCTCCTTTATGTTGTTAGCGCAGCATGTAATTTAAAAAGTAATACTTATCCATCATAGGTCCTAATGTGGTGTTTGTCATTTTAACAGGAAGATTAGGGCTGCATGCTGTGCTATTCTTCTGTCCAATCTAAAGGAACTGCTAACAAAGGCCTAAACCAGAGACTGACAGTGTTGTGAGAAGAGCCTTATTTTGTTAACATTTATCACCGTCGTTTTCTTGGGGGTACTCAGTTCAAACTTCTGGTCACTAGTGGGTACTTGGCGTGAAAAGGTTGAGAACCACTGGTCTAAGGAATGTTCTGCCACACTGAATGCACTCATGCATTCAAATCATCAAGAGCCACTACAGGCAGCTCCCTTTGCAATTGCCAAGCAATATAGCCCCAGATTTGCTTCATGGGAGACAAGTTGGGATATGCTGCAGGCCATGGTAGCATGTTTAGGCCACGCAAACTGCTCACAATAACACGTGCAACATGTGGCCTGTTGAAAAACGGCTCTTGGGACACTGGAGAAATGACCATACCACTGGTTCCACGACCCTACATTATGCTACCCCACACCATAATCCCAGAAGTAGGACCAGTGTGATGTTTCCTTGTAAAGGCGTCTTCATGGCATTGCGCACGTAGTCTCCAGACCAATTTCCAGCTATCATTGTATCCGAGACAAAAAGCGAGATACATCAGTGAAGAGGATAGAAATCCATTCCAGTCTTTATTGCTGTCTTGTTGTGCACCATGACAGCGTTGGTGTGAGGTCAAATGAACACCTTTAGCTGGATGTCTGGCTCATAGCCCAATGTCAAATACCTTCTGATGGTTTGTGTAGACGAGGGATCTCAAACACATGAGCTGCATGTGGTCCTTCAGGCAATTATCCGAGATAAGCATCTCAACACCAGACAGAAGGCGGCAATTTATGAAGGGCCATTGGAGCCTTTAGTTCACCTCCCTGACGCTCAGCCTCATAGGTCTCAGGCCGCTTAATTGTGCCGCTTGAGACCTGGCACAGGAGCCCACCTGCAGATCTTAGCTACACCTGCTTCTTCCTCGATTTGCATAACTTCACAGCTTGTCCCCCTTCTTGGTGTTGCAATTTCAAATGTTGAGGAGTACATGTATAGACGATGATAAGTGGATTTGTAGAACATAGTCTTTAAAGAGTTTGTCCCATTTTATCATTTCCATGGCTGAGATGGGACTAAGCACTGTCCGGGAAGGCAGAAGTATGGAAATGGCTAAGCAGTCGGCATGCCGCTGTTTGTGTAACTCCCATAGCAGTTCATGTGAGCTATGCAAACAGCGTAGCACAGTAACCCTGCTGTGCTACGCTGTTTGCATTACCCCTATACACTGCTTTGGGAGTTATGTGAACAGCGGAGCGCCGGCCGTTTCCATAACACTGCTCCTCTGGCCACTGTGTAGCCCCAGCTTGGCCATAGAAACAGCAAGATGAAACAACCCCTTTAAAACAAAAAACAGTAAAATAATTGGTTATAAAAAAAGTAAAAATAAAATCATACTGCATTGCACTATAAACGCACAATTACTTGTGGGCATGTGTCAGCACTATGTTAACCAATTCCAAATAGCAATCTACAGAATTAAAAATGCAGCTCTAGAGTACAATAGAAACTATTATTCAGGAACAGTGGTGCTAAGAATTAACAGAAACATAGTAAAGCCTCATACATACAGCCAGTTTATGGCTCAGTGTTGTACAGTGCCATAGTAGGAAACTCACAGAGGGCTTTACTTTGCCTTTGCATGCCTACGATTTCAAGTAGAGGCATATAGGTTTTTTCTGCTTGATTTAAATTCAAAATAGAAAAAAAGGTATGCAATGAAGATAAGGAAATCTACAAGATTAGGCAGAAAGAGGCCAAGCAAGTTATAAGAACTTCTAAAGCTCAGGCAGAAGAAAAACTAGCTCAGTCTATGAAAAAAGGGGATAAGACATTCTTCAGATATATAAATGAAAAAAGGAAATTAAAACAAGGAATAACTAAATTAAAAACAAAGGACGGAAGGTATGTAGAAGAGAATAAAGGGCTAGCCGACTGCCTTAATGAATATTTCAGTTCAGTTTTTACAAAAGAAAAAGAAGGAGAAGGACCTCCACTAGAAAGGATGACTAATAAATCGTTTGATGCATGTGTCTTTACAGAGGAAGATGTTCTAAGTTTGCTGTCTAAAGTGAAGACAAATAAGTCACAGGGGCCTGATGAGATACACCCAAAATTATTAAAAGAGCTCAGTGGTGAGCTGGCAAAACCGTTAACAGATTTATTTAACCAATCATTAGTAACAGGAGTCGTCCCGGAAGATTGGAAATTGGCAAATGTCGTGCCCATTCACAAGAAAGGTAGTAGGGAGGAATCGGGCAACTATAGACCAGTGAGTCTGACATCAATAGTAGGCAAATTAATGGAAACCCTATTAAAGGATAGGATTGTGGAACATCTAAAATCCCATGGATTGCAAGATGAAAAACAACATGGGTTTACTTCAGGGAGATCATGTCAAACAAATCTTATAGATTTTTTTGACTGGGTGACTAAAATAATAGACGGTGGAGGTGCAGTAGACATCGCATATCTAGATTTTAGTAAGGCTTTTGACACTGTCCCACATAGAAGACTTATCAATAAACTGCAGTCATTGAGCATGGACTCCCATATTGTTGAGTGGATTAGGCAGTGGCTGAGTGACAGACAACAGAGGGTTGTAGTCAATGGAGAACATTTAAAACAAGGTCATGTTACCAGTGGGGTTCCACAGGGATCTGTACTGGGACCAATTTTGTTTAATATCTTCATAAGTGATATTGCAAAAGGCCTCGATGGTAAGGTTTGTCTTTTTGCTGATGACACAAAGATATGTAACAGGGTTGATGTTCCTGGAGGGAAACGCCAAATGGAAAAGGATTTAGGAAAACTAGAAGAATGGTCAGAACTCTGGCAACTGAAATTTAATGTGGATAAGTGCAAGATAATGCACCTGGGGCGTAAAAACCCAAGGGCAGAATATAGAATATTTGACACAGTCCTGACCTCAGTATCTGAGGAAAGGGATTTAGGAGTAATTATTTCAGAAGACTTAAAGGTGGGAAGACAATGTAATAGAGCAGCACGAAATGCCAGCAGAATGCTTGGATGTATAGGGAGAGGTATAAGCAGTAGAAAGAGTGAAGTGCTTATGCCGCTGTACAGAACACTGGTGAGACTTCACTTGGAGTATTGTGCGCAGTACTGGAGGCCATATCTCCAGAAGGATATAGATACTCTAGAGAGAGTTCAGAGAAGAGCTACTAAACTAGTACATGGATTGCAGGATAAAACTTACCAGGAAAGGTTAAAAGACCTTAATATGTATAGCTTGGAAGAAAGAAGAGACAGAGGGGATATGATAGAAACTTTTAAATACATAAAGGGAATCAACTCGGTAACGGAGGAGAGCATATTTAAAAGAAGAAAAACTACCACAAGAGGACACAGTTTTAAATTAGAGGGGCAAAGGTTTAAAAGTAATACTTTACTGAGAGAGTAGTGGATGCATGGAATAGCCTTCCTGCAGAAGTGGTAGCTGCAAATACAGTGAAGGAGTTTAAGCATGCATGGGATAGGCATAAGGCTATCCTTCATATAAGATAGGGCCAGGGACTATTCATAGGATTCAGATATATTGGGCAGACTAGATGGGCCAAATGGTTCTTATCTGCCGACACATTCTATGTTTCTATGCCATATTACACTGTGTGCACAATTACTAAACAAGTTGTATTTTTGAGGATTAACTTTTTTATTGAATAACCACAGTCAATCCAAAAAATTAATAAATCTTAAATCTGAATATTTAAGAAAGTAAAGTTTTGGCTTTCTTAGGAGAATGGCTATGTGTACTTACCGTATTTTTCACCCCATAAGACGCACTTTTTCTTCCCCCAAAATGGGGGAGAAATGCCCCTGCGTCTTATGGGGCGAATGCTTGCAGTTTTACATCGCTGGCAGCGATGTTTCAGTGAGCGGGGACTCGGGGAGGGACTGGGAGGAGGGGCTGGGGGCTGGCAATAGCGGCGGGGCAGTGCAGTCAGTGTAGTATAGCACCGCCCCGCCGCTCCAGTATACTAATATAAGATGTCATTTTCAAGTAATACTTATTAAACTTGCCCCCTTAGTCCTATTACTACCTTACATCCTAATCGCGGCAGTAGAATTCAGGCCGGGCGGGAGCGTAACTCTTGTCACGTGCCTGCGCCGCCTACTTTATGAATGAAGCAGGCAGCGCAGGCAAGTGACGTCAGTAAGAGACGCGCCGGCCGCCCGTCCTGCCTGCCTGAATTCTACAGCAGCGATTCGGATGTAAGGTAGAAATAGGACTGAGGGGGCATGTTTAATAAGTATTAATTGAATATGACATCTTATTTTAGTATACTGGCGGCGGGGGCGATCTGTGGATGGCACAGTTATGGGCTGGGGGGGGGGGGGGTCTGTGGATGGCACTGTTATGGGCTGGGGGGGGTCTGTGGATGGCACATATATAACAGTGCCACCCACAGATCGCCCCCGCCGCCAGTATACTAAAATAAGATGTCATATTCAATTAATACTTATTAAACATGCCCCCTCAGTCCTATTTCTACCTTACATCCAAGGTAGAAATAGGACTGAGGGGGCATGTTTAATAAGTATTAATTGAATATGACATCTTATTTTAGTATACTGGCGGCGGGGGCGATCTGTGGATGGCACAGTTATGGGCTGGGGGGGGGGGGGGTCTGTGGATGGCACTGTTATGGGCTGGGGGGGGTCTGTGGATGGCACATATATAACAGTGCCACCCACAGATCCCCCCCAGCCCATAACAGTGCCATCCACAGATTCCCCCCCCCTGTAATAATGCCATCCACAGATCCCCCTGTAATAGTGCAAGCCACAGATGCCCCCCATAACAGTGTCCGTCATCCACAGATCCCCCCATAACAGTGTCCGTCATCCACAGATCCCCCCCATAAGTGTCAGTCATCCACAGATCCCCCCATAACAGTGTCCGTCATCCACAGATCCCCCATAACAGTGTCCGTCATCCACAGACCCCCATAACAGTGTCCGTCATCCACAGATCCCCCACATAACAGTGTCAGTCATCCACAGATCCCCCCATAACAGTGTCCGTCATCCACAGATCCCCCACATAACAGTGTCAGTCATCCACAGATCCCCCACATAACAGTGTCAGTAATCCACAGATCCCCCACATAAGTGTCAGTCATCCACAGATCCCCAGTAATAGTGCCATCCAGAGACCACCATTCGTTCCAAACCCACCAAACACACAGCACACCTTTAGGTTAAAAATTATTTTTCTCTTATTTTCCTCCCCAAAAACCTAGGTGCGTCTTATGGGCCGGTGCGTCTTATAGGGCGAAAATTACTGGGCAAATACTAGTGTGTAAAATTATTATGTAGCTAAATGAAAAATAGAAATGTTACCATCTTACTTGTTTATGTTCATCTTTAAACATAGGCGTATGAGGGCTTGTTTTTTGGTGGGACAAGTTGTACTTTCTAATGGCACCATTTTCACAAAATTCTAATTTGAAGCTGCATTAATGCAATTCCTTTTAATTTGCATTACTGAAATAAATGGACTTTTGCACGATATTCAAATTTTTTGAGTTTCACCTGTAGTTGTAAGGAGGTCGGGAACAGGTTAAAGAGAGTATAATAAACAAACTCAAAATTTACAAACAAACTTTTCTGACATTTCCAAGTAAAAATCAGTGACCAATATAGCGGTCCTCCTTTTCAATAACCGTCATAAGCTTTCCCTCCATAGAGTCTATCAACAGATTAAGAAACTGGCAATCAACTTTTTGTGCAGCAGCAACCTCAACCGCCCAGACACTGTTCAGAGAAGTGTACCGTCCTGCATAAAAATCATAGTTCTTTTGAACTTTTTCCCTTTATCACTGCTTGAAGAAAGTGTCTTATAAAAACTGGCAGTAGGTTGAGGAGTAGATTTTTGAGTCCATCTTCAACACAAAAAGGTACAACTAAGCTCATCTTTAATAATACCAGCCCATAGCAGTACCCCACCTTCACCTTGCTGGCATCTGAGTCAAAGTGGAGCTCTGTTCCCGTTACCAATCCAGCCACGGGACCATCTGGTCCATAAAGAGTTACTCTCATCTCAAAAATACATAAAACTTGAAAAATCTGTCTTCAGATATTTTTTGGCCCATTCTTGACATTTCAATTTATGCGTTTTGTTCAGTAGTGGTTGGGTTTCAGACTTCCTTACCTTGGCCAGGTCTCTGGGCACTGAACACCTTGTACTTCTGAGCCCTTTAGGGAGGCTGCACAATAGGACAGCACAGGAAGCAGAGATTGCAATAACGACTGTACAAGCATCCTAGACTCCTGATTAGGCTATTTTACTCCCTAAAAAAAAAGTCTAAGGCGGAGCAATACGCGTTAGACTTTTCTCTGCCATTCATAAGCGGCGGATGCGCAGCGATCCTGCTGGTGCCTGAAATAACCAATAACAAAGCTCTGAACAGGAAGGACGGGCTGCCGGAGCGATATTGTGTCCTGCAGCATGGGGGCAGCTGGCAGGAATAATAACTATAATTGACAGGGAACGAGGTGCTAGCTCCCGGGCTGTTGCTGTAATAGGAGAGTAGGATGAATAGTGAACTCTGCCCAAAGACACTGGCAAACTTGGCGGCAGTGGAACTGAAGTGGATTCCGGAGTAGTGGAAAAACTACAACCCTACCTGGACATCCAGTTTGACGTGCAGTACAAGGTGACAGTGCAATGTGTGATGTATGTAGTGCAGTTTGTAGTGACTTCACAGCAGGACATTATAGCCAAGTGAAGATCCACCATATTGGACTGGACTTTATCACTTGGCTACAATAGCCTGCCGTGCATTGACTCCAGACCCCTTTCAGGGGCTTATTAACGCTATGCTGGAGGGCAGGGACCGATGTTATTTACATGGGACTGTATGTTGGAGGGGCTGAAGGAAGGGCAGTGGTGTTGTTTACATGGGACTGTATGTTGGAGAAGCTGACGGGAGGGGAGAGATGTTATTTAGACTAGCAATGGTTCCCCTGCATAAATACCCAACCTCTTAGGACGCGTTCACACCATCTAACATCCATTAGATGAGCAGAACAATGAAAATAGCATAAGTTCTGGATCAGGCACATAATTAACCTGAATGGAGCTGAACAGACTCCACTGACAATGATGGAGTCCATTAAATTTCTGTTCAGGATCCTGTCTTTTTACCAGACATAAAAAAAGGCTTTTTTCCAGTCTTTTTATAGAATCTGCAACAGAGGCTCTGAACTGAGCCTCTAACACAGATGTGAACAAGCCCTTAACATTATTTAGGCCCATGTATTATGTATTTAAATTACTGTAACTTTCATACTCCTAAAAATACTCCTCAAACATGGCAAGAAGTATTTTTACTCTTCTGGAAAAAATGTAGTGACTGGAGGATAATGGGTTCCTGGCTGTTTCAGGTTTGATTCTTCTCAAATCTTTAGCAGTCAAGTTGCGTCTTTTTTCTCAACATGTTTTTTGCGACCCTATTGACTATTTGTAACAAAACATTTGATGGTTCTGTGATCAGGCCCCAATATCCTAGCAATTTTTTAAACAATTTTTGACTTTTCAGAGTCAGTTATAGTAAGCCTTACAAAAATACACATCGCCTGACATGCTGGAATCCAAAAAGCATTCAAGTTTATACAGTTTGGAGTTGGAAATTATGCATAAAAATGATGATATGGTCAAAATACTCATTTGCCTAATAATTGTGCACACAGTATATAAAGTTGTTCTCCCCCAGCACCCAACGGAACACCATATAGCAACACAGGGAGTCACAGGGACTCCTGAGCACTGTTCTTTATTTTGGCACTTGTTTCACTTATTACTGGTCACCATGGGTTTAATATGTGTGCAATGGCCTGATAATTGGAGACGTGGAGATATGTATTCACTTCAATAGAATTAATGTTGTCACAAGATAATTATACAGAAGAGTGACGGATCTGGGTGTTATTGCATGAAACCATGTTTTTGTTCAATGTTTATGAGAAACATGGATTTCTGTTCACAAAAACAAAAACGGTCACCAAAAAACCCCCCGCGAGGGGTGTATTCACTTGTTGCTGGGGCACTTACACGGTCACAGAGTTCCTCAAATGTGCAGTCAGCAATGGATCCACAGGCTTTGCTCAGCTTCAGCTCCCTGCCCTGCACTTTCAGAATCCGAGGTCTTGTTACTATGGAAACAGGAACAAAAGCTCAGTCTTGTCTGGATAATTACCCTAAAATTCATCCCTTCCAGCTAGAGAAATGCATAGCTTGATGAATAATAGCACATGATTCAACACAGAAATTAGACAAAATGCTGATACAATGACTGCCACTTGAGTGTGGCATCAACCCATAGACAGCAATGGAACTTATTAATTGGTCAGTAGAGATTGGGCATTGTGTTTTAAATGCGTTCTCTTTCAAGAGAAATTAACTTACGTACCATCATTTTGTTTCTCAGCCAGCTCGTCAAACAACTTATCCATGACAGTCTCCACATCAACTTCACTTGTGCTAGACAGAAAAGAAGAATAGCATTAATAACACCGGGGGCCCGCACCTAACAGCTGCCCGCGGCGGCTTAGCTTCTTGCCCGTATACCTATATATCTGGATTCAGGAGGAGAAAAGCATGTTGCGCTCTAAACACAAACACTACTTTTACAATGCACTTCGAGATTGGGAATATTAACTTGCATGGAGATCATTTAGCCTTATTTGCATACACTGAAAGACTTGTGTGATTCCACGAGGGCATGCGGGCACAACAGAGCTGGTGATGCCATGTTTACACAGAGAGAAAGGTTTAGCTTGTTCCTGCATGCAAAGCAAAGGCAAACACTAAGAAATGGCAAATGTATTTATTCCATTACTTCGGGGAGTCCATGGCTGCGTACATACTGCGACTATAGGAATCTGTGGTATGCTAACTGAGCGTGAAATCCGTGCTATCCTATAAACGGTAGTATGTGTCCTTACAAACTGTGAAAAAAATAGGGCCCCCTCCTGGTGCTGGTTAGGGTCATCCCAGGACAAATGTGCTCCGCACTTTTCTTTTTCTATTCCCTGGAGCAAAGACGACTTTCCGGGTGGTGTCTCCTGTGTCTGGAAACACTGTGGTGCATATAGAGAAGTTGATCCTTGCACAGTTTTACATGATCATGGAGGCACCCTTTCTCCAAACACCACTAAGGACACATCTGCTGTTCAATGACCCCCCACATTAATGCAATCTCTCTTTAACCACTTCAGCCCCGCTAGGTGAAACCCCCTTCATGACCAGAGCACTTTTTACACTTCGGCACTACACTACTTTCACCGTTTATCGCTCGGTCATGTAACTTACAACCCAAATGAATTTTACCTCCTTTTCTTCTCACTAATGGAGCTTTCATTTGGTGGTATTTTGATGCTGCTGACATTTTTACTTTTTTTGTTATTAATCAAAATGTAACGATTTTTTTGCAAAAAAATGACATTTTTCACTTTCAGCTGTAAAATTTTGCAAAAAAAACGACATCCATATATAAATTTTTCGCCAAATTTATTGTTCTACATGTCTTTGATAAAAAAAAAATGTTTGGGCAAAAAAAAAAATGGTTTGGGTAAAAGTTATAGCATTTACAAACTATGGTACAAAAATGTGAATTTCCGCTTTTTGAAACAGCTCTGACTTTCTGAGCACCTGTCATGATTCCTGAGGTTCTACAATGCCCAAACAGTAGAAAACCCCCACAAATGACCCCATTTCGGAAAGTAGACACCCTAAGGTATTCGCTGATGGGCATACTGAGTTCATAGAACTTTTTATTTTTTGTCACAAGTTAGCGGAAAATGATGATGATTTTTTCTTTTTTCTTACAAAGTCTCATATTCCACTAACTTGCGACAAAAAAAAAAAATTCTAGGAACTCGCCATGCCCCTCACGGAATACCTTGGGGTGTCTTCTTTCCAAAATGGGGTCACTTGTGGGGTAGTTATACTGCCCTGGCAATTTAGGGGCCCAAATGTGTGAGAAGTACTTTGCAATCAAAATGTGTAAAAAATGACCGGTGAAATCCAAAAGGTGCACTTTGGAATATGCGCCCCTTTGCCCACCTTGGCAGCAAAAAAGTGTCACACATCTGGTATTGCCGTACTCAGGAGAAGTTGGGGAATGTGTTTTGGGGTGTCATTTTACATATACCCATGCTGGGTGAGAAAAATATCTTGGTCAAATGCCAACTTTGTATAAAAAAATGGGAAAAGTTGTCTTTTGCCAAGATATTTCTCTCATCCAGCATGGTTATATGTAAAATGGCACCCCAAAACACATTCCCCAACTTCTCCTGAGTACGGCGATACCAGATGTGTCACACTTTTTTGATGCCAAGGTGGGCAAAGGGGCGCATATTCCAAAGTGCACCTTTCAGATTTTGCAGGCCATTTTTTACAGATTTTGATTGCAAGGTACTTCTCACACATTTGGGCCCCTAAATTGCCAGGGCAGTATAACTACGCCACAAGTGACCCCATTTTGGAAAGAAGACACCCCAAGGTATTCCGTGAGGGGCATGGCGAGTTCCTAGAATTTTTTATTTTTTGTCACAAGTTAGCGGAAAATGATGATTTTTTATTTTTTCTCTTTTTTCCTTACAAAGTCTCATATTCCACTAACTTGCGACAAAAAATAAAAAATTCTAGGAACTCGCCATGCCCCTCACGGAATACCTTGGGGTGTCTTCTTTCCAAAATGGGGTCACTTGTGGCGTAGTTATACTGCCCTGGCAATTTAGGGGCCCAAATGTGTGAGAAGTACTTTGCAATCAAAATCTGTAAAAAAATGACCGGTGAAATCCGAAAGGTGCACTTTGGAATATGTGCCCCTTTACCCACCTTGGCAGCAAAAAAGTGTAACACATCTGGTATCGCCGTACTCAGGAGAAGTTGGGGAATGTGTTTTGGGGTGTCATTTTACATATACCCATGCTGGGTGAGAGAAATATCTTGGCAAAAGACAACTTTTCCCATTTTTTTATACAAAGTTGGCATTTGACCAAGATATTTTTCTCACCCAGCATGGGTATATGTAAAATGACACCCCAAAACACATTCCCCAACTTCTCCTGAGTACGGCGATACCACATGTGTGACACTTTTTTGCAGCCTAGATGCGCAAAGGGGCCCAAATTCCTTCTAGGAGGGCATTTTTTGACATTTGGATCCCAGACTTCTTCTCACACTTTCGGGCCCCTAAAAAGCCAGGGCAGTATAAATACCCCACATGTGACCCCACTTTGGAAAGAAGACACCCCAAGGTATTCAATGAGGGGCATGGCGAGTTCCTAGAATATTTTTTTTTTTTGCATAAGTTAGCGGATATTGATTTTTTTTTTTTTTTTTCTCACAAAGTCTCACTTTCCGCTAACTTAGGACAAAAATTTCAATCTTTCATGGACTCAATATGCCCCTCACGGAATACCTTGGGGTGTCTTCTTTCCGAAATGGGGTCACATGTGGGGTATTTATACTGCCCTGGCTTTTTAGGGGCCCTAAAGCGTGAGAAGAAGTCTGGAATATAAATGTCTAAAAATGTTTACGCATTTGGATTCCGTGAGGGGTATGGTGCGTCCATGTGAGATTTTATTTTTTGACACAAGTTAGTGGAATATGAGACTTTGTAAGAAAAAACAAAAACAAACAAAAAATTTCCGCTAACTTGTGCCAAAAAAAATGTCTGAATGGAGCCTTACCAGGGGGGGGGGGTGATCAATGACAGGGGGGTGATCAATGACAGGGGGGTGATCACCCATATAGACTCCCTGATCACCCCCCTGTCATTGATCACCCCCCCTGTAAGGCTCCATTCAGACATCCGCATGATTTTTTACGGATCCATGGATACATGGATCGGATCCACAAAACACATGCGGACGTCTGAATGGAGCCTTACAGGGGGGTTATCAATGACAGGGGGTGATCAGGGTAATCAGGGTGATCACCCCCCTGTCACTGATCACCCCCCCTGTAAGGCTCCATTCAGACATCCGCATGATTTTTTACGGATCCATGGATACATGTATCGGATCCACAGAACGCATGCGGACGTCTGAATGGAGCCTTACAGGGGGGTTATCAATGACAGGGGGTGATCAGGGTAATCAGGGTGATCACCCCCCTGTCACTGATCACCCCCCCTGTAAGGCTCCATTCAGACATCCGCATGATTTTTTACGGATCCATGGATACATGTATCGGATCCACAGAACGCATGCGGACGTCTGAATGGAGCCTTACAGGGGGGTTATCAATGACAGGGGGTGATCAGGGTAATCAGGGTGATCACCCCCCTGTCACTGATCACCCCCCCTGTAAGGCTCCATTCAGACATCCGCATGATTTTTTACGGATCCATGGATACATGTATCGGATCCACAGAACGCATGCGGACGTCTGAATGGAGCCTTACAGGGGGGTTATCAATGACAGGGGGTGATCAGGGTAATCAGGGTGATCACCCCCCTGTCACTGATCACCCCCCCTGTAAGGCTCCATTCAGACATCCGCATGATTTTTTACGGATCCATGGATACATGTATCGGATCCACAGAACGCATGCGGACATCTGAATGGAGCCTTACAGGGGGGTTATCAATGACAGGGGGTGATCAGGGTAATCAGGGTGATCACCCCCCTGTCACTGATCACCCCCCCTGTAAGGCTCCATTCAGACATCCGCATGATTTTTTACGGATCCATGGATACATGTATCGGATCCACAGAACGCATGCGGACGTCTGAATGGAGCATTACAGGGGGGTTATCAATGACAGGGGGTGATCAGGGTAATCAGGGTGATCACCCCCCTGTCACTGATCACCCCCCCTGTAAGGCTCCATTCAGACATCCGCATGATTTTTTACGGATCCATGGATACATGTATCGGATCCACAGAACGCATGCGGACGTCTGAATGGAGCCTTACAGGGGGGTTATCAATGACAGGGGGGTGATCAGGGAGTGTATATGGGTGATCACCCGCCTGTCATTGATCACCCCCTGTAAGGCTCCATTCAGACGTCCGCATGTGTTTTGCGGATCCGATCCATGTATCCATGGATCCGTAAAAATCATGCGGACGTCTGAATGGAGCCTTACAGGGGAGTGATCAATAACAGGGGGGTGATCAATGACAGGGGGTGATCAGGGAGTGTATATGGGTGATCACCCGCCTGTCATTGATCACCCCCCTGTAAGGCTCCATTCAGACGTCCGTATGCTTTTTGCGGATCCGATCCATGTATCCGTGGATCCGTAAAAATCATACGGACGTCTGAACGGAGCCTGACAGGGGGGTGATCAATGACAGGGCGGTGATCAATGACAGGGGGGTGATCAGGGAGTTTATATGGGGTGATCATGGGTGATCAGGGGTTTATAAGGGGTTAATAAGTGACGGGGGGGGTGTAGTTAAGTGACGGGGGGGGGGGGGGGGGTGTAGTGTAGTGTGGTGTTTGGTGCGACTGTACTGACCTACCTGAGTCCTCTGGTGGTCGATCCTAACAAAAGGGACCACCAGAGGACCAGGTAGGAGGTATATTAGACGCTGTTATGAAAACAGCGTCTAATATACCTGTTAGGGGTTAAAAAATTCGGATCTCCAGCCTGCCAGCGAACGATCGCCGCTGGCATGCTGGAGATCCACTCGCTTACCTTCCGTTCCTGTGAGCGCGCGCGCCTGTGTGCGCGCGTTCACAGGAAATCTCGCGTCTCGCGAGATGACGCATATATGCGTGACTGTGCGCCAGCCTACCACCTCCGGAACGCACATGTGCGTTAGGCGGTCCGGAGGTGGTTAAAGAGGTTGTCTTTGATAGAAAAGGACTTTTTTCAACCAGAAACAGCGCTACTCTTGTCAATAGCCTTTGTGCGACATTGCAGTGAATGAGGTTGAGGTGCAATATCAGAAAAATCCCTAATAAAAAAAAAATAAAATAAAAAAAAAATAAAAACATTTTTTTTTATTGAAACCCCCTTTTACAAATTAAAGGTGTAGTCCCACTTTTTTTTTTTACTTGCAACTTCTTTTAAATGTTATAAAACATTCACAAGAGAAAAAAAAATTGCACCTCTTTAAAATTTACTTTTACAAAAATATGCTTAGCGGGAGCTAAAACAGGAAGTCAGAGCACAAGCATCTCAGGCCACCCAAAGGTGACCTCATTTCTAGACCTCAAGTATCACGTTGTGTCCCTCTCCCATCATTAGGGAGTCTAATGTCACAGCTGTCCCCTCCAGTCTTCCATAAGGCTACTTTCACACCTGCAGTCGGGTGTTCCAGCCGGTAGACAAAAACTGCTGCATGCAACAGTTTTGTGTGGCCGATTCTCAGCATATTTGACGGATCTCTGCCAGATCCCATTATAGTCAATAGGGTCTGGTGGGAAGGCGCAGTATCTGGCAATGCCGCATATGTAAAATTAGCTTTAGGAAACCGTATATAAAAAATAAAAAAATTGTTAAACACTAACGTCCATGGGTATTCACATTTTATATAGTGAAGGAAATACCCCACCCTTAGGCTTCCATTGATGCTGAGAATGGCACTAAATGCAGTGCTGATATAGTGGGGTGTGCCCTTAATTGGGCTTTCCCTACACAAAGGTCACCCGCGCCCAATACAAGGGCCTTGAATTGGGCATGTTGCAGTTTACTGCAGGTCAAGAACACCCTTGTGCATGGAAAACTTAAATTATCGCTGCTTCCTTCATTCTCCAGAATGATGAAAAGAGGCTGGATATGTTATATACAAGGGCGGACTGGGAACTTAAAGTAGCCCTGGAAAAAATACTAAAAGTGGCCCCGCTTTGTAGTTGGGTCCAAATTGATGGAAGGCAGAGCAAGCAATACCATATTGTGGCACATTATACCACCCCAACAGAGCCAAATACCACAGTCATCACAAAATACTGCCAGCAGCACAAAATACATCCCCAAAAACTTCCACTGGCCAGCCGTGAGGAGGTCCCAGGCGGCCCCCTGGGCATCGGCCGAACAGGAAATTTCCCTGTAAGGTCTATGGCCAATTCGCCCGTGGTTATATCGAATATACAATATACTCTAGAAGCCTACGTATCTCTAGAAGTCTACGTATGGCAAACGTAGACCTTTAATGAGATATGAACAGAGCCATAAACTTTCCCTCCATACTGCTATACCCCTCTCTCCTTCAAGGGTTGGGGGGAGGGGAGAGGGGCTTCTAATGAACAGTGGCGATCTCAGACACATCACCTATTCTGAGATTGGGAACTATTCATCTTCTCATTGATAAATCTTGTGGCAGGGTGGATAAAAATCTATGATTTAAAAAAAAAAAAAAAAAAAAAAAAAAAAAAAAAGATTTTTTTTGGGCAACTAAAATTTAATGTTGATAAGTGCAAGATAATGCACCTGGGGCGTAAAAACCCAAGAGCAGAATATAAAATCATTAATACAGTCCTAACCTCAGTATCTGAGGAAATGGATTTAGGGGTCATTATTTCAGAAGACTTAAAGGTAGGCAGACAATGCCATAGAGCAGCAGGAAATGCTAGCAGAATGCTTGGGTGTATAGGGAGATGCATTACCAGTAGAAAGAGGGAGGTGCTCATGCTGCTCTACAGAGCACTAGTGAGACCTCATTTGGAGTATTGTGCTCAGTACTGGAGACCATATCTCCAGAAGGATATAGATACTCTAGAGAGAGTTCAGAGAAGAGCTACTAAACTAGTACATGGATTGCAGGATAAAACTTACCAGGAAAGATTAAAGGACCTTAACATGTACAGCTTGGAAGAAAGACGAGACAGAGGGGATATGATAGAAACTTTTAAATACATAAAGGGAATCAACAAAGTAAAAGAGGAGAGAATATTTAAAAGAAGAAAAACTGCTACAAGAGGACAT
This sequence comes from Bufo gargarizans, assembly GCF_014858855.1. Taxonomy (NCBI): domain Eukaryota; kingdom Metazoa; phylum Chordata; class Amphibia; order Anura; family Bufonidae; genus Bufo; species Bufo gargarizans. Next base: position 287,162,028 of record NC_058083.1, on the reverse strand, counting down.
AGTTTTAAATTAGAGGGGCAAAGGCTTAAAAGTAATATCAGGAAGTATTACTTTACTGAGAGAGTAGTGGATGCATGGAATAGCCTTCCTGCAGAAGTGGTAGCTGCAAATACAGTGAAGGAGTTTAAGCATGCATGGGATAGGCATAAGGCCATCCTTCATATAAGATAGGGTCAGGGGCTATTCATAGTATTCAGTATATTGGGCAGACTAGATGGGCCAAATGGTTCTTATCTGCCGACACATTCTATGTTTCTATATGTGTACTTTCTTTAGTAAATAAATTCCATTAATCCATTCACAATGTCATGCTCTTCCAGAGGTTTTTGTAAGATTATTGGGCAGTTTCTCTGCCTACAAGATATTATCACAGATGCTTGGTTTACTTTTGCAGTTCTCAAAACGGAATTTGACTCAGCAGAGATCACATGCCTCTTTTTCACACCAAAAATGTTATAACATGAACAGAGTTGAGAAAAAGACTTTAATCTTAACTTCTACAAACCTATGCATGCAGAATCAACCTAATCAAACTAATATGGAAAGTCGTTATTCTAAAAATCTTCATCTACTTGCATATTTTAAGTTATACCAGCAAGAATTAGTCTTTATGTAGAAAACTATGATTTAAATCAAATTCACCCTGTCTTGTAGGTGGTGCAGGAGGCCCAGACAACTGCAAGGGACTTTATCTTTTGGCAACTGAAACATTTGAATGGACAATATATGATTGACAGCTTAGGGGCTCATGCACACAACCGTATGTATTGTGCGGTCTGCAAAACACGGATCGGCAAAAAATACGGATGACATCCGTGTGCATTCTGTATTTTTCAGAACAGCTGGCCCCTAATAGAATACTCCCTTGTCCGTAATGCGGACAATAATAGGACATGTTCTATCTTTTGCGGAACGGACATAGGGAAACTTAAAGGGGCTCTCCGGGAAACTAAACTAAATTAAAAAAAGAAATATTATGTCATAGTAAAAACATTCATAAGTACCTAGGGAGTTGTCATTCTGGGACCCTAAAATGGCTGACATCAAGTCATTGCGTCAGAAACACATCCTAGAATGCCCAGTACACTCACTAGGACAGGCTGCGTCAACACCAGCAGCTCGAGACACAGCTACTTCCTGGTTGAGCTGACTGCTAGTGAGGTGTGAATGCGCATATTAGAGCATGCGCACTGTGCTTAGGCAGTTCCCAGTGAAGATGAAGGGAGAAAACAGTCCCCCTAGAGATTGTGTTTGCGATCCATCTCAGGCACCTGGCAGGGCTCTGAAGGTATCTACTCTTATCACAGTTTGTCCTGTGCCCTGTCAGCCTGACAGGAGTGAGGGAGGCCGGCTACATCCTCACAAATCATTTCTCTGCGGCAGAGTTTTCGGCTCTGTGCTGTGATCTGTCAGCCTGACAGGAGTGAGGGAGGCCGGCTACATCATCAGCTGTGTAAGCTAGTAATTTCTGTTCCCATTAAAAATAAATATATAAAAAAAGGCTAATTTATTAATTTAAATATATATCTAATATATAAAGCTGAGTGTATGTGTATATGTATGTACAGTATGTCCGCTAAAGGAATCCGCACCGTCGCATTTACAATCACGAAATTTGGCACACAGGTACATCAGGTGTCCGGGAAGGTTTTAGACCAGGTCTCAGCTCTCTAGGATGTACCGTTTGAGATATTCACAAAATATATATTAGCCAATAGAAGCTTGGTCACATGACCCTTATCAGCCAATAGAATCTCGCAGGCCATTAGCCTCCACATACACAGTTTTACTCCAGGTTTCCATAATAACCCAGCCATTTTCTTCACTGCTGTAGGTCAGCTTTAAAGGAAATCTGTCACCAGGATAATCGCTACTGAAGTAAAGCCATGGCTTAATAGCTGTGGATGACACTGTTAAGGGAGCAGAGTGCTGTGGAGGTCACAGTTCAGGGGGCAGGTAGGGTGGCCATTCAGGCTACCATGAAAAGACTGACATAAAATCCCATCCCCAGGTCCCACTAAGCCACGCCCCCTTCCACTCCGCAGCCGATTGAAAAAAATGATGGTAAAAATTCAAACTTCTGTCAACTGCAGGGGTGGGAGGGATGGTGACTTTCTCCCTGCAGCTCACACTCAGACAGCAAAGTGCTGCTGTCTTAGAGTGAGCGGTTCAAAAGGACACGCCCCCGATCTGGTTAGGCCACGCCCCCTCCCACTCCTCAGCTGACAGGGATTTAAAAAAATGAAGTTAAAAATCAACTTCTAGATCAAACTAAGCCGCGCCCCCAATCCGGCTACGCCATGCCCCCTCCCCCCCCACACCTCAGCCGACAGGGATTGAAAAAATGAAGTTAAAAATCAACTTCTGTCAGCTGCAGGGGTGGGAGGGACAGTGACTTTCTCCCTGCAGCTCCCACTCAGACAGCACAGTGCTGCTGTCTTAGAGTGAGCTGTTCAAAAGGACATCTCGCTTTGCATGTAATGAGTCTCTCATATATTAGTTTCACCTTTTAAGTTGCATTACTGAAATAAATGAACTTCGCACGATATTCAAATTTTTCGAGTTTTACACATATCAGCCTTTTTATATATATTTATTTTTACTGGGAACAGAAATTACTAGCTTACACAGCCAGCAGCTGACGATAAAGTCGGCCTCCCTCACTCCTGTCAGGCTGATAATTGACGCAGCCTGTCCTAGTGAGTGTACTGGGCATTCTAGGATGTGTTTCTGACGCAATGACTTGATGGCAGCCATTTTAGGGTCCCACAATGATAACTCTCTAGAGAAAACTACGTTTTGATAAATAAAGGTACTTACGTATGTTTTTACTATGCCCTAATATTTCTTTTTTGAATTTAGTTTAGTTTACCGGAGAACCCATTTAATGCACACGGAGTAACTTCGGAATTAAAATACGTTTTTGTCCATGAGCCCTTATTGTGAAATATCCCTATAGTTCCTTGTAAATGACACACCGGCTGACACTTCTTCAAAATGCATTGACTAGGACCAGTGGTCCCTGTAGTGGTCACCTGTCTCTATGTCAGGACTGCAGCAAGAATTTTAACATATTTTTTTCCCTGGACAACCCCTCTAGGTGAAATAACCTTTGTCACAAAAAGTAATTACGGTATAATTATTTCTATGACATACGTTGGTACAAAAGCAGGCTAATAATGACAAGTACTAAAACAACAATAATATACAGTAATTCAAGCTAGGCAAATGTAATAAAAAATAATGTAAGCCTACTTTCATACTCGCGTTTTGGCTTTCCGTTCGTGAGATCCTTTCAGGGCTCTCACAAGTGGTCCAAAACGGATCAGTTTTGCCCTAATGCATTCTGAATAGAAAAGGATCCGCTCAGAATGCATCAGTTTGGCTCCGTTCTGCCTCCATTCCGCTTTGGAGACGGACACCAAAACGCTGCTTGCAGCGTTTTGGTGTCCGTCTGATGAAACTGAGCCAAACGGATCCGTTCTGACACACAATGTAAGTCAATGGGGACGGATCAGTTTTCTATGACACAATCTGGCACAATAGAAAACGGATCCGTCCTCCATTGACTTTCAATAGTGTTCAAGACGGATCCGTCTTGGCTATGTTAAAGATAATACAAACGGATCCGTTCTGAACGGATGCAGACGGTTGTATTATCTGAACTGATCTGTCCATGACGGATCCGCACAAAACGCGAGTGTGAAAGTAGCCTAAGAAATCAGTACTTACAGAAAATATATTTTACTGGCAGCAGAGAGGACACGCTTCCTGTAGTCTATGCCGGAGTCCAGCTGAACAGTGTTGCAGTATTCCTTAAAGAACACATAAAATAATCACCAGTCTGCTTGTCCACATAAAGGTACACAGCAACATAGTAGGGTTAAATAGCGTAGTTACATAGTAGACAAGGTTGGAAAAAGATGCAGGTCCATCAAGTCTAACTTATTCTACTGTGTTGATCTGCAACAATTTCCCTATGTTAGCAGGAGAACTTTTTTCTGACTCCAAATATTCCTGGGGCCCGAATGGCTTCCCTGTGTGGAGATTGGGGAAGCTATTCGTTGTCTCTCTGAAGAAACATAGCCTATTGGAGCTGTAGTTCTTCTGGAGGCCTGCAGGTGGCAGGACTACATAAAAACATAGCGAATCTGCAATACATTGCAATGATAATTGATTGCAATGTAAGGCAGAAGAGATGTGAAAATTAAAAGTAAAAAAGTTTTTAAAAATATAAAAAAATTCAAATCACCTCCCTTTCCCCCAAATTAAAATACAAATAAACATTGTAGCTATCTCTGTCTCCCAAAATGCCTGAACTATTAAAATCTAAAATGTATTTTTCCCATACAGTGAATGCCGTAACAAAAAAAAATGTCTGATTTGCAGATCTTTCGTCACTTCACTTTTTTTTTTTGTCAGGTGATCAAAAAGTCATACATACTCCAATAATCTATTTATCAATAAAAACGACGGATTGCCAGCCAAAAAATTGGCCATCACACAGCTCTCATTGAAAAAAATAAAACATTTTCAGTATTAATACACAAGAAAAACTATATATATATATATATATATATATATATATATATATATATATATACACACAGGTCCTTCTAAAAAAATTAGCATATTGTGATAAAGTTCATTATTTTCTGTAATGTACTGATAAACATTAGACTTTCATATATTTTAGATTCGTTACACACCAACTGAAGTAGTTCAAGCCTTTTATTGTTTTAATATTGATGATTTTGGCATACAGCTCATGAAAACCCAAAATTCCTATCTCAAAAAATTAGCATATCATGAAAAGGTTCTCTTAACGAGCTATTAACCTAATCATCTGAATCAACTAATTAACTCTAAACACCTGCAAAAGATTCCTGAGGCTTTTAAAAACTCCCAGCCTGGTTCATTACTCAAAACCGCAATCATGGGTAAGACTGCCGACCTGACTGCTGTCCAGAAGGCCATCATTGACACCCTCAAGCAAGAGGGTAAGACACAGAAAGAAATTTCTGAACGAATAGGCTGTTCCCAGAGTGCTGTATCAAGGCACCTCAGTGGGAAGTCTGTGGGAAGGAAAAAGTGTGGCAGAAAACGCTGCACAACGAGAAGAGGTGACCGGACCCTGAGGAAGATTGTGGAGAAGGACCGATTCCAGACCTTGGGGGACCTGCGGAAGCAGTGGACTGAGTCTGGAGTAGAAACATCCAGAGCCACAGTGTACAGGCGTGTGCAGGAAATGGGCTACAGGTGCCGCATTCCCCAGGTCAAGCCACTTTTGAACCAGAAACAGCGGCAGAAGCGCCTGACCTGGGCTACAGAGAAGCAGCACTGGACTGTTGCATGTCATTCGGAAATCAAGGTGCCAGAGTCTGGAGGAAGACTGGGGAGAGGGAAATGCCAAAATGCCTGAAGTCCAGTGTCAAGTACCCACAGTCAGTGATGGTCTGGGGTGCCATGTCAGCTGCTGGTGTTGGTCCACTGTGTTTTATCAAGGGCAGGGTCAATGCAGCTAGCTATCAGGAGATTTTGGAGCACTTCATGCTTCCATCTGCTGAAAAGCTTTAGGGCCGTTTCACACGAGCGGATGCCGTGCGTGGCATCCGCTCCGTGAAAGAGTGCCAAGACCCGCTGCAGACTGCAGAGGCACGGAGTATTAACATGACTGTTAATGCTCCGTGCCTCTCTGTGATCTCTTTCCTACGAAATCACAGTGACAACTGTAATTTCGTAGTAAAGCGATCACAGAGAGGCACGGAGCATTAACAGTCATGTTAATACTCCGTGCCTCTGCAGTCTGCAGCGGGTCTTGGCACTCTTTCACGGAGCGGATGCCACGCACGGCATCCGCTCGTGTGAAACGGCCCTTATGGAGATGTAGATTTCATTTTTCAGCACGACCTGGCACCTGCTCACAGTGCCAAAACCACTGGTAAATGGTTTACTGACCATGGTATTACTGTGCTCAATTGGCCTGCCAACTCTCCTGACCTGAACCCCATAGAGAATCTGTGGGATATTAGGAAGAGAACGTTGAGAGACGCAAGACCCAACACTCTGGATGAGCTTAAGGCCGCTATGGAAGCATCCTGGGCCTCCATAACACCTCAGCAGTGCCACAGGCTGATTGCCTCCATGCCACACCGCATTGAAGCAGTCATTTCTGCAAAAGGATTCCCGACCAAGTATTGAGTGCATAACTGAACATAATTATTTGAAGGTTGACTTTTTTTGTATTAAAAACACTTTTCTTTTATTGGTCGGATGAAATATGCTAATTTTTTGAGATTGGAAATTTGGGTTTTCATGAGCTGTATGCCAAAATCATCAATATTAAAACAATAAAAGCCTTGAACTACTTCAGTTGGTGTGTAATGAATCTAAAATATATGAAAGTCTAATGTTTATCAGTACATTACAGAAAATAATGAACTTTATCACAATATGCTAATTTTGTGAGAAGGACCTGTGTGTATATATATATATATATATATATATATATAAAATCACTGTAGTCCTACTGACTCGGAAATTAAAGATAGAGGGACAGTTTTACCATATAAGGAACACCATAAAAACTAATTCCATAAAACTATGCCGCAATCACATTTAATTATTTTTACAATTTCACCCCATTTTTTTCCAGCTTCCCACTGCATTGTATGCAATATTAAATGATGACATTAGAAAGTGCAACTTGTCCCACAACAAACGTCTTATAAAACGTCAAAGCTCTTAAATGTCTATCTAAACAGAAAGATAAAAAGTGTCATGGCTCTGGGAACACAGGTAGTAAAAAACTAAAATTCAAAAACTGGTCCTTTAAGGGTTAAATAGTAAAAACAGACTTTTTCAAACAATACATTCTTGAAGTAGCATTAACTAACATGCAGAATACACTGTGATGTAGGATGCAGCTTTCACCCCATATTATAAAACAATCCAGTAACGTCGCCTCACAATCTGCCGAGAACATACAGTAAATGCATCAAAGCACTCATAAATAATATAAGATCTACCTCAAGGTGTTCTAAAAGAAACACAAATGTTTGACACTTCCAGATTATCATGCGATAATGCCACTCTAAACTTCATTTTCAATAAATAATGTCAATGAATCAATGCAAGAATTGCTCATGACCTCAAGGGTAATTAGCATTCATTCAAACGCACCGAGATTCAAAATGGTATGTTCTTTATTTGTCAGCTCTTGTCTTGATCAGCAGATTAATAAACCGGCGCTCTTCTCCGAGACAGTTTTATGAATCAATGGTAATTACATTCTGACATGAGAAGAATAGTAAGGCACAACTTGGTATCACTTCATCAACCTTTCTAACCTTCATGCAAGCATTAACTGTAAATAGCTTTCAATGAATTGCCAATAGAAACATTAGGTTTTCTTCTGCTGATCTAGGCTGTACTACAGGGGAGTCTGTATGTGACCCATATCTGAAGCGCAATCATTAGTAATTATCCCATTTGCTGTAATGTTCTAACACTTACCTTACACTGCTATTAGGGTAATATCTCTGCTTCATGAAAAATAAAAATACACACACTACCAATATACATCTCACAATGTAATCACTAAGAGGTTATAAAATATGACAGTGTGTCATTAGTCAGGTGCATCAGTTAAAGGGTAACGGTCATGTTTTCATAAAAAAAAAATATATATAATTTTAGCATATGTTACTGCTGCAGCAGCATTATGCATAAAGCAATCTTTAGTTTCTTCACTTACCACTGTTTTCCTTGAGTTTTTCCCTTAGCTACGGCTGTTTAAACATTTACAAACCTTCTCAAGATGGCTCCTCTGCCAGTTCTCTGAGGCCAAAACTGCTTTCCCTCACTTCCCATACACACTTGCTGTAGCCAGCAGCTCCCTGCCAGCCAATCAGATTGGATTACTGAGAGACACGCCTCCTCACGCTGAAGCCTAATGCAGGCATGCAGTGTGAAGGACCGCCCCTCAGTCTTCCTAGCCGGAGACAGATGAGCCATAGCAATGGTCTTTTAAGGGTGCAGTGGAAAGGGACAAGAGACATTAATAAAAGCTGTTATTATAAGGTACTTACAGATCTTTTGGCAATCATTGACAGACTAACTCATCTATACATGCCTAGCTCTAATAAACCAGCAAATAAGATAAAAATACGACAGTTACCTTTTAATCCCTCCGTAAATGACAAGAGCTCTTCAGGGACTACATGATTTGGACCATGTAGAGGTAACCATCTATTGTACTCTGTTCTTATAGCTCTGTTTACTGTTCCTCTGTTATTCCCCCTATGAAATGGGCGTTACCAGTTAAGGATGTGTCCCTGCTCAGTCTGAAGGTGCTGCCACATAACGCAGTTTTTGAAGACAAAATCTGGAGTGGATCATAAAAGGAGAGAAATGCATCCCGACACTGTGCAATCATAGAGCTGGGGGTCTCACTGCAGTGACTGCTAGTGTTCCAGAGAACAGCTGCCCCACACTGTGTCTGAATGGGGTGGTAGTGCACATGTCGGTCCATTTACTTCTATGGGACTGACATAGACAGCTCTGTCAGTCCCACAAAAGTCAATCAAGTAGTGGGCACTACACTCCATTCAGACAGTGAATTTGGTGACCCCCCATTCTCGAATTCGCTGGTGGTCCCAGGGTTAAAGGGTCACTCCAGGCAAAGACTAAAAATGAATCCTCAAGCCAAAGTCATGGGGCTATACAGGGAAAACCAGCCTGCTGAGGGGGCTTTGTACAGGGCAGAGCTGGTGAGGCTCTGCAGTCCTCTGCCCCTAACACCCGGAGATCACATGATTGCCGGGTCTAAACTGCACAGCGCGCCGCTCACCTGTGTGAGGATAAGGCAGAAGTTTAATGAATGGCGCCATTACAGAGGTCTATGCTAGGCCACAGCTGAATGCCTGCGTTGCCGTAACAAGAGAGCAGTGCTGTCCAGAGCCACTTCAGAATCAGTATCAGGGTTGCCAAATGTCCAGAAATTTCTGGACAGTCCGTAAGAATAGGTGACTTTTTTCCTGCGTCCGTGAAAAAAAAAAGCTGTGATTTTTTTTAAACTGGTGGTACTTGACTAGATTATTTTGGTGGTAATTATCATAATTTTACAGCTCACAGTAAATGCTGGTAATGAGTTCTTATCAATATACTGAGCTATAGACATGGATTACTTATAAGGCTAGTTTCACACTAGCGTTCGTCGGTCCGCTCGTGAGCTCCGTTTGAAGGAGCTCACGAGCGGACCCGAACGCCTCCGTCCAGCCCTGATGCAGTCTGAATGGAGCGGATCCGCTCAGACTGCATCAGTCTGGCGGCGTTCAGCCTCCGCTCGCCTCCGCACGGACAGGCGGACAGCTGAACGCTGCTTGCAGCGTTCAGCTGTCCGCCTGGCCGTGCGGAGGCGAGCGGATCCGTTCAGACTTACAATGTAAGTCAATGGGAACGGATCCGCTTGAAGAGGTCACCATATGGCTCAATCTTCAAGCGGATCCGTCCCCCATTGACTTTACATTGAAAGTCTGAACGGATCCGCTCAGGCATCTTGCGCACTTAGAAAATTTTCTAAGTTATTAATGCAGACGGATCCGTACTGAACGGAGCCTCCGTCTGCATTAATATGATCGGATCCGTTCAGAACGGATCCGATCAAGCGCTAGTGTGAAAGTAGCCTAATCCATTATGGTTTTCCAAATTGTCCATAAAAAATGTTGGATGTCCATGATTTTGAGATAAGTTGTCCATAAAAAAATAAATATAATTTTTGTTTGGCAACCCTGGTTAGTATAGAGCAGTGATGCACAACCTGCGGCCCCCAGAGCCAAGGTTTGCGGCCCCCGTTCTGCTGGGCAGAAACGCAGCTGATCGTGCGCCACACAATTGCAGGATAATAGCTCTGTAGCAGGAGCAGGAGGGATCCCCGGCTGTCAGAGACAGCACGAGACCCGAGGAGAAGGCAGATGCAGTGGATCAGCGCTTTTGCCTTTTCCTCACACAGATGAACAGCGCGCTGTGCAGTTTAGACCCGGCGATCACGTGATCGCCGGGTATCAGGGGCAGAGGACTGCAGAGCTTCATCAACTCCGCCCTGTACAAAGACCCCCTCCACAGGCTGGTTTTCCCTGTAACTGGGGCTCTTTTGGATGCTCCAGTTACAGAGGAAATATGGACCTTTTGGGGACAAATTAAGTGGCAAATATATATATATTAAAAGTTAAAAAAAATATGAAAACACAATTTTAAAAATACAAAATAAAATACTAAAAAAGGAAAAAAAAAAGGACAATGTGCAAAATAAAAAAAGTCAGTGTCCCCCAAAGGTCTTTTTGTAGCAGAAATATATATATATATATATATATATATATATATATATAAAAAAAGAAAAAATAGTAACATACATGAAAGAAAAAAAAATGCCCACACCAACCAAAACCATTACAATGATCACCCCATTCTTGTGAAACTATACATATTGTATAATAAAATGATCCAACACATATAGGGAACTAATTATAATCATTTGCATATTTAAATAATGAGCTATAGTTTTGAATAAAAATTACTTAAAAAAAATAAAATTAAAATTGTACGGTTTACCTCTAATAAAACTAATGAATATATTAAAAATCCCTCTGTTATGTAATAAAAAGTTGCAAGTTATTTTTGTAGTCCAACAAATAAAATTAAAAAAAGTGTTTGAACCACGTGTGCTAAATCACAAAAAAGTGACTGGTTATTAAGGCCTTTTCAGCCCTGGCCATTAAAGGGTTAAACAATAAGTGCTTTCCGGCTAGTAAGGACTCATACACACGACCGTACCTTTTTTTTAGTTCGCAGAACAACAGCCATGTGTGTTCTGCATTTTGCAGAATGGAGTATCTTTTGCGGCCCCGTTGAAGTAAATGGGTCCACATCCAAGCCACATTAAAAAAAATGCGGCTCAGATGCGGACTAAAACAATGGCTGTGTGCGTGAGCCCTCAGGGAAAGTGCTTACTGGTTATTGCAGGGCACCTACAGTATATCTGGGGGTGCAGGAGGTGGTAATAACCAGTGAGCGCCGTCCTCTGCAGTGAAGTAAAGCGCTTATTTGTGAATACAAGGCAGGAAGGAAATGTCACCACTTAAAGGAGTTTCCTAGTTAAAATGATTTTTAACAAGTTCCTACAGTGTAGTCCCTGAAACCGAAGATTCCTACTTTCCTGCTCCATGCTGCTCTCGCTGTCTCCATCTCCCGGTCCCGGAGCACCTCTCCAGAAAATGACTGACTTTAGCGGTGACACGCTGCTTGTGGCCACATCACCACTGAAGCCAGTCATGAGCTGGAGAGGTACAAGTGACTAGGCCCATATCCAACCGGATGTAAACAGCGCCGGAACCAGAAGATGGAGACAGCGGGAGCGGCAGGGAGCAGGAAAGTATGAATCTTCTGTTTCAGGGCCATGCTGCAGAAACGTGTTAAAAATAATTTTTTGACCAAGAAATCTCTAAGCCCCTGTTACACGGCACGATATTGGGAACAAGTCTTCATAGGAACGCTCATTCCTGATATCTGGCAGTATAATCGTGCCGCTGATCAGCCGATAAATAAGGAATCACTCGTTTGTCAGCTGATTTGCATATTTTATCAGGATGAAAGATGTACGATTATCGTCAACACATCTCACCGTGTAATCAGGAATGTGCTGCTGATAATCAATAGAAGGGATGAGGGAGGAATGACTGTGGTACAGTGGTAGTGATCATTCCTGGGTAATAGGCTCATGCAAACAAGCGCTGATTAACTTTTTTTTTGTGGCCCCTTGAAATAGTGCAATGTGACAATGCGGCCCCCAGACAAAAAAAAGGTTGTGCACCCTGGTATAGAGTCATTAGTGATGATGATGAGGCTTGGATAAAGTTAGGATATAAATTTACCTCCGATTTCTGTCACCCGGGCTCCATGACGCATCATTTCTAACTGTAGTTTCAAATTTTCAACTCTATGGGAGGGGATTAGTTGTGTGCACCACTCACTAATATCTATGTACTAACAGGTAATTGGTATACAATTCACTAAGTTACTGGCCTTGGAGTCATATAGTCATGGAGATAGCAGCCACTTGAGGTTGCAATGTGGAAAATATAGAGTAACAGGAGAGGGAGCAGAAAGTCCAAACAATGGGAAAAGTTGGCTGACTTAATTTTTGACCGAAGTGGTCCTTAAAGACCGATCCAACACTTATCACCTATCCTGTAGATATGCGCTAATTGGTGTTGCTGGGATAGCCCCTTTAACAGCATGGGTTTAAAGGAGACCTATCATATTAAAAATGGTGTCTGAGATGCAGGCAGCATGTTATCGAGCAGGAGGAGCTGAACAGATTTGATATATGGTTTTATGGGGAAAGATTCAGTAAAACTTGTAATCTATACAATTAAATTCCTGCTCATTCTGGGCTTTGATGTTGAGGAGGCGGAGCTATCAGTGATTGACAGCTATCTCTGTATACACAGTCATAGAGGGAAGGCTGTCAGTCACTGATAGGACCGCCTCCTTGTCTTCAGTCCGTGACTGACAGCTATCTCTGTATACACAGTCATAGAGGGAAGGCTGTCAGTCACTGATAGCTGTCAGTCACGGACTGAAGACAAGGAGGCAGTCCTATCAGTGACTGACAGCCTTCCCTCTATGACTGTGTATACAGAGATAGCTGTCAGTCACGGACTGAAGACAAGGAGACGGTCCTATCTCTGTATACACAGCCATAGAGGGAAGGCTGTCAGTCACTGATAGGGCCCTCTCCTTGTCTTCAGTCAGTGACTGACAGCTATCTCTGTATACACAGCCATAGAGGGAAGGCTGTCAGTCACTGATAGGACCGTCCTCCTTGTCTTCAGTCCGTGACTGATAGCTATCTCTGTATACACAGTCAGAGGGGAGGCTGTCCGTCACTGATAGGGCCGTCTCCTGGTCTTCAGTCAGTGACTGACAGCTATCTCTGTATACACAGTCATAGAGGGAAGGCTGTCAGTCACTGATAGGACCGTCTCCTTGTCTTCAGTCAGTGACTGACAGCGATCTCTGTATACACAGTCATAGAGGGAAGGCTGTCAATCACTGATAGGACCTCCTCCTTGTCTTCAAAGCCCAGAATGAGCAGGAACATAAATGACAGTTTTACTGAATCCTTTCCCATAAACCTATATATCACTCTGCTCAGCTCCTCCTGCTCTATAACATGATGCCTGCAAATTATTTAGCATTTTCATGGTGACAAGTTCCCTTTAACAATACAACAAGTGTCAAGGGATCCCAGTTCTCCCGATAGGTTAGAATTCCAAAATCTCAAAAATGTCTATGAGTTGAAAAGTCTGTTTATACTTTTTATGTATATATAGCATCTTTGGAGAACACGTTTCTATATCTAAGGTTTGGCGTCTGGTTCCACAATGTTTTAGCTAGACTTTAGAGGACACATCAATTTAAATAAGGAACACAAAACATGTAGAAAAATAAAATAAAAAATATCACATCTGAGTTTACATTTATTCCCTCATTACCTACAAGAGAAAAAAAAAAACTTCCACAGTCTGCTTCAAGAAATCCCAGAGGTCCTTGCCATTGAGCAGATTTGGGGGTTGCAATGCCCATTCACTCTTTATGTACTGCGGCCATTATGTAAAAAGAATAAAACACTGCCTTTATACTGCCAAGCCACAATGACTCTTCATACATCAAAGCATTTACACCATGAGCAGTTTTTACTTCCAAAATTATTCAAGCTGAGGGCAAAGAGACAACAATTCATACACCCTAATTACATCTAATTATCTGTTCCCTTGTAGGACAAAGCCATTAGCTATGTGAATTTCTCACAGCCTCTGCATGCCCTGTCCATCCTGCTTGACACTGCGTTATTTCAATAGCAGTGGCTTCTTGTCTGCGGCCAGTATGAAGTTTGTCCAGGTAAACTAATTATGCTCCCATAAACATTGCTAGAACTGAATAGAAATTTCTTGGTACATTTGTCGAATCCCAGGGAGCTCCACCTGGTTAAAATGACCCTCAACACACTCTTGTTGTAGCTTCTCCCTTGGCTTTCTATTCATGAGCTCAATGAAATGTTTATTGGATTAAAGACTCTCTCTCCAGACCTCCACGATGGCTTGTGATAAAGAACTTAAAAAGTCCTTTTAACTGGCTTACAGTTCTTTCTGGGATGTGATTAAAATTGAGGGGAAGACACTGAAGAACAAGTGTTTCACATTACATCAGGACTCCCTCTTACTGAACGCCATTTACTGTACATTACTAAAGCAGGCACATTCATCAAACGTAAAAAATAAATAAATGAGAGGATGATGCTTTATATAAAGAGGTGAATTCTCATCCGATTGGAGGTTTCTCATAAAATATTTAAGCATTCCCTCAAAGGATTATCCATTCCAAAATATGTTCTTTAGGATTAGCATTACTAGTTCTAACGCTAAGGCTACTTTCACACTAGCGTTTTTACTAGATCCGGCAGGGCTCAGCAAAAACACTTCTGTTACTGATAATACAACTGTCTGCATCCGTTATGAACGGATCTGGTTGTATCATCTTTAACACAGCCAAGATGGACCCGTCATGAACACCATTGAAAGTCAATGGGGAATGGATCCATTTTCGATTTGCCCCGCAACCCATGACGGCAAGAAAACTGCAGCTTGCTGCGGTTTACTCTCTGGTATGGGAACGCAACCAATCGGAACGGAATGCATTTTGGAGCATTTCGTTCTGTTTTGTCCCCACTGAGAATATATGGGGACAAAATGGAAGCGTTTTTCTCCAGTATTGAGAACCTCTGCCAGATCTCAATACAGGAAAATATAAACACTATATGAAAGTAGCCCAAGTCTGGCAATCTGGAGAAGTTTTCCCTCCAGCGTGGTTGCGCTAGATCAAAAAGACATGGGTGAAAATATGTTATGACCGTTGTATAAAGCGGCATTCACATGATTGTATCCGTTTTGCGGTTCGCATTTGTTGTGTGATCTGCATTTTCCAGACATATTCTATCTTTTTGCGGAACTGACATATGGATGATCAGTGTTCTTTCTGCTTCCGTATGTCTGTTCGGCAAAAAGATAGAACATGTTCAATAATTGGCTGCAAAATGCAGACCCTGGACCCATTAAAATGTCAATGGGTCTGCAAAAAATATGGATGCAACATGGAACACTTATGGTACTTGCGAACTGCAAAATACATACAGTAGTCCTAAGCTAGTCTTAATTAATCCTGTGCTGGCATGATATGCACCACAGTTAGAGGCGCAAATATCAGCCATCAATGCGCCAGAATTGAAATCTACTCCAACCGATAGAGTAGATTTCAGGTTTAATGTACGTCAGTTTTCTGTTAAAGTGATGGTATGTAATGGTCCAGCCCACGGTCTAAGGCTACTTTCACACTAGCGTTTTTGCGGAATACGGCAGGGTTCAGCAAAAACGCTTCAGTTACTGATAATACAACCATCTGCATCCGTCATGAACTCCATTGGCAGATTGTGTCGGAGAAAACTGATCCGTCCCTATCGACTTGCATTGGGGGTCATGCCAGATCTGTCTTGCTCAGCATCCCAGGACGGAAAGCAAACTACAACGTGTTGCGGTTTGCTCTCTGGTATGGGAACGCAAGTAAACGTAACGGAATGCATTTTGGAGCATTCCGTTCTGTTCAGTTTTGTCCCCATTGACAATGAATAGGGACAAAACTAAAGCATTTTTTTCCCGGTATTGAGCCCCTATGACTGATCTCAATACCGGAAAGCTAAAACGCTAGTGTGAAAGTAGCCTAACCCTGCCTGGTGTCAAGGCCTCTGTTGTGTTCGCCGTGAAACAGTTGCCGTGCATGCTGTTGCCTGCGGCAACGTGTGTGTAACAGCCTCTGTTGTGTTCGACGGTTGCCGTGCATGCTGTTGCCAGCGGCAACGTGTGTTTGTTGCAGCATGTAGGTGCCTGCCCCTTTTATCCTGCTTCCCTTTCCTGTTTGGTGCTGGAGTGGTAAACTATCTGGCGGGGATCTAGGTGCAGTGATGGTCAGTTCGCAGTGTTTGCCAGCGAACACATGCGGGCTGCCATCTTTAGTAAGGTAGACTCACCTGTCCGGCGATGCACAGGTAAGCCCTTACCCTGGGTTCACACCTGAGCGTTCGCGATGGAGCGCTCTGTATGTGCGATTGTACCGGTGTTTACAATCGCGCATACAGAGACAAGCGAACGCCCATTGTCGCGCGTTCCCGAAAGTCTATGTACGGGAACGCGCGACAAAACGCCCCAAAGAAGCTCAAGAACTTTTTTGAGCGTCGGGCGTTTTACAGCGCGATCGTACGCGCTGTAAAACGCCCAGGTGAGAACCATTCCCATAGGAAAGCATTGGTTTCTCCTTGTCGAGCGTTTTACAGCGCGTAGGAACGCGCTGTAAAACGCTCAGGTGTGAACCCAGCGTTACCTGTGCCGGGAGCCAGTCTGAAATCAAATGCAGTCACCGGGAGCAGGCAGTTTAGAGAACAGCCCGATGAAGGCCCCCCGGCTGCTGTTCTCGGAACTGCCTGCTCGCGGTGACTGCATTTGATTTCAGACCAGCTCCCGGCACAGGCTTACCTGTGCATCGCCGGACGGGCGAGTCTACCTTACTAAAGATGGCAGCCCACATGTGTTCGCTGGCGAACACTGCGAACTGACCATCACTGTCTAGGTGTGTCCTGGGTGTAGTCTCTTGGCTCTTTATATCCTTTTGTTGTGAGTCTGAGGTCAGATGCCATCCAGCATTTGTGTAAGGGCTCGTTCACATGATCGTGCCGTTTTTTAGCGGTTCGCAAAAAATAGATGCCACCCGTGTGCCTTCTGCGATTTGCAGAACGGAACAGGAGGCCCATTATAGAAAAGCCTATTCTTGTCCGCAAAACGTTAAATGTTATTTCAAGGCAAAGGATTTGTGAGACTGGGAAAAGTGTGGCGCCATTAACTGTGATCGATAGGTCTGATGGGGAGGGGGTAATGGGGTTGATTGAGAAGGTGCAAAGATTACAAATTCAGTTTTCTCTCTATGTTGTCCCTCTAAGTAGGAGGGAATCAAGGATATAGCTGAAGACTCTGAATAGCAGAGAAGTTACATCTTGTCCAGAGTTAAATTTGAGTGTCATCAGCGTTAGGGCTCGTTCAGACGACCGTGCCGTTTTCTGCGGTCCACAAATTGCGGATCTGCAAAAAACAGATGCCGCCCGTGTGCCTTCCGCAATTTGCGGAACAGGAGGCCCATTATAGAAATGCCTATTCTTGTCTGCAAAACTGACAAGAATAGGACGGATCTTTTGCGGACCCATTAAAATGAATGGTTCCATATGCAGACCGTATGCGAAACGCAGAAAACGGCCCGTATACGGAACGCAAAATACGTTTGTGTGAATGAGCCCTTAGCTGAGTGTTACTCCTTTCCTGGATACACCATATGTCCAGTGGGAGGGCCTCCTAGCTAGACACCGATGTCACCATGATGTCTCCCCTTTGTTCCCTCTGTCCTTTTCCCATCCTCACTTGGTGTATTGTTTGGAGTGGTTGGTGTTTTGGGTGTGTGTTTATGTGTAGTTCGGTGTTTCATGTCTGCTTTGTTTGGAGTTGAATTCCAGCATGGCTGCTAGACATTTCCACTGTCTATCTGTCGTCCCTCCGGAAGGGGGTTTCTGGGTTCCCCGGAGGGGGAATCACAAGTCGGTGAGTAGCTCTGTCTGGGGCCGCCATGGTTCCTGTCTGCATGGGGGTCCAGTGGTTGTTGTAGTTGCGGCAAATGTTGCACGACACATGTTGCAGTGTAATTGTGCCCTATGTGTCGCGCGACACATGTCGGCGTGTAGCCCTAGCTTTAGTCAGACTATTCACTGTGGCCGGAGAGGAGAGGGGATGAGCGACTCAATTAGAGCATCACACATTACACTGGTAAGTGCAATGATCTTCTGTGGGCATCTTTATCTCTCGAACAATAGAGATTTTATACTGTAATTCTACCAATCTACTATTATAGTAACATATGACATCTTTCTCTTGAAGCAGCAGTAAACTAACGATATAGAGAGTTTTTTCGCTCTCTTTCTCTGTGCTGACTGCTAAGAAGCACAATGCTTTGCAGTTAATATTCAATGGCACAGTAATGGCAGAATGAATGAATGACAATCTGTAGTTTTTATTGATACTATTTTGGAGTGTGCGTGACTTTTTGATCACATTTTATTACATTTTTGGAGGTAAGAGAGGCAATGAAAAAATGGTAACTCCAACCATTTTGACCCTTTTTTCCCGTTACGCCATTTTCCGTTTTGGAATTGTTTTTAAATATTTTAATAGTATGGGTGTTTTCGGTGGCAATGATACCCATGATGCTTATATTTATGGTTATTTAGGTATTTCTTTTTCATTATACAGCCTATAAATAATGATGTTTTTAATTTTTGATTTTGTTCTTTTAGGTATTTTTTTAAACGAAATTTACACTACAAATTGCTTATTTCTTATCCTGGCCTGTCATCTGGTGGCCAAAATAAGAATTGCAGCATGAACACTTAAAGGCTTACAGTGTTCAGCGCAACTACCGATGCCCACATTGGACGCACGGGGCATCGGTAGGAGGCCCAGAAGCGGGAGCTTCTGGGTTTTTGCGCATTTAGATGTCGTGAACTCATTTGATCACAGCATCTAAAGCCTTTAATTACCACGATCGGCATTATTGCCGATCACGGTAATTAGCCGCAGGTCAGATCTGCCGTCCATGGTGCTCGCTGCATGTGTTTCCAATTGAATGCATCACATTTCACACTTCCGTCTAGCAGCGTTCTCCTCCACTAACAAGCAGGCGATTGCGGGAAGGAACACTTCCTTT
The DNA here is from genome assembly GCF_014858855.1 of Bufo gargarizans. Taxonomy (NCBI): domain Eukaryota; kingdom Metazoa; phylum Chordata; class Amphibia; order Anura; family Bufonidae; genus Bufo; species Bufo gargarizans. The sequence continues at coordinate 287,143,116 of NC_058083.1, read as the reverse complement.
CAGACAATCCCCTGCATAATCTGCCTGTCTAATACAGGCTTCACAAAGTCAGACAATGACCAATAAATAAACTTTATGATTTTATGAGCTTCCAGTGTAAGATGGCTATACACATGAGAGAAGTATAAACAGAAATCTATGGAATTGTATTTTAGCTCAACCACAGCAATAATTTTTCCAACTGAATGGATCACATTTCACACTTCCGTCTGCTGTCAGCTGCAGAGGAACATTTCCATACAGTCGGCGGCATAAATCATCCACTTTTATATTGTGTATGGGCGCCTTTAGGTAGGGCTTAATTTTGCCCTAACATTTTTAGTCCTTCGTTCTACAGCAGTTCTTGCGGAAAGGACTCCAAGTACAACATTAAAGTGGTGTTCATGGCAGCACAGTAATTCCCGTTGTGTTTAGCAAAGCATTAGTAAAATAGAAACAAAAGGCTTTTTTAATGTATACTTTTCTACAAGACGATGTCCCACTAGAGCACGGGTGTCAAACACAAGGCCCGCGGGCCGAATCCGGCCCGCCAGACCTCGTCATGTGGCCCGCGTAGCCTAGGGTTCCCACCCGTCCGGGATTGACCCGGACAGTCCGGGTTTGTAATCCTGTGCCCGGGTACAAGACTTTCTTAGACCCGGGCACAGGATTATTCATTCAAACTGCAGACAGTGTGGATGTCCAACCAAGAGTGCTGTGAGACAGACTCTGAACGCATAAGCTTAGCTGCTGTCACTCACTGCAGCCAGCGCTCCTCCCGAGCCTCCCCGAGTCCCTCCCCTCCCTCCTCCAGTCTACACAATCACTACAGTGTAACAGTGAATGATGCCAGGCAGCGCAGCTGCTCACTCACTGTGTTCAATCAGTCTCCGGTCTCCAGTCTTTGCTCCTCCTTGCTCCTCCCCTGCCTCCCAGACTAGTCCCTCCCTCCTTCTCTCTGATAAGGAAGTCAGGTCCACACAGGAAGTGACATCAGAGAGAGAGGCAGGGAGGGAGAATTGAAATCATTCTTCTTCTCCTCTCCAGTCCAGCTCCAGCGCCAAAGTAGTGCCCAGCCCAGTGCCCACTGTGCCCTGCCTGCAGACAGTGCAGCAGTGGTTTTTCAACCTGACCAAGACAGTCCTGACACCAGATAATCACTTCTAAAAAGGTATAAATATAAAACATTTGAAGTGTAATGCAACAGTGTTTAAAGGGCTTCTGTCACCCCACTAAAGTCTTTTATTTATTTTTTGGGCTACTTATCCCTATACTGCGATTTATCAATACATAATGTTATATATCATTTTGGTTCAGTAGATTCTCCTAAAAACGTACTTTTATCATATGCAAATTACCTGTCTACCAGCGAGCAGGGCGGTTACTTGCTGGTAGCAGCTGCATCCTCCTGTCATATAGACGCCCCCTCCTCATGTTGATTGACAGGGCAGCGAGCGCGCTTGTTCTCTGGCTCGCCCTGTCTGCATTGAAAATCTGGCGCCTGCGCTGTACCTGTCTTCAGTCGGCGCAGGCGCCGGGTGTAGATGTGACATCATCGGCGCAGGCGCATTGAGGATGGAGCGGCCGAGCGAGTGTCCTCCTCTCAGTGCACCTGCGCCGACTGAAGACAGGTACGGCGCAGGCGCCAGATTTTGAATGCAGACAGGGCATGCCAGAGAACAAGCGCGTTCGCTGCCCTGTCAATCAACATGAGGAGGGGGCGTCTCCATGACAGGAGGATGCGGCTGCTACCAGCAAGTAGCCGCCCTACTCGCTGGTAGACCGGTAATCTGCATATGATAAAAGTACATTTTTTGCATTATCTACTGAACCAAAATGATTAATAACATTATGTATTGATATATCGCAGTATAGGGATTATAAGTAGCCAAAAAAAAACAGGTTTCTGAATCCGTCAATCATCAGAAAAAACATTGTTATGTAGCTGACTGATGTTAGCGATGGGCTAATGTCAGCAGTACATAACAGTGTGTTTTATAACTCCCTGCCTGCTGCTGCCGCCGTTCTCTTAAAATAAAGACTTATAATATGCAAATTAACCTCTGCAGTGACAATAATTTATGATAATAAAGAGTGGACACATAGTCCTACAGATACAACCGGCCCTTTGAGGGTGACCAAACTGCTGATGCGGCCCCCGATGAATTTGAGTTTGACACCCCTGCACTAGAGCATATGGACATTCTCCTTCTATTGGCTCTAGCAAAGATTGCTACAAGAGTGATTCCCACTTTGATGGACCATGCATTACATAGAAGTCCATTTCCGTTGGAAGAGAAATGAGTGGCTGCTCACTGTTCCTTCAACAGTAGCAGATCCCCCGGAGTTAGCAGAGTCAGACTCTCACGTCAGGGGATGGCCAGGGCAGTGCAAATATCAGAAGAGGTCATTCTGCTGGGACAACCCTTTAGCCTCAATACCGTGAATCATTATATATAGATTGTAAGCTTTCACGGGCAGCGCCCTCACTCTTATTGTCTGGATTGTTGACTATGCAATCTGTAAGGTCCACCTTGTTTGTACATGTTCCTTCTGAATTGTAAAGCTCTGCGGTATATGGTGGTGCTATATAAAGATTATTATATGTCACATGAGCAGACCATACAGTCACGTCATTATGAAGGACTGTGACACCAGACCCAAACAGAGCTGCAGTAAGGAAATAGTGAAGAACACCAAGTCCGAATATTAAGAGTAAAGTTATTTGAGCATTTTTTATCTTTGGTAAATCTGTTTAAGGCTTTGTTCATCATGACTTTCCTGTCCTGCCAATCAGCCATTCTTTTACATTATCATTTTTATGGAAGCTAATGTACTGGTATATTAACAAAATCAGTGGTGGTACTGTATGAATAAAAAAAATATTTAAAAAGGTAAACATCTCTAAATAAATCTTAATCTCCAAAAAAAAAAGGTTTATTTAAAATATATGTTGAAAAAATTTAATACAAATAAATTTTTCAAAATAATAAACTATGTTTTATTTTTTTTGTTCATGATACTGCAAACAGATCTGTTTTGATTTACATTGAAAGTCAATGGGAGGCGGATCCGTTTTCAATTGCACCATATTGTGTCAGTGAAAACTTACATTGTAAGTCAGGACGGATCCGTTTGGCTGCAAGCAGCGTTTTGGTGTCTGCCTCCAGAGCGGAATGGAGGCTGATCGGAGGCAAACTGATGCATTCTGAGCGGATCCTTATCCATTCAGAATGCATTGGGGCTAAACTGATCCGTTTTGGAGAACTGCGTACCTTATAGGGGCTGTTAAAATAAAAAAGGAAAAATCCAGCTTCCAAATTACGTGTTCAAATGCACTCATTTATTAAAGCTTGAACACGTTATTTGGAAGCTGGATTTTTCCTTTTTTATTTTGATATCGCTATCGCTTAGTTCCTGGCGTATGTCCGTGTCTTCCTATAACGCAAGATCAGGTGAGCCTCAACAACCCTCTTTATGGTTATAGGGGCTGTCGCCTGAAGACAACCCTTTTTAAAAGAAGCCAGAGTGGTGATCAGCTGATTGCTGTGGATCCAGTGATCAGCTATTACTGCCACAGATAGCCACTGCAAGGGAATTGTGCTGTAGCATTACAAATGAATGGCCATCTATGTAATCAATGGACATGCCATGTTGGCAGGAGCCACCCCGATACTGGCTGTCCATTCTGCCACGCAGAGCAGGAGACCTTTTGCCCTACAGCATTTATGGGTCCAAACCAAACAGAGCATATATACAAGAGTTTATAGTGTTGAGACAATCTATGGGAAAACTGATCACAGATCTGAGGCATGTTCTGTTTTTTCTGCATGTGTGGAATCATAAATCTGAACAAATCCGTTATACTGGATCATGGCCTAACTGGTTAAAGCAAAACGGTAAGATTTCAACAAGACTGGTGTTCATGGAGGAGCTAAAATAATAATTTTGAAAGGTGTAAAATGACATTTTTCTTTTCAGAAGATCTTTCAATAGATTGGGGATTTAATGGACAAACACACTTGTTATGTGGCTCGACTTACCTTTAAAACAGCAATGAAGGGCACAAAGTTAACTCTCTGAAGTCCATTCTTATAAAGGTCTGGAAAAGACAAGTGTTATTAACATTTCTATTTCGTTGCAATAACAGTACTACTTAAACTATACCAGGGGATGCTCTTGCTCTTGTCTAGGGATCACACTGACAGATTGTACTACATGAAAGACATGCAAAATTATTTATGGCATATAACAAAAATAACCAAATCCTAGAACAACCCAAAGATTCGACCCCATAAAAAAAAAAAAAAAAAAAAAAAAAAAATATAATGTTTTCCAAAATTAAAAAATTCCAGCATGGATCACAGCATGGAAGAAAGCTTCACGTTTTGGATTACAAATCCATCAAGGCTTACTACTAAAAACTAATACAGAGCAATTTAAAACACACTGGGGGCTTTATCAAATGTAAAAATGTTGCAAATTATTGTGCATGCCATATTTGCTCCATAATTTGCGACTCTTAATGTACCATAGGTATTGATAAACTATCTGAGTTGGAGGCTCTGAATGAACCACTGAAGCAGATGTGATGACAGCATCTCTGGTTCACGGATAAAGTTGTTAAGGTGTATTTCTTTATTGTCCTCTAATGACATAGTATTACACATATTTTGATCACATTAACCCTTTCCCATCCTATGATGTACATTTACGTCATGGCAAGCAGGTCCTTCCTGCAGCCTGCTGTAAACCTACATCACAGGCACAGGAGCTCGCACCATCTGTAGTGGGAGCCGGCTGTAACGTGCAACTTGGCTCTCGTTGCAATGTCCAGAGTAATAATATTATTGTTTTTAAACTCCTTTTCGCTGAATATAAAAACAAGTACAATAAAAATCAACTAACTGAATGACAGACTGGTACCGAGGGAGAGAGGACCCTGCCCACGTGGGCTTACAATCTAATGTACAGTACAAGGACAGTAGGTGAAGCTGCTCATAAGGGAGCATTCACACGAACGTGTTTTTCTTCCGTGTCCGTTCCGCGTCCGTTCCGCAATTTTGACGGACAATATACGGACCCATTCATTTCTATGGGTCCGTGAAAATTGCGGTATGCCTTTTATTCTCATCCGTGTGCTGTCCGTTCCGTGTGTCCGTTCCGTGTGTTTTAGAACATGTCCTATACTTGGCCGCAAATCGCGGTCCGTGGCCCCATAGAAAGTCATTGGGTCCGTGAAAAACGGATAGCACACGGAAATGCATCCGTGTGTCATCCGTTTTTAACGGACCCTTGGACTGAAAACATTCTAGGAAACCCCATTTCATTACCCATCCGTTTTTTTTGCGGACCGTGAATAACGGATGACACACGGAAGCACCACGTCCGTATTATACAGACTTGCGGAACGGAAAAGGAAAGATAACTGAAGACATACGGAACACACGGATCCGTGATTTACGGACCGCAAAACCAACACGGTCGTGTGAATGCTCCCTTAGACTGTGTAGTGGAAGCAGGGTTATTGTAGGCTGTTCTGAAAAGGTGGGTTTTCAGGTTGGTTTTGAAAGTTAGGATGGTGGGGGAGAGTCTGATGTGCTGGGGTAGCGAGTTCCAGAGTATGGGGTCTTTATGGGAGAAATCTAGAATATGATTGTGTGAAGAGCAGACATGAGGAGAGAAAAGGAGGAGGTCTTAGGAGAATCAGAGATTGTGTGTGGCAATATGATTTGGTCAGAGATGTATGTATGGAGGCGACAATATTTTGAACTGAATTTGATGAGCAATATGAAGCCAATGAAAGGATTGACAGGTGGAATAGTAACAGGGTGAATTAACTGACAGCAGAGTTGAGGATGGACTGGAGGGAAATGGGAGGCCACAGAGAAGGATGTTGCAGTTGTTGAGGAGGGTGCTGATAAAGGCACTAGCATTTTTGATGGCCCAGGGTTTAGAAAAGAGTGGATAAGAGAAGTGTTTTTAAGTAGGAGCCAGCAGAAGGTAGCAAGGATTTAGATGTGCAGTTTGAAGGACAGGGTAAAACTAAATGTTATTTCAAGGCAAAGGATTTGTGAGACTGGGAAAAGTGTGGCGCCATTAACTGTGATTGATAGGTCTGATGGGGAGGGGGTAATGGGGTTGATTGAGAAGGTGCAAAGATTCCAAATTTAGTTTTCTCTCTTTGTTGTCCCTCTAAGTAGGAGGGAATCAAGGATATAGCTGAAGACTCTGGATAGCAGAGAAGTTATATCTTGGCCAGAGTTAAATTTGAGTGTCATCAGCATTAAGGCGAAAGCCGTAGTTCCAGGCCAGAGGTTTAGGTGAACAGTAGGTGGGATTCCAGGATATAATCTTGATGGACAGAAACAGAGAAGGTGAAATGAGGAGTTGGATGTTCCTTGTTTAGGTCTGAGAAGATCCAGGAGAGGGACAAGTCTGTGATGCAAAGAGATGAGAGGATTTGCACACAGTAATATCGTTTGGCGGTTAGCAAATCATTAGTGACTTTGTTTAAAGCGCTTTCAGTACAGTGGTGGAAGCCAGATTGTAGGAAGTCAAAAAGAGAGTTGGATGGGAGGTTGAAGGATAGCTGAAGGTGGACATGTTGTTCTAGGAGTTTTGATGCAAATGAAAACAGCGAGATAGGGCAATAGCTGGACAACAAGAATGAGTTGGAAACTTAATCCCTCCTTGACCTCTGCTGTACATTGTACAGCACAGGTACAGGTCTGTCGTCATAGTCGTAAGGTTACTCCTGTTTTAAAGGGCTTCTGTCAGCCGACTAAACCGTTTTTTTTTGGGGGGTTAATAATAATCCCTACACTGCGAGCTCCCTATACATAAGCTAAATATTCATTTTGGTTCTGTAGATTTTGTTAAAAAGCTATTTTTATAATATGTAAATTACCTTGCTACCAGCAAGTAGGGCGGCTACTTGCTGGGAGCAGCCGCATCCTCCTCTCATAATGACGCCCCCTCCGCTGTGTGATTGACAGGGCCAGGGAACGGGATCGTTCTCTGCTGGCCCTGTTTGAATTCAAAATATCGCGCCTGCGCCGTACCTGTCTTTAATCGGCACAGGTGCACTGAGAGGCGCTCCATCCTCAATGCGCCTGCGCCGGGTGTAGATGTGACGTCATCGGCGCAGGCGCATTGAGGATGGAGCAGCCGAGAGAGCGGCCGCCTCTCAGTGCGCCTGCGCCGATTAAAGACAGGTACGGCGCAGGCGCGATATTTTGAATTTAAACAGGGCCAGCAGAGAATGATCCCGTTCCCTGGCCCTGTCAATCACACAGCGGAGGGGGCGTCATTATGAGAGGAGGATGCGGCTGCTACCAGCAAGTAGCCGTCCTACTTGCTGGTACCAAGGTAATTTACATATTATAAAAATAGCTTTTTAACAAAATCTACAGAACCAAAATGAATATTTAGCTTATGCATGGGGAGCTTGCAGTGTAGGGATTATTATTAACCAAAAAAAAACAGTTTAGTGGGCTGACAGAAGCCCTTTAAAAAGCAGAATGGGGTGCAATTTTTTTTTCCAGCTTCCCACCATATCGTGTTCCATATTCAATGCAGCAGTAGAAAGTGCAACTTGTCCCATAAAAAACAAGCCCTCATACAGCTGCAGAAACAGAAAAATAAAAAACTGTTATGGCTCCAGGAAGGCAGGGACTAAAAAAATGTAATGCAAAAAAGGAAAATTGCAGGGTATTGGATGAAGGGAAGACACCAGTGGTTAGTGGTAGTGTGAAGAGATAGGAGCGATAAGGTTGATGATGAGAGTTGGGAAGGGTTTAAGTCAGATAACTGCGATCTTGTCTCCTTAACTCCATACATGCTGCAGTCAACAGTGACCATGCAATTTAAGCAGTTAGAATGAGGTAGGGGGCTCCGGGTCCACTTGAATGGGACAAAGCAAGGTACAGCATTCTGAGTACAACCAGCCCTGGCACCCTTGTACAACCAGCTAGACGCTGCCCTGGCACCCTTGAGAAAGCTGATAGACAGAGGTGCTGGGAGTCCTAAAAACAGGCTTTCAATTTTAAGGGATGGATAAACCTCTAATAGTAAAAAAAAAAAAAGTTAATCAATAAGTCATATTTATACCAAATTAGTCCCACTCAAATATACAACTCGTCCAACAAAAAAAGCAAGGCATTATGGCTATGTGAAAAAAAAAAAAAAAAAAAAAAAAAAAACAACATTATATATATATATATATATATATATATATATATATATATATGGCCTTTCGAATGTGATAATAAGTCCTTAAAAGGGTGTCTGACTTCAGCAAATGGCATTTATCATGTAGACAAAGTTAATACAAGGCACTTACTAATGTATTGTGATTGTCCATATTGCTTCCTTTGCTGGATTGATTGATTGATCACACTATACACTGCTCATTTCCAGGGGTTACGACCACCCCCTAATCCAGCAGCGGTGATCGTGTCTGCACACTACAGGAAGAGGTGCCAGCCTATGCTCACTCCCACAGTCCAGGCCACCAAAGAGGCCAGCACCTTTTCCTATAGTGTGCAAGCACAGCCACCACTGCAGGATTGAAGATGGTAGTAACCATGGAAACTAGCAGTGCATGATGTGATGGAAAAATAAATCAAGCCAGCAAAGGAAGCAACATGGACAATCACAGTACATCAGTAATTGCTTTGCATTAACTTTGTCTACATGATAAATGCCTTTTACTGAAGTAAGACAATCCCTTTAAGTATTAAACTGGGCTGCGTGCTTAAGGAGTTAAAATAGAATCCAAAGTAACTTTTTAATCCATTTAAAAAATACTATCAACATAATTTATTCAGTATTTCGGTATGAGAGACCACGGTTACTCTAGTACACTTAAAAGAAGACTGTATTGATTAATCTTAAGAGGAGATTTTTACTATCATTTAAATATGGTGCTAATTAGAAAGGTAATGAAGTACAGCATTCTTCTTCAATTTCCAACTATCAAGAATATCTTATCTGCAGAGTTTTCAAAGCTTTTCTTTGAAAACTGGAAGAATAAAAAAAAGGGAGATGTAAAAAATGTAAAAACTGATGTTTTCACACAGCACCTATGCAAATCCTATTGTTTAATGAACATTATGAATGATCTGGGTTCACCACATGGTAACTTGCTATCTTTTAAGTATGTTTTCTACACGACGGTAGCCAAATACTGTCACGGGAGACAGAGTGTTTATCGCTTCAAGCCTTAGTTTCATCTCTAAGGGACTGAGAACCTTAAAACTCTACACTGGAGAATTTTAAGGAAAATGAGTATTCTTCTAGAAAGTGCAACTACTTAATATTAACAAATCTGATCATAGTTTCAATAAAACATAATGGATTTCCACCAAGATACATTTTTAACTACTTTACAAGTTGTACGGTATGTTAAAGGGATCTGTGTATAAATAGGACTCAGGCCACGGGCAGTTGCACAGAAGCCCAATCGAACTGTAAGGCCTAGGCTACATAGATTCTTTTTGTAGAGCAACCGAATTTAAATTTTGAATTGAGGTCCAAAAGAATACACAGAGTTGAATGCAATATTGTAGTCAGTAGCAGTTACTCAATAGTACACTCCGGGCCTGTAAGGGTTACATAGCATCATAAATTAATATAATGCTATGCAGGAGGTCAAGACTGGTGCTCTTGCTGACACATGCTGCGAGTCCAATGTGTCGAACTCACCTGCGCCGTGCCGTTTTCCCAGCACACAGGGCCGGCAGGAGAAGACGAAAGGCTGGCCTGTCAATCAAGGATGGCAGGGCGTGTAATGAGGTGGGAGAACGGAGCTTCTAGGAGCAGTGCCCCCCCCCCCCCCATCCTATAGGCTAATTTGCGTATTACATAAGTAAGAATTGTGCAGTAAGGGGGGCACCAATAAACATAACAGCAGAGTTAGATTCTGCTGACATTAGCACATCGCTAATGTCAGCTAGTTTAGGGGGGTTATTTCTGGTGACAGAAACCCTTTAAGGTGGATATACATGGCCCGATTGTCGGGCAGATTATCAGGAATGAACGTTCCTGTGAACACTTGCTATTGACAATCTGCCCATCTAAATGTGCCACCAATCTTGTTCATCAGGTGGTCCTGTCATTTGTGCAGGCACCTAAATCATTGTTTCTGGGCACCAGATCGTGTTATCTAAACAGCGATCTGCTGCCCAGAAACAATGCAGCTGTAAGAGGATGAGCGATGGCAATAGCGACCCCTCGTTCTCATACAGTGAAGGAGATCGCTGCAGGTTAATGCACCGGTCTCCTTCACTGAACGAGCAGCCGACTGTTGGGAATGAATGCTTTCTTCCCGACAATCGGATGTCACATTGTGCAGTGTGAACCTGCCTTTAGCTTTGAATGATTAATAAAGGATTTCTGAGCACAGACTCTTGTCCTATATCTTACAGTCAAGGGACAGAATATTTTAAAATTAAGGGAGAGGTTTCTAATAAGTTGTTTTTTTGTTGCCCATTTTTGTCACTCCCCCAAACCTTCTATTTTTACATCATAGAGTTACATAATGTAAAAGATACAACGATGGACACTAAATAAAGCAAGACTGAAGCCCTGATTTAATCAAACTGGTTTTGTCTTGATTTTGGAGTAAAATAAGTCAGTTTCAGGAATCCAGCTGTTTTGTGGGTGTTCCTATGGAGCATGTTGGTTTTTGGCCTTATTTATCATAGGAAAAGTTACAAAGAATTCTCTCAATTGCACTTCACTCCTGATTTGCCATTGGTGTAGTAGGTCAAATGAAGTCAGAATATAACAGTTTGCCTATGCTAAATTTAACAAGTGCTTTGTGCCACTTTCATAAATCTGGCTCACAGACCATTATCTTTATGCAAATAGCCAAATATGAAGACAAACTTCAATTTGTCACCCGTTGATAAATCAGGGCCTGAGAGCCTGAGTCTTTTAGCTTTCGAAAACTACATTGAAAACCTGAACATAGAAATCCCAGCAGGAGATGTGCTACCCACAACAATGCAAACCATATAGGGATGAACGATCCCTATGCTTTTTTTCTAGCACATATGATGGAACTTGAGATGGAGCCTCCAATGCAGATGTGAGCACAGTCTAAGTAAGACTCCTAAAGGCTATGTACACCTTACTTATTTTGGGCTAAAAATAATTTTTTAATTGGTCTTTATGAAAAATATTGAGCTGTTCTGTCACAAAAGGTTAACTGTTTTTCTAGATGTGTGAATCATACTTTGAGTATTACATTGTGTTGGTCATCTAATAACCCTTATCTCTAAATTACTAAGAGGTCATAAACACTTATTTAAAGCGGTTGTCTCACTTCAGCAAGTAGCATTTATTATGTAGAGAAAGCTAATACAAGGCACTTACTAATGTATTGTGATTGTCCATATAGCTTCCTTTGCTGGCTGGACTCCATCACATTATACACTGCTTGTTTCCATGGTTACGACCACCCTGCAATCCAGCAGTGGTGCTCATGCTTGCACACTATAGGAAAAAATGTTGGCCTCTCTGGTGCAAGCCTGGCCGAGCTGTGGGATTGCAGGGTGTCCGTAACCATAAAAACAAGCAGTGTATAAGGAGGCAATATGGACAATCACAATACATAGTAAGTGGCTTGTGTTAACTTTCTTTACACAATAAATGCTATTTGCTGAAGTGAGACAACCCCAGAAATCAGTAAGATAAGGATTGATATTTAATTAGTGTTGAGCGAATCGAGCTTCGTATAATAGATCCAAAGTTGATTCGCTCAAAACTTTGTTTTAATTCTGTACGGAGACCCATCTCCATACCGCATTAAAATGTATGGGCTCAGGCGAGTTGAGATCAGTTATCACTGAAGTCTTGTGAGAGATAAGGAGCCATCAGCTGAGCTGCCTGACGTTACAAAGTGAAAAAAGACATAAAGCTACTAAAGAATGTCAAAGCTTACAGAGAAAATGGCTAATTTTTTTTAATAAAGACCAAATGAAAAAATGATTTTTAGCTCAAATTAGTACAATACAATAAATAAATAAATAAATAAAAATGCCCCCAAAGGCGTACATAGCCTTTAAATGTTGCATGAAAGATATGATCACCCAATGCAGAGTGCAGAAATTACCAGAAAGATTTGCTTTAAAGGGACACTGACAGGGCCAATAAGCATATTGAGGTGTATATATATGGCACTTCAGGTCTTATAATGGTATTACAATCATCTAAGTATCCCCCCTGTCCACATTATACATACAGTAAACTTTAAGTTTTATAACCTGCTCCAACGGTCTTCAATCTGCCCAAGGGGCGGCGTTTCACCTCTCTTGCGCCCAGCCAGCCTCCCCCAACTGCCGCTTTGAAGCGCCGCCCAGCTCATGAATATTCAGTTTGCTGGGCGGCTTCTGCGGTCCCCGCTCTGAAGCGCTGCGCTGAACAGTGCCCTGCGCATGCGCCGGATCTTGTGAAGTCGAGGACAGTAAGCGCCGCCCAGCGAAGTGAATATTGATGAGCTGGGCGGCGCTTACTGTACCGGACTTCACAAGATCCGGTGCATGCGCCGGGCACTGTTAAGCGCAGCGCTTCAGAGCGGGGACCGCAGAAGCCGCCCAGCAAACTGAATATTCATGAGCTGGGCGGCGCTTCAAAGCGGCAGTTGGGGGAGGCTGGTTGGGCGCAAGAGAGGTGAAACGCCGCCCCTTGGGCAGATTGAAGACCGTTGGAGCAGGTTATAAAACTTAAGTTTACTGTATGTATAATGTGGACAGGGGGGATACTTAGATGATTGTAATACCCATTATAAGACCTGTACTGCCATATATATACCTCAATATGCTTATTGGCCCTGTCAGTGTCCCTTTAAATTTACTTTCTGGGTGTCAAAGTTAAAAAACAAATGCATAAATAAAGTTTACCCTCTGGTGGTCTGTTGGACGTGGCTACAACAACAACTCCATTTTTAAAGAGGTTTTCAAAAAGCTGCTTTAGGATCATGGCATCAGCAATATCTGTAACCTGCAGAAACAGAATAAATTCAACTTTAATTTTCATGCAGTAAAATGTGCTACGTGGATATTTGGAAAATTAAAGCCATGTTGTACTATAAATATAACACACCATAAAAGAAAACATATGAGTAAAGATTCATGTAAACATTGTCTGAAACTTTTTTTCTGAAGCATCAAGTAGATGGCCAGGTGCTTTTGCAATGCTTACCTGGGGCCACCAGTATGCACCATTGGAAGAAGTCAAGCCGTGGCAGAAATCTGCAACATAAACTGACATGCTATCGACTTAAAGTCTGCACCATACGTCAAGTTACATGTGGATTAGGTGAGAATTTACTGTAAAATTCTTTTCTACACAAAAATCAGGAACATTTTTGCTATCTGTGGACATATTCTTAGGGTGGCTTAAATGAGGTTTTCCCGGTGTATAATACTGATCACCTATCCTCATGATAGCTCATGAATATCTGATTGGTGGAGGTTCAATACCTGACAATCAGCTGCTTGATGATGCAGCTTATCAAGTACAGCGACGTCTATTGGATACCCTGGTATTGCAGCTGGTTGTGCATGGTATCGCAGCTCAGCCCTATTCAATCGAACGCGCTTAGCCCATGCGGCCAATGAACATGACATCATTGGCCTAGGAAGAGGCTGCAGCTGAGCACACATTTTTTTCCTTTCTGTGTGGAAATTGACCTGCAGTGCCAATTTTGACTCTTTTCAATGCAAGGATGAGGTCTGCTGCAAAACTGCATCAAATCTGCACCAAAAACTACAATTTTGCCGCAGATCTCACCCTTCCATTAGAAAGGGTGAAATCAGCATAGAAGAACCCCAACAAAGGATTGACATGCTGTGGATTTCAAAATCCACACTTTGCTGGTACTCTATCATGCTGTAGTTTTTCTGCACAAGATTCTGCACAGAAAAGAAAATCTGTAATGTGTGCAGGTAGTCTTTACATGCATTCCTAAAAATGCTCGTTCCCAATAATTACCCAATCGTTGACCCGTGTGAAAGGTCCTTTCACCCGAAATCATACCAAATTAACTTGGACTGATTTTAGTGAGAAGCAAACAAAAGAGTCTGCAGAATCAGTGAAGAAGCTCTTAGCGCATATTATTGATCAAAAATATGTCGAACTTAGCACTCCCCGCCCATCCCCCACCTCTTGGTGTTTTTAATCAGAGTAACAATGGAGCTGGACCCTCCGTGTTAGAGTAGGTCCCACCTGATAAGAAGCTACCTTGTCGCCTGGTAGGTGGGCTCGACATATTTTTGATCAATAATATGCGCTCAGACTTCTTCACTGCTTTGCAGTAAGTATTGGCGTCATGTATTTGACCCTGTTTACACATTCACCTGTTCACTCAGTCTTAGTGCATTTAGTGGTGTGCTGCTACTTTATTTGTGTATATATATATATATATATATATATATATATATATATATATATATCTATATATATATATATATATATATATAAACAAAAAAATAATGGCAGCACAGTGAAACATAGGTTTGGGTGCAAATCCTATGGAAAGGTGGACAACCTTTCCTCAAGTATAGTATATCCAAAGAAGAGGGAGCACTCTTTCTTTTTTTTTTATCCTATTTCAATGCAATAATAATAATCCCCCAAAGGTGTCCCTAGCTATTAAGAATTTAGCTAAATGTTGAGATGTAACTGTTGAAAACATGTAAAAGTGATTAGTAGAATATTTTTTATTACAAAATCTGTTCTGTTTACACCATCATATCAGGCTAAGCTAATGCCCATCATTCATTCAAAGAATATAAGTGCTTCCTTCACAAAGTCGGGATAAACATTCGGGTGATCCATTTAATTAGAGCCAACATAATGAACACCACAAAACAGGAATGTTATTTTGCATTCCTATTGTTCTCTAGGTATTAATAGTGAAAGATGAGAAGATACTAGGTTACAGCACTTTAGTCAGCTACTTGTCCTCTGCGGTTGAGTGGAATCAAATGATACAGATACTATTATAGGGTAACTGAACAACACAATTCAGCAGATGGCCTATCTGAAATACATGGAGCCAGAGCCATATTATTATTGTCTAAAACAATCGTTCATAGTCACTTCCTCAATAGACCTTAACCTGTAACCTCCCAACAGCCCTATATGCGGCACAAAAGAAGTGCACTTCAAACAAACACCAAGCACACCATTTTCTTTACTAAACGAAGACATACGCATTAGAGCATTTACACTGATTAACTGCATCAATGCCTCTGTAATATACAGAATGCAGACGAGTATACCATTATGTGTGTACACCTGGTAACACTGGTTTTCTTCTTCTTAGTGTCTGTACTCATTATTCACATATTGTGAGTGGAGAGATGAGGGTGGGAGGGTTATACACAAGTATTTAGAGTGTGAAGGTGCTCAAACGCACCCACTTCCCCAGGTTTTATGTCAGTCAATTGAAACATGTGGTTTCAATAATATGCATTCATTTATTTTGAGCCAAAACATAAAATTTCTATTTACATGTAAATGGTAGAGGAACATACGCCACCAGCACTTCTACTCAATGCGAGTTACAATACCCCATCTACACCCAGAAATGCCCCCTCAATTCTTTTTTAAATATCCTTTTATCTGAATTTTAGTTAAATAAATTATTTTCACAATTTTGCAATACATTACAGAAAACATGCCTCAAAGCCAGCATGAGTGACTACACTCAGAGAGGATCTTGAAGAAGCCTTTCTTTTTGAAACACCAGACATTAAAGCGTACCTGAGATTTAAAAAAAAGTTTTCATAATGGCTGTGCGTCTTTGTATAATCATAACTGTGAAGGGATGTGTGTTTTTTGGCCTTCCCTAAAGTCTTTTTCAACCATACTATTCCCTGTTGCAGCTGCACAGCTAGATGCAGTTCACTTAGAAGCAGGGGTCATATCCCTTCTGTGAAATCTGCCAGCACTACATTGCTGTGATGTCCTTTCCCTTACTTCCCACTACGTTTGTTTTCAGCTTCAGAGCTCACAGAAAAGATAGGTACCTCCCTCCTGCACCCCTGATCACTGAACAGCTAATCACAGCTTCCTCACTGGAAGGCAGCTGCTGATTGGCTCAGATGGAGGTGATTGGTGCTGTGTGGGACAGCACCAATCACCTCCATGTTCACAGACAGGGGAACGGCGTTTGGAGTCCTAGGAGAAGGTGTCCCAGGACAACAGCTGAGGCAGCCCTCCAGCCCTTATGGACCACTCCCCCTTAGGATTATCCACCACAAAATGCCTGAGTTTGTGGGCAGATCAGGATTTGTCACGGTACCTTCTGCGACAGAGGTGAGAAGAACAGAGAGACTGACTGCATGTGAGGTTAACTGATAGTCTCTTGATTAGAGATGAGCGAACTTCTGTTTTAAGTTCGGCGTCTAAAGTTCGGGTTTGGATTAGCAGAGAATCCCGATCTGGAACCGGATATGGATTCCGACTTCCGTTGTGGTCCGTGGGAGCGGAATCAATAATCGGCCATTATTGATTCCGCTACCACGGACCACAACGGAAGTCGGAATCCATATCCGGTTCCAGATCGGGATTCTCTGCTAATCCAAACCCGAACTTTAGACGCCGAACTTAAAACAGAGGTTCGCTCATCTCTACTCTTGATTCTCAGTGTTGTGGTTTGGTAACCTCTTGTCAGGTGCAGCCCGTGGTCATTACTGCCTTCCCTACTTAGTTTGGTCTCACACTTCATACCATGCGGTTGATATTCTCTGCTTGGATTTGGAAGAGTTGGTGTGTGGACCTTACCTGTGTTCCTGCTCATCCATTTTCTATAAGATAAGTTGTACTTCTCTTTGTATTTGGGTTGTTCCCCTGTGCTTGTTGTTACTAGGCCTCAGGGAGACACTGGTTCCTTTACAGGTGAATGAACCAGCAGTCTCATTCCCTGCCACTGCCTAGGGCATTTTAGGGCTCCTAGGATCTAGGTTACGGCGTATGTATTTTCCCACCTTCAGGGTCTATGCATACTGACAGGAGTCAGGGTCGAGTTTAGGAGCTTCCTAGGAGGGGACCTTTTCCCTCTCCCTAGCCTTGAGGCCTAGTTCTGTGTCCCTCCCCTCCCTTGTTTTTGTGACAGGAATTCAGACTGTCGATTTTGTAAATTTAATGGTAGCCCAAACTAATTTATATGCCCAGCAATTTATTTCCCAAAATCCCACATCATCATTTACTCCAGCACTGAAGTAGATGCCAGTAAATGCTACAGAGATTAAGTCATTTTATATAGGCATTGTAAAAGTACAGAAATTAAGACAGTCTTGAAGTACATGCTTTATACCACACTCCCAATTTAACGTATAGCCATGACCCAGCCATAATTCAAACCAATTCAGAATTTATACATTACAATTGCAATGCACAATGCCTGCCTGAAAATTACCTGAGATTTGACAGTCTATTTACAATTAGGCCTGTCCTCAAACACTTTAGCATCAGGTTTGCTGAGGTGTACACCCCCCCCAAAAAAAACTATGTGTAGATGAGTCCCTTATATATTTTTAAGGAGGGGGGGGGGTAGAATTCTGCCAAAACATGTCCAGCTAAAGGGAAAGGTATGGCATAAAAATGTATAAGCTGAGCAAGAGTACCTCTGGGTAAAGCCGCTGAATCCCCAGAATCCCCCTGTCCTAGATGTTTGTGAGACACAGTGCACCCACTGCTCGATCAGGGTTACCACCTGTATATAGGACAAATATTTTTATATTTTAATAGCACGGGCGTTTTCAGATGCTCATGATGTTTATCCTTTTATTGTTTATTTTTTGTTCCAGGGAAAGGGGGGGGGGGGTGATTTGAATTTTTATATTTTGTAAAATAAATAAAAATTTAAGCAACCCTAGGAGACTATAACATACAATTATTAGAGTGCAACTTGTATTTTTATTTATTTATTAAAAAAAATAAAAAATACAAGGTTCAGTATATTCCAATGCAGTGCTGCCACCTGCCGGTCAGCAATGGAATATACTAGTAATCGACCTTGTACAGGCTGAAGCCTATTATTAGTATGGGCCGCCTTCCGTGATCTCAGCCAGGGGAAGGCAGCCCGGACCAGTAAATCTGCGCTTTGGGTTTTAGCACTCTCTAATGCCATGGTCACATTTGACCATGGCATCTGAAGGGTTAAATAGCTGCGATCAGCATTATTGCTGATTGCAAACATTAGCCCTGAGTGTCCTCTGTTTAAAACAGCAGGCAACCGGCGGCTATGGCACCTTCTACACTCAGGAGTGGAAGCCATCATTAAACCCTCCCTTCCGCCGTATATGTACGTGTCTGGACTTAAGTACAAGAGGGATGTTCTAGTTCTGACCACAGTTAATGGTAACAGCACCTCCCCCTGCCCCTGTATGAGATACCGCTACTGACATAACCAGGGAGGAGTGGAAAATGAGAGTGGCTCTAGCTATAACAGTCAATCACACTAGCAATCCTCACACTAAGGCTGAGTTCACACGGGCGAGATTTCCGCGCGGGTGCAATGCAGTAGGTGAACGCATTGCACCTGCACTGAATCCTGACCCATTCATTTCAATGGGGCTGTGCACATGAGCATTTTTTTTCACGCATCACTTCTGCAATGCTTTAAAATCGCAGCATGTTCTATATTCTGCGTTTTTAACGCAGCCCTGGCTCCATAGAAGTGAATGGGGCTGCGTTAATAACGCATTGCATCTGCAAGCAAGTGCGGATGCAATGCGTTTTTCACTGATGGTTGCTAGGAGATGTTGTTTGTAAACCTTCAGTTTTTTATCACGCGCGTGAAAAACGCATCAAAACGCATTGCATCCGCGCGGAAAAAACTGAACAACTAAACGCAATTGCAGCCAAAACTGACTGAACTTGCTTGCAAAATGGTGCGAGTTTAACTGAACGCACCCTGAACGCATCCGGACCAAATCTGTCACGCTCGTGTGAACTCAGCCTAAGGCCTCATGCACACGACCATTCCGTTTTTTGCGGTTCGCAAACCACGGATCTGCAAAAAACTGAAGCCGTCCGTGTGCCTTCTGCAATTTGTGAAACGGAACGGGCGGCCCATTGTAGAAATGCCTATTCTTCTCCACAAAACGGACAAGAATAGGACATGTTATATTTTTTTTTGCGGGGCTACGGAACAGAGCAACGGATGCGGACAGCACACAGCAACACATCTTTTGCGGCCCCATTAAAGTGAATGGGTTTGCATTCGAGTCGCAAAAACTGCGGCTCGAATGCGGACCAAAACAACGGTCGTGTGCATGAGGCCTAATGCTCCCTAGGGCCAGGGCAGGTGAAAGGAGGGTGCACCCCTTCTTCACTCAGAGCACACTCTGATGTTGGTGCTTCTGCCTGATGGTAATTGGGGTGCCCTTGCTGTTGAAGGTGAGGTGCAGATGCAAAGCAGAAAGTGTAGGGTGCAATGCCCAGAGTATGGTGTCACTAACCAGCCTGGATGTAGAAAACAAACATCTAAGTTTACTAAAGTGCAGAATGGGAGTTAAAGTACAGCCGATATTAGCTTGTATCAGCTAATACTTTATTGGCCGACTCCAATGCTCAGACATGCATATTCTGGACATTCTTGGCTCTCTCCTTTGTTCTCTTTCTTGAGTACTGTAGAAATGGTGAGGTCTTTCACTTAGTAAATAATCCACAAAGGTGATTCTCTGGATCTTTGGTCTAGTCCTGTGAGGAGTGAAGCACGTGTAGCAGTCTCCTCTCTCCACCTCTACTTCCCTAGATTGAGTCAGTGGTGGATCCAGGCTCCACACCCTAACTGTGGGGTGTTGTTTTTCCTGTTCCTCCTTATGAATGAAAAATTAGGGACTAAAGCAGCATTTTATTAGAAACAAAATTTTGACTGTCAAGTGTTTCTAATTTCTATTAAACACTTGTTGGGTGAAAGTGTTCACTATACCCCTCATAAAATTCCTTGTGGTTTCCAAAAAGGGTCACTGTTTTAGGGCTTCCACTGTCAGAGTACCTGGATATCTCAAATACAACAAAGTGCCTAAAACCATTTCAGCAAAGTTTTTCTCTCCAAAAGCCAAATGTCGCTCTTTCCATTCTTAGCCCTGCAGTGTGCCAGTAGTTTACAACCACATATGAGGTGCTTCTGTAGACAATCAGGGTAATCAACATTGAGGTTTGTTTTGCTCTTTACTCTTGAGGGGGTCATTTATAGGTGGTTTCTATTATGTAAGCACCTCAAAATTGAATTGGTCCTGAAAGTCAGTTTTGGAAATCTTTTAGAAAATTTGAAAAATTGCTTCTAAATTATAAGCCTTATATATAAGGCCTAAAACTAAAATGACATTGACAAAATTATGCCAAACATACAGTAGGCATATGGTAAATGTTAAATAACTATTTTGTGATGTAACACTGTCGTAAAGGATAACTGTCACATTTAGACCCCAATTTCAATTTTCATATATGTAGTTACTAATAACATGATATTCCAGAATCAGTTACTATTAGACTGACTTACCCCATATTTAATAAGATTCAGCCCTTAGCAACCAGTCTGCATAAAACTGCAATCTCACTATTCAGTTAAGATGGCCGCCACTGCCCTCACCCTGAGGCTAATCCTGCCTGCCCTCACTAGCCAGTAACAATAGCCCCCCAAAAGTGTCAGTAACCAGAGCACTTCCCCCTAAAGGGTTACTCTCCTGCAGCACAGAGGGGTCCTCTTACCACATGTTGCTTTCATTTATACACTGAGCAGACGGCAGATCTCCCTACCCTGGTCTGCGCTGCACCAACTCTGCATTCTCCAAGTCTGCTGAGTGAGGGAGCGTCTGCCAAGCGCAGGGACAGGGGGAAGTGCACACAGCCCAGGCACTGTTATCAGCTGCTGGGGAGGACCTGGCTTTAATCATTTACTTACAGTTCCTGGCCGTCAGTAATCTGACCTTGCACGCCGCCTGCTTCTGCGTCCTCCGTCCTTCAACACATAGACGGACCATGCCTAGCAACCCTATTTTAAGCACAGGTAAAAGTAGGCAGTACAGGGAACAAAAAAATGTGGAATTAAGGAATACACAGTGAAAAGTTGAAATAGGGCCACCAAGGAGATATTAATCACCACAATCCAATACTCCCCCTCCCCAAAAAATACGACAGTTATCATTTAAAAACAAAGAAAGTGCAAATCTTCTATTTTTTAATAAATAAAAGATAAAACACATCAACCCAAATTTACCCCTAACATGGAGTACGATGTGTCATGAAAAAACAATCCCAGAATCGCTTGGATAAGTAAAAGCATTCTAGTTATTACCACATAATGTGACATGTCATATTTTGCAAAATTAAGGCCGTCATGGCAGTGTCTGGAAGGGGTTAAGGGAGCTTCCTCACAGGATCTCAAAAGGCATCAGAAAGTGGACTACCCTGGTCGGGGCTCCCCTCTTTGTGCCAGAATTGAATGCCACTGTATCAAGGCCGTAAATGTATTATATGAACAGCCACCATGTAATATTACATTTATCTGCACAATATCTGTCTAGATACCACTTGCCTGGGTAAGAAGAGCTGTCCACTGGGCATTAGAGAAGCTGATCACCGGCAAGCTTCCATTTAACCCTTTCACTACCGGAGTTTATTTATTTTTTTCCCGCGTTTTAATTTTTCTTCCCTAATTTTCCTTAAGCCATAACTTTTTTATATGTCCGTTCACATAGCTATATGAGGGCTTATTTTTCGCGGGACAAGTTGTACTTTTTAATGTCACCATTAATTATGGGAACTAATTAATAGTGGGAAGCTGTAAAAAAATTCCGAATGGGGTGGAATAAAAAAAAAAAAAAAAAAGCAATTCCTCCACCGTTTTACGGGTTTTGTTCCCACGGCATTTCATTTGCGGCAAATTTGACCTATGCCCTTCATTCTCTGGGTCAGTACGATAACAATGTATAGTTTTTTTTATGTCTAAATAGTGTAAAAGTAAATTTTAACTTTGATACCGTATTTTTTGCCCCATAAGACGGGGAAAATGCCCCTGCGTCTTATGGGGCGAATGCTGACATTTTTACATCGCAGGCTGCGATGTATGAGCGAGCGGGGGGGGGGGGGGGGCTGAGAGGAGGAGCTGGGGGCCGGCAATTGCGGCGGGGCCGATGCAGTCACTGTACTCCGGCCCCGCTGCTCCAGTGCTGCACTATACAAATATAAAATGTCTCATTGAATTAAAAGTGATTAGACATGCCCCCCTACTTTTAATATTACCGTACACCCTAACAGCTTCTGTAGAATGCAGGCAGGCAGTCCAGGCGGGCGGCAGCGTAACTCCCTGATGTCACGTGCCTGCGCCGCCTACTTTATGAATGAAGCAGGCGGCGCAGGCACGTGACATCAGTAAGTGACGCGCTGGCCGCTAAGCCTGCCTGCGTTGTACAGAAGCTGTTAGGGTGTACGGTAATATTAGGAGTGAGGGGGCATGTTTAATCACTTTTAATTGAATGAGACATTTTATATTTGTATATTGCAGCACTGGAGCGGTGGGGGGGAATCTGTGGATGGCTGGGCTGGGGGGGTCTGTCGATGGCACATATATAACAGTGCCATCCACAGATCCCCCCATAACAGTGCCATCCACAGATCCCCCATAACAGTGCCATCCACAGATCCCCCATAACAGTGCCATCCACAGATCCCCCATAACAGTGCCATCCACAGATCCCCCATAACAGTGCCATCCACAGATCCCCCATAACAGTGCCATCCACAGATCCCCCATAACAGTGCCATCCACAGATCCCCCATAACAGTGCCATCCACAGATCCCCCATAGCAGTGCCATCCACAGATCCCCCATAGCAGTGCCATCCACAGATCCCCCATAGCAGTGCCATCCACAGATCCCCCATAGCAGTGCCATCCACAGATCCCCCATAGCAGTGCCATCCACAGATCCCCCATAACAGTGCCATCCACAGATCCCCCATAACAGTGCCATCCACAGATCACCATTAGTTCCAAACCCACCAAAAGCACACCTTTTGGTTAAAAATATTTTTTTTCTTATTTTCCTCCCCAAAAACCTAGGTGTGTCTTATGGGCCGATACATCTTATAGGGCGAAAAATACGGTAAAAATAAAAATATATTTTTTTTTTACATCACCATATTCTACCCCCCCCATAACTTTTTTATACTTCTGTCTACTGAGCTGTTTAGCGGCTCATTTTTTGCGAGAATCTGTAGTTTTTATTGATACCATTTTGGAGTGTGTGTGACTTTCTGATCACATTTTATTTAAAAAAATTCGATACAAGAGAAGCAATAAAAAAAATTGCAAAATCTGTCATTTTGACCCTTTTTGCAGTTATGCCATTCGCCGTATTGGATTTTTTTTTTTTTATATTATGTATAGTATGGGTGTTTTGGGTCACAGTGATACCCATGATTTTTATATTTATTGTTATTTAGGTATTTATTTTTTTATTATATGGAAAAGGGGGGGATTTAAACATTTTTTATTTATTTTTTTACATTTTTTTGTGATGCTATTGAAGCTTAAACATGAGTCTATAAATTATGTTATTATAATTTTTCATTTTGTTCTATCAGGGATTTTTAAAATGGGATTTACACAGAAAATTGCTCATTTCTTATCCTGAAGAGAAGAGAGGAGTAGTGTCAACTGGGAGAAAGTCGTGCGTCCGCACTTCTCCCTGAGTACTGCTCAAAATCTAATAACTGAGAATCAATGGAGGGGCAGTAATGTATTTAAAACTTAACTTTTAATACCACTGGATAAAAGATCCAAAAGTCGGAGAACATGCCCCTACAGACAAAAGTACACAAACACAAAAAAGGGGGGAGAAGACAACTCACAGGACCCCAAACCATACAAAACAGTAAAGCAACAGGTTCGGATCCTTATGCCCAAGTCACAAGGACCTTCTTTGGGTCTGGTGGTGTGTCTTAAAGAAATAAAGGAATGGTCTTGCCAGATTCGGTAGCCAGTCGAGACTGTTCACAGTTAATGACGAGGATGGTAATTCGGATTTTGGGTTCGATACCCAGTTTCACTGTAGCCTCGTCAAGATAAAAAAAAAACGGTCATCAGGGAGGGGAGGCCTCAGAAAAGAGAAACTCGCCTTATTGTGCCCTACTTCACCTTCTTTAACCCTAGTGACCTCCTAACACGGAGTCCGTGCCAAGCAAGGGGTGGCCCCGCCTGGAACCTTGCCCTGATCTGGGATCCCTATAAGGCCCTACCGGAAAGGGACCCGGAGGCTATGGGATAGTGACCCGATCAGGTGCTGGTACAAGGGTATGTTATTACTTAGCCATGATACATTCATATGTCCCGACGCGTTTCATCAACTGAACCTACCATAATATATAGGGAGATAAATGCAACTAAGCCCTAAGAATCATCAGGGGACATGGGGATTAGGGCTGAGTACATATAAGATTGCTGAAGGGCGTATGGCGTAACTCCGCAGTATGACAGTAGAAGCTCCTAGGGCGCGTATGGCAACAATCCCATAGAAGGCATGTAGGGTAGACATATCCACATTGTAATACTGGGTTTGGTAGCCTAACCGAGTGCCAAACAGAGTACTACAATGTGGACACATCTACCCTACATGCCTTCTATGGAATTGTTGCCATACGCGCCCTAGGAGCTTCTATTGTCACACTGTGGAGTTACGCCATACGCCCTTCAGCAATCTCATATGTACTCGGCCCTAATCCCCATGTCCCCTGATGATTCTTGGGGCTTAGTTGCATTTATCTCCCTATATATTCGGCGCAGACGCAGTGAGGAAGCCGGCAGCAGGAGCGTGTCCTTCAGTCACTGCGCCTGCGCCGAATACTAAACGGGACTGTGCAGGCGCAGGATTTACGTGATGATGAGGAGAACTTAATCAACGGGACCTGGGTGTGCCAAAGGGCGAGTAGACCGAACATCTAGGTGCTGAAGCAATGCCCCAGTAGCACCTAGAGGATCATTAGCATATGTTACAAGTCTTTATTTTAAGAGAAGGGCGGCAGGCAGGGAGTTATAAAGCATACTGTTATGTACTGCTGACATTCACATCGCTAATGTCAGTCAGCTACATAACGTTATTTCTGATGACAGAAACCCTTTAAGAAAAGAAAAGATACCAAGCACTGTTTTTTCATACCTTTTCAACTTTCTCTTTGTATACCCATTCCCCCATACTCAGATGTCACTGTGGGGGAAAGAAAGAAAGAAACAAAGAAACAAAAGGAAAGAAAGACTACTCTTGGTTTCTAGGAACAGTATATGCAAATCACATATCTGAATTCTTCTAGCATTAGATATTATATCCCCTCTTTTCTCAGACAAGCTAATTTGCATATCTTTGGCTTTCTGGGAAAGATGTCCAAATTAGCTTTTCTTATAAAACTGAAAAAAATACTAATCCTTTCTCATGCCAGCCGAAATAACATATGTGATTTGTATATACTCTTCCTAGAAATCAAGAGTAGTGTCGTCTGGCATACAATACGCATGAAAGTAAGACAAGTTTCTCTTGTCCTAGAAAGAGAACTAGCGTGCAGGTTTCATTGAGAGTTGCAAGCTTTGTGGGATGTTGTATTTCTCTTGTCTCACTTTCAGCTGAATGTTACTTAGAAGGTCTCTCAGGTTCATCTAAAGTTGATCAAAATTGGTAAACTAAAATTGCTTAGGGTGTTGTCTGTTTTTTTGCTCTACTGATGATCAGGTAAATAGGAAGGAGCCATCCCATTGAAGTGAGATAGCAGGAGCTATAAATATTCCTATTTGCTTCTTAGTGACCAAGCCTGTTTGGGCCATTATGACCAAGCGTTTTTCTTCCTTTTTTCATGGTCTCGTTCCAAGAGCTATAACTTTTTTATTTTTTTCGTCTATATAGCTTTATGAGGGCTTGTTTTTTACGGGACAAGTTGTAGTTTTTAATGGCACCATTTTGGGGTACACATAACTTTCTGATTAACTTTTATTAATTCTTTCTGGTAGGGAGATGGGGGAAAATAGCAATACTGCCACTGCGTTTTTACATTATAAATTTTACGGCGTTCATTTTTCGGTACAAATAACATAATATCTTTATTCTCTGGGTCAGTACGATTACAGTGATACTAAATACTTATAATTATTTTACGTTTTACTACTTTTTTTTTCCAAATAAAACCCCTTTTATTAACCAAAAATATGATTTTGCATTGCCACTTCACAAGACCCATAACTTTTTTTTTTCTTTTTCTGAAGAGTTGTGTGAGGGCTTGATTCTTGAGGGACAACTTGTATTTTTCATTGGTATCATTTTGGAGTAAATGGCGCTTTTTGATCGCTTGTTATTACGTTTTTTTCGGTGGAAACTAAGAATAAATTTGAAATTCTGTCTTTTTTTATTTTTATTTTTTACGGCGTTCACCATACGGGACAATTGATGTAATATTTATGTAGTCCGGGTCGTTACGGACGCGGCAATACCAAACATATGGGGGATATTTTCTTTTTGCAATTTTTTTCATTGAAAAGCGTATTTTCAATGGAAAAAAAGCATATTTTTTTATTTAATAAATGTGTATTTAAAAAAAAAAAATTTTTACTACTTAAAAGTCCCACAAGGGGACTATAATATACAGTATTTTGATTGCTTTTAAAATGTAATGCATTATCTCTATAAGGCATTACATTTCAATAGCAATGCTATTCAAACCTTGACCAGTAGGCTGCGCCAGAGAGGCACAGCCTGCTGGAGATAACTGAAGACAGGCTCGGGGCTCTGATCGGAAGCAAGGTAACCTTCCGAACACATCAGCACTCCGCGATCTTATTTTCGAGATGCTGATGGGAGACAGAGGGAGTCCGCTCCCTCTGTCACCACTTTACATGCAGCGGGCGCCATTGCCGATCCGGGCTGTTAGAGCAGGTGCCGATCCGGGCTGTTAGAGCAGGGTCCCGGCTCTCATGTCATGTGAGAGCCGGGTCCGTGCTCCCCGCCGCACGGGGGATCCATGCAGCACTTAGACCGGGCCACCGTAAAAACGCGGCGGCCCAGCCTAAGGCCCCTTAGTGACCGCCGTAAAAACACGTATGGGTGGTCACTAAGGGGTTAATAGTAAAGAGAACTCAGCAGCAATGTGGGCATGGCATTATTTTCCCACAGCGGATTGGCACAGATGCCTTCCTGCCTTTTAAACATGAATATGAAGCAAAGCTAGAAAAATAGCTAAGCAGCATCACATCTGCACCTAGCTCTTTCAGTACAAACCCCCTTTCTTAGAGTAAAACAGATGAGAACAGCTTTTCAATCTGCAAGGCCTTAGTGGGAAACCTCTGTGTGGGTACTATTTCTATTATGGAGCCCGGTGATGACTATTGTAGGCTAGACAATGCTCCACCTGATTTCTGGGGAAAATATATACATATTATCACGTCTAACATCTGCTCACATCAAATAGGGTTAGGAAAGCTAATTAGAGTAGGTTTCCCAGAAACCCAGGAGGGGCATCGCCTGGCCTACAATATTACGTACACGGCATACAAGGGGCTCTCCATAATGCAAAATAACCTCTTAAGACAATGCCTATACTGTATATTGTTGAGGAACATACATTTGTATACTAGGCTTTCTCTCTTGTTGGTTTGAGACAAATTGATTTGTGTCCGAACCAAATTTTTATTTTAAATCGACAAACTTCAAACAAAACAAAACAAATCTTGCCTGGTTCGCTCATCTCCATATTATATATATATATATATATATATATATATATATATATATATATATACACATACACATATATACACAGGGAGTGCAGAATTATTAGGCAAGTTGTATTTTTGAGGATTAATTTTATTATTGAACAACAACCATGTTCTCAATGAACCCAAAAAAACTCATTAATATCAAAGCTGAATATTTTTGGAAGTCGTTTTTAGTTTGTTTTTAGTTTTAGCTATTTTAGGGGGATATGTGTGTGTGCAGGTGACTATTACTGTGCATAATTATTAGGCAACTTAACAAAAAACAAATATATACCCATTTCAATTATTTATTTTTACCAGTGAAACCAATATAACATCTCAACATTCACAAATATACATTTCTGACATTCAAAAACAAAACAAAAACAAATCAGTGACCAATATAGCCACCTTTCTTTGCAAAGACACTCAAAAGCCTGCCATCCATGAATTCTGTCAGTGTTTTGATCTGTTCACCATCAACATTGCGTGCAGCAGCAACCACAGCCTCCCAGACACTGTTCAGAGAGGTGTACTGTTTTTCCTCCTTGTAAATCTCACATTTGATGATGAACCACAGGTTCTCAATGGGGTTCAGATCAGGTGAACAAGGAGGCCATGTCATTAGATTTTCTTCTTTTATACCCTTTCTTGCCAGCCACGCTGTGGAGTACTTGGACGCGTATGATGGAGCATTGTCCTGCATGAAAATCATGTTTTTCTTGAAGGATGCAGACTTCTTCCTGTACCACTGCTTGAAGAAGGTGTCTTCCAGAAACTGGCAGTAGGACTGGGAGTTGGGCTTGACTCCATCCTCAACCCGAAAAGGCCCCACAAGCTCATCTTTGATGATACCAGCCCAAACCAGTACTCCACCTCCACCTTGCTGGCGTCTGAGTCGGACTGGAGCTCTCTGCCCTTTACCAATCCAGCCACGGGCCCATCCATCTGGCCCATCAAGACTCACTCTCATTTCATCAGTCCATAAAACCTTAGAAAAATCAGTCTTCAGATATTTCTTGGCCCAGTCTTGACGTTTCAGCTTGTGTGTCTTGTTCAGTGGTGGTCGTCTTTCAGCCTTTCTTACCTTGGCCATGTCTCTGAGTATTGCACACCTTGTGCTTTTGGGCACTCCAGTGATGTTGCAGCTCTGAAATATGGCCAAACTGGTGGCAAGTGGCATCTTGGCAGCTGCACGCTTGACTTTTCTCAGTTCATGGGCAGTTATTTTGCGCCTTGGTTTTTCCACACGCTTCTTGTGACCCTGTTGACTATTTTGAATGAAACGCTTGATTGTTCGATGATCACGTTTCAGAAGCTTTGCAATTTTAAGAGTGCTGCATCCCTCTGCAAGATATCTCACTATTTTTGACTTTTCTGAGCCTGTCAAGTCCTTCTTTTGACCCATTTTGCCAAAGGAAAGGAAGTTGCCTAATAATTATGCACACCTGATATAGGGTGTTGATGTCATTAGACCACACCCCTTCTCATTACAGAGATGCACATCACCTAATATGCTTAATTGGTAGTAGGCTTTCGAGCCTATACAGCTTGGAGTAAGACAACATGCATAAAGAGGATGATGTGGTCAAAATACTCATTTGCCTAATAATTCTGCACTCCCTGTATATATATATATATATATATATATATATATATACATATACACATATACATACACACACACACACACACACACAGTACAGACCAAAAGTTTGGACACACCTTCTCATTCAAAGAGTTTTCTTTATTTTCATGACTATGAAAATTGTAGATTCACACTGAAGGCATCAAAACTATGAATTAACACATGTGGAATTATATACATAACAAAAAAGTGTGAAACAACTGAAAATATGTCATATTCTAGGTTCTTCAAAGTAGCCACCTTTTGGTTTGATTACTGCTTTGCACACTCTTGGCATTCTCTTGATGAGCTTCAAGAGGTAGTCACCTGAAATGGTCTTCCAACAGTCTTGAAGGAGTTCCCAGAGATGCTTAGCACTTGTTGGCCCTTTTGCCTTCACTCTGCGGTCCAGCTGACCCCAAACCATCTCAATGGGGTTCAGGTACGATGACTGTGGAGGCCAGGTCATCTGGTGCAGCAGCCCATCACTCTCCTTCATGGTCAAATAGCCCTTACACAGCCTGGAGGTGTGTTTGGGGTCATTATCCTGTTGAAAAATAAATGATGGTCCAACTAAACGCAAACCGGATGGAATAGCATGCCGCTGCAAGATGCTGTGGTAACCATGCTGGTTCAGTATGCCTTCAATTCTGAATAAATCCCCAGCAGTGTCACCAGCAAAGCACCCCCACACCATCACACCTCCTCCTCCATGCTTCATGTTAGGAACCAGGCATGTAGAGTCCATCCGTTCACCTTTTCTGCGTCGCACAAAGACACGGTGGTTGGAACCGAAAATCTCAAATTTGGACTCATCAGACCAAAGCACAGATTTCCACTGGTTTAATGTCCATTCCTTGTGTTCTTTAGCCCAAACAAATCTCTTCTGCTTGTTGCCTGTCCTTAGCAGTGGTTTCCTAGCAGATATTCCACCATGAAGACCTGATTCACACACTCTCCTCTTAACAGTTGTTCTAGAGATGTGTCTGCTGCTAGAACTCTATGTGGCATTGACCTGGTCTCTAATCTTAACCTACGATTTCTGAGGCTGGTGACTCGGATGAACTTATCCTCCGCAGCAAAGGCGACTCTTGGTCTTCCTTTCCTGGGGCGGTCCGCATGTGAGCCAGTTTCTTTGTTGCACTTGATGGTTTTTGTGACTGCACTTGGGGACACTTTCAAAGTTTTCCCAATTTTTCGGACTGACTGACCTTCATTTCTTGAAGTAATGATGGCCACTCGTTTATCCACCTGACTTCACAACGCAACTGATGGTCCCAACCCCATTTAGAATGCAAGAAATCCCACTTATTAAACCTGACAGGGCACACCTGTGAAGTGAAAACCATTTAAGATGACTACCTCTTGAAGCTCATCAAGAGAATGCCAAGAGTGTGCAAAGCAGTAATCAAAGCAAAAGTTGGCTAATTTGAAGAACCTAGAATATGACATATTTTCAGTTGTTTCAACCTTTTTTGTTATGTATATAATTCCACGTGTTAATTCATAGTTTTGATGCCTTCAGTGTGAATCTACAATTTTCATAGTCATGAAAATAAAGAAAACTCTTTGAATGAGAAGGTGTGTCCAAACTTTTGGTCTGTACTGTGTAATATATATATATATATATATATATATATATATATATACACACACACACACACACACACACACATACGAAACACGGTGGAGGGAGGGATCTAGACCCAAATTAATAACATTTAGTGCAGTGCCTCAGCTACCTGGATAAGATAAACAAGTACACTGTTGTCATTGCA
Source organism: Bufo gargarizans (assembly GCF_014858855.1). Taxonomy (NCBI): domain Eukaryota; kingdom Metazoa; phylum Chordata; class Amphibia; order Anura; family Bufonidae; genus Bufo; species Bufo gargarizans. The sequence continues at coordinate 287,111,973 of NC_058083.1, read as the reverse complement.
AAATGCTACTCCACATCAGACGCTTGAATTGAGTGACGAAATCCACACTTATACAAGAGCATTATGGAGCAGCTTCAGATAATTGGTGTGCAATTCACGTGTAAACTCTCCTCTTTAAGTCTTATTACAGTTGTAACGATTTCCCCTCTACAGAGGCAACCATTGCTTCCGAACCAGTCTTTGGAAAGCCCAGTAATAACATTTAGATTGTATGAGCGACAGAAATATACCAAACTGTCTGAGAGATGGAGAAAAAACACACTGAATACATCTGCCTGTGGCTATAATGCAGTGTTTTGATACTGCACAATGTGAATGCCTTTTGCCTTAGGAGAATAAATTGATTTGTAAAAGCTATCTAATTAATAAAGCAAGAGTCACTTGATGTGCTTGCTTGCCAAATTACTCTCTTTTGATCTTGTCCCCTTACTTATACTGTAGAATTACAGCTCTGTTTCAGAGCAGAAGTAGTAAGCAGAAAAACAATGGGCAACATATTCTTGTAATAGTCTTTTTTTTATTTTTTATTTTTTTCCCTAGTATTTCGCATTCATTATACTGTAGAACAAAAGAGAAGGCTACAAATTACCACTAATAGCAGTCTACTAATGAAGAGAATGGAGAAATTTCATTAGCATTTAAGAGAAAAGATTTATTGTGACCTGGAGTTGCTTTCTATTATGACTCACTTAACTAAGAAAAAAAAGGGAAAAGAAAAATCTAATAGTTAATTTACATGTGTAAGTGCCTGGGACTCTGTCATCGACTGATTGGTACAGAGCCACATAATGAATAGCAAATATAAGCACATATAACCAGTAATTAGCGTTGGCACAAAGCATGTGCATGCTGTTAGAAATTTCAAGTTTTTTTTTGTTTTTAAAATTTGTTATTTTTAAGGTATATTTCATATATACGGTGAGGAACAGAAGTATTTGAACACCCTGCGATTTTGCAAGTTCTCCCACTTAGAAATCATGGAGGGGCCTGAAATTCACATCGTAGGTGCATTCCCACTTTGAGAGACAGAAATAAAAAAAAATAAGAATTTTTTTGTCTTGCACTGCTGAACATAAGTATTTGAACACCTGAGAAACAGCAAGAATTCTGGCTCTCAAAGACCTGTTACTGTGCCTTTAAAAAGTCAATCTCTACTCCACTCAATCTAACTTAGTAGCACCTGTCTGAGCTCTTTAAAAGGGTTTCTACCACGTCATTTGGACCTAATTAGCTGTCTGACACTAGGGATCTGCTAGTGTCTGCGCTACCTAACCATGCTATTGTAATTCCTTTGTGTGCAGCCGTTACACAAAAAAAACAACTTTTATTGCTATGCAAATGAGAATCTAGGTGCTATGGGGGCGTCTTTTCAGCACCTAGAGGCTCCGTCTACTCACCCTGTATTCCGCCCCGCTCGTCCGTCAAGCCCGCCCATCTCTTCTAGATTGCCAGCCTCCATCTCATCCATCGGACGAATTCTCGCACCTGCACCGTGTGCGTCTGTATTCGGCGCAGGCACAGTGGAGATGCCGGCGCATGGAGCAGTCAGACAGTCACTGCGCCTGCGCCGAATACAGACACACACGGCGCAGGCGCGAGAATTCGGCCGATGGATGAAATGGAGATTTTTTTTTTTTTTAGTTCTGTCTCTCAGAGTGTGAATTCACCTACAATATGAATTTTAGATCCCTCTATGATTTCTAAGTGGGAGAACTTGCAAAATCGCAGGGTGTTCAAATACTTCTGTTCCTCACTGTATATGAACTAAATAAAGTCATTGTTAGAACAATTCCTCATGGAAGAATATGGTGTAGGATATCTAGCAGCATGTAAATCTGTATTTAGAACTATGACTTTATCTTATTTGTTAAAGGGGTTTGCCTGGCTGGTAGCTTATATTTAAAAGGGTCAGAATAGCATAAACACAAGAGGTAATAATCACCTCATCGATTCACCACTACCCCTCTATTTGGATACTTCCAGGGTCCCCTCTGGTCTCTAATTCCTTGTCCTTTTCAACACACAGGAAATAACCGCTAAGCCAATCACTGGTCGCAGAGAAGACCCTTATCCAGTGCCTGTGATTGGTTGTGTGGACATTTCTGGTGTGCCTAAAGAGAATAAGAAATAGAGACCAATTGGCACACAAGAATAATGGTAAATGAATAGGGGCTGATGAAGTAAGTATCATTTTTTTCTAAGATTTTTTTCTTCTTAGATAATAAGAAATCAGGGAAATAATGTTTAAAACTAGTGATGACCTCCAAAATACATAAAAATGGCTCTAATACCATCAAACATATCTTAGAATTTCACCATCTTGGTTAAAGGGTGTCTGTCAGCAGTTTTGACCATGGTAAACTGCTGACTGCAGTAAGTATAGGCCAGAGAGAGAAGGACAAATATACCCTTTGTGGAACCTATATTATCAGGAGTTGCATGAATAAGACATTTTATTCTGCAACCTTTTGCTCCTTGAGTGCACTGGAGGCGGAGCTTCACTGTGAAGTGCTATACACATTGAGCTGCTTCACAAACATTCCACTGAGAGGAAGATACATCTGAGAGGCAGATGTAACATCCAACCAGAAGACCACTAAAGCTGTCACCCACATCAGTGGATAGGGGCTGTGAAGAAGCTCAATGTAGAGTGCAGAGATAAAACTTCATATTCACACTACTCTTGACAATAAAAGCGCAACAAAAGGTATGCTTGTCCTGCTCTTCCCAGCTCCCCCTTAGTGCTGTTAGCAATTTAACATAATTAAACTTCTGACAAACTCCCTAAAGCTGCGTTCTTACCTGAGCGTACGGGATGGAGCGCTATGTATGCGCGATTGTATGTGCGCTTACAATCGCAGCTCCGGAACAAGCAAACGCCCATTGTCGCGCGTTCCCGGAAGTCTATGTACGGGACCGCGTGACAAGACGCCCTAAAGAAGCTCCTGTACTTCTTGGGGCGTCGGGCGTTTTACAGCGCGATCGTACGCGCTGTAAAACGCTCAGGTGAGAACCATTCTCATAGGGAATCATTGGTTCTTGCCTGTTGAGCGTTTTACAGCGCGTAGGAACGCGCTGTAAAACGCTCGGTGTGAACCCAGCCTTAAGGCTACTTTCACACTCATGTTTGGTGTGGATCTGTCATGGATCTGCACAAACGCATCCATTAAGATAATACAACCGCATGCATCCGTTCAGAACGGATCCGTTTGTATTATCTGTAACATAGCCAAAACGGATCCGTCTTGAACACCATTAAAAGTCAATAGGGGACGGATCTGTCTTCTATTGTGCCAGCGTGTGTCAGTGAAAATGGATCTGTCCCCATTGACTTACATTGTGTGTCAGGATCAGTTTAACCAGTTTATAAAGGAGTAGCACTTAATGGGCTATTCAAGGGTTTTAATATTGCTGGCCTAGGACATGCCATCTGTATCTAAGTAGCAGGGGTCCAACCCTGTACCACCGCAGAGTAGATCCAATGATGGAAGTCAGCGCCAGTACTGCACAAATCCATCAAGTGTGTAGTAGACTGAACTGGTTAATGTAGTTCTACTCCTGTCCGCTGCAATGGAAGTACTATTGCGGTAACCAGATCTTTCCACTACACAGTGGACAGAGCTGTGAAGTTCCAGTGGCTGAGCTACTGCAGAACAGATGGTTGGCGGGAGTGAGGAGTGTAGGACCCCTGCCAATCAGATATTGATGGCATAAAATGAGGATAGACCATCAATGGTCAAATTCTGGAACACCCTTTAACATAAATGTGTTTTATTTGTACTCTAGAAAATTTTAAAATCAGTGTCTAAGATCTTTCTGTGAAGCTGATGGCTGCATAGGAGGTCCCAAGAATATATTAGGCTGATGATCAACAGATTAAAAAAGTACAGGCTTCAGTTTATTACCACTTACCTGAAACTCATCAAAGCAGAGAAGACAGGCTTCATCACTTATTTCTTCCGCTATTGGAGCAATGGGGTCATAGGTTTTAGCCATGAATCCCGCCTTTCTTTTCGGTAAGGTTTTTTTAAGCCTGTGTATTCCTAAACATATAAGGCAATAGTTTAATACACACTATACACCTTTTTAGAAATAATTCTGAAGGTTAAAATAATCTCAAAACAAGAAAAATGGAATCACTAAATTAGAAATAAATATGCTCTAGTTTAAAGGGGTTCTGCAGTTTGTTTAAACTGATGATCTATTCTCTGGATCCAACACCCGGGACCCCCGCCGATCAGCTGTTTGAGAAGGCAGCGGCGCTCCAGGAGCGCCGCGACCTTCTCACTGTTTACCGCTAGCCCAGTGACGTCACGACTAGTATCAACTGGCCTGGGCGGGGCTAAGCTCCAATCAAGTGAACAGAGCTTAGCCCCGCCCAGGCCATTTAATACTAGTCGTGATGTCACTGGGCCAGCGGTAAACAGTGAGAAGGTTGCGGCGCTCCTGGAGCGCCGCTGCCTTCTCAAACAGCTGATTGGCAGGGATCCCGGGTTTCGGACCACCGCCGGTCAGATGCTGATGATCTATCCAGAGGCTAGATCAGTTTAAACAAACTGCAGAACCCCTATAAGCAATGGGGGTTATAGAAGAGATAATGAGCAATCTTCTACATTCATAAAATGACAAAACAAACCCCAATGGTTAATTCTGACTGATATCAGTATATTAGTACAAAGTGCATACTTTTTCTTTGAATATGGTTGTTGGTGGGAACTCTTCTTTTGTGGGTAATGCAAGTAACTTTGTGTATAGCTCTGTGTACGATTAAAATAACTAGTATCATTATCCTGTGGGCAGAAGACACTCCACCCTAAATGAGCGTTCACTTTAAGGCCTTGTTCACACATTTTGGATATTGCACAGTCTTTTTAAATTGTAGGTTATAGTGGCTCACTCCGCTTGTCACCGTGGTAATGGTGCCCTGCTGCAAATGATTCACCTAATCTCTTAATTTAAATAAATATAGAATAATCAGCAGACACTCACCATCTGAATTTCACATATATAACACATTTAATAAATGATTAGATACAATACTATGAATAAAATATTATAAATAAAATAGATAAAATATTATGGATAAAATGGATGTTGGTACAATATATCTTAAACTTTACACACAGTATACGAAATGGGTTAATAACCGTATAACCAATTGACAATGAATAAATGTGGTAGAATCAATTATAAAAATCAATTAAATAATCGAATAAAATTTAATTTGAAAATCAGAAAAGTATCACCTAGGATTGTTTGCATAATTTTTTTTTCGAATAATATTCGAGTGTACTTTTGAAAGTTCACTATGTGTGCTTGTCTATTTATCCTTATTGACAGTCCAATACAATCCAATGCTAAGTTTGTTGCAGAGTATGCACATTATAGTGTATAATAGACCAAATTTCGATCGGTCGTTTTTCGCGAATTACCTCGATTTATGCCCTGAAGTGTCTGGTGTTCTCAATAGGACACTAAGGCTGTGCAGTTTTATCAATGGGCGACTTTCGGATTAATAGTTCGATATATCTTGCATGAGATTTAAATAGTCAGTTGTTCTTATAAAATTCGATTGCGCTTACTGAGGAAGAGATGAGGTTACCTCGAAACACGTCTGGCGGACTATAGGAACCAAACTACTAACTAAGGCTACTTTCACACTAGCGTTCAGAGCGGATCCGTCTGCATTATATTGTCAAAAAATGTCTAAGTGTGAAATTAGCCTGAATGGATCCGTCCAGACTTTACATTGAAAGTCAATGGGGGACGGATCCGTTTGAAGATTGAGCCATATTGTGTCATCTTCAAACGGATCCGTCCCCATTGACTTACATTGTAAGTCTGGACGGATCCGCTTGCCTCCGCACGGCCAGGCGGACACCCGAACGCTGCAAGCAGCGTTCAGGTGTCCGCCTGCTGAGCGGAGCGGAGGCTGAACGCTGCCAGACTGATGCATTCTGAGCGGATCCGCGTCCACTCAGAATGCATTAGGGCTGGACGGAAGCGTTCGGGTCCGCTTGTGAGCCCCTTCAAATGGAACTCACAAGCGGACAGCCGAACGCTAGTGTGAAAGTAGCCTAAATCATCCTGCAGGACTAAGAACTATAGATCCGAAAAAGCAAGAACTATACAAGATTATCAACAACTGTGTCTTTTTCATCTATTACCACGTGGGACGCCGACAGCTGAGCGCCATAATCGCACCATACAAAAAGAAAACACAAGAGTTCTGGGTCTAGGTGAGTAGCTTGCTACATTCACACGTCAGTATTTTTCTATATCCCGAATTTCGGTCCGTTTTTTGCGGATCCGTTGTTCCTGAAAATGTTTCCGTATGTCATCCGTTTTTTGCGGATCCGCAAAAAACGGAAACATGTATAAATTTCACAAAGCAAATAAAGTTGTTTGGATTTCTTTGAAAAAAAAAATGGAAAAAAAAGTGAATAAGTGATTTCTGTGGGCAGGATTTAATTTCCAGGAACGGATTCCGCATAAAACGGATGACATACGTAATGACATACGAATGTCATCCGTTTTTTGCGGAACCATTGACTTTGTATTGTACCAGGATCCGATTTTTGCGTAAAAGAATAGGACAAGTTTTATATTTAATCGGACATGCGGAACGGAACAACGGAAACGGACAGCACACATTGTGTTGTCCGATTTTTTTCCAGGACCCATTGAAAATGAATGGGTCCAGAACTGGTCCTGATCTGTTCCGCAAAAAACGGAACAGATCAGGAAAGAAACAACAGACGTTTGAATGGACCCTAACTGTGAGAGGGACGCCTCTACAGTAAGCGCAATCGAATTTTATAAGAACAACTGACTATTTAAATCTCATGCAATATATCGAACTATTAATCCGAAAGTCACCCATTGATAAAACTGCACAGCCTTAGTGTCCTATTGAGAACACCAGACACTTCAGGGCATAAATCGAGGATATTCGCGAAAAATGACCGATCGAAATTTGGTCTATTATACACTATAATGTGCATACTCTGCAACAAACTTAGCATTGGATTGTATTGGACTGTCAATAAGGATAAATAGACAAGCACACATAGTGAACTTTCGAAAGTACACTCGAAAAAAATTTATGCAAACAATCCTAGGTGATACTTTTCTGATTTTCAAATTAAATTTTATTGCACAGTCTTTGCCTAAATATGGAAAGGACCCGGATAGAAGCTCCACTCATATGCTTCGGAAAAAATCTGAATGGAGTAATGACCATAATGCAAGTCTCATATTTTACATGTTCCTCATTGCCACAGATTCGGTGTTGAAAAGCTGCAGACTAGCACCACTAAACTGCCATGCAGCTAAGGCTACTTTCACACTAGCGTTTTGGATTTCCGTTTGTGAGATCCGTTCAGGGCTCTCACAAGCGGTCCAAAACAGATCAGTTTTGCCCTAATGCATTCTGAATGGAAAAGGATCAGCTCAGAATGCATCAGTTTGCCTCCGATCAGTCTCTATTCCGCTCTGGAGGCAGACACCAAAACACTGCCTGCAGCGTTTTGCTGTCCGCCTGATGAAGCAGAGCCAAACAGATCCGTCCTGGCACACAATCTAAGTCAATGGGGACGGATCAGTTTTCTCTGACACAATCTGTCACAATAGAAAACTGATCCGTCCCCCAATGAATTTCAATGGTGTTCAAGACGGATCCGTCATGGCTATAGAAGACAACTGGATCCGTTCATGATGGATGCATGTGGTTGTATTATGGTAACGGAAGAGTTTTTGCAGATCCATGACAGAGCCGCAAAAAACGCTAGTGTGAAAGTAGCCTAAGCAGGAACCACATGCCAATCCACAGCACACATTCCAGTTCCAGCAGCAGATTTCTGCCCAAATTCCTGGCAGACCCCTACAGTGTAAATACAGCCCAGGAAGGGGCAGTAGCTAATCTCCCAGCAGAACCAAGGGTTGGTTGGGCATGCTGAGGTCCACAATGGATAATCCTTCATTCCCTGAACATCTGCTGTTGTTAGAAGACCCCCCTCCCCCCCCATACACATTTGCTCATTGACCAATCAGCAGGATTAGCCAACATTTATCTGGTGTGTATTATCAGCTATACACATTTGAGCAATACAAAACTACCAGTATCATGTTCACAGATACTTATTTGAAGCAGGACGGTCAATTTGTACATCTTAACTACCCAGTGAGATGAAAGCAAGTCCGACTTATCTCGGAGAAAATTTTGGAACAATAGACACATCCACTTTAAGGGAAAGTGTCATCAAAGCACGAAAATATTTTTTTAAATTTGTTTGGTCGTTATTTGGTGCTGTAATTGGAGGCTCATTCAGGCAAAACAAAATATCTGCATCGCATCAATGAAAGACATTACTCAGCCACAGATCATGCCAAAGATTAATCATTGATATATCTTTTTAAACATTGGCTCTGTCATTCAAAACACATATCTGTAAAGAATAATTCAAGGCAACCGGACGTACTGTAGATTTCTTGAAAACCTTTTTTTCTCGTTCTTCCAACGAGCTTTCTCAATTCTGAGTGATTGTACAAAAATTCTGGGAATAAATATGTAACTGAATCCACATCTGGTAATTATACCCAGCATTGCCACATACAATGCTGTCTTGACACCTTTTTCTGGGAAGTCTTTATCACCTACTGACTCCAATTAGGATAATGGAATCAACACCTTTGACCCAATGCTGGGTATAATTACCAGATGTGGATTCAGTTACATATTTATTCCCAGAATTTTTGTACAATCACTCAGAATTGAGAAAGCTCGTTAGAAGAACGAGTGAAACGTTTTCAAGAAATCTACAATAAGTCCAGTTGCCTTGAATTATTCTTTACAGATATATACCATGACCTGGATAAATGAGAACCTTCACAGACTCATTCAAAACACCCTATTTCATAGATCCACAATGATATTATACCCTTCCTTTTTAAGGTACTTTCTATTTTATTGTACAATACAATTTTCAGATTCAATATGTGACCCAAAAATGCTGGTGGTGTCTGGGATATATGCACAAGCATAATGATTAGATCTTATTTTCCTATATTTATGTACAGAGGTCCCTGAAGTTACAATATTAATTGGTTCCAGGACGACTATTGCATTTTGAAATCATTGTAACTTGAGTCCATAAGGCTACTTTCACACTAGCGTTCGGGTGTCCGCTTGTGAGCTCCGTTTGAAGGGGCTCACAAGCGGACCCAAACGCATCCGTACTGCCCTAATGCATTCTGAGTGGATGCGGATCCGCTCAGAATGCATCAGTCTGGCAGCGTTCAGCCTCCGCTCCGCTCAGCAGGCGGACACCTAAACGCTGCTTGCAGGGTTCGGGTGTCCGCCTGGCCGTGCGTAGGCGTGCGGATCCGTCCAGGCTTACAATGCAAGTCAATGGGGACGGATCCGTTTGAAGATGACACACTATGGCTCAATCTTCAAACGGATCCGTCCCCCATTGACTTTACATTGAAAGTCTGGACGGATCCGTCTGAGGCTACTTTCACACTTAGAAATTTTTTAACATAATAATGCAGACGGATCCGTACTGAACGGAGCCACCGTCTGCATTATATGAGCAGACCCGTCTCAGACGGATCCGCTCTGAATGCAAGTGTGAAAGTAGCCTAACTCTATGGAAAACTGGTAATTGATTCTAAAGACTCATATAGATCATCCCAAAATAATAATAAAATAAAAAAATGAAGATTTAAGAAAAATAAACAGATAATTAAGATACATAAAGCAGATACATTAAGCAAGTCCTTAAATCTAACAGTCTGAAAGAGGTGATGGATTATGTAAATCACTTTCTACGAGGAGAACCGGGGCTTCTTCGGGGTTTCTACACAGTGTAACAGGAAAATAAAACAGAACTTTTCTCACCTGACTTCTAAATGATGGAAGGCTATGGAAAGAATCATACTTACCTGCTCCCCACCTCTTTGGTCCTGCAGACTGACTCCCGCATGTCCATTTTCAGCCGTAACTTTACTTCCACCACGGCATGGGGACTGTCACCTGCTCTGCTGCAGCCAATGACAGGCTTCAGTGGTGATGTGCCAAAAGGTGAGTATAATTTTTTCCATAGCAGAGGCAGGCTGTGAGCATCACTGAAAAGTTATTTATTCCCTACAACACCTTCAAGCAGAAAAAAGTTAAACCAGGATTACTTACTTTCATGTACATCAAGCATAAATCCATGGAAGTGCACTCGCTTTTTCTGCTCAACTTCAACATGTGCAAAAAACATGTCCATTACCATGGTCTTGCCAGTACCTTAGTTAAGGATGAGAAATAAAAATATATTTGCATTTTCACTGAATTGGTGAGTGTGATTAACTATGATCCTACAAAGAAGCTTAAAGGGGTCACCCTCCGTTCACTTAGCGCTGCACTCTCCATTTACTTCTATGGGAGTTCCGCAAATAGCCAAGGGGCGCTAACTCATCTCTTTTCGGAACTCCCATTGAAGTGAATGGAGAGCATGCCATAAATGCATAAATGTATATTCAGAAAATACTGTAGTGTAGAAATTCCAATTTTCTTTTTTTCTGTGTGCTTTTTAATCTGGATGACTAGTATTTGAAAAATATAAAAAAAGTAATTCAAAAGAACAATATGATCAACGATGATCTGTGTGAACTTGTGCTATTGCAACACAGAAAGGTAAATTCATTCTTTCATTGGAACAGGATTATTTTGAAATCATTGTAAATTTATGTTATAGCAGAACTAGTCATTTGCCTATTCACAAGATGAGGATTTATGACAATAATAAATAAAATTAAAAAACACTTACCAACATCTCCAAAGACATACAACCCTTTTTGCGGTTTCCGTCGAGTGAAAAGCTACAATGAGGGGAAAAAAAAAGAAATTGTAAAATGCAGACACCTGCAATTGTCATGTGTATACAGTTTATGTTGGCATGGGTATGTTATTACACCAGGGTCAGAGTGACTAGGAGCCTTTGAAAGCTGGGTTCAGGCAGTGTTTAGCATTTTTGAATTATGCTGCCACATAGGCGCCTCAGTGTCACGTTACTTCAAAGACTGTGTGCCCGTGTCCCTAGAATAATTGATGCTGTTTGAAGGCGAAAGGTGGTCACACCAAATATTGAAAACGTTTCCTGGAATTCAAATGCATTCCCCAAACGTAAAGCCAGGTTGAACCTTGCTGCTGCCCACAACAGACACAGAAGAAAGCTGGTGATCTTGTTGGATCTTTGTCACTGGTGCCGTCACCAGCGTCTTTCTAAGGCCTCATGCACACGGTCCGCAAAAACGGTCCGCAAAAACGGGTCCGTAGGTCCGTGATCCGTGACCGTTTTTTCGTCATTGGGTCTTCCTTGATTTTTGGAGGATCCACGGACATGAAAAAAAAGTCGTTTTGGTGTCCGCCTGGCCGTGCGGAGCCAAACGGATCCGTCCTGAATTACAATGCAAGTCAATGGGGACGGATCCGTTTGACGTTGACACAATATGGTGCCATTTCAAACGGATCCGTCCCCATTGACTTTCAATGTAAAGTCTGGAGTTCTTTTATACCATCGGATTGGAGTTTTCTCCAATCCGATGGTATATTTTAACTTGAAGCGTCCCCATCACCATGGGAACGCCTCTATGTTAGAATATAATGTCGGATATGAGCTACATCGTGAAACTCAGATCCGACAGTATATTCTAACACAGAGGCGTTCCCATGGTGATGGGGACGCTTCAGGTTAGAATATACTGAAAAACTGTGTACATGACTGCCCCCTGCTGCCTGGCAGGTGTGCCAGGCAGCAGGGGGCAGACCCCCCCCCCCCCCTGTTTTTAACTCATTGGTGTCCAGTGGGCCCCCCCTCCCTCCCCTGTAGTTAACTCGTTGGTGGCCAGTGGGCCCTCTCCCCTCCTAATTAAAATCGCCCCCCCTATCATTGGTGGCAGTGGAGAGTACCGATCGGAGTCCGAGTGTAATCGCTGGGGCTCCGATCGGTAACCATGGCAACCGGGACGCTACTGCAGTCCCGGTTGCCATGGTTGCTTAGCAATTTGTAGAAGCTTCATACTTACCTGAAGAGCTGCGATGTCTGTGACCGGCCGGGAGCTCCTCCTACTGGTAAGTGACAGGTCTGTGCGGCGCATTGCCTAATGATCTGTCACTTACCAGTAGGAGGAGCTCCCGGCCGGTCACAGACAGCGCAGCAGGTAAGTATGAAGCTTCTACAAATTGCTAAGCTACCATGGCAACCGGGACTGCAGTAGCGTCCCGGTTGCCATGGTTACCGATCGGAGCCCCAGCGATTACACTGGGACTCCGATCGGTACTCACCACTGCCACCAATGATAGGGGGGGGCGATTTTAATTAGGAGGGGGAGCGAGGGGAGAGGGCCCACTGGCCACCAACGAGTTATCTACAGGGGAGGGAGGGGGGCCCCACTGGACACCAATGAGTTAACTACAGGGGAGGGAGGGGGGGCTGGCTACCAACAAGTTAACTACAGGGGAGGGAGGGGGGGCCCACTGGACACCAATGGGTTAACTACAGGGGAGGGAGGGGGGGCCCACTGGACACCAATGAGTTAACTACAGGGGAGAGGGGGGGGCCCACTGGCTACCAACAAGTTAACTACAGGGGAGGGAGGGGGGCCCACTGGCCACCAATGAGTTAACTACAGGGGGGGGGGGGGGGGGGTCTGCCCCCTGCTGCCTGGCAGCACCTGCCAGGCAGCAGGAGGCAGTCATGTACACAGTTCGTTGTATATTCTAACCTGAAGCGTCCCCGTCACCATGGGAACGCCTCTGTGTTAGAATATACTGTCGGATCTGAGTTTTCACGAAGTGAAAACTCACCTCTGAAAAAGCTTTTATGCAGACGGATCTTCGGATCCGTCTGTATGAAAGTAACCTACGGCCACGGATCACGGACACGGATGCCAATCTTGTGTGCATCCGTGTTCTTTCACGGACCCATTGACTTGAATGGGTCCGTGAACCGTTGTCCGTCAAAAAAATAGGACAGGTCATATTTTTTTGACGGACAGGAAACACGGATCACGGTCTCGGCTGCAAAACGGTGAATTTTCCGATTTTTCCACGGACCCATTGAAAGTCAATGGGTCAGCGGAAAAAAACGGAAAACGGCACAACGGCCACGGATGCACACAACGGTCGTGTGCATGAGGCCTAAAGCTGTTTAGGTAATGTCTGCCCGTGATTCTTAAGGTCCCTTTACATGGCACAATTTAGCAGGTGACTGGTCTGGAAGGAAGCGTTCCTTCCTGACAATCGCCTGCTGTTCAGTGGAGGAGACCACTGCATCGACATGCAGTGATCTCCTTCACAGTATGGGGAGGAGCGATCGCCAATGACATCACTCATCCCCATTCAAATCAATGTTTGCTGGCAGCAGAGTGCCGTTTAGGCGTCACGATCTGCTGCCGGCAAACGATAATTTAGGTCCGCGTGAAAGAGCATATTACCTGATGAACGAGCATTTCACACATTCATCGGGTAATTTGTGGCACCTTTACACTGCCAGATAATGGCTAACAAGTATTCCTGTCAACACCTATTAGCGATTATCTGGCCAAATCTTGGCCGGTGTAAAGAAGCCTTTACAAAAAAAAAAAAAAAAAAGTTTCCGTTCCACAAAAAATAGAACATGTCCTATTATTGTCCGCATTACGGACAAGGGTAGTACTTTTCTATTAGGGGCCAGCTATTCCGTTCCGCAAAATACAGAATGCACACGGATGTCATCCGTATTTTTTGTGGATAAGTTTCCATACGGTCGTGTGCATGAGGCCTAAAGCAAATAAAGAGGAAAGCACCATGACTTCCAAAAAAGTTGGGATGATGGGTACTGGATGCAAAAATGATCTGCTTATTTTTCCAGAGACATTCTTGTCCGTGCAAGGTGTCTAGTGTAGCTACTCACTCCCATTCAATATAGACTTTGGCACGCCATAAATAATGCAGGTGAAACATGTATTATATTTTCATGCCAAACACCATGTGATGTTTCAGTCAAGATGGCCTTTTTCAAACGCTACGGCTGTTGGTGGTATAGAGAAGAATGCAACTGGCGTTGAGAAGTGTGAGTTCACATACATTATTTACAGAGTGCTTAAAAGGGTTGTCCCACAAAAAATATTCTGCAGTTTTCAAACCAGCACTTGGATCTGAATTGCATGTACTTAAAATTTAGCATAGCCACTGAGTTATTCAATAAAGTGCATCTGTATTGCACCACCTGCTGTTTGTTTTTTCTTATTTCTCTGTCCTGCTCACTGAGGTGGACGCACATGCTCAGTTCCATCCTTCAACTGTATCCTGAGCTGTGATAGAGAGGGAGCTGCAGTAAAAAGAACATGCCCTGTAAGCTGCCAGCTTCATATAAATCTAACAGAGCAATGAATGTGGAGATCTATGGATCCATGTGAGGTACAGGGCTGGTTCTAGCTTTGTTAGAAAGAGCTTGCCATGTACTATATGATGTCCGATTTTCATTTTTTCACATTAATCATGGGATAACCCAATGTAGGTCTCTCGATGTATACTTATCTGGATTAGGAATCCTACTTGAAGCACCCAGCATATAACAGAGTGCCATAAAACCTACTATACTATATCCAGTTAGGCTTAAAGGGAACCTGTCACTGGGATTTTGGGGTATAGAGCTGAGGACATGGGTTGCTAGATGGCCACTAGCACATCCGCAATACCCAGTCCCCATAGCTCTGTGTGCTTTTATTGTGTAAATAAAACGATTTGATACATATGCAAATTAACCTGAACACCAAAACGCGTGTCGCGGTGTGCGGTCTTCCTGTGGAGTTATTACTTTGACTTACGGTATGTGACTTTTCATGTTTATATTGCATTTATTACATCTTCACTTTTGAGCCTTTGAATAAGATATTGGTATGGTTTTTTGCCACCTACACGTGGCCTGCATATGCACTTTATCATGATATTTTTTGCATTTTATTAATTGGATGTCTACTCAAAGGATGCATCCACGAACTCTGCAGAGCCGTGGTTTTCTTGCTGCTTATTTGCGGCTTGCACTTGCACTTTATATAATATGGCATCTTCTAACTCCATTGATTAGACCTCCATATTTTGGATTTATCCTAATACTTTCCCTTCAGGCTCCATTTTACATCACACTCTTTACCAAATTCTCCCAGGGTTGTACAGCACTTTTTTTTTTTATACGTATTTGTCTCATTTTATATATGTTTTTAATCATATACTTAAATAAAAATATATTTTTATAGCTTATCAACTCTCAATGTTCGTTTATAGGTTTTTCTAGTTATCTCTGAGGTAGCTTTTCGCTGAGGGGCTCATGCCACTTTTTTGCTTTACGCATTCTTTATGTAACCTGTGTGTATTTAATTAGCTAGCCATACAAGCAGATATTAAAAGCTGAGACTTTTGCCAATATATTCTTGTCAGGAACACATCGGAGCCCCTCATGCACCACGTCACGGTCTCTCAGCATGGCAAGGGGTCCTACCACTAGGGATCGACCGATATTGATTTTTTAGGGCCGATACCGATGCCGATAATTTGTGAACTTTCAGGCCGATAGCCGATAATTTATACCGATATTCTGGGAATTTTCATTTTTGAAAAAAAAATTAAAAATTCCCACAAATCTGCTGAAAATTTATGTTTATTGTTAATGTGTATTTTTATTTTTTTGTAAATCTTTCTTTTTCATTTATATTTAATATTTTGGTGTTTTTATTTTTATTACTTTATTTTTTTTTAAACTAACTTTTAGCCCCCTTAGGGACTAGAACCCTTGTCCTATTCACCCTGATAGAGATCTATCAGGGTGAATAGGAGCTCACACTGTCCCTGCTGCTCTGTGCTTTGTGCACACAGCAGCATGGAGCTTACCATGACAGCCAGGGCTTCAATAGCGTCCTGGCTGCCATGGTAACCGATAGGAGCCCCAGCATTACACTGCTGGGGCTCCGATCGGAGGAGCAGGGGAGAGGGAATCCTGTGGGGGGGGGGGGGTGGGGGGCGGCGCACCACTGCTTAATACTGGGGGGGGGGGGGGGGGGGGGCGGCGCACCACTGCTTAATACTGGGGGGGAGGGGGGCGCACTGCGCCACCAATGCCTAATATTGGGGGGGGCGCACTGCGCCACCAATGTCTGATACTGGGGGGCTTGGGGGGGGCGCACTGCGCCACCAATGAAGCTTAATCCCACATTTATTCATATACAGGAGGCGGGAGCTGCAGGATCACATAGCCGGCTCCCGACCTCTATGAGCTGTAGCTGCGATCCGCGGCACCTGAGGAGTTAACTACCGCAGATCGCAGCTACAGCTCATAGAGGCTGGGAGCCGGCTATGTGATCCTGCAGCTCCCGCCTCCTGTATATGAATGAATGATAGATTAATCTTCATTGGTGGCGCAGTGGCCATAGCTCCTCCCCTCCTCTTGTCCCCTGTCCTCCCATTGGCTGGAGTGGCAGCAGCAGCACAGGGGGAGGAGACACTGCTCCTTCTCCCCTGTGCTGCTGCTGAGGGAACACGGAGAGCGCTGTCAGCAGCGCGATCTGTGTTCCCAGGACGTTATCGGAATATCGGCAAAATAAATGCCGATACCGATAACGTTCAAAATCCTGAATATCGGCCGATAATATCGGTAAATCCCTACCTACCACTACGCTAATTATTGTGTAAACACAGTCTATAGGTGGCAAGTCTCAGCTTTTAATATCTGCTTGTATGACTAGCTAGTATAGTCAGTGGCATATCCGTTTGGTGCATTATTTTTTTTTTCTGTGATTTATATATTTATAGATTTTCATCCGCACAATGCTCCGTTTTGTGTAGGATGCCTTTGTGCTGCATGTGGACCGCGCTGGCATCCTCCATTGTACGCATTTTTTGCTGGGGATGGTCGTTTGCTGCGGTCCACATGCGGTGGGACTGCTCCCCCAATGAGAAACACACTACAGTGTTTGGGGTCTGAGCAGTTCCCCCATATTGGCCACTATATTTCTGTGATTTTGTTCCATATGTATTGAATGTGCCTTGACCTGGCATTAAACATTCTTTTGCACCTGGTAACCTCCATCACACGGTCTGATATGGGTGTGGATCACAGTCTTGCTTTGTTCACATTGCATTAGTTGTCCTGCTATGCGGTTGTGTGGAAGCTTGGCTGTGAGCTGGATTTCATCACCTTCAGACCGTGTTCACACCATAGTTAGCGTAGTGGTAGGACCCCTTGCCATGCTGAGAGACCGTGGTGCATGATGGGCTCCGATATCTTCCTGACAGGAATATATTGGCAAAAGTCTCAGCTTTTAATATCTGCTTGTATGACTAGCTAGTATAGTCAGTGGCATATCCATTTGGTGCATTTTTTTCCTGTGATTTATATAATTTATATGTTTTCATCCGGACAATGCTCCGTTTTGTATAGGATGCCTTTGTGGTGCATGTGGACCGCGCTGGCGTCCTCCATTGTACGCATTTTTTGCTGGGGATGGTCGTTTGCTGTGGTCCACATGCGGTGGAACTGCTCCCCCAATGAGAAACACGCTGCAGTGTTTGGGGTCTGAGCAGTTCCCCCATATTGGCCACTATATTTCTGTGATTTTGTTACTATGCTGCAATACCAGACACAGCCTGTGAGAAGTGTGGTACTAGTTCTGGGGGGGAAAAAGCAGACTAATGTTTCTAAGCCTAGACAACCTTTTTAACCTCAACAATACAACAGAAAGTTTGATAAAATGTAATGCAGATCGTTTCCTACTCCCTGTACTCTGAATCACCAATTGACTGTCAAGTTTATTTCTTTCATAATTGGTATTCTTAAGTAGTAATTCTTTCTTTAAGTGGTTTCCGCTCCTCATTTTGAGTCACTTCTGTTTGCTATAGCATACTGAAATCATGTCTTAATGATAATAACTGAAAAACAAAAGGCTGATCAGAATATAAAAACAATAGAATGACAACCACTACAATGAACCATAAGGGTCCTTGCTCGGATATTAATAAATCCTTCAAACTAAAAGCTTCATAGAAGATGCACTATACAAGATGATTCAATTTAAAAAGATTCCTCAGTGGGAACAGTACAATTGCCAAGTAAGATCACTTTAGTTTATTTGCTTAAGAAGAAATCGGCACATATTAGGACAATAAATGGCATTAATACACACACATCTGAGATTAGACATTTTAATGACCACTTCCAGAATGACAAAAGACCCCCTGTCAGCACGATCAACCCTATTAAAACAAGCATATAGCCTGGTAGGGTTGATTATGCTGACAAAAATGATACTCTGATTATGTATTTCTGAGGTCCCATTGCTGAGAAAATCCTATTTTAACCAATATGTAAATGAGCTCACTGGAGCCCCGAAGGGCTGGCCAGAGCCCTCAGAGCACCAGTTAGTCCCACGTCTACGGCTTTAGTCCCTCCCCTGGAATGACAGGGCTAAACATCTCATCTATCCCTATCTTCTTGCACCAGTGCCGTGCCTCCCAGTCTCTGCGCTTGCACAGTGGATCTCCTCAAGCAGTGCAGGTTCCAACTGTGCAAGGGCCGAGACTGGGAGACACAGTGCATACGTGAAAAGACCGGGCTCGACACTCACTCAGTTGGAATCTGCACTGCTTGGAGAGCAGTAGTAGACCCACTACACACATGCTGAGACTGGGGGGCATGGCACAGGTGCAAGGCTAGACAAGATGCTTAGTCCTGTCAATCCAGGGAAAATGGGGAGGGACTAAAGCTGTAGGGGTGTTACTAACCGATGCGCCAGCAAGTTCATTTACATATCAGTAAAAACATGCTTTTCTAGGGAATGGGACCACAGAAATACATAATCAGGGTATCATTTTTGAGAGGCTGAGACATTTTCTGTTTGTTGAGAGGGACCAGGAAGTAGAGCTCTTTGGATACTCAGGAAGCATGAGGTGACGGCAAAAGCAGGGGGGATATTAGTGAGGCAAGTGTTACTCCTATAAAAGGCCGCCATAGCAACCCAATTTAGAGGGCATGGCCAAGAATTGTATGTGTATATCTAATGTGAATTAAATATTCTCAATTCCCGAGTTTCAGTTTTTAAAATCCCAAAGGCACGATTGTATTTAGCAATTCCATTATCAATTTATTAATCAATTAAACTTTGGGCACACTTCTATAACTTCCCTCTACACCTCTCATATACCCTAACATGAGTGCACCTAGATTTTCAAGCAAATTGCACCAAAAAGTCATAAATCGGCGGTTTAGAGGTAGTTTCTGGTCCTAGTCCAAAAAAGAGGTGTGGTTTAACTGAAAAGAAATGTGGCTTCACATGAAAGGGGTGTGGTCTAAAATGGCTGAAAAATGTGTGAAAAAATAAATCCAACCAAAAGTTGGTATAACGTTAGAGAAAAGTATCTAGAACAGCACAAAATTTATCATCCAGCCTGAACCGCTGTCTAAGTTTACTCTATCTACAGTACCTTTCCCCATGATGTATGTAACATTAACGACTTTCATCAATGAGGTTTGATAACGGAGTAGTGATCTGGACTTCGCTGTAGTGCACATGTCATACATGTTGCTTTTGTCCTGACATCCATCACATGAATTTAATAGTCATTTTTGTAACATAACTAATTTGTGTAACTAGCCTAACAGCCATCTTTCATATAACGTTATATTTTAACCATATAAAAATAGAAGATAGCAGTTTGTAATGTAGAAAAAGGAGGTACACCGTATATATAGATGCTTTATCCAATAAAAAAAAAAAAAAGTAAATAATCTGTCATGCTACAATATGCCAGATGTGAAATTATAAGTGCTTAGCAGACCTTCATTAAATGTGCAACATCTGCTTTACGCTGCAGCTGTAGACATTGTGTTGCTAATTTTGTGCCTTTTTTTAGGTGTTAGTTCCAAAAACACTATGATTTTCAAACTATTCTTGTTTCTGTGATTATAAGATATACTACACTGGGTTACAATTCATTTAGACCAAGCACATGGACAATTTTCTCCTGGACACCATATTTAAGAATGCCTCAAAACAGTAACACACTTAAATACATATTTCAGCTATGATAAATGATATTTCAGTATACACCTCAGGAATAGGAAATGTGAAGTTTACTGTAAGTTTTCACAGTGTTTTGTTTAAATGAATATTCAAGCAAGAAATTAGTAGAACTCGTCAAAACTTGAGACACAAAGAAGTAGGTTTTCCATGATCTAAAGTTTTATGCTTTAAAGGAGTTGTTGAATAAAGACCACCATTTTCAAGTCAATAGCGACCACGACATCTGAGCAGTTAGAAACCATCCGTCATCCCATTTCTACACACCGGGCGCTGATGGGTTGCTATGGCAGTTCTATGCCAGTGGCCTACGGAAGTGCTATGTATGGAAGCCTTATAGAAATACAGACAGGCAGGAGGACTAACAGTGCATCACATAATGCCTTAAAAATGTCAGAATTATTGATTTTATTCATCCTGCCTCCTAAGCAAATTAATAAAAAGTTATCAAAATCTTGTATGTACCCAAAAGTGATAGCAATGTCATGGCAAATACTCAACACAGCTCCATTAATTGAAAAATTAGCGCTGCTCAGGTAAAAGCAGTAGAGCCCCTGTGCGTCGCTACTCAGAGCAACGTTGCAGGTGCAAGACTGACAGGGTCAGGCAAGATGTCTGGTCCTGTCAATCAAGAGGGAAGGGTGAGTCAATCAGTACAAATTAACTCGCTCATCTCTAAAGTGACCAAAATGTCATATGTACACCACAATGGGAAAGCTAAAGCTTTTCCCACAAAACACATGCCCTCACACAGCTCTGTCAAAATCAAGCTCCGGGAAAACCCATTTAACCAAGCGGCAGGGCATCACAACCTTGGTGCCCTACTGCAGAATGGCAGAGGGGGAGGTTCCTGCTCCAGCTAGTTACCTTACAGGCAAATACAGGATTTGTCAGGAGGAGGGCAGAAATGGCTCATCTCTTGAGACACAAAAAGAGGAGAGTTCCTTATATATTTCTCAGTTGTAGTTTAAGACAAAATTAGATCCAAGGAAAGGATAAGAATAAGGGCAGCCAACACACTGAGATTATGCCGAGCCTGTCAACATTTTTTAAAGGGGGCTCCAGCCGCAAGCCCTGGTTACGTTCTTGACTTTGCTGTAGTGTACCCACCAGCAATCTGTGACTCTTCTGGGAACTGGGCCTGGGAAACTGACAAGAAAAATGGACACCTCCTTTCAGGGTTTAAGGCTGAAGTATGTAATAATCCTTAAACTCTGAACCCCAGTCCAGCAGGCGCCAAACTTGAGCATCAACTTATATGGCAAGAAATGTAAAATAAGTGTTCCAGTAAAGTAATTGGCCCGAAACTATTTTTTTTTTACCTATCCATGGTATGCTGTGGGGTCCAACAGCTGAGACACCAAACATTATGATAGGTGATTAATGTTGGGTGTGGGCCAACCTCTTTAATGTGCTGAATTCCAACAAATTCTGACCTCCACAGCTCTTATCACCCTCTAGGACAGGCATGCTCAACCTGCGGCCCTCCAGCTGTTGTAAAACTACAAGTCCCACAATGCCCTGCTGTAGTCTGATAGCTGTAGGCTGTTCAGGCATGCTGGGAGTTGTAGTTTTGCAACAGCTGGAGGGCCGCAGGTTGAGCATGCCTGCTCTAGGACAGGGATGGCCAACTTGTGGCTCTCCAGCTAAAACTACAACTCCCACCATGCCCTGATGTAGGCTGATAGCTGTAGGCATGCTGGGAGTGTTAGTTTTGCAACAGCTGGAGAGCCTCAGGTTGGCCATCCCAGCTTTAGGATTTTAAATGGAATCTGTCGCCAGTCCTTTTCTAAAAATACCTGTTAATCAGCAGATACACGAGCCCATGCATTGAATTGCTTTGAGCAGTCTCCAATCCACAGCATTGGAAAAAAGCAGTTCATCTTCCAGAGGCCCGAGTGAGCTGCAGCTCACCAATGTAAGAACATCACCGTTCAGATCCCGCTGGAGATTCCCAATAGGGATTTTTTACATAAACGCCAAAAAGATGCAACAAACCCTCTAACGCTTCATTGACATATGCATCGGAAGCTCCATTAGGGGCCTCTGTTGCAGATCCTGTTAAAAGTATGGGACAAAATAGCGCAGCTGGCTTAGCTATTTTGTCCAGTAAAATGTCAGATTTTCTAAGGGAAACCTGAAGGATCCTATTATAGTCGATGGGGTCTGAGAGGTAGGGCTTTTTCCAGTGCTTGTATTATTTTCATTGTTCTTCTCCTATAATGAAGCAGAACAACGGAACTAATCAACTGTGATGTGAACGAAGCCTTAGAGGTGATAAACTAGGCATACAATATATGCATTTGATTATTTCTTGGATATCACCAGTAAAGATAATTTGTCTTTGGTCAGGAATAGAAGCCACAAACAATCATAAAATATTTTACTTATTCATAGAAGATTGGCAGAATTTATAGTTAAGCATCATGCAAATATCCAGTCATGATCAAAATCACAGGAAGAAAAATGCATGTGCATAATTTTGCTTAATGAAGATGAAAAATATCTCACATCTGAGGTCACTTTTTAAAAATAATACAATAATGTTCTTTGCAAAGTAAATCAATCATCCTGTGGAAAGTCTTTAGAAGATGATAACACTTTTTAAATAAGTGAACAAAATCTGACATAGATCTCATGCACATGACCGTTGTTTTGGTCCGCATCCGAGCCGCAGTATTTGTGGCTTGGATGCGGACCCATTCACTTCAATGGGGCTGCAAAAGATGCGGACAGCACTTCTTGTGCTGTCCGCATCCGTTGAGCCGTTCCGTGGTCCAGAAAAAAATATAACCTGTCCTATTCTTGTCCGTTTTGCGGACAAGAATAGGCAGTTATAATAATGGCTGTCTGTGCCGTTCTGCAAACTGCGGCACGCACACGGACACCATCCGTGTTTTGCGGATCCCCAAATTTTTCGGACCGCAAAACACACAACGGTCGTGTACATGAGGCCATACACTGATAAGCAAAAGGGTAACAAAGGTTTGCATTTTTGGCTTTCCGCCTCCATATCTCACCATCCACCACAGCTTCGACCATGAGACTACCATCATTTTATAGACAATCATCTTGGCTATCTCATACATAAATTGGACTTGCAACTATTTAGCATATGATAAGTTATGCAGATTCTTGTCATGTAACTGCATTGTTGGAACAATCTTTTTCTTCTTGTATACTACAAATTACAACATGTTTTCACATTCTCTAATATCTCAGTGTGTTATTAGGTTGATTCCCAAGTGAAAGGTCACTGGTTTGAATCCAGGAGTAGCCATAAAGATTTCCCAAGAAGAGAGAAACAGAATCATCCAGCTCATCGATAGCGGCATCTCGGCCAAGAAAATTGCATCATGTGAGTGCTATGACAGTTGGAAGAATACAAAATAAAGTCTGTCCATCAATTCCAAAACCAAGAGGTGGACGTCCAGGCAAAATATTGGAGTCAACAAGTCGGCTCATCACAAGGTCTATCAGTTCTGGCGCTACAAACACAGCAGTGGAGGCGGCTCGTATGCTTCATAATAGTGAGATCACAGACGTCCATGCAAGTACAGTGCAACACTCATTACAAAAGTCTGGAATGGTGGCCCGAAAAAAGGTGAAGAAGCCTAAACTTCAATATTGTCATAAGAAGCGTCTGCTCAAGCTTGCAAAAAAGTACAAACAGTAGACAGTAGAAGATTGTAAACGGGTAATTTGGAGCGATGAGATGAAAGTCACAAGACTGATTTTTGATAATGGGTCTGGAAGAAACAAGGGAAAAGGGGGCTAATGGATTGAGAAATTTAACTGTCAAGTCCAATGGAGGAAGTCTGATGATATGGGGTTGTTTCATAACTAAAAGGCGTTGAATACTTGCCCAGGATCAATGGTGGTCTTAATGCTGAGCTATATGCGAGTATCCTACAAGACAAATTACTTCGTACACTCAAGTACTATAGGTATGAAAAGGATGACAGTGTTCCAGCAGGACAACGACCAGAAGCATACATAGAGATTGGCAAATAAATGGTTCAATGACAATGAAGTGGAGGTGCTGGATTGGCCCCCACAGCCCCCAGACCTAAACCCAACACTTGTGGGCAGTGTTTAAGAAAAAGCTGTATTAATACCCAAGTGAGTCGACCAGTATGCACAACATTGGGAATGTGTAGAAGAGACTTATATATAGCCCAAAATTCAAGACCCACACCTAACTATATCATGAAAACCAACCAGAGATAGTGGGTCAATAAAGTACAAAAACACATATCAGACTAAAATAATCACAAAATAGCATAATTTTATTGAGAATCACATAGAGACATGATTAGCACAAGCCACAAAAAACTATTAACACAGGCCATAATACATTTAAAAATTAAAAACCAAGAGGACCGATGGTGGGCTGTCGGTATATGTTGAAAAGTGCAATAGTCATGATTGGTCCCTAAAAACCACTATGGCTCAAAAATTCATATGCGCATATATACAACACACACCTAACCATGTGGGTGATAATACACACCACAAGTGGTGACTGTAGCAAAAAAAGACAATAAAATATAATAGACACCTAGCAAATACTGACCAACCAAACTGGTATACCGCACACGACCACCACCAGTCCACACATGTGGGGAGTGGACTGGCGGTGGTCGTTTTTTTTTCCACATTTTTAAAGGTCTGCGCATGCGCAGACCAGAAGAACGGATCCGGCATTGCGGTATTTTGAATCCGGCACTAATACATTCCTATCGAAAAAAATGACAAAATAAAAATGACAGATCCAACATTCAGGCAAGTGTTCAGTTTTTTGGGCCGGAGATAATAGCACAGCATGCACCGGTTTTATCTCCGTCCTGAAAAGTCAAAAAGACTGAACTGAAGAAATCCTGAACGGATTGCTCTCAATTCAGAATGCATAAGGACAAAACTGATCAGTTCTTTTCCGGTATTGAGCCCCTGTGACGGAACTCTATGCCCAAAAAGAAAAACGCTAGTGTGAAAGTACCCTTAGAAGGTGTTGGAAGCAATGGTTACATGAGGTCAACAGGTTACAGTCAGCCCAAACAGACCACCATTCGATTAGCCGACAAGCACAAGCAGCTCTCAGTTTCATTGTCCATCATCCAGACACAGGTAGCACCTTCATTACACAGCCCTGTCTCTGCCTGGACCATTTCTAGGAGCCTAGCTGAAAAAGAAATTGGCATCATGGCATCCATTATGTATCCTGCCATTGAACAGCTGATTAGCATGGGTGGGGGTGCTGGACCCCTGCCACTCAGCAGAGACAGGCCATCATTCTTGGTAAACAGGATCATGGTGCTGCACTGATTTATATTCCTATACGTAGAAGAAACCTTGCATTTGTAACTTTATTCTTTAACAGTCCAGTATTTTTTTTTTTCTAAAATGTATGATTTCCTTTTCTTGGATCCATCATTATCTCCTTAAAGAATCAGGGACAAACGATTCTAGCCAGAATTTGCTGTATAATTATTTCCTTAAAAAGCCCTAGCATTATATCACTTTCCACAAGGAACACTTCTGTGTTAAAGTAGACCACTTCATCGTCTGAGAACATTTTCTTAAGAATTAAGCACTGAACTGCCCAAGCAATGTAAATTGCAGTGATTCTATCAAAATTCACTGAATGTAACTTTTTTTCCCCCCAGAGTGAATACTGAAAAAAAGAAACTCCCATAGAGGTTTTAGGATGAAAAGTTGGAGTACTGTAGCAGTATAAAAGACCCTATTTTACGAATATATAAATTAAAGGGGGTTTCCAGGCTTCTGATATTAATGACCTATCAGGATAGGTCATTAATATCTGATTGGGTCCAACACCCCACATCCCCACTGATCAGCTGCTCCCTGCAGCCTGGGGTAGGAAGCAAAGCGGTGTTCAAAGAGTAGCGGCCGTGTTGGGTTACTGCCGCTGACCTCCCATTGAAATGAATAGGAGTTGAGTTGCAGTAACCCAACACGGCCACCACAATTTGAACGGAGCTGTGCTTCCTGTTCCATTTACAGTGCTAGTTCCAGCACTGGAGGATGCAGGGAAGAGCTAATTAAGGGGGTACTGGGTGTCATGCCCCAATGATTGAAAATTGATAACCTGTACTGAGAATAGGTCATTAATATCAGGAGCCTGGAAAACACCTTTAAAGGGGATGGACAATTTCTTAACATTTTGGCTTTGTTGTTTGCGGCACCTTCAAATGACGTCATATAGTTGGTGCCATAGCTTCATCCACCCTTTCATTCCGCACCGCTCGATCCGGTCCTTCATTGTAGTGCGCACATGCAGGAGGAAGCATCCTGAGCATGCCCAATATACGCCTGCTCCGCTTCTTCATATGTCTGACTGTGCAGACTCCCAGGTCAGGGCGATACCCAGTGTATGATTAACTTGGGTGCTTCATGACAAATTCACCCGACAACAGATACAAGCCTACAATATTGACTGGCACAGGGCTGCTGGAACGTGTAGTGCAGTTTGCTCACACTGAAAGCTAACCTTACATAGGCCATGCTACCCTCTCTGAGAGCAGGATGAAGTAGTAACAAGCCCACTGATTTCAGCCATCATCCTTTCCTGGTCTTTTTAGAAAACAGATGATCCCGGCACTCGATTTCTCCAATATGCTTTTATTACATAGGAGGCGTTTCTGCCTGTCCAGAGCATTTGTCAACTATAGTAAAAACGCGTCCTATGTAACAACTGAAGTCATGCCCCGCTACAAGCCAGATTGCTAACCAGATCTCCTATTTGTTATCAACCCGTTCCAGACATCCGCCAGATCTTTATAACCCCTTGGACACCGGAGTCTTTTTTTCGCTTTTGCGGTTTAAATTTTCTTTCCTGTCATAACTTTTTTATTTTTGCATTCACATAGCCGTATAAGGGCTTGTTTTTTGCAGGACAAGTTAAACTTTCTAATGCCACCATTTATTATTGCATAGGAAGTTAAAAAAATAAAATAAAATCCAAATGGGGTGGAATTAGAATTTTTTTTTAAAAAAAATCTATTCCGCCACAGTTTTTGTTTACGACGTTCACTATGCGGTAAAACTGAGTTGTGCTCTTCATTCTCCAGGTCAGCACCAATACCACATATGTATAGTTTTTCTTGCATTTTAATACTGAAAAAAATATATACATTTTTATTTTATTTTTACACTGCCATATTCTGACCCTGGTAACTTTTTTATAGTGATGTCTACTGAGCTGTGTAGGGGATAATTTTTTGTGAGACGACCTGTAGTTTTTATTGATACCATTTTAGAGTGTGTGTGACCTTTTTGATCACATTTTATTAAAATCGGCAATTTTGATATTTTTTCCGTTATGCCATTCGCCGTATGGGATAAATATTTTTATATTTTAATAGTATGGGCGATGCCCATGATGTTTATATTTATTTTTTATGTATTTATTTTTTATTCTAGGGAAAGGTGGATGATTTCAACTTCTAAAAATTTACATTTTATGTTATTTTTTTTAACATTTTTTTATTTTTTTTGTAGCCCCTCTAGGAGGCTACAATATGCAGTATTCAGATTTCTTACAGCTTATACTGTATTTCCATAGAACTACAGTATAAGCTGTTATCCTATGTTGGCCTGCCACCTGATGGCCAACATAGGAACCACAGTTCTGATATGCTGGGTCTCTTCAGAGAGACTCAGCATATTAGAAAAAATGAACAGCTTCCTTAATCGACGTATGGGGAGTCAGTCTTTTCACCTTTTAGATGCCGTGGTCGTTCTTGACCAAGGCATCTAAAGGCTTAAATGCCTGTGATCAGCATTATTGCCGGTTGCTGACATGAGCTGCGGGCCCCTGCTATTTGAAACAGCAGAGACCTGCCGGCTATGGCGCCCACTGCACGCATAGGCTGGTGCCATGTTTGAAGACCCTCCCAGTGCTGTCTATGTATGGCACTGGGGGCCGAAGGGTTAAGGGGTTTTGTCATTTCAGCAAATTGCATTAACTTACTATGCATAATAAATGCTAACAACTTACTAATGTACTGTTATTGTCCATATTGCTTCCATCACTGGCTGATTTTTCATCACATTATACACTGCTAGTTTCCATTGTTACAACCATCCTGTAATCCAGCAGCAGTGGTCGTGCTTGCACACTATAGAAAAAAAGCACCGGCCTATGTGCGCTCCTGCAGTCTGGGCCACCAGAGAGGCCAGCACTTTCTTCCTATAGTGTACAAGCACAACCACCGCTGCTGGATTACAGGGTGGTCGTAACCATGGAAACGAGCAATGTATAATGTGATGAAATAATTAAGAGGCCAGAGATAGAAGCAATATGGACAATAGCAATACATTAGTAAGTGCCTTGCATTAATTTTCTCTACATGATAAATGCCACATGCTGAAGTGACACAACACCTTTAAAAATGGCATATTTTCTGAAGCTGAGTGGGCACCATAGCTGCCAAGTGCCTGGTGTTTTACATAGCAGACACCTAGTGGCAGAGTCCGCTATCACAAGTTTTTAACCCCTCAGATGTCATGCTCCACTGTCACCACTCCACCTGAGCTGTCAATTACTGAGAGCGCTATGCTCCTGGTGACCGAATGGATCCCTCACAATGAGATTGAAGGCCCCGTTTGGTTTGTAAGGCAGCCCTGGGCCATCTGAAGGCACCACTGCTTGCCTTAATGAGGTTTCTATCAAACCCTGCCACAGACAAGGCTCGATAGGAACTTTCTGATTCTCCAATAGACTGCAATGATAAATCATTGCAGTCTAAGGGAGAAGCGATCAGACGATCACGTTAAAGTCCCCTAGGGGGACCAAAAATAAACGTGAAAAAAATTGAGTTTTTAAAAAAAATATCAAAGCACCCTCCTTTTTATTTTAAAAATAAAAAAAATATAATAAAAATAAAGATCATTGGTATTGCTGCATCTCAAAATGCCTGCTGTATTGAAATATGAAAGTATTTATCTCAAATGGTGTAATGGGAAAAAAAAAATCGTTGCTTCATATCCCCAAAAAAATTCATACACATCTGAAAATGGCATCAATAAAAACTTCAAATTGGCCTGCAAAAAAATGACCCCCCACACAGCGCCATAGATGTAACTAGGGATGAGCGAATTGACTTCGGATGCTTCATCGGAAGTTGATTTGCATAAAACTTTGTTGTTATACTTTATAGAGCGGAAGGTCCGTACAGATTAGAATGAGCCGAAGGTATTACTTTGCGAGAGAGACTTTGTGTAACAACTTTGTGAATTAATTATTGCTGTTAAAAACCTTGATACCGAATTCGGGTTCGGTTCCAAGGTACCACTTGGAACCAAACCAGAGTTCGGTATCAAGGTTTTTTACAGTAATAATTCACTAAGTTATTACACAAAGCCTCGTGAGATTTCGGAAAGTAATAACTCCATACAGTATTACAACAAAGTTTTATGTAAATAGACTTCGGATGAAGCATCCAAAGTCGATTCGCTCATCTCTAGATGTAACTATAAAAACTTATCAGAATATGGCAAAGCTAAGAAAAAAAAAAAAAAGAAAAACGTGGGGTCTGTAGGCGCCGCTCAACTCAGTTATGTGCCGAATCCGTCATTTCAGTTCTCCTGCTCCTAGACGGAGCATGAGAACGGAAAGGCTGAACGGTGATGTGAACTCAGCCTAACAACTTATGGTTCCCTGTGTAAAGTGTTAAGTATACATTGTATATTTTGGCTCCTATGGCACATTTACATTAGACTACAAATAATAGATATAAAAAAATAAAATAAAAAAAAATTAACATTTACGGACGTTTATCAAGACTGGCGTTTCCATCTCCAGGGCTGGTGTATACTTCAGCTATAACTGACGCCAGTTTCTAGCACAAGTTATAGTAAATCCAGCGGGCCATGCAAAACTCCACCCCTCCTGCCAAGTCTTGCTCCCTTTTCTTGCCACTTGAGAAAAGTGGCAAGAAGCTTAAAAAGTCACAAATTGCTGCACCATAGTTTGTGACTTATAGTGGCATAAATAGGTTGACAAATGTCCCTCATAGTGTGTGTATATATATATATATATATATATATATATATATATATATATATACACACACACATACATATACACACACACATACATACATACATACACAGTACAGACCAAAAGTTTGGACACCTTCTCATTCAAAGAGTTTTCTTTATTTTCATGACTATAAAAATTGTAGATTCACACTGAAGGCATCAAAACTATGAATTAACACATGTTTAATTATGTACATAAACTGAACTGTTTTATTATGTACATAACTGAAAATATGTCATATTCTAGGTTCTTCAAAGTAGCCACCTTTTGCTTGGATTACTGCTTTGCACACTCTTGGCATTCTCTTGATGAGCTTCAAGAGGTAGTCGACTGAAATGGTTTTCACTTCACAGGTGTGCCCTGTCAGGTGTAATAAGTGGGATTTCTTGCCTTATAAATGGGGTTGGGACCATCAGTTGCGTTGTGGAAAAGTCAGGTGGATACACAGATGATAGTCCGACTGAATAGACTGTTAGAATTTGTATTATGGCAAGAAAAAAGCAGCTAAGTAAAGAAAAACGAGTGGCCATCATTACTTTAAGAAATGAAGGTCAGTCAGTCCGAAAAATTGGGAAAACTTTGAAAGTGTCCCCAAGTGCAGTCACAAAATCCATCAAGCGCTACAAAGAAACTGGCTCACATGCGGACCGCTCCAGGAAAGGAAGACCAAGAGTCACCTCTGCTGCGGAGGATAAGTTCATCCGAGTCACCAGCCTGAGAAATCGCAGGTTAACAGCAGCTCAGATTAGAGACCAGGTCAATGCCACACAGAGTTCTAGCAGCAGACACATCTCTAGAACAACTGTTAAGAGGAGACTGTGTGAATCAGGCCTTCATGGTAGAATATCTGCTAGGAAACCACTGCTAAGGACAGGCAACAAGCAGAAGAGACTTGTTTGGGCTAAAGAACACAAGGAATGGACATTAGACCAGTGGAAATCTGTGCTTTGGTCTGATGAGTCCACATTTTAGATCTATGGTTCCAACCACCGTGTCTTTGTGCGAAGCAGAAAAGGTGAACGGATGGACTCTACATGCCTGGTTCCCACCGTGAAGCATGGGATGGTGTGGGGGTGCTTTGCTGGTGACACTGTTGGGGATATATTCCAAATTAAAGGCATACTGAACCAGCATGGCTACCACAGCATCTTGCAGCGGCATGCTATTCCATCCGGTTTGCGTTTAGTTGGACCATCATTTATTTTTCAACAGGACAATGACCCCAAACACACCTCCAGGCTGTGCAAGGGCTATTTGACCATG
Organism: Bufo gargarizans; assembly: GCF_014858855.1. Taxonomy (NCBI): domain Eukaryota; kingdom Metazoa; phylum Chordata; class Amphibia; order Anura; family Bufonidae; genus Bufo; species Bufo gargarizans. The sequence goes on along the minus strand of NC_058083.1, from coordinate 287,080,544 downwards.
AAGGAGAGTAATGGGGTGCTGCGCCAGATGACCTGGCCTCCACAGTCACCAGACCTGAACCCAATCCCGATGGTTTGGGGTGAGCTGGACCGCAGAGTGAAGGAAGGCAAAAGGGCCAACAAGTGCTAAGCATCTCTGGGAACTCCTTCAAGACTGTTGGAAGACCATTTCAGGTGACTACCTCTTGAAGCTCATCAAGAGAATGCCAAGAGTGCGCAAAGCAGTAATCAAAGCAAAAGGTGGCTACTTTGAAGAACCTAGAATATGACATATTTTCAGTTGTTTCACACTTTTTTGTTATGTACATAATTCCACATGTGTTAATTCATAGTTTTGATGCCTACTGTGTGAATCTACAATTTTCATAGTCATGAAAATAAAGAAAACTCTTTGAATGAGAAGGTGTGTCCAAACTTTTGGTCTGTACTATATATATATATATATATATATATATATATATATATATATATATATACACACACACACACACACACACACACACACACACACAATGCCTTGCAAAAGTATTCACCCCCTTGACTTTTTTCGTCTTTTGGTACCCCACAACCTGGAATTAACATGGATTGTTTGAGGATTTGCATCATTTAATTTACAGAACATGCCCACAACTTTGAAGATGTATTTTTTTTATTTATTTATTATGAAGCAGACAACAAACAGGACAAAATAACAGAAAAAGTCAATGTGCATAACTATTCACCCCCCTATGTAGAGCCACCTTTTGCAGCAATCACAGCTGCAAGTCGCTTTGGATAAGTCTCTGAGTATGCCACATCTTACCACTGGGATTTTTGCCCATTTCTCGTTGCAAAACTGCTCCAGCTCCTTCAAGTTGGATGGTTTGCGCTTGTGAACAGCAATTTTTAAGTCTAACCACAGATTTTCTATTGGATTGAGATCTGGGGTTTGACTAGGCCATTCCAACACATTTACATGTTTCCCCTTAAACCACTCAAGTGTTGCTTCAGCAGTGTGTTTGGGGTCATTGTCCTGATGGAAGGTGAACCTCCATCTTAGCCTCAAATCACGCACAGAGTGGTACAGGTTTTGTTCAAGAATATCCCTGTATTTAGCACCATCCATCTTTCCCTCAACTTTGACCAGTTTCCCAGTCCAGGCTGCTTGATGATGTTCTTTGGGTGATGTGATGTGTTGGGTTTGCACCAGACATAGCGTTTTCTTTGATGGCCGAAAAGTTCAATTTTAGTCTCATCAGACCAGAGCACCTTCCTCCATACATTTTGGGAGTCTCCCACATGCCTTTCACAAACTCACAACATGCCCTTTTCTTTTTAGCTGAAAGTAATGGCTTTCTTCTGGCCACTCTGCCATAAAGCCCAACTCTATGGAGCGTACGACTTATTGTCGTCCTATGTACAGATAACTCAAGTCTCTGCTGTGGAACTCTGCAGCTCCTCCAGGGTTACCTTAGGGCTCTGTGCTGCCTCTGATTAATGCCCTCCTTGCCCGGTCTGTGAGTTTTGGTGGGCAGCCGTCTCTTGGCAGGTTTGCTGTTGTGCCATGTTCTTTCCATTTGGTTCTGATACAGTTGATGGTGTTCCTGGGGATCATCAAAGATTTGGATATTTTTTTTAAACTTAACCCTGACTTGTACTTCTCAACAACATTGTCCCTTACTTGTTTGGAGAGTTCCTTGGTCTTCGTGGCAGTGTTTGGTTAGTGATGCCTCTTGCTTAGGTGTTGCAGCCTCTGAGGCCTTTCAAAAAAGGTGTGTATATGTAATGACAGATCATATGACAATTAGATTGCAGGCAGGTGGACATCATTTCACCAATTACGTGAATTCTGAAGGTAACTGGTTGCACCGGAGCTTGTTATGGGCTTTCTAACAAAGGGGTGAATACATAGGCACATGCCAATTTTCTGTTTTCTATTTTTAAACAGTAGTTTTATTTATATATTTTTCTCATTTCACTTCACCAATTTAGACTATTGTTTTCTAATCCCTCACATACAATTCAGATTAACAAAACATTGAACTTAAAGGGAACCTGTCACCAGGATTTTGTGTATAGAGCTGAGGACATGGGTTGCTAGATAGCCGCTAGCACATCCGCAATACCCAGTCCCCATAGCTCTGTGTGCTTTTATTGTGTAAAAAAAAACGATTTGATACATATGCAAATTAACCTGAGATGAGTCCTGTCCCTGACTCATCTCAGGTTAATTTGCATATGTATCAAATCGTTTTTTTTTTACACAATAAAAGCACACAAAGCTATGGGGGCTAGGTATTGCAGATGTGCTAGCGGCCATCTAGCAACCATGTCCTCAGCTCTATACACAAAATCCCGATGACAGGTTTCCTTTAAGGCTGTAATGTAACAAAATATGGAAAAAGTCAAGGGGGTGAATACTTTTGCAAGGCACTGTGTGTATATATATATATATATATATATATATATACACACACACACAAATATACATCTAGAAACTTGTTTGCATGTCTGACCTTTGACAGTATGCCTTTGGATTCCTTTGTGTACCCACGGAGGGCCTCGTGAAGACTCTGCAAGTGCTGCATGACTCTTCTTTGGTGTTCATCTTTTCTTAGTACACACTCCTTCACCAGAAGGTCATAATGTTGAAGAGGCCCGGTACACTCTTTCAACACTTGGGAATTTGAGTTGATTTCATAGCTGGAGACAGAAGACTCTGCTAATTGACTAATAGATGCTGAAAGGAAAAAAAAGTGACAAATATTACTGAAGATTTTTAACAAATCATGTTCATACTTTCATGAGAGACCGAGTGTTAAAGGCTACAGACATCCCAACCATCTGCTCTATTAGAATATGAAGTGGATAACATGGATTATCCCATGACAAAGACACTAGTATTGACTGCCATGCACCGCAACTGAAAAAAAATGCATATACCACTTTTCAGAATTCCTACATACACACACAATTGATATATACAGTTGGCATTTCTTCGTTAAAAAAACAAAACACACCAAACAAGCATATAAAAAAAATAACCATGATGACTTCTATTAGGCACATTTTTCCAGTAAAGTATTAGACACCATTATAATAAAAAAAGGTGTCCATTATGTAACCAGTACTGTTTTTAAAGGGCTTCTGTCACCCCACTAAATGCATTTTTCTTTTGTCTACTTATAATCCCTATCCTGCCATATTGCCATACATTATGTTATTAATAATTTTCGTTCAGTAGATTTAGCCAAAAACATACTTTTATGATATGCCCTACTAGACGCCCTACTTGCTGGTAGAAAGGTAATTAGCATATCATAAAAGTAAGTTTTTGGCTAAATCTACTGAACGATTATTAATAACATAATGTATGGCAATATGGCAGGATAGGGATTATAAGTAGACAAAAAAAAATGCGTTTAATGGGGTGACGGAAGCCCTTTAATTTAGATTTTTAATTGACCATAAAAATGGAAATACGAGTGCAGATGTGAAGCTGGCCTTGCATAAATGATACCATAGCCCAAATTTACTAATCCTATAGATGGTAATAGGGTTTTACCGATATTATCGGCCAATATTCAGGATTTTCAAAGTTATCTGTATCGGCATCTATTTTGCCGATAACTAATCAGGAACAAGGATCGCGCTGCTCTCAGCGCGATCCGTGTTCCCTCAGCCGCACAGGGGAGAAGAAAGCAGTCCCTCCCTTCCCCCTGTGCAGCTGCCACTAATGAGAGAAGAGAAGAGGAGGGAAGTGGCTGTGGCCACTGCGCTACCAATGATGTTAACTCACTCATTTATTCAAATTCAACAGGAGGCGGGAGCTGGCTGCAGAATCACATAGCCGTACCCGACCTCTATGACAAGTAAGTTAACCCTTGCCGCACCTGAGGGGTTAACTGCTTTGGATCGCAGCTACCGCTCATAGAGGTCGGGTGCGGCTATATGATTCTGCAGCCAGCTTCCGCCTCCTGTATATGAATTAATGGGCGAGTTATCTTCATTGGTGGTGCAGTGCGCCCCACCCCAGTATTAAAAACATTAGTGGCACAGTGCGCCCCCCCACCCAGGACCCCCAGTATTAATCATTGGTGGCAGTGGCCACAGGGTCCCCTCCTCCTCAGTGGTGGTGCAGTGGCAGCTTCTGATCGGAGCCCCGGATCCTGGGGCTCCAATCGGTTACCATGGCAGCCAGGACGCTACTGAAGTCCTGGCTGCCATAGTCAGCTCCCTGCTGCTGTGTGTACTATGCACAGGGCAGAAAGGAGAGTGTGAGGTCCTATTCACCCTGATAGAGATCTATCACGGTGAATAGGACAAAGGTTCTAGCCCCTAAGGGGGCTAAAAGTTAAGTATAAATTAAAAAGAAAGCTTTACAAAAAAAATGAAAAAAGCTACACGTTAACAATAAACATGTTCATTTTCAGGAAATCTGTGTAGGAAATGTTTGTTTTTTCAAAAATGAAAATGCACAGAATATCAATATAAATTATCAGCCTGAAAGTTCACAGATTATCGGTATCTATATCGATCGATCCCTAGATGGTAAGTTTAGACCTGCACCAGATTTATCACAGGGGTCAGGCTTGATGATAAATGTGGTACAGGAATATGGAGTCACTGATTTGCTTACTTTGAAACTGAATTTTAAACTAGAATTATGGCCCAAATTTGGCACAAAATGTCACATCTTAAGATCTGACCCCTTTCCTGCTAAGCCCCACATCTTTGTCGAGCAAGTTGAAAATGAAAGATTTAATCACCAAAAATGATTTTAAAATGTTAAAAATAAAAATGTGCCTCAAACAATAGGTCATTTTCCTTTAAATGGAGTAATAACCACAATGTGATAGCTGGGATTATTGTTTGTCCCATACAGTTTGCATATTGTTGCTAGCACATTCCCTGTTTACATGAGAAGTGCTGACGCCAAATGATGACTTATGCCTGCATATAACATGCAATCATCCGACACCATTGCATTTGTCCATGTGGCAGCTGATCTCTGGGAATATTTCCAAAGGGCAATGAGTGTTCATACCAGAACTGTCCCGTAACAAGCAGTACATGTGAATTAGCCTCACGCCACATATACAAGGCAGAAAGGCCAACAGCATTGAGAATACTACTCATTTACAATCAGGGTTCCTTCTTGCAGTTTTGTCTTTGGTGGGGGTTTTTGGCCAAGAATTTTTTTTTATAAAAAATACCCGAATTGAGCAGCATTTTTGTAGCCTTTCGGGGATGTTTTTACCCTTATGATGTGTTTTAGGTGTTTTTTTGCATGGCTTCATTTTTTTTAGATTAATCTTTACACTCACCACAACATACAGTTATGTTGTGATGCCATGTAAAGAGTCCAGGGCAGGCTCACTTGGCCACAATGACTGGAATCGGGGATGATGCTGATCTCAGTCAATTAAACCCTACCAGATGCCACAGTCAATAGATCCCTGGGCTTCCCTCTGCCTTCTGATTGGAGCCCCCATGGCTAAATCGTCAGGCTTTGATTGGTTGCCATGACAGCCTGGGGCCTTCGGAAAATTCCCAGGGATGTCATGACTAGCTGCCTGAAAAGCCATGCCTTGTACAGTATCCCATAGACCGAACAGTATTCTATTGCGGTCTATGGGGACTAAAGATTACAGTGGGGGGGAAAAAAATAAAATATAATAATAATCTAAATTACCCCTTTCCTAATTTAACATAGAAAAAAATAAAATAAAAATAAGCTATAAAAATGTTTAAATATAATAATAGCTGCCAGGGATGAGCGAATCGACTTCGGATGAAACATCCAAAGTCGATTCGCATAATACTTTGTTTGAATACTGTACAGAGCGAGCGCTCCGTACAGTATTAGGATGTATTGGCTCCGATGAGCTGAAGTCATCACTTCGCGAAGTCTCGCAAGACTTTGCATAATAACTTCATAAATCAATTTCTACTGTAAAAAAACATTTCCCGAACTCTGGTTCGGTTCCAACGTAGCACTTGACTATGGTGAGACTGTTTAAAAACGTTATTTGTAAGACATAATAAATATATATTTGGTATTTACGTAATAGTACTGACCCACAGAATAAAGTCATCGTGTCAATTTTAGCGCACAGTGAACAACAAAAATGAAACTGCTATTTTTCAACGCACAAAGAATTTTTTTTCTTGTTTTCCAATAGTTCCATTAAGAAATAAAAATTGTCCTGCAAAAAACATGCCTTTTACGGCTATGTGAACAGAAAACGAAAAGAGTTATAGCTCTTGGAAGGAAATAATAAAAATGAAAAAATAAACAAATAAAATTCAGCCGTGTCCTGAAAGGGTTAAAGGTGTTATGTCATCTAGGACTTTGATCCCACCTCTGAGACCCGCAACTATCTCCAGAACGGGATCCTGAAAGTGAAAAAGGGCACAGCGTGCTCTCCAGTCATTTCTATGGGAGTTTAAAAAAAAATAGCAATGAATGGAGGGCAGCTGTGCATGCGCAGCTACTCTCCGCTCACTTCAGGGGTCCCAGATATTCCCCCAATGTCTAGGATAAGAAATATGTGCCCCCCTCTAATGTCATTTTCGCTGCAGAGCTTTATGGGGGGGGGGGGGAGGGGGTATTTAGCGGTTGCAGAAAATACTGATTACGTCCGTGTGCATTCTGTATTTTGTGGTACACAACAGCTGGCCCCCAATAGAACAGTCCTATCCTTGTCCGTAATGCGGACAATAATAGGACATGTTCTATTTTTTTGCGGAATGGAAATACAGGACATACGGAAACGGAATGCACACGGAGAACCTACCGTTTTTATTTGCGGACACATTGAAATTAATTGAAATGAAATTGCTTCCGTATACGGTCCGCAAAAAAAAAAAAGACGGAACGGGCACGGAAAGAAATTCTGTTTGTGTGCCTGAGCCCTTAGGGCTCTTCCTTTCAGTGTCCATTCCGTTTTTCTGGTGGACCGTATGCGGAACCATTCATTTCAATGGGTCCGCAAAAAAAAAAAAAGTCACTCCATATGCATCTCGTTGCCGTATGTCAGTTCTGCAAAAAAAAATAGAACCTGTCCTATTATTGTCCGCATTACGGACAAGGATAGTACTGTTCTATTAGGGGCCAGCTGTTCCGTTCTGCAAAATACGGAATGCACACATTCGTCATCCGTATTTTGTGGACCGCAAAATACATATGGTCGTGTGCATGAGCCCTTAACTGCAAATGACCCAGTTACTGACAGCAAGCAGAGACATGAGGGGGGGGGGTCATTGTTCTTGGCCAGTATTCTGGCACCAAAATCTGTTATTTTCCTCCCTTCTCCAAACCCTTTGCAACTTTTACAAAAAGTGGGTGATGTGGGCATAAAGGGGTGCACGGACCTGCCAAGTGCCCTTTAATTTTTGAGCATTGTATGCCCACGGATCTGCCCTGTATAAAAACAAGAAGTGCCAGTGTTGCCATTAGCAACCGATCTGACCACTGCCGTCACTTTAAATACTGCTCTGAAAACATTTAATTTGTAATCCAATTGGTTGCTGTGGGCAACGGCGACATATTCTTGGGCATATACTGGTTTATGCGCAGCCTCTGCTCATTTCAACAAGCTTTATTTACATAGTGCAGGAGCAGTCCGGTGCCAGTCTGCTGCATGCAAGGCGTTATGATCCGACCATCGGAATGGAACTGAAATCGTGCGATCCAAGAAGACAGACTTTCTGGATTTCATTTTCCCTGCCCTCATTCATTGTTTTCAACCTGCTAGTTTAACTGTCTAATATAAGAACTGCTGTAGAAGCCACTCACCCGCCGCAGTCCTCCATAGACTGGGCACCGGACGACGTGCCAGCTGAGCACACTGGGCACTACAGTGCAAGCTTCGCCAACTTCGGCAAACTGTCAATAGATAGCGCCAAGAAACCAAGGGCGCAATGGGAGCCGCCATGTTGGAAGAGGCAGGTTTCAATAACTTTATTGAGATAGCCAAAAGAGACGGAGGGAGACAAATATTGACACAGGAGCATGGAATAGGGCGAGGCCAGTTACTAAGCAACCCGATCGCAAGCACGAGTGATTCATGGAGTGTACTATGAGCAGCGCAGCCCAAATTATGATCAGGGTGATGGGATGTTTGGAAATTAAAGTTTATTTCATGTGTGCTTTTTTTATTTTTTTTATTTTTAAAGGGATTCTGTCACCAGTTTTTGACCCCCACATTCAAAAATATGGTTATGTGCATGGAGCTCTTGTGATTCCTAATGTGGTCTTATAAGCTAAATCTGTAGGCTCATTTAGTGTAAAAAACGTTTTATCTAACCTGTCATTCATCTCACTAAGGTGCCCAGGGGGATGCTCATGTCTTCCAGATGCCGCCCGCACCCGCCGCCGTTCGTGCCCAGCTCCTCCTTTGCTGTCATCAGCGCCGCCTCAGAATCATTTGCTACTCCTCCGGCTCTCCCTCACTCCCCCCTCCTTCTTCTCTAACATCCCGCGCGTGCGCACAGGCCTGTGCCTGATGCGCCCGTGCGGACTTCTCCGTTCGGCTTCACTGAGCGAAGTGCGCATGCGCCGGCACTTCGCTCAACCTCCCGATGACGGCAGCCTTCAGGTCATCGGGAGGTTGAGCGAAGTGCCGGCGCATGCGCACTTCGCTCAATGAAGCCGAACGGAGAAGTCCGCACGGGCGCATCAGACACAGGCCTATGCGCACGCGCGGGATGTTAGAGAAGAAGGAGGGGGGAGTGAGGGAGAGCCGGAGGAGTAGCAAATGATTCTGAGGCGGCGCTGATGACAGCAAAGGAGGAGCTGGGCACGAACGGCGGCGGGTGCGGGCGGCATCTGGAAGACATGAGCATCCCCCTGGGCACCTTAGTGAGATGAATGACAGGTTAGATAAAACGTTTTTTACACTAAATGAGCCTACAGATTTAGCTTATAAGACCACATTAGGAATCACAAGAGCTCCATGCACATAACCATATTTTTGAATGTGGGGGTCAAAAACTGGTGACAGAATCCCTTTAAGTTTTCAGATAGATCCAAAACAGGAGTGTAGAAAGGTATAGGTGTAGTTGTGCTTCTTTGTAGTGCCAAACAATGGAAAATAGTATTCAGATGTAAACTAATTATTAGGGTACTTTCACACTTGCGGCAGAAGATTCCGGCAGACAGATACGGCAATCCGGACGCAAACTGATGGCATTTGTCAGACGGATCCGTCTGACAAATGCATTGAAGTCCCGGATCCGTGTCTCCGGTGTCATCAGGGAAGACGGATCCGGTATAAATTTTTTTTTTGCATTTAGAAAAGTTTTGCGCATGCGCTGACCGGAAAGCCGGATCCGTTTTGCCGGAACACTTAATGCCGGATACGGCACTAATACACTTCAATGTAAATGAATGCCGGATCCAGCATTCCGGCATGTGTTCAGTATTTTTGGCCGGAGAGAAAACTGCAGCAGATACGGCAATCCGGACGCAAACTGATGGCATTTGTCAGACGGATCCGGATGCGGATCCGTCTGACAAATGCATTGAAGTCCCGGATCCGTGTCTCCGGTGTCATCAGGGAAGACGGATCCGGTATAATTTTTTTTTTGCATTTATAAAAGTTTTGCGCATGCGCTGACTGGAAAGCCGGATCTGTTTTGCCGGAACACTTAATGCCGGATACGGCACTAATACACTTCAATGTAAATTAATGTCGGATCCGGCATTCCGGCAAGTGTTCAGTATTTTGGGCCGGAGAGAAAACTGCAGCATGCTGCGGTATTTTCTCCAGCCAAAAAACGTAATAGGGACTGAACTGATGCTTCCTGAATGGAATGCTCTCCATTCAGAATGCATTAGGATAAAGATAATTTTTTTTACGGTATTGAGCTCCTGTGACGGAACTCAATACCGGAAAACAAATACGCTAGTGTGAAAATACCCTTAGGGTGCTTTGACATGCCGCAGATTTTATTGCAGAATTTTCTGCAAAAAAATCTAAAAATCCCTAAGGGCTGTTTCACACGAGCGGATGCCGTGCGTGACATCCGCTGCGTGAATGACAGCCAAGACCTGATGCAGACTGCAGAGGCACGGAGCAGTAACATGACTGATAATGCTCCGTGCCTCTCTGTGATCTCTTTACTACGAAATCACAGTGATAACTTTATCTCACTGTGATTTCGTAGTAAAGAGGTTACAGAGAGGCACGGAGCATTATCAGTCATGTTACTGCTCCGTGCCTCTGCTGTCCGCAGCGGGTCTTGGCTGTCATTCACGCAGCGGATGTCACGCACGGCATCCGCTCGTGTGAAGCAGCCCTAAGGGCTCATGCACATAAACGTTGGGACCAGTTGAGGGAAGCATACTTTCCTGCACTGTCTTCACTGTGCTCGCTCCCGGCATGTAAACTTCCAGCTTGTGCTTACAGAACCTGATAGATAGGCCACCAGACTGCCATGATTTACCAAGGGAAAGTGGAATCAAAAACTCACAACAGAAAAAAAGATTCCCTGAAAACTTAACCTTTATAATGAATGAAAATATATGTATATTGTGTTATTAACAAAAATAATCAAAATACATAACCAAACGGGAAAATAAGTTATGGCTTGTACGAAAAACAAAAGAAAAAGGAAAATGTGCCCGGGGGGGGGGGGGGTTAAATTGTCTGGTCAGGAACTGGTTAATATTTGTTTGTGGAACAACCACTTTAGTAGCTGCTAAGAAAGAATACTGATAGTTATGTAAGTCTGCTGAATTCCTGAGAAGAGCGATGTCTGCACCTCCTGCCAATGATTGATAGACACAGTTTATCTGCTTGTTAACTACTGTTGAAATAGGCATTACTAATAGACTTGTAGGAGACTGCTCATTACTAATAGACTTATTCAGCAGATATATTTACCAAATGGCACAAAATGTACCATTTGGTATAACATTATAATATGCTGCACTTAAAAGGAGGCTATCAGCAGTTATGACCCTGCAAAACTGCTATTGGTGTTAGGTAGAACTGCGACCTGTTAAAAGGGATTTTCTGGAAGTACAATATTGATTACCTATCCTTAGGATAGGTCCTCGGTATCTATTAGTCATAAAGGAAGAAGAGGCGGCACAGCTGCTAGACTCTTATCAAAACACACTCCCAACAATTGGTGTCCACCGCACGTCTCCGTCTCCAAACACAGCGTAGTGGTGCTCAAGCCCACATAGAATGCACAAGCTTCAAGAACAAAAGAGGTAGAAAGGGCGGCACACACCACTGCGATTTCATAAAAGTAATCCTTTATTCATCCGGGATAAAGTATTCAGGGCTAGCGGGGGCGGAATCAAAGTTTCCCACACAAAATAGTTTGCACTTCCTCAGGCCACTGACGTAAGCGCGTATTACCGCACTGCCTTTTAAACATCCGGAGTGTGGTCGTCATAGAAACCCATGGCAAACACAACCCACCTGACGTACATTAAAACACAATAAACAAGTTGTGAAAATAAAAACATAGTAATAGACACACCTATTACAGAAATACACTCAGATCGTTTCTGTCATTAAACCCTCGTTGTCCTAATGTTTCTGTGTGCATAATCCATCTAGCTTCTCTTTGCAGTAACGATCGGTGTCTATCTGCACCTAATGGTGGATTGGGGGTCAATTCTATACCAGCAAAATTGAGAGTTTTATGACTGCCACCATGCACTTCTCTCATGTGTTTTATAAATCTGGGGCAGCCCTTACCTGATTGTATGGAGTTAAAATGTTCCCTCATTCTCGCAAACAGACACCTGATTGTCTTCCGTATGTAGAAATGGCCACATCTGCATGTAAGTAAATACACTACAAATATGGAGTGGCCTACCGCAGCATGGAGTAGAACGCGCGTCTGATGGCTCCTGCAAGCATCCTTCTTAATCTCCCTGATAGCAACCAGCCTGTGGACGAAAAATACCTAGAAGGTGATTAGGAAGGCAACCGATCTCTCTGCTACAAGTAGTGTCGGCAGAAACAATGCCGAAGCGGGGAAAGAGTGGTGCGCGCCTGGACAGAGAAGACAGCAGTCAAAATGGCGCTGGAATGGAGGAGGATGGGCAGAACAAGGTGGTGAGTCGGAGTGTGGCAGCGCGCCTCACCAAATTCGCCAGAGTCTCAGATGGAGGGTAAGAAGGGCCACAGGGACCTATGGCAGGAAATATTTCCTCCTCAGAACAAGAGGAGAACTCCTCAGAAGAAGAGAAGGGGAAGGGTAATGGCGGCCAGGTTCCAAAGTCATATAGAAGAGCACAGGGGGGAAACAATAACTCTCAGAATCCCAGGGAAAAGGAACCTACCATAAAAGATATTATGAAAGCAGTAGCCAGCTATAATACCACCCTCAAAGCACTTAATGTCCAAGTGGGCAGTCTAAGGGAAGAAATATCCCTGATTAGACATGATATGCACAAAATCACTGAAAGAACTTCAGAACTTGAAAAAAAGAGTGTCAGAACTGGAGGATGAGGCCAAACCCCTTAAGAAGGCGACTAAAATGGCGGCAAGAGATGTGGCAGCCCTATTCGCTAAAACGTATTATTTGAAAAACAGATCACGCTGAAATAATATCAGAATAGTGGGGGTCCCCGAAAAGGCAGAAGGGACTAACGCTATTGAATATATAGAGAAATGGATACACCAGATCTTTCATGACAAAGGCCTGTCCCCACTATATGCTGTAGAAAGGGCCCATAGGGTCCCCTTAAGACCTTTACCGCCAGGCAGACCACGAGACCTATCCTGGTCAAAATACTACACTTTAAAGACAGAGATACCATATTGCGGCAATCAAGGGACAATGCGGATCTGGTCATAAATGGTGCAAAAATCTCCACCTTCCCGGATTACTCCACTGAGGTTCAGAAGAAACGGACAAGGTTCCTGGATGTCAAGAGAAGATTGAGAAATCTACAGGTTATGTATTCTGTAATTTCCGGCCAAACTAAGAATATTAGCTATGGGCTCCACTAAATTCTTTGATGATCCAGAAGAGGCGGCACATTGGCTGGACTCCCATGAAAACCAACTGAAAATGCAGGATAAAGTTGCTTGAAGAATGGTTTCCTGGAAATCTATACTAGTGAGATGCATCGTGTTATCTCCTTTTCAGTCTCCTTTGTGTTTTTTTGTGTGGTTTTTTTTAGGATTATAATGTCCAGAGGGACATTTCATCCTAGGATTTTTCCACAAATGGGACTATATGAATATAAGTATTCTCCCGGTTTCTCTGAGGCAGGAGCGTGAGTTGAGCACGGACAGTGCAATTCAAGTTTCGGGTTTACACTGTGTTACTTAGAGCGTTTAAGCATTTCAGGGTTTAGTATGTTATGCATAAAGGTGGGCAGTTATGTTAGGATGAGCCCTAGGAAAGAGTTGCTTAGGAGTTATTCATTATGGAGAAGATCTTCTATACTAAGTTGGGGGGGGGGGGGGGGGACTACTTGCTCCGGCATGGTTATTGGATTAACCATGCACTCTGAAGAAGTGCACCATATAATTTTACTGATTGGAACATACATATCTACCTTGCTTTCAAATAAACAGATTTCCAGCACGAAGAAGATAAAATCTTGCATGTTCTTTATATTCAACTGGCCAGGGGTACTAGGCAGGGTTGCCCACTGTCCCCCCTCCTCTTCGCCACAGATATCGAACCCCTAGTTGCAGTAGTGCGTAATTCCCCAGACATCAAGGGATTTCAATATTGTCAGATAAACAATAAAATTGCGCTATACGCAGATGATACTCTCTTATTTTTAGGAGATACATTATCTTCTTTCTTGGCAGTCATGTCTCTGATGGATCAGTTTGGTAGACTGTCGGGCCTTGCTATAAACTGGCATTGATGCCTATTGATGGTCAGGAGATGTCTGCTGTGGTCAGAGCCCACAACATCCCATATGTGGATAATATTAAGTACTTAGGAATTCAGGTTTCACCAAGGATCAAGGATTTTGAAGAGCTAAACTTAACGCCTTTGCTAGTGAAATTTAGAAAGAAAGTTAAAGCATGGAGTAAGCTATTTCTTTCCATTGTAGGCAGAATAAACCTTCTCAAGATGGTAATGATGCCGCAACTTTTGTATGTGCTGCATAATGCCCCGATTTAGATACCATTAGATAGATTCAATAAAATTAACTCTATATTTAGAGAACTTATATGGGGAAGAGGTAGACCTAGGATTAAATTGGAAACGTGAATTAGCTCCGATTTGGAATAACACTCTCCTTCCTGAATTCCTCTCCGTAAAGGCCTGAAGGGATAGAAAGAAAAAAGATCCTTAGGTTAGGGAATCTAGTTGAATTTTTAGATCATTCACGGATGTACAGGAGAAATTTTGCATTGCCCGTACGAGCTTCTATCAGTATTTACAGATACGCCATGCGTATGATAACATGACGAAAAACGGTATTCATATTATTAAATCAGACATGACCCAAAAACTAATCCTCTCAGGAAGTGATAACAGAGGTCTGGTATCTAAGCTTTATACATTGCTACTGGCCAAGTTTTTAGAATCACACCCGATGACTCGAATGAAAAAGTGGGAGGAAGACCTGGGGTAGATACTGAGTGGTCAATGAGAGGATATTTTAGAGGCAATCCTGCTGACTTCATTGAGTAAACAAGGGAAATTGTCCCAACTCTTTATAATTTACAGAGTATATAAAACACCAGGTTTTTTAAAACATATTGGTGTCAGAACCGATGCAAGATGTCCGAGATGCTCTATGGAACCAGCGGATCTGATTCACATGCTTAAGTATAGAAGTGTATTGGGCAGATATATTGGAGACTATACACCAATGTCAGTCACGGTGGACACAGATCCCAAAGTATGCATTCTAAGTTATGTTTCTGAGATTGGGACAGCCAATTATAGTAAGGTTGTGGTTGGTAGGTTGTTATACGTGGCCAGTAAACTGTTAGCATTAGATTGGATACAGGCAAGCCCTCTGACGCTGGAGGAATATAAGGTCAAGGTTAACAATATGCTGATTTATGAAAAAGGTGTATTCCTTAAGAGAGGTTGCCAACAAAAGTTTGAGAAATTATGGAACCAATGGTGGGCCAACAGCCATATTACAGTTTAAGGGGTTGTTGTGTGTACTACCATTGTTGGAGAGAGTATGGGCTCTTGGGGGGGGGGGGGGCTCCCAAGAAAAAGTACTAGATTTTGGAGGTATACGTCACAAGGTTACTGATTTCATTACTTGTAGAAGTACATTCGTAGTGTAATTACTTACATGCAGATGTGGCCATTTCTGCATAGGGAAGACGATCAGGTGTCAGGTGTCTGAGAGAGTGAGGGAACACATTAACTCCATATAATCAGGTAACGGCTGCCCCAGATTTATAAAACACATGAGAGAAGTGCATGGTGGCAGTCATAAAACTATCAATTTTGCTAGTATTGAATTGACCCCCAATCCACCATTAGGTGGAGATAGACACCGATCGTTACTGAAAAGAGAGGCTAGATGGATTATGCACACAGAAACATTAGGACAACTAGGGCTTAATGACAGAAACGATCTGAGTGTATTTCTGTAATTGGTGTTTTTATGTACGTCAGGTGGGTTGTGTTTGCCATGGGTTTCTATGATGACCACACTCCGGATGTTTAAAAGGCAGAGCGGTAATACGCGCTTACATCAGTGGCCTGAGGAAGCGCAAATTTGCGCAAAACAGCCGTCGACGCTATTTTGTGTGGGAAACTTTGATTCCGCCCCCGCTAGCCCTGTATACTTTATCCCAGATAAATAAAGGTGAGTGCCACCCTTTCTACCTCTTTTGTTCTTGTAGGTCCTCAGAATCTGATTGGTGGGGGTCCAACTTCCAGCACCCCTGCTGATCCACTGTTTGAAGAGGCTGCGGTGCTCCAGTGAGCATTGCGGCCTCTTCCCAGGCCAGTGACGTCATGTTTATCGATTACATGGCCTATGTCTAGCTCAGTCTCCTTTAATGTATAGCTATATAAGAGGGGCACACCTACATCTGATTCATACCAAACTCTAGACAATAGTTAATTTTTTAAAATGTATTAAATACAAATAATGTGCAAATAAGGTACCTATTCACTCTAAAATACAATATATATATATTAAAATATGACCATGCCAAGGGTGCTCGATGTGAGGCCACAGCAAATGATGCAATGTCTATTTTAATAGATCGTAGCGATAGATACAATGTCTATTTCAATGGTCTCAGCTTGTACTGATAGTGGATACAGTCTCTATGTTGATCCGCAATTTGTCAGCGATATATCCAATATACAGGTAACTGAAGTAGCAAAGTTTTTGCAATACGTTGCATATGTACTTTCACAGCTATAGCTTAATTGTATTTAGCTAGTACACTGCGAAATGTAATGTTAGCAGGTTACTCACTATTTCAAAGCAGTAAAGTGTTCGGATTCTTGTGCTTAACGTGGTGTCCCACGTGTTGCCAGCACAGATGGTCGTACCTCCGATCGGCTTTTGAAGCGAGTAATAAATTTGCAACCATAGAAAGAGTCCGCTTAAATGCAGGGGTAGATGTGGGATTGTACCCTCTTACGGATTGTGGTGACTCAATGTCTTATACCCAGGACAAGGCAGGACTATCGTTTCTTTCGGCAAATATTCGGATGTTGCAGATAAAGATGCGCAGGTGAGCTGCGGTTTTTCTTCCTTTTGTAGAGACTTGTATACACAAGACGCGTTTCGGAGTTAACACGACTCCTTCCTCAGTGGTCAAGTCTCATCTGTTGTATGGCTGTTTTTATAGAGCTGAATCAATTTCCTCATCTAAAGCTGTTACGTCATTAACCACCTCCGGACCGCCTAACGCACATGTGCGTTCCGGAGGTGGCAGCGCTGCGCACAGTCACGCATATACGCGTCATCTCGCGAGACGCGAGATGACGCGAATATGCGCGCGCGCATGCGCAGTTCGCGCCGGCATTTCACACAGCAGTATTTCGTCAGCAACCTGCCAGCCAATGATCGTGGCTGGCAGGTTGCTGATTTTTAAAAAATCCAATCAAAGTGCCAGATAGCAGATCATATTAGTAAATATGATCTGTTATATGGCTGCCTGCTCCTCTGCTGGTTCTTTTCGTCGGTTGGATCCAGCAGAGGAGCAGGCTTCACAGTGAGTACACCAAACACTACACTATAGCCCCTGATCACCCCCCTGAACCCCAATTAACCCTTTGATCACCCCTTTGATCACCCCTGTCAATCACAAGTGAAAAGAAAAAAGTGATCAGTGCAAACTGTCACTTTTTTTTTTCACTGTTATTGACCGTTAGATTTTAGGTATAGTTTAGGTCCCTTGGTTAGGTAGTTAGCGATCAGTTAGCGCCCAGCCCACCGCACCGCAGTCCGTTATTCGCTGATTAGCGTATCGCTAATCAGCATTTGTACTTTTATAGTATCTGGAAGTGATCAAAACTGATCACGGTCAGATCTATAATTGTATTAGTGTCACTTTAGTTCGCCCTCCACCCAAAACGCAGTGTTTGCCCGATCAGGCCTGATCGGTCGCCCACACGTGCGTTCGCCCACACCCGCCCCACCGCAGTGACAAAAAAAAATTTCTTTTTGATCACTGCACATTCACTTTACACGCACTGCGGCGATAAAAAAATCAGTTTTGATATTTTTTTATCAACCGCAGCGGCCTCCGGTACTTCACTAGCCTCCCCTTTGTAAGACAGGCTTGCTTTTTTTTTTCTTGGGTAGTCTCAGGGATTACCCCTAAATTTAGTTGCCCACATGTCTAACAGGGGGTATTCCTCTGAAGAGGCCTACAGGCTTCTGACCCAGTCGGATGAGGAGTGGGAACCCTCATCTGATGAATCCAGCGGGTCAGAATACGAACCTGTAGAAAGCAGTGGCTCTCTGACCCAAAGTTCGGACGATGAGGCTGAGGTCCCTGATACCACCAGGCGTACCCGGCCCCGTGTCGCTAGACCGCAGGTTGCGCAGGATCCGCTTCAAGAGCAGCAGAGTGGGGCTGGTGCTGTTGGATTACGTGGTGAGGCATACACCAGCAGCCCAGCCCTCCCTGGACCTAGTACCAGCACTGCCGTACAACCTGGTAAAGTAGCGAGCACCAGAAGGGCAGTTGAAGCTGGTACGGTGGCACGTGCAGTAGTGACCCCGTCGCAGCCACCGCAAAGACGTGCCCGTAGAGCCCCTAGAATCCCAGAGGTGCTGGCAAACCCTGATTGGCAGTCCCCAACTTCAGCCGCACCTGTAGTTTTCCCTTTCACTGCCCAGTCTGGAGTTCGGGTTGAGACGGCTCAGATCGGTTCGGCCCTGGGATTTTTTGAGCTGTTCTTGACTGCGGAGCTTTTAGACATAGTTGTGGCCGAAACAAACAGGTATGCCACACAATTTATCACCGCTAACCCGGGAAGCTTTTATGCCCAGCCTTTCCGGTGGAAACCAGTCCAAGTTTCCGAACTTAAAACTTTTCTGGGCCTCCTCCTCAACATGGGCCTGACAAAAAAGCATGAATTGCGGTCATATTGGTCCACGAACCCGATTCATCACATGCCCATGTTCTCTGCTGCCATGTCCAGGGCACGTTTTGAGGCCATCCTGCGGTTCCTGCACTTTAGTGACAACACCGCCTCCCGTCCCAGGGGCCACCCTGCTTTTGACCGGCTCCACAAAATTCGGCCCCTCATAGACCATTTCAACCAGAAATTTGCAGATATTTATACCCCAGAGCAAAACATCTGCATAGACGAGTCCCTGATACATTTTACCGGGCGCCTTGGCTTCAAACAATACATCCCAAGCAAGCGCGCCCGGTATGGGGTCAAATTGTATAAGCTCTGTGAAAGGGCCACAGGCTATACCCACAAATTTCGGGTCTATGAGGGAAAAGATCAGACCCTGGAGCCGGTCGGTTGCCCTGACTACCTGGGGAGCAGTGGGAAGACAGTTTGGGACTTGGTGTCACCCTTATTCGGCAAGGGGTACCATCTTTATGTGGACAATTTTTACACAAGTGTGGCCCTCTTTAGGCATTTGTTTCTAGAACGGATTGGCGCCTGTGGTACCGCGCGAACTAGTCGCGCGGGCTTCCCCCAACGGCTCGTTACCACCCGTCTTGCAAGGGGGCAGAGGGCCGCACTGTGTAACGAAGAACTGCTCGCGGTGAAATGGAGAGACAAGCGTGACGTTTACATGCTCTCCTCCATTCACGCAGACACGACAATACAAATTAAGCGAGCAACCCGTGTCATTGAAAAGCCCCTCTCAGTCCACGACTATAACCTCCACATGGGAGGGGTCGACTTCAATGACCAGATGTTGTCTCCGTATTTAGTTTCCCGACGCACCAGACGCTGGTATAAGAAGGTGTCTGTATATTTAATTCAATTGGCTCTGTACAATAGTTTTGTTCTCTACAGTAAGGCTGGGAGAACTGGATCCTTCCTCAAATTTCAGGAAGAGATCATCGAGAACCTCCTGTATCCAGGAGGTTCCGTGGCCCCAACCACCAGTGTAGTTAGCCGTCTACACGAGCGACATTTCCCCAATGTCGTTCCTGGTACCTCAACCCAACAGTCACCCCGAAAAAGATGTCGTGTCTGTAGCAGGAGTGGAATAAGGCGTGACACCCGCTATTTCTGTCCTGACTGTCCGGACCACCCTGCCCTATGCTTTGGAGAGTGTTTCCGGAAGTACCACTCACAGGTACACTATTAGCATAGGGATCATCTCACCAGGACAGGCACACAGGGCTATTAGGGCCCATTCACTCACTGCTGCTGCAAACGTCTCCTTTCACATGGGACAAAGTGCATAACGCACTTCGCCACATCTTTGGGCGATTTGCGCTTTGCACATTGACCCATGGGGAAGGAGAGGTTTGTTCTATAAAGGTAAAAAAACAAAAAAAACAAAAAAAAACACACCAGTAAGCAAACACGTTAATGTTCAGTTAAAAAAGTTAAAGTTTATATGTTCTGTTGCAAAGTTAATAAAAATTATTGCGTTGCAGCCTGTTTTTTTTTTTTTTTTTACCTTCCAGGTGGACCAACCGATTGACTAGCTGCAGCACCGATGTGCATTCTGACAGAAGCATTGCGCTGCTGTCAGATTACACGCAAGTCGGTGTATGCGGCGCTGCAAGACGGGATTTTCTCCTCTGCAGTGACAGATACGTTTGCCGAGGCATACGAGCTGAGGAGGAGGTGGCGTTCCTATGCTTTGGCAAGCACTTTGTATATATATATATATATATAAAAAAAAAAAAAATCTCGGCAATGATTTATTCATCCACATCGATTGATGTGAATGGAGAAATCTGGTTTGCCAGGGCATACGAGCTAAGTGGGTATGGATGTAGGGCGGAGCTCCTATGTCCTGGCAGACGCCTTTCCCCTCCATTTTTTTTTTTTGGCAGAGATTTTTTCATCCACATTGATCGATGCGAATGAAGAAATCTGTGCCGTTCATTTTTTTCTTTCAGCCCAGAGGCTGAACGGAAAAAAAAATCTCATTACCTGTATGCTCAATATAAGGAGAATAGCAGAAACTCCTAATGCTGGCCATACATGTAATGATTGCGGAGACCCTCAAATGCCAGGGCAGTACAAACACCCCACAACTGACCCCATTTTGGAAAGAAGACACCCCAAGGTATTTGCTGAGGGGCATATTGAGTCCATGAAAGATTTAAATTTTTGTCCTAAGTTAGCGGAAAGTGAGACTTTGTGAGAAAAAAAAAATAATCAATTTCCGCTAACTTATGCAAAAAAAATAAAAAATTCGATGAACTTGCCAGGCCCCTCATTGGATACCTTGGGGTGTCTTCTTTCCAAAGTGGGGTCACATGTGGGGTATTTATACTGCCCTGGCTTTTTAGGGGCCCTAAAGCGTGAGAAGAAGTCTGGGATCCAAATGTCTAAAAATGCCCTCCTAAAAAGGAATTTGGGCCCCTTTGCGCATCTAGGCTGCAAAAAAGTGTGACACATCTGGTATCGCCGTACTCAGGAGAAGTTGGGGAATGTGTTTTGGGGTGTCATTTTACATATACCCATGCTGGATGAGAGAAATATCTTGGCAAAAGACAACTTTTCCCATTTTTATTTATACAAAGTTGGCATTTGACCAAGATATTTTTCTCACCCAGCATGGGTATATGTAAAATGACACCCCAAAACACATTCCCCTACTTCTCCTGAGTACGGCGATACCAGATGTGTCACACTTTTTTGCTGCCAAGGTGGGCAAAGGGGCACATATTCCAAAGTGCACCTTTTGGATTTCACCGTTCTTTTTTTACACATTTTGATTGCAAAGTTCTTCTCACACATTTGGGCCCCTAAATTGCCAGGGCAGTATAACTACCCCACAAGTGACCCCATTTTGGAAAGAAGACACCCCAAGGTATTCCGTGAGGGGCATGGCGAGTTCCTAGAATTTTTTATTTTTTGTCGCAAGTTAGTGGAATATGAGACTTTGTAAGAAAAAATAAAAAAAATAAAATCATCATCATTTTCCGCTAACTTGTGACAAAAAATAAAAAGTTCTATGAACTCACTATGCCCATCAGCGAATACCTTAGGGTGTCTACTTTCCGAAATGGGGTCATTTGTGGGGGTTTTCTACTGTTTGGGCATTGTAGAACCTCAGGAATCATGACAGGTGCTCAGAAAGTCAGAGCTGTTTCAAAAAGCGGAAATTCACATTTTTGTACCATAGTTTGTAAATGCTATAACTTTTACCCAAACCATTTTTTTTTTGCCCAAACATTTTTTTTTTATCAAAGACATGTAGAACAATAAATTTGGCGAAAAATTTATATATGGATGTCGTTTTTTTTGCAAAATTTTACAGCTGAAAGTGAAAAATGTCATTTTTTTGCAAAAAAATCGTTACATTTTGATTAATAACAAAAAAAGTAAAAATGCCAGCAGCAATGAAATACCACCAAATGAAAGCTCTATTAGTGAGAAGAAAAGGAGGTAAAATTCATTTGTATGGTAAGTTGCATGACCGAGCGATAAACGGTGAAAGTAGTGTAGTGCCGAAGTGTAAAAAGTGCTCTGGTCATGAAGGGGGTTTCACCTAGCGGGGCTGAAGTGGTTAAATGAGAACACCTGAAGGTCTGATTTTGGCTTGGCCAGTCATTTAACCTCTTGTTGGTAGTATTTTTGCATGGAACTATTCTATAGTATAACATTAAAGTAGATGTATATAATAAAACAACAATAACAATGGTTACTAAACGTAAAATTTCAGGCGAATTTTGTATAAGTAAATAGCGGCTTTATATATCATATATTTCTAAATATTTAAATGATCTAATCATGCAATTCCAACATATATATATATATATATATATATATATATATATGTTTAAAAACATCCTATATGTCCACATAATCAAACACTATTTGTTTCTTCAGTTTTGTATTGTTTTTGTTGCGGTTTTTTGTGCGCTTATTGTGCGTTTGATTTGGGCATATAGGTGTGGTGCAACAGGTTAATTAAAATGAATTTTCTATAAACCTTATAAAATCCTTAAAATATTCCCATGAAATATAAGATGGTGTTCATATATTATAACTATATATATATATGGGAATTTAATATTGAAAATAAATAAATGAATACATACATAGAGTTTGTCTGGCTACAGTTCCATATTGTGTGAGAGAATCTTATAGTTGAGGTATGGTAGTAGTTAATTTCATTATATGCGAGCGAGCACTTAGTGCTAGTAAGTGATTATATCTATACTGTAGGCATATATACTACTTGGTTTATATATATGTTCCTAACGGTCTCATATATACCTCATAGTCAATATATTGTAGGTTTACATATTGCAACCGCTTGAACTAGTTTCCTTGGATCGTCTTTTGAAATCGTCGGGTGTGTATATGCTCCTGCGGTTTTATATTTACTTGTTCGTTTGGACTATATAGAAAAGGTTTTTATCCATACTGCATCTTATTAGTAGCTGTTAAGTTTGGAGAATAAAAAATATGATTATATTGAAAATATATATGTGTTTATATTAGATAAAAATATTAAAAATATTAAAAAATATAATAAAAGGTATTAGTTAAAACTGTATAACACCACAATTTTAAAATAATACACATGTAGAAGGTAAAATGTTTATGTAGAATCAAGTTGGTGTTGTACAAGTAGGAAATGGGGCTTATTCTCAATGGTCCTCTTTTTATAAAAACCCAAATATCTCCATTTCTGCGTTTAAGCCTTGCGGGAGGAGGGAATTAAATTCAAAAATCTTTCTGGATTCCATCCTAGACATTCTGCCTATATGGTCCCCTCCTCTCCAATGTACATTTATCTTTTCCAAGGCTGCACAACTCATTCCCCTTGGGTCTTGATTGTGTGATGTTTTGAAGTGAAGTGACAGGGCGTGTTTGTCATATCCCTTTCTAATATTTGCAATATTTTTCAAAGTTCTTTTTGTTCAACCCACGTATTGCTTCATACATGGGCACCGTATAATGTAGATCAGTGTTTCCCAACCAGTGTGCCTCCAGCTGTTGCAAAACTACAACTCCCAGCATGCCTGCACAGCCAAAGGCTGTCCAGGCATGCTGGGAGTTGTAGTTTTGCAACAGCTGGAGGCACACTGGTTGGGAAACACTGATGTAGATGACGCTTTCTGTGCTACATGTTAGGAATTCCCTAATTTTGTGTGTATGGTTATTGCTGGTCGACTTTACTTCAATGTTTTTTTTGGGAAATCTGGTAGATTTGCATCCCATGCAGGACCCACATCTAAAGAAACCTGACATACCCATCCATTTTTGGATAGTTGGTATTTTTGAAGATTTATTATTAATTGTAGGGGCAACCAGTAAACCCAAATTTGGGGGCTTTGGAGGCATGAGAGCGTCAGAGTTGCGACGCTAGGCTCCACCCCCCGCCTCCCCCGGCACGCTGGCTGTTCGGTCTGCCTGGATCGCTGGCCTGCTGTGTTCACTGCCTTTCTGTCTTCCGGATCCAGCCATGCGAGACGCCGAGACGCCGGATCGGTAATGTGACATCCAAGGGGGGTATCTCCTGCTGCTGCCCTGTAATCTACCTTGTCGGCGTCTGGATCCACTGGTCTGCTGATAGTCTGTCTACCGATGTTTTCTTCCAGCCACCAGAGTGCTGTGTGTCGGATTGCTGAGTATGAAGGAGGCTGTTGGGGGTGGTGTGCGGCAGTGAGCAAGAGGTAACTGCGGATCCCGGCAGAAAGAGGCCTTAGCAACCCTTTTTTATGGGACTTGCTGAGAGAGCATTTGTTATAAATTAGTTCAAACTTTCATTGTGGTCTGGCAACTTCTCACATTGGCTGATCTAACTGTCCCCCTATGCTCAATTTGACAATTATGGTTGGAGACCCTTAAATGAGGGTGAAGTCCCTTAAATTGAGGGTGAAGAAGACACGGATGGGGGAGAAGCGTATGCTTTGATGTTAAAGGCCAAATTAGAAGGGTATGCTCTCTAAAGTGTCGGCTGAAGCTGGTGCGGTCCCTTTAATATGTGCGGAGTAAATCGATGAACTGAAAAAAGGGGAGAGGGAAGGAAAAGAAGAGAAGAGAGAAGAGAAGTAGAAGAAAGGAAGAAGGGGAAGGGGGAAAAAAAAAAAAAAGAGAGCGGGGGAGGAGGATATATTTAGTCGGTGGTCTACGTCATGACGTGGTAGCCGTTGAAACCCTTGATTCCCCCAGCTTGATTGTGTTTAATTTCATGAAGAACCCCCCCCCCCCCCAGGTACTTTTAATTCTACTAACACTCAACCGTTCTAACACCTCCATCCCTAACTCCCTCCCGGATTAAACCTGGATTAACGGACTATTATCTCTACCTACAGAGTTAAATTCATTGTACCCTAGGTTGAACATCCAATAGACAAGCGGATACTAAAAATGCTGTGTTTTTTTTTCTCTTAATATCAGAGGGGACTTTGAAGATAACATCTATAACTTTGGACGGTTTTGATTTATCCCCCCGCCCCCTGTACTGTCGTGTCTCTTTTTTCTTTTCTTTTTTTTGTTTCTCTCTCTCTCTTATGTTATTAACAAATTGTGGCCATTCTTAATGCTTGTTTTTGGTTTCTGGTGATCTGTGGTGGGTGGCCTGACGGGAGGCAAGAAGGGGAGGGAGGCAAGAAGGGGAGGGAGGCAAGGGGTACCCAAAATGCCACCCAAGAAAGGCCCTACGGGGGGTAGTAATAGGAGATCAGCTACGGGATTTGAGACTGGGCCCAAACAGCAGGGTTTAAATAAATTCTTAGCTCCAAATTCGCCCGGCTTTGGGTCCCCACACAAGGAGAGGGCGACAGAGACAGGGTCTCATGCCCTGCTGCAGGATGGTGGGGCTGCAGGGGGCGGGGCGGAGAGGGGAACAGTAGTAGCATTTACGGAAACTGATGCAAAGATGATGAAATACATACTTTGCACTGTCTCGAGGATGGAGAATGTAATGGGGAATATAGTGACCCAGATCGGGGCAGTGCAAATGGATGTTAGTGTAATACGGGATGAGATGGAGAAAATAAGGCAGCGCCTACATGAGATGGAGGAAAAGGTTCCCGTTCTGGAACATTCGGTACAGAAACTGGAGAAAGAGGTGGTCCTCCTAAAGGAAATGAATACTAGGATGGAACAAAAAATAATAAGTCAAGAGGATAGATCAAGGAGATCCAATATAAGATGCATAGGGATCCCAGAGTACGTAGAAGGTGATAATTGTACCGAATATATGGAGAGATGGATAAGGGATAATTGTACGGAAGGTGCTTTATCTCCATTGTTTGCTATTGAAAGAGCGCATCGGGTCCCTACAAGAAAGAGGGTTCCAGGAGAATCTCCTAGACAGATATTGGTTAAATGTCTATTAGGTAGGGATCGAGATAGAATATTAACCGATGCAAGAACCTCCGAAAAGCACCAGATACAGGGTGTAAAGATAAGGTTATTTCCAGACTATTCTGCACACACTAACGCCCACAGGAAAGAATATATTGTTGTTAAGAAAAGATTAAGGGAAGCAGGTTTAAAATACAGTCTACTCTTTCCGGCAAAATTAAGGGTGGAATATAAAGGTAGGACTGTTTTTTTTCAGACTCCGGAGGAGGTTAGCGATTGGGCGGATGGGGAGGGCCTATGAGGCCGGGGGATGCGGAGAGGGAAGGAGCTAGTATGCTAAGTTATGGAGTCGCCCCGACTGCTGGATAGCAGGGAGGGGGGCTATTTGGGATGGGGGGGTGTGGTTGGGTTGAGGGAGAGGGAGACGTGTAGTGTTTTTTTTTTTTTTCTTTTTTCTTTTTTCCTCCTTTTTTCTTCCCCCTCTGCTAGATGGTTAGGATCGTTTCGCTGAATACGAGGGGTTTAAGGGAGAGAGTGAAGAGGTATGCTATCCTTGAGTGGATGAAGGGGTTTCTGCCAGCCGTCATTTGCCTACAAGAGACACATTTGGATAAGGAATCCTTAAGATGGTTGCAGAGGAGATGGATAGGGGAAAGTTACCATTCTGTATACACTACTTATTCAAGAGGGGTCTCAATTTTGATCCATAATAAAATAAAATTTGAATGTCTGAAGTGTGAGGCCGACGACTGTGGCAGATACCTCTTCTTATATTGTAATATAGAAGGGGTTAAAATGGTAATTGCAAATATCTATATTCCTCCACCGTCAGAGATTTTGTATCAACTGTATGGATTCATGTTGGATAGACAGGAAGCTATAATGATTGCGATTGGAGACTATAATGCAGTAATGGATCCACTCAAGGATAGAACCTCTAGCAGAGGGGGAAGAACACAAAAAGTAGATTTTTATAAATTAGCCCATGAATTTAACTGGATTGACGTCTGGCGTCTCCAGAACCCGGATGAAAACATGTATTCCTGCTACTCCAAAACACACCAAACCTGGTCTAGAATAGATATGGCCCTGGGAAATAAAAATCTGATGTTCTATAATAGGATTAAAATAAAGTATCTCCCCATGGCTCTATCAGATCATAATGCCGTGGTAATGGAACTAGATTTGAATAAAAAGAAGACCTTATTACCGTTTAAGTTTAACTCCCATTGGTTACCAATGATTCCAGACAAAGAAAGCATAATGGAAGAATTAAAAATTTTTTTTAGGGAGAATAACTACTCTGCAAGTAAGTTAATTGTTTGGGATACGGCTAAAGCATATCTAAGAGGATTGCTTTGTAAAAAAGTGAATCACTTAAAAAAAATTACCAGGGAAAAGGGGATTGCTTTGGAAAAAAAAGTCCAGGAATTGGCAATAACATGTATGAGATATCCCACTGACGATAATAAGAAAATATGGGAGGAAGAACAGGAAAAGTTAAAGGTATATCATATGGAGAGAAGTAGGAAAGAATTAATTTTTCAAGGGATCCGGCTGGCCACAGAGGGAGAAAAAGTTGGTAAAATCTTGGCAAATATAGCAAGAAATCAAAGAGAGAAAGCCTGGATAGGGGCGATTAAAGATAAAAGGGGTGAGATAATTAATACATCAGAAGGAGTTAAAGAAGTGTTTATAAAATATTTCCAGGAGGTATACAAGTCTAGGGTACAATACTCAAAACAAGAATTAGACTTGTATTTAGATCAGATTCCTCTTAGGGAGATATCCCAGGCCCAAAAGATATTTCTAGAAAAAGAAATATCAATTGCAGAAATAAATAAGGTCTTGGGGCAGGTAAAATCTGAAAAGGCACCAGGAAGTGACGGGCTCCCTTTTGAAATCTATAAAACCTTCTCCCAGGTGTTAGTACCAGAACTAAAAACAACACTGGACGAGGCTAAAAAAATTGGGGACTTACCAGACTCTATGAAAGAAGCAATTATAACACTAATTCCAAAAAAGGGCAAAGAACAACTAGACCCGGGATCATATAGGCCAATATCACTTTTAAATACCGATGTTAAAATTTTGGCAAAAGTTTTGGCCGATAGACTCTCAAGGGTGGTTAAGGGTATAATAAACCTAGATCAAACAGGTTTTATACCGGGTAGAACGATATACTCAAATATAAGAAGGTTGTATTTAAATATTGACCCTAATAGAACAGAAGCGGGGGAGAAAGCCGTGTTATCATTGGATGCCCAAAAGGCATTCGACTGTATTGAATGGGAATATTTATGGGCAGTATTAAAAAGGGTCGGTATCGGGGAAGGATTTATAAGATGGATACAGCTAATATATCAGGATCCGCGGGCCAGAGTGATGGTGGATGGGAGCTTGTCCCTGCCCCTTGCCCTATATCGGGGCACTAGGCAGGGATGCCCTCTCTCTCCACTATTATTCGCCATTGCGATCGAACCTATGGCAAGTATAATAAGAAATGATAGGGAAATTAAAGGCTTTCACTATGATGGAGGGGAAGAAAAATTGTTAATGTACGCGGATGATATTTTATTATTTATGCACAGTACTGGAGACCAGTTTAATAGAGTTATAGATATAATAGATAAGTTTGGCTGTTTTTCTGGATTAAATATTAATTGGGGGAAATCATATATGTTGTTGTTAGGAGATGCACAACCACAGGGGTCTTTAAAGGTGCAGGTGTTGGGAAAACAAGAAAACTTTAAATATTTGGGGATACAAATCTCCGGAAACATAGGAGAATATGAAAAACTAAATGTACTTCCCCTAATAAAAGAACTTAGGGCTAAAATACATGTCTGGCGTAGATTACCAATTTCAATACAGGGTCGGGTAAACTTAATAAAAATGGTCTTTCTCCCTAAAATATTATATGTTCTTTAAAATGCCCCAGTCAGGTTGTCGCAGGATACCTTTAGATTGCTTGATAGGTTAATGGGAGATTTTCTTTGGAAAGGTAAGATTCCCAGAATAAAGAGAGAGATACTCCAGCTCCCAGTGAGAGAAGGTGGACTCGCAGTTCCGAATTGGTTTTTTTATTATATAATTACACAATATGGTCAAATTAAGAGTAGTTTGGATGGGTTGGTGGGTAGTCAGGTAGTAAATAGACTGGGATGGAAAGAAGAATGGAACTTTTTAGAGGTGTTGGAATCGGGTACACTGGGGGGAAAAAATACAGGAAATAGAGTTTTAAATTTAATGGAATATATATGGGTGGAGATTAAAAAAATATTAGAGATTAAAGGGTTTTTGCAATATACACCTATATGGAAAAATATTAACCTTAAGGAACTGCAGGGGATTAAAATGTATATTGACTGGGAGAAAAATGGGATGAAATACTTAAACCAGATATTCGAACAGGGTAAATTGAAAGACTTTAATACAATGGTTAGAGAGTTCGGTATACCGTATAAGGACATATATAAATACTTTCAGCTTAGGAATGCATTGAGGTCAGTTATGCAAGAGGATAAATATAAGATGGAAAGATCTGAGATACTACACAAATTTACTAATCTGGGTGAAAGAAGAGGAATAACGGCAAAAAGATATAAGATATTGATGGTGGGAAAAAAGAAACGGGTTACAATATTAGCTAGGAAAAAATGGGAGAATGAACTGGAATTCTTTACGGAAGAAAAATGGAACGATGCATTAAAGAATTATTCTCGAGTCTCAAACAGGGGTTCACATAAGATTTCACAATTTTTTGTGGTTCATAGGTTGCATAGATCCCCATGGATATTAAAAAGAATGGGCGTTAGATCCTCGGATGACTGTGTAAAATGTGGGGGAGAGAGAGCTGACTTAATGCATTGCTTCTGGAGATGCCCCAGATTGTTTAGATATTGGACAGAAATAACAGATACTATATATCGAATTTTGAAGGTTCAAATATCAGAAGATCCGATGACGTGTATTCTGGGGGCAACCGAACATCTGGGTCTAAATAGAGACATAAGTATGGTCCTTAGTAAGGTTTTATTTGAAGCTAGACTCTTAATACTTAAGAAATGGGTAGGGGTTGACCCTCCAACAGTTCGGCAGTGGAGAAAAGCAGTAGAGGACATGATTAAAGAAGAACGGGTGATGGAGGGCCTTAGTAGAAAAAGAAAAACTACGGATGAAATATGGAAGAGCTGGTTACTTTAGGGCTGGATAGATAGGTTTTTTTTTTTTTTTTGTTGGTTATCTTTTGTATTGCACGTCTCCCCCCCCCCCCCCCCTAAGGGAGGTGGGAGGGAGGGAAATTGGGGAGTAAAAATATTTGGGTATGTATAAAATAAGAATGGAATGTTTTTCTTTCCTTTTTTTCATCCTTTTCTGACGGCTCAAAAAGAAATGTAATTTCCATTCATCTATAGATGATTATTTTTGAGACGATGGCAATAAAGGGATATTTATAAAAGGGAAAAAGAAGAAGGAGGGCGGAAGAAAGGGAAAGGAAAAATAAATATTGCCATACATTGTCATTATAAATAGTACCATATACTGTCATTATAAATAGTGATGCACTTGGGTGGGGGGGGTGTTAGGGGTAAAAATGATTATTGTAATGACCCGTTGGACGGTCTGATACTGTATATTTAATGTGTTTTGTATAACAATAAAGAAATATTAAAAAAAAAAAAAAAAAAAAATTTGGAGCCTTGGTAAAGGTAATGTGGGGTTTGTTAGGCAATATATGTCCTATTAGTTTATCTTTGGTAATATGGTGCCAATGGTTATTAATTATGTATTTGATTTTTTTATATTGTGAATTGAATGGCAGTATTATTCTTACTATTTCTTGTGTATTGGGTTTTGGAATTTCTAGTTTCTTTGAAAAGAAAGTGTTCCGATCGAGTTTGCGTACCATTTCCAACGAAGATTCTAATAGTTCCAATGGGTATTTTTTCACTAGGAATTGGTCTTTTAGATTAGTCGCTTCTTCTTCAAATTTGTCTTGTGTTGAACAATTCCTTTTAATACGTCTAAATTGTCCTGACGGTATATTTAAAAGCCATTGCGGCAGGTAGCAACTACTATATAGTATGTGACTGTTCTTGGATGTCGGTTTATGGTAGGTACTGCATATTAACTGTTGGCCCTCTATATTAATCTGTAGGTCCAAAAATTCAATAGAGGACATGCTTGTAGTTGCTGAGAACCGTAAGTTCAAAGTATTATCATTGATATCCCTCAAAAATGAATCGAGGGCACTTTGATCTTTATTCCATATGAACAGAACATCATCTATATAACGGTCCCAGAGCACCAGGTCTGTCCCCAGCTTTGGGGCAATGATGTCCTGCTCCCACTGAGCCATAAATAGATTGGCATAGCTGGGGGCAAACCTGGTGCCCATGGCCGTACCCTGTGTTTGCACATAGAAGTCTGTGTCAAACGAAAAATAATTATGGTTTAGTATAAATTGTACGGTCTCAGCTAAATATTCTATTTGTTGAGTAGGTAATTGGCCATCTTTTAATAGTTTTTCTTTCATGGCATGAATCCCCTGATCGTGGTGGATTATTGTATATAGGGACTGTACGTCCAGTGTCCCTATAATCCAATTTGGATCCCATTTTATTTTTTCTATCTTTTTAATTACCTGGGTTGTATCTTTAATATAAGATCTAACCTTTTTCACTACAGGCTGTAATAATCTGTCCACATATTGTGACAGATTCACAGTTATTGACTCGATTCCCGATATAATGGGTCGTCCTGGTGGATCCGTCTGATTTTTATGTAATTTTGGAATACAGTAGAACACTGGCAATTTTTGTTACATAAATTAGTCAATTCCATAAAATAATCCTTTGTGGGGTCTGTTTTTAATTTCCTATATGTGTTAACGTCGGACAATTGCCTCCTACATTCTTTATTATAGTTGTCTTCATCTAAAATAACAATGGCTCCGCCCTTGTCTGCCGGACGTATCACTATATTGTTAGCCTTCTGTAGTTGTTTTATTGCATTGATTTCTTCCTGAGATAAATTATTATTGCTTGCATTTTTTGTTATTTTTATTTTTCTTATATCACATTCCACTGATTGCCTGAAAGTGGCCATTTCATGGCTTATTTCCTGTCTAGGATATTTTTTAGATTTATATTTCAAGTTAGTGTGTGTATATATTTGTTTATCAGACGTTGATGTTTCTACAGTAATAGGATTTTTCATATGATACTTTTTCAAGCATAATTTGCGAATAAATTTTTCTACTCCTATGTATGTATCAAACTTGTTGGATTGTTGGCGCAAATTTAAGTCCTTTATTTAGTAGATATGTCCTGATTTCTTCCACTTCTTTCCCCTGCGTAATTTTTTCTTCTTCCTTCGGGTGGGGGTCTGTGTTGGTGCTGTTGGACATAATGTTGTTCCCTGTGTTGTGTGTGTTCCCGTTGTTGTGTTTCGTAGTGATATTGTGCTCTGTGATTGTCCTCCTGACTGTTGTGTCGATATCTCAAATTGTATTGGTGTTGGTTTCTGATTGGGGATTTCAATCGTGTCCTTTGTGGTTGAGTTGAGTGACGTCTTGGTCGTGCTCTGTGATGAGGTGGGGTTTGATCTAAAAAATAACTTGTGGGTATAGTGTAATTCTTATCTGTATCTACAAGTGTAACTCTTATTTCACCTGATTTCTGTGTTTTTGATTGTTTGTGATTGCTTTCCTCTATTTGTTGCTTTTTGGACCTATTTTCAGACTTTTGTATATTATATGTTTTCTTTGTTTTTTTTCATAATTATGTCATGTTCTATTTTGTCCAAGTTTTTACATAACCGTTCTTGTAGGAGTACAAATTCGTCATTTTTTGGTAATTTCTCAATTATAATTTTCATTTGTTCTATCTGTTGTGTGATATATTCAAGAATCTGTTGTCTCCTTCTTACGATCATTTCCATATACTTCCCATACCTCAGTCTCCTTCAAGTAAATGGCCCTGTGCTGCAATACCAAGCAGATCTGTTATGAGGGCCCGACTGGATCTGGCAATTCTGGCCAATGCTAAATGGGCCGGTGCCAGTGTAGGCAGCCTACTCCTAGGGCTAGTCCAAAATATCCAGGGCTTGGGCCAGGAACCCGAAAGTAGTGGTAGATGCAACTGTATCGCCATTCTCAGAAAGGCCGAATAGTGCGGTGGGGCATGGGAACCAATGGTTCATGGCTGCGCTGTTCACTCTCATAGGCCACAGACCTAAAGCATATGAGGCAGCGCAGGTGGTCATGAAGAGATACAACTGCAACTACTTGCTCCGGATCTCAGTAGATCACAATGACATCATCACGCCAGGATGCAGGCAGCACAATTAATTCATAGAGACCGACCTTGCCAGGACTTATACAACTCAGGCCACAGGCCAGGGGCCTGCCTCACAGACTGAAGTGTGGAGTGGAACTCAGGTGACTAAGGTGAGGTATTTTGTTTTGTTTTTTGTCATTTTTGTGACAATACAGGGGGGACAGTATAACTACTGGGGCAATACAAAGGGACACTATGACTACTGGGGGCACTACAGGGGACATACGTACTGGGGCAATACGGGGGGGCATTATAACTACTGGGGGAACTACAGGGGTGGATGCATTATAATCACTGGGGCACAATAAAGGGCATTATAATTACTGGAGTTTTTTGTTTTTTTTTGCTAATGGGACCACTACAGGTGGCATTATAAGTACTGGGGCAATACAGTGGGCATTATATCTAGTAGGTACACACTATAAATACTAGGAGCACAACACGGTGACATTATAACTACTGGGGCAATACAGGGGCGCATTACAACTGCCTGGACACTAAGTACAGGAGGCACTTTAGAGGGGCATTAATACTACTGGGTTCTCTAAAGGGGGCCTTATGGAGGGGCCTTAATACTACTGGAAGCATTTTAGGGTGCCTTATTATTACTGGGTGCATTTTGGGGAGCTTTATCACTACTAAGGGCACTATGGGGCATTATTACTCCTCGTGGTACTGTGGGGAGCATTATTATTATTGAGGGCACTACTACTAACAAGTTCTCTCAGGGAGCATTATCACTGTAGGGTGCACTATTAGTAACCAGGGCACTACTGGTGAGAATTACAGTTGGTTGGACTTTTGGGAGCACTATTAGTCTGGGGAAAAATATCTGTATGATACTGTTATTTTTTCAGTGTAGAATTAGGGGGCATTGAGGGAGCACAGTGGGTGCAGTATTTGAAGTTCCAGCAAGTTAACAATATTGGGCCGCTGGGTGGGGAGGGGAGGTTGGGTGGTTATGGAAAGCAGGGAATCTAAGACATCTGTGTAGCAAACTCTGCAGAGACAAGGCGGAAAGATGTCATAATGGCAGTCTGCTCCCATTGGAGAGGACGAGGAAAAAGAACATCTACATTATCGGAGAAGTCATTAGATATAATAGGTATGTAGTGCTGTAATCTCCTGTATGTTGGGTAGTGCTGAAAGTAATGTAAATTGAAATATACCCTTTGCACTGGGGCATGAGGAGAGGGGGTGTCAGGAAATGCCCAGAGGGCACTTGTCCTCACGTTGACTTATTGTTGTATACAGCACCATGACCATCTAAATGTAATAATCAGTAAGACGTTAAGCTTCTGCCAACTCCAGAATCGGTCTGCGAGCACTGTAAAGCCGCCCGCCCGCTATTAGGACTTATATCAACACCTGGGTCTATTTAGCAATGAATTTTAATACAGATTGCTGTGATTTGAAAGAAAAAAAAACTTCTCTTAAACGGCTTACAATTGTGGAGTATTTTTAGAACCCACAAATAGGGAAATAAACAACTTCAGTAAAATGATTTAAATAACAAATAACTTTTCTCTATAAAGAGCTTGTCTCCTTGAGAACAATGAGCGAGCAAGGAGACAGTTTATTCCTACTTCTACTATTAAAGCAGTTTACAATATGGAAGGGTGAGATGTCATGAATAATTAAAGCAAATCACAGAGTAATCTTCCATGGAAACATCTGATTTCTGAAACCGTCTTAGTTTCCTTCTGCCTAACAATGCAAACTATGATGTGACATTCAAGATTGTAGCCAAATATGTGCACTCTCTCTTCCTTCTCCGTCTTGATATCACATCATTTTGAACATGTATATTATCGAATGGTTATTCATGATATCACAGTGAAAAGAAGAGACAATGACATGGTCTCCCTCATTCATCAGGATTTTATGAAATGTACAATAGCTTAGAGACTGCTCAAAAAATATCCAGCAAGAAAATATTTATGACAGCAACTTCCTAGCAGATTGCTTCAGCCTTAGAAACAGTAAAATCTATGTACATATCCAGTGATGGTATATATGCTGTCTACACTATTGCAGCCTCTTTCTGAACTAAATAGCGTGCATTTGTCTTCAGACACTAATGGCAGGGCATCTTCAGGTGCATCCATTAACATCTTACATACATCTTAAAGGGAATCTGTCACCAGATTAATATTCCCCTATATGTGAACAGCATAAATTAGCCAACGTCTATCTAATGTGTATGGCCACCTTTACTTGAATTGACCCACCTTGTTGCTAAAATTTGCATTCATTTCAAAAATAGCTGAGCGGCAGGCTTGACTATTTTCGCATAGGAATGGATGGCGGCAGTGCATGCTCGGTGCGCTCTCGTTCTCATTGGGAACTTTGTTCTAGAGATAGTGGCACGGACCTGGCAGTCACTGACTGCGACATGCAGAGGGTTCACGGAGGATACGGGTGCCCTCCACTTCCCCATCAGATCCCCGCTCTGCAGTGGACCCAATGGCAGAGAAGGCAAGCCTGATGCCTTCCATAGGCATCGGAGCTTGCCTTCTACAGAAGCCTGTGAGATCCAGCCCTTAGGCTGGGTCTCACATGCAGGCTGTCAGCATAAAAGCTGACAGCCAATGCATTACAATACAGGATGTATTGTAAGGCCTCATGCACACGGCTGTGTTCCGCGGCCGAGAGCGGACCGTGGAAACCCGGCCGGGATTCCTGCTGACAGCATGAGCGCGCGGCGTCATTGGTTGCTATGACGCCGTGCGCTTCATGCAGCCACTGCTGTACAGTAATACACTATGCTAGTCATAGCAACCAATGACGCCGCGCGCTCATGCTGTCAGCAGGAATCCCAGCCGGATTTCCACGGTCCGCTCTCGGCCGTGGAACATGGCCGTGTGTATGAGGCCTAATGCATTGCAGAGGGGATCAGACCCCAGAAGTCCCAGAGTGGGACAAAAATAAAAAGTTTAAAAAAGTTAAAGAAAAATGTTTTTCATAATTAAAAAAAACATAAAGTTTCAAGTAAAAAAGTAAATAAAAAAAATTCCCAAAACAAAACACATAAAATTGAAAAAAGAAATAAAAAAGAAAACTAGACATATTGGGTATTGCCACATCTGTAATGACCGGCTGTACAAAAATATCACATGATCCACCTACCCCCTCACCTGAACGCCACAGAAAGTGCACACCAAGTGATCAAAAAGGCGTATGCCCCCCCAAATAGTACCAATCAAACCGTCACCTCATCCCGCAAAAAATGAGCCCCTACATAAAACAATCGTGCAAAAAATAATTGTTCCGTATCTGAGGTTTTTTTTTCTCTGATTTAAGTCCTCTTCCGTTCCATTATTGCACAAAACATATCCGTATGGTTTCCATATTTGATCAGTTTTTTGTGGATCGTATACAGAAACAGTAACTTATTAATCACCAAACATATGAGCACTATAGGCTGGGTATAGAATTTCTACAGTATGGATCCGCAAAATACGGATGAAATACGGATGACATACAGATGTGTTCCGTGTGCGTTCCGTATTTTCTGCGGACTCACTGACTTGACTGGGGCCTCGGACCGTGATTTGCGGACAATAATAGAACATCCACTACTATTTTGCAGAATGGCCATGCGGACAAACGGAAACGGAATGCACACAGAGTAACTTCTGTATTTTCTACAGCCACATTGAAGTGAATGATTCCGCATACGGTCCACAAAAAAAAAACTGAACAGAAGCAGAAAGAAAATACGTTTGTTTGCATGAGCCCTAAAACATGATTTTTTTTTGTTTAAAAAATGCTGTCATTGTGTAAAACTTAATAAATAAAAAAAGGACACATATTAGGTATCGCCGCGTCCGTAAGAACCTTCTGCATAGAAATATCACATGAACTAACCCCTCAGATGAATACCGTTAAAAAAACTGTTTAAAAAACACATTTTTTGTCACCTTACATTACAAAAAGTGTAATACCAAGCGATCAAAAAGTCATAAGCGCCACAAAATTGTACCAATCAAACCATCATCTCATCCCGCAAAAAATGAGACCCTGACTAAGACAAATCGCCTCCCCAAAAAAAATAAAACTATGGCTCTCAGAATATGGAGACACTAAGGGCCGTTTCACACGAGCGGATGCCGTGCGTGGCATCCGCTCCGTGAAAGAGTGCCAAGACCCGATGCAGACTGCAGAGGCACGGAGCAGTAACATGACTGTTGATGCTCCGTGCCTCTCTGTGACCTCTTTACTACGAAATCACAGTTGTCACTGTGATTTCGTAGTAAAGAGATCACAGAGAGGCACGGAGCATCAACAGTCATGTTACTGCTCCATGCCTCTGCAGTCTGCATCGGGTCTTGGCACTCTTTCACGGAGCGGATGCCACGCACGGCATCCGCTCGTGTGAAACGGCCCTAAGGCCCCTTTCACACGAGCGTGACGGATTAGGTCCGGATGCATTCAGGGTGCGTTCAGTGAAACTCGCACTATTTTGCAAGCAAGTTCAGTCAGTTTTGTCTGCGATTGCGTTCAGTTTTTTCCGCACGGGTGCAATGCGTTTTGATGCGTTTTTCACGCGCGTGATAAAAAAACTGAAGGTTTACAAACAACATCTCCTAGCAACCATCAGTGAAAAACGCATCGCACCCGCACTTGCTTGCGGATGCAATGCGTTTTTCACGCAGCCCCATTCACTTCTATGGGGCCAGGGCTGCGTGAAAAATGCAGAATATAGAACATGCTGCGATTTTCACGCAACGCAGAACTGATGCGTGAAAAACAACACTCATGTACACAGACCAATTGAAATGAATGCGTCAGGATTCAGTGCAGGTGCAATGCATTCATGTCACGCATTGCACCTGCGCGGAAAACTCGCTCGTGTGAAAGGGGCCTAAGGCCTTTTTCACACGGGCGTTGCGGGTGATGTGCGGGAAAAGATGCGGGTGCGTTGTGGGAAAAAGCCAGATTTTTCCCCGCGAGTGCAAAGTGTGTTAATGCGTTTTGCACGCACGTGAGAAAAATCTGCATGTTTGGTATCCAGACCCGAACCCGGAATTCTTCACAAAAGTTCGGGTTTGGGTTAGCTGTTGTGTAGATTTTATTATTTTCCTTTATAACATGGTTATAAGGGAAAATAATAGCATTCTTAATACAGAATGCTAAGTAAATTCGGGATGGAGGGGTTAAAAAATAATAATTAAACTCACCTCATCCACTTGTTCGCGCAGCCCAGCTTCTCTTCTTTCTTCTTTTTTGAGGACCTGGGCAAAAAGAACCTTTGGTGATGTCACTGCACTCATCACATGGTCCACCACCATTGTGATGGACCATGTGATGAGTGCAGTGACATCACCAAAGGTCCTTTTCCTCCTAGGTCATCAAAGAAGAAGAAAGAAGACGAGCCGGGCAGAGCGAACAAGTGGATGAGGTGAGCTTAATTATATATATATTTTTCTTTTTTAACCCCTCCATCCCTAATTTACTTAGCATTCTGTTATAAGGGAAAATAATAAAGATTGGGTCCCCCCATCCTGATCGTCTCCTAGCAACCATGCACGAAAGTCGCAGCGCATCCGCACTTGCTTGCGGTTGCTTGCGATTTTCACGCAGCCCTATTCACTTCAATTGGGCCTGCGTTGCGTGAAAAATGCACACTATAGAGCTTGGTGAGTTTTTCACGCAAAGCACAAGTGGTGCGTGAAAATCACCGCTTATGTGCACAGCCCCACAGAAATGAATGGGTCCGGATTCAGTGCGGGTGCAATGCGTTCACCTCACGCATTGCACCCGCTTCGAAAACTCGGCTGTGTGAAGGGGGCCTAAAACAAATGTTTTTTTGTTTAAAAAAATGCTGTTATTACGTAAAACTTAAATAAATAAAAAAAGTATACATATTAGGTATTGCCGTGTCCATAAGAACCTGCTGTATAAAAATATCACATGACCTAACCCCTCAGGTGAACACCGTAAAAAAAAAAAAGAAAAAACTGTGGCAAAAAAGCCATTTTTTGGTCACCTTACATCACAAAAAGTGTAATACCAAGCGATCAAAAAGTCATATGCACCCTAAAATAGTACCAATAAAACCATCATCTCATATTTTAAAAAAATTAGCCCCTACATAAGACAGTCGCCCAAAAAATAAAAATAAATATGGCTTTCAGAATATGGAGACATTAAAAAATAATTTTTTTCAAAAATGCTTATGTAAAACTGAAACAAACAACCAAAAAAAGTTGTCATATTTTGTATTCTCGAGTCCGTAACAACCTGCTCTATAAAAATAGCACATGATCTAACCTGCCAGATGAACATTGTAAAAAAAACAACTATTTTTTGTTACCTTGCCTCACAAAAAGTGTAATATAGAGCAACCAAAAATCATATGTACCCTAAAAGATTACCAACAAAACTGTCACCTTATCCCGTAGTTTCCAAAATGGGGTAACTTTTTGGGAGTTTCTACTCTAGGGGTGCATCAGGGGGTCTTCAAATGTGACATGGCAACTTAAAATTATCCCAGTGAAATCTGCCTTCCAAAAACCATATGACCCTCCTTTCCTTCTGCATTCTGCCGTGTGCCCGTACAGCAGTTTATAACCACATATGGGGTGTTTCTATAAACTACAGAATCAGGGTAATAAATATTGAGTTTTGTTTGGTTGTTAACCCTTGCTTTGTTAAAGGAAAAAAATGGATTAAAATGAAAATCTGCCCAAAAAGTTAAATTCTGAAATTTCATCTACATTTTCCTTTCATTCTTGTGAAACACCTAAAAGGTTAACAAAGTTTGTAAAATCAGTTTTGAATGCCTTGAGGGGTGTAGTTTCCAAAATAGGGTCACTTTTTGGAGTTTCTACTCTAGGGGTGCATCAGGGGGTCTTCAAATGTGACATGGCAACTTAAAATTATCCCAGTAAAAATCTGCCTTCCAAAAACCATATGGCGTTTCTTCCCTTCTGCGCCCTGCTGTGCACCTGTACAGCAGTTTACGACCACATATGGGGTGTTTCTGTAAACTACAGAATCAGAGCAATAAATATTGAGTTTTGTTTGGCTGTTAACCCTTGCTTTGTAACTGGACAAAATGGATTAAAATAGAAAATCTGCCAAAAAGTGAAATTCTGAAATTTCATCTACATTTTCCTTAAATTCTTTTGGAACACCTAAAGGGTTAACAAAGTTTGTAAAATCAGTTTTGAATACCTTGAGGGGTTTAGTTTCTAAAATGGGTCAATTTATGGTTGGTTTCTATTATGTAAGCCTCACAAAGTGACTTCAGACCTGAACTGGTCCTTAAAAATTGGGTTTTGGAATTTTTTTTGCTTCTAAACTTCTAAGCCTTCTAATGTTCCCAAAAAAGAAAATGTCATTTACAAAATGATCCAAACATGAAGTAGACATATGGGAAATGTAAAGTAATAACTATTTTAGGAGGTATCAAAATTAAAAATTTTGAAAATAGCAAATTTTTCAATTTTTTTTATAAATAAAAATGAAATATTTACTTCTGTCATGAAGTACAATATGTGACGTGAAAACAATCTCAGAATGGCTTGGATAAGTAAAAGCGTTTTAAAGTTATCCCCACATAAAGTGACACATGTCAGATTTGCAAAAAATGGCCTGGTCCTTAAGGTGAAAAATGTCAGGGTCCTGAAGGGGTTAATGAAACCATGCAATAGATAAAAGATCTTTCTGAGAACGTTGTTTCAAAGAAATTTCTTTACAAACGATCTTTCTGTGAAAAAAAGATCTTTTATCTGACTTTCGGACAAAAATATTAAACACGGCTGACTTGTTTTCAGATGATGGTCTATAAACAACCATTTGTTTGGGTAAATTTCACGCGATGAACAATCGTTTTGGTTCAAATCGTCCATTCTGATCAACTTTATTCAGGTTATCTGTCACCAGTTCAAGCTGCCCTCACATATGCTTTCATCACGTTTAAATGCAATACATGTTTCTTTTGTGTAGATAACGATAAATACAGATTAGCAAAAAATGTATGTGTACAATGATGCAGTTATTAGATCTGTACAATTTATCCAATTGATACTAAGGGTCCCTCTGACTCTGCAAGAGATTTTGGGGATTCATTCGCAATTGTCCTGTTCTCACAACATGTACCCCCGGGGTCTGTATGCAGTTCAACAGGCAGATATCACCATTCTACTAGTTAATAATATGAGACTTGTTTCTGTAGTCTGTGGTTTTTATTAACCGGCAGTAGATAAGGTAAACTATAGGAAAATGAACATACAATAACTGAGTATACAGCACAATGTACACAAAATCAATACAAAAACATAAATAAATCCCTTACCGACGATGCTTTAGTAAGAGACACACAATGTGCAGCTGCTCCTTCCATGAGGTGAGGAGAAAAGGAAGCAGGAGCTTGTCTCTTTCCCAGAAAGCACTGTGAGCAGGAAGTCAGGTGACCTAATGAATATGCATAACTTAGCAAGGCAGAAGATGCACTTACAGCTAAAGGTCACTAGATGGTGCTGAAGGCACACACATGAGCACTCACATTAACAAACTATGAAAGAAGACAGTACAGCAATGATTGCCTGCTCACCAGCGGAAAAGATGCTGCATATACATGTAGTAATCATCTCCTCTGTGTTATGATGGCGTCCCGTGCCTGCTACTGCCCCACACTCCATGCCCCACTCTGCTCAGCTCACCCTCTCCCCCTTCTGGAGCAGCCTGGCTGTTTCTTCTAGCTGACAGTGCCTCTCACTGCCCATAGCATATGGGTTCCATCTGGCTCTTAAAGGGCCGCTGCACGTGCACTCTACTCTTCCCCAGCCTATGGCTGACCACCCAGGAGTACTTAAAGAGAATCTGTCACCTCGATTCTGGACTATTATCTGCAGTATTATATGAGTAGTACTACAAGATCACTATTTTTATTTTCCTACTGACCCCTGTTCTTCCCGCTGTCAGCACTCAAAGCTGCACTGAAATGCACAGTATGGACTTCTGTGCCATCCTAACACAATGGAGAGGACTCCTGTGCGCATGGCAGCCCTGACAATGTATTTCTGTGCAGCTTTAAATGCTGACAGCAGGGGAACGGGTGGAGGGAGGCAGTGGGAAAATCATAAATAGCAATCTGTACTCCTTATCTGTAGTGTTACTCATGTATTACTGCAGATGATAATTTAATGATTTTCCTATTCCATGACGTAAAGTCATGATTTTATTAAAGACACGGAGGCGAGTATTGCATTAACTTCCTTTACTGTAACCATAGCAGCAAAGAAAAGAACATGTCAATCACAGAAGAACACCCATGTAACCGACTCCTCCCCTTATCCCAGTATATAAGGACCTCCACTTCCTGGGAACATCCTCTTTCTTTGAACCGCCACATAAACCGACTCTTTTCCGGCAACTGGATCTTCATGAAACCGCCAAACCAATAGTCCGAACCACAGGACCAACTAGCCAAACGAACGGCACCAACAAACTTCAGACGCTTCTGGAACGCCAACGAGCGACTTGAGACCAAAGATGCTGAGGAGGAGAACGTCAACCTGTGAAACGAGAAATAAAATACTAGGTAGTATCACCACGACACCTATGAAGAACATAGCAAATAGACTAAACACTCAAAAAATGTGAACATCCAATAAGCAATAAATAACAAGTAAACGATAACAGATCCCCCGCAAAAACCCCCAGGGAGGGCAAGGGAGGGCAATACTCGCCTCCGTGTCTTTAATAAAATCATGACTTTACGTCATGGAATAGGAAAATCATGAAATTTTATAACAAGACACGGAGGCTCCTATTGCAAGTTTAAAGCTGAGATATGACCGCGTTAAAAGCATGAGGCTCTGGGCGAAAATAGAACTCGCGGAAAGTGGAAACCCTAGACCAATCCGCTAAGCGCATAACATCCTCCAGGCGGGCCCCCAAGACCGACATAGAGGTAGCGGAAGCACTGCGGACGGAATGAGCTGTAAAGATAGCGACGTCAACACCGGCCAAACTCATAATCTCCTTAACCCAGCGAGACAACGTCACACTGGAGACAGGAGCATAGGGCCTACGAAAAGACAGAAACAGATTGGGTAAAAGAGGGACCCAAAAAGCCGCCGTACGAGATTCGTACTCCCGAAGACATGCCACCGGGCATAGCTGAGTGCACTGAGGAAAAGCCGGGTAAGAAACGGCACGAATGTTCGTTTTAGTGCGTCTGGAGATGTTAAAGAGAACCCCACTAGGCGTAAAAGACCGCGCGTCGTGGTCCAGAGCCCTAACATCAGACACCCGTTTACACGAAATGAGACACAAAAGCGTGACCAGTTTAGCCGACAACTGCCGTAGTGACAATTGGTCATTGGAAGGCCAAACCCTCAGAAAATTCAAGACCAAACTCACATCCCAAGTTGCCGAGAAGCGAGGCCTGGGAGGACGGGACAAACGGGAGCCCTTCAGGAGGCGACACACCCAAGGATGTTGGCCCGCAGGCGTACCGTCAAAACCCTCGTGCCGGGAAGAAATGGCCGACCTGTAGAGATTAATGGTGCGATAGGCCTTGCCGGAGTCGAACAAGGAAGACAAAAAGGACAAGACCGAACTCACAGGGGCCCGAAGGGGATCCAGGTCCCGCTCCCCGCACCAGCGAGCCCAAGAGTCCCAGGCGGAGCGATAAGCTCGTCTAGTTCCCGGAGCCCATGCGCTCTCCAATAAGAAAAGAGTCGTGTCTGAAACTCCAGACAGTGAAACGGGGAACCCGAGATCCTGCAGGCGAGCAGACGAAGCCCCCCCGACAGAATGAGGGGATGTGGACTCCCCATGGGATCCCGCAAGAGCTCGGGGAGATCCGGAAGAAGGATTGGGTAATCCACCAGCAAGTCTAGAAGAAGAGGAAACCAAGGCTGAGACTTCCACAGCGGGACGATGAGGATTAGATCTGCCGATTGGAGCTGAACCTGAAGGAGAACCCGGGGAATCAACGCAAACGGTGGGAAAGCATACATCAGCGCACCTCCCCACTGCTGGAGAAATGCGTCCACCGCCTCCGCCAGAGGATCCGGACGCCAGCTGAAGAACCTGGGAGCCTGGGCGTTCAAACGGCTCGCGAAGAGGTCTATCGATGGATGACCCCAGCGAGATGCTAAAGCTAGGAACACCCCCTCGTCCAACTTCCAGTCGCTGGAATCCGAAATATAACGCGAATTCCAGTCCGCCACTATATTGCGGAGCCCCGGAAGGTGTTCCGCCACAACCACTATACCCCTGGTAAGACAAAACTCCCAGAAATCCTGAGCCAGATAAGTCAGGACCGAGGAGCGGGTACCGCCCATCCCGTTCACGTATCGGACTGCGGAGACATTGTCCATCCGTAGTCTGATACATGTAGTGACAGTACCGTTGGCGAAACTGTGAATCGCCAAGGACCCCGCCAATAATTCCAGGCCGTTGATATGGAGGCGGGACTCTTCTGGGGACCAAGGACCGCCCGTGGATATCCCATTGCAATGTGCCCCCCAGCCGTGTAAGCTGGCGTCGGATTCGATAATCAAATCCGGAAGGGGACCTAACAGGGCTTTGCCATTCCAGACCGAAAGGTTCTGGATCCACCACTGAAGCTCGTCCCTCGTTTCCGAATCGAGCGTGACCAAGTCCGAGTAAGCGGCACCGGCCCGGAGGTGTGCAATCTTGAGCCTCTGGAGAGCTCGGTAGTGCAAAGGAGCCGGGAAGATGGCCTGTATGG
The DNA here is from genome assembly GCF_014858855.1 of Bufo gargarizans. Classification (NCBI taxonomy): domain Eukaryota; kingdom Metazoa; phylum Chordata; class Amphibia; order Anura; family Bufonidae; genus Bufo; species Bufo gargarizans. The sequence goes on along the minus strand of NC_058083.1, from coordinate 287,035,635 downwards.
ATGCCGCCAGGAGACCTATAAGGCGCGCCAGGTGTCGCAGAGACAGTTGGGGACGAAGCAAAGCATGTCGCAATTCCTTGCGAATAGCACGGACCTTGACCAGCGGCAGATGAAGGGTCAGGGAAGAGGAATCTATCCTGAAACCCAAGAATTCCATAGAAGTCGAAGGAATGAGGCACGACTTCTCCCGATTTATGATGAAACCCAACCGGGTGAGGAGACCGGTGGCCATGGCAAGATGTGAGCGAAGAAGAGCCGGACTCTTCGCCATGATAAGAACATCGTCTAAATATATTATCATGCGTACCCCTCTGCTGTGGAGCCAAGACACCACAGGCTTCATCACCTTGGTGAAGCACCAAGGGGCGGAGGAGAGACCGAAAGGCAGGCAAGTGAAGCGCCAAAGTTGGTCTCCCCACGGGAAACAGAGCAGGCTCCTGGAAGCCGGAGCCATCGGGACTGTAAGGTAGGCGTCCTTGAGGTCCAGTTTGACCATCCAATCGCCCGGGAGAAGCATGTCTCTTAGGAGGTGGATACCCTCCATCTTGAAATGGCGATACTGGACTATAGAGTTGAGGGACCGTAGGTTGACCGTAGGTTTTTTAGTACCAGAAACATACTGCTGATTACCACCGCTGCCTGAGGTGAGGTGCGCTCGATCGCTTGTTTGCGGACGAGCTCCTTTAGCTCTCTGTGTAGTAGACTCTGAACCGACCCGGTACAAAGAATGTGTCTGGGGACTGGTAGCAGGTCTGGGGGAGCTACAAGGTCTATCTCGAAACCTCTGATGGTCTCTAATACCCACCGGTCTGAGGTGATCTCGGACCAGGCATTGAAAAAGTGACGGAGCCTGCCCCCTACGCAATCTGTCGAAGAAAACAATGGACGGACGGGCAAGGCACTTACCAACTGGTCGTCGATGAGATGGGGCTCCACGGTAACCTCTGGAGCGTCCTGTAAAACCCCGGGAAGGGAAGAAAGAGGGTTGATGTCTGGCATCCTGTAGGGAGGACCTATAGGTGAAGGAGCCTCTTCCCGTTCCACGGGAATGAAAGTCGGACCGGCCGGACAGGCGGCCCCTAGAGCTGCCGGCCCTGTTGGAAAAACGGGTGTTAAACACCCTTTTCATCGAAGTCTGGGCCTTGTCCAAAGCCGTGAAGGCCCCGACAAATCTGCCCAGCTCCTTGATAAATGACTCTCCGAATAGGAGACCCTGAGCATTCTTGCCTGCCTCCGACAGGGCGAGGTTGGAGAGCTTAGGCTCCACCTTCATTAAGATGGCCTTACGGCGTTCAATGGCTAAGGAGGTGTTGACGTTGCCCGCCATGCAAATGGCCCTCTGGGCCCAACCTCCCAACTCAACAGGGTCTACCAGTCTACCCTCTGCCTTGGCGGACTCGGCCATGTCGAAAATTTTCGCCAGAGGGCCCGTGATATCCAGGAGTTTATCCTGAACCGCGCGTAAGGCTGAATCAAGTCCCTTCTTAGGGTTAAATTTTGTCTTGGTGAGGAATTGCACCATCTTTGGATCCACCACCGGTGTCTCACACACCTTATTGGGTATCAAAGGGCGGGGGCATTCCGCTCGCAACTTGTTGCGGGACTCCTTGCTTAAAGGAGTACGGATTTTTTCCTCTAAATAACGTGCCACATGAGTAGCGGGAAGCCATTCTGCTGACCTGGGATGATGTAACTCATCCGGATTAAAGAGAGGGGCACCCAATGAATCTACCATGTTGTCATCTATTACAGGTTGGTCCTCTTGTGGGGCCACCGTAGTCGCAGGTGGCAAAAGGGTTGGCAACAAACCCAGAGGATCAGACTCGCCGTCCTCAAACTCCTCTGCGGAGTCAAAATGGGTATCGTTCTGCACCTCCTCAATAGATTCTCTGTCAGAATCAGACAACTGCTCAGGCATAGTCCTGGCTGACTTCCAAGCACGAGTGTGTTCTGCCTGCCGTGCGCAAGCTCTTTTCCGCGGGACAACCGCGCGGTCATGTGATGGGTTACCATCGGGTCTAACTGTTCTGGAGGCAGACGGTCTTTCAGCATCCACCATAGGGACCGGGGGGAGGACCTAGGGGGCTGAGCATTTAAGGCCTGTGATATGGTCTCAGACAGCGCTGAGGACATGGAGCCCATAGCTACCCTGATAGCCTCAGAGATAGATTGCTGCAGCGCAGCATTCTGTCTCTCCAGTGAGGATTCATTAGGCAGGTTGGGGGCACTAGCAGGGCTCTGGGGTCTAGCAGCAGGGACCTGCCTAACAGAAGAAGAACTACTGCGGCGAGACATTATAGCAAATGTGGAAGGAGTTAGTCACCCCAGACCACAGGAGAGGAAAACCTAGGAAGAAAGAGAAAAAAAAGAATGAGGGCCAGAAGAAAACTACTAAAGCATGGAGGAGGGCGCGAGACAGGGACCCACCTGATGAGCGCACAAGCCGAGGGAGCAGCAGGGACACGAGCGGCGAAACGGAGCGAAGCTGAGGAGGAGCGGCCGAGATCTCGCGAGATCAGACGCGGCCGCAGACTCGTAACGGAAGCGCCGAGCTGGGAGAGCCTGAGGCCGAAATCTCGCGAGGCGCGAGACTTCGGCCGTCCCTGCAAGCGCCGGAGATGCAGGCGAGCGATGCGATGCGAATAAAAGAGGGGGGGAAGACCGGGAGATCGGAACGACCAGCCCAACCAACGCTGCGCACCAGGTAAACCAAGTAGGCCTACACAATAAGTAGAAGAGGAGGAAAAAACAATCAGGAGGGGGGGGGGAACACCCCAGGAAAGAACAAGGCAAAACGCCGAAGTGAAAACGAAAACAGTAAATGAGAGGGGAGGTAGAAAAAACCTCCACAGACAGTACTAGAGACAAAAAGAAGCAGTCAGCAAAACAATATAGCCAAATGAATGGCAGGCAAAATTACTAGTAACAATGAAGACACTTATCTGCTATGGCAGCAGCAAAGAAAGAGGGTGTTCCCAGGAAGTGGAGGTCCTTATATACTGGGATAAGGGGAGGAGTCGGTTACATGGGTGTTCTTCTGTGATTGACATGTTCTTTTCTTTGCTGCTATGGTTACAGTAAAGGAAGTTAATGCAATAGGAGCCTCCGTGTCTTGTTATAAAATCCAAGATCATGGTGACAGATTCCCTTTGACGCATCTATCTCTGTGGGAGGGTCTCTGAACAATAGGGTCTAGTGTGCTAGTGTCCTGCAAAGGTGTAATGTTCGACATTTGTCTGCTATGTACCGAATTCCAGATTTGACCTTTCACTGCCTGACCTGACCCTTTTCTTATCTCTGTTCTGACGCTGAGCTGCCCGCCCTGACCTCAGACTGTTTATCGGATTGCACAATCTCTGCCTGCCTTGTCCTCAGAATGTCCCTGACTGGTTTTGCCTGATCCCTCAGGTGTCACTTGAACAGAGACTGCTTGAAGAGGTAGGAAAAAAATTCACTTCTCTTTCTCAACTTGTTTCTTATTGCTTCCACACCCAGGCAGGCACTCCCCATAATTGACACACATTAATTTTAGCACTTAACAACACTTTGTATTTATAGGAACAGCCAGTCAATGCCTTCCTACTACCTGTTTCAATCTTCCTCACAACGTTGCCATTTTTTTGCTTTTAGGGTTTCTATCAGGAAAGTATGATTTATGGTGTTTTTCTTATTTTGTTTTGCCACATGGACAATGAAGAACATCTAATAGTAAAATGTTTTTGGGGTAGAGTAGATACATAGCTAGATAATTGGATGGATATATCTTCCAGGTCTCCCACACTATAGGTAGAGATGTGACAGAAAACTGGTGCCAGCTCAGAGATAGCCGACCTTACAGGTGAACAGAAGAGCAGTCAGCTAGCCAGGTCAAAATCAGGAGAGCAAGTAGAAGCTATATCAGCAAACAAGTGGTTCAGCCTAAGGCTACATGCACACGAACGTTGTTTGTTTCCGTGTCCGTTCTTTTTTTTTTTTGCGGATAGGATGCTGTCCGCATCATTATGTCCGTTCCGTAGCTCCGCAAAAAAAATAGTGCATGTCCTATTTTTTTCTAGTTTGCGGACAAGTATAGGCATTATTACAATGGATCCGCCAAAAAAGCGGATCCGTTAAAAAAACGGATGCCATACGGACGACATCGGCAAAACACATACAGTCGTGTGCATGTAGCCTAAAGGTGGACTCACAGCCAGAATATTAGGCCGATTATCGGGAAAGTTCCTACGAATGCTCGTTCCTGATAATCTGTCCATCTAAAGGTAACTGAAGCTCACCTAAACAAACAAAATGCTCGTTCATGGGGTGAAATGATCATTCCCTTACGTCCTACCAGCAGCACAGATGGGGTTAACTGCCCCCCGTGGACTGGTAGGACCGGCGGAATGTTTAATGAGCCCAAAGAATAAACCAATAAAAGAACTCCAGCTCCCTTAAAGGGAGGGGTTCATCCCCCAGCCCACCGTGTTTTTTTCTGTCCTTTGGACAGGTGGACTGGCGAGTTTTACTCTCTCCTTGTTGAGAATTGGGGACGTTTTTTGACTCTTAGAGCCATGAGTGTTCCCCTTTTTTTCCAGTTGTTAGTGCGCTTATATTTGCGCCTCATTTTCTGCAAGTGGATTAGTTCTACTTGCCTCGGTCTCCCCCTGTGAGTCGGCAGCGCTCCGCTGCATGGCTGGTATGGGCGCCGCCATGACCGGAAGTGACGCGGGCCTAGCCGCGGCGTCACTTCCGGTCCCTCGGCCGGCCGTTCGGTCCTGACTGCAGAAATTCAGGATAAAGTACCGGCCGGTTTTTTTTCTTTCTCCAGGGGGGATGGAGGTGTGGTGGTGATCACCACTTATTCATTAACCTTCTCTTTTAGGGAAGGCTACAGCTGATGAATGGCAGTATCGTTAGGGGGAGGATTATTTTAACAAAGACCACTCCCCTGGGCGGAGCTACTCTATTTAAGCTCCCTGCTTCCATTCAGTCGGTCTCTGGCTGCGCTGCTCTTACAAGCAAGCTCCAGAGTCTCCTGCATTTCTGTGATATTTCTCTATCCAGACGGGATTTTTTTGCCTTTCAGAGCTTATTACTGACTCCTCTGGTTCGTGCTCCTAAAAATCATGGAGGGTTTTTCCCTTATTTCTTTTAGGATGTTTTGATTTTTTAATTGTTTTCCCTTTCTATTTTCAGCTATGGCCTCTCCCCAAGAGCCCAATCAGCTACGGAAAACAGCTACCAAGAGGAAACACCTGGCTTGCTATGACTGCAATACGCCTCTTGATGAGAGCTGCCCTTTCTCCAGGTGTGACAGTTGTCGTTCCACCACTGCTACTGAGCCTTCGATGCAGGACATGTACCAGTGGGCCAAAACTTATGTTGACGATTCCATTCAAGGGGTCGTACGTCTCCTTAATGAGAGGCTACCTGTTCCCTCCCAAGCTCCTATGGAGGTGAGCGGGGGCCCCGATAGGCCTTTACCCCTTTCTGTGGGGTCATCTTCTTCTGAGGAAGAAGAATCGACTTCTGGCTTTTTTCCACCGGAAAAGACTCAGAAGCTTCTGAGGTCCATCAGGTCGGGGGACCATGATGTTGACGTAGGGGAGTCTTCCGATCCCGCCTACCGGACCCAGCGGGTCTTTAGGGCAGATGAGACCCTTCTCTCTGTGATGCGCACAGAGTGGAAAAAGCCGGAAAAAGGCCCAGTCCTTACCAGGAAATTCAAACAAATGTTCCCAATGGCTAAACCCTTAGTGGAATCGTGGGGTTCCATTCCTAAGGTGGACATGGCAATTGCCAAGTTGTCCAGGCGCACTCTGGTTCCTGCAGACGATGGGTCTAGCCTGCAGGACCCTCTAGATAGAAGGACAGAGTGCACCCTTAGACGAGGTTACTCGGCTGCCGCCGCTTCCGCCTCGACTTCCATTGCTGCCACAGAGGTCTCGTCCTTCCTCAGAGCCAGGTTGAATCAGATCCAGACGGATGTCGACCAGAGTGTCTCTCGCGATGATATCCTCGCTGCCTTCAAGTCCGTCAATTTGGCCATGGACTTCCTATGTGACACAGCCCAACTTCAGTTAAAGTTGGCAGCCAAAACAATGGCTTTAGTATCTGCCGCTAGGAGACCTCTGTGGCTGAAACCTTGGAACGCAGATAATGCGTCCAAGTATAACCTCTGTGGGCTCCCCTTTGAACCTGGCCGTCTATTCGGATCTGAATTAGACACCATTATGGAGGGTCTTTCAGATAAAAAGGGGAAGAGTCTCCCCCAACAATCCTTTCGAGGCAGGGGTAGACAAGCCCGCGGGGGCCGGCCAGGACAGCAGGTTGGACGCAGAGATTGGGGGGGGCCGCCTAGAAAATTTTCTAGGCGCTCCCGTAAACCCACCAGGGAGGCAAAACAAACCTCCTGACTATGGGCCTCTCTGAGGCTCTTGGATAAGCCCTGCTATCCCTGTCGTTACACTTCTGGTTTTTCCCGTACCCCTTCTCCACCTCCCTCTAAGGGGGCGTCTTTTATCCAGACTCTTATGGGCCCAAGAAATCCCGCATCCTTGGGTCCAAAATATCGTTGCCATAGGCAATCTAATAGACCTTGTTTTTCTCCCCCCAGGAAGACTCATTGCTACTCGCAGTTTTTTGCCGGCCAGACAAAGAATCTTGGAGGTCTATGTTCAAGACTACCTTTCCAAGGGAACCCTGGAGGAGGTACCGGCAGGGGAGAAGGGTCTAGGGATTTATTCTCCAGTATACCTGGTTCCCAAGAAGACGGGAGATCTTCGGACGATCATAGATTGAATACTTCTCAATCCCTTTTTAAGGAGGACCAGATTCCACACGGAAACTATAAGGTCGGTCAGCCACCTCCTCAGCTCTGGGGAGGTGATGGCCATTCTGGACCTCAAGGCTGGGAAATTTTTCACGATCACGGTCCAGATACTAGGAGTAGGCAGACATCTCCAGTTTGCCGCCCCTCCCTTCGGAATCTCGTCTGCCCCCCTGACCTTCACCATGGTCATAGTATCGGTAGTGGCAGCATTGAGACTCCAAGATCTGACCATTGTCCCTTACTTGGACATCTGGCCTCTACTTTCCCATCTTCTTCATGTCGCATTTTTTCTTCTGCTCCACCTAGGTTGGATTGTCAACTGGCTGAAGTCGAACGTGAGCCCTTCGACTTCTATCCGTCATCTAGGATTCTTAGTCGACTCTCTGGAGATGTCCCTCCAGTTGACACCAGAAAGAAGAATGCGGATACAGGACCTAGTAAGGGTCCCTTATGTACCACAACGAGTCTCCATATGGACCCTCATGAAGATGGTGGGGCTCGTGTCAGCGACTGTGGATGCAGTCCCTTGAGCTTTATAGCACCTCCGGCCCCTTTAGTCGGAGGTCTTAAACAAACGGAACGGCAGCCCCCTGGGGCTAGATTCCCTGTGCCCCCTATTCAACCAGTCCCAACTTTCCCCCACAGGGTGGTTTTATCTACCACAGGGGAAGTCTATGACCCAACCAGCTTGGCTCATATTGACCATGGACGCGTCCCTAGTAGGCTGGGACGCTCATATAGACGGGTCCCCAGTTCGGGGATCCTGGTCTCCTCAGGAGTGGCATCTTTTTTCAAATCTCCACGAGATGTGTGCTATCCGGCTAGCCCTCCTTCACTTCGCCCCTCAGATTCGGGGCAAAGCAGTGAAAGTCCCGTTAGACAACAGGACTGTCGTGCTTTATATAGACAAGCAGGGAGGCACAAGATTCTTACCCCTTCCGTCTGTGATCGGGGTAATTCTGCGGTGGCCAGAGCTGAACTTATCCCATCTATCCGCCACTCACATCTGAGGCTCCTTCAACGTCATCACGCACCGCCTAAATTGCGGCCTATCGACCATGGAATGGTCACTACATCCGGAGATCTTCAAATAGTTAGTCCTCAGATGGGGGATGCCATAGGAGTATCTCATGGCAACCGAGTTCAACGCCAAGGTACAGAGGCTTTGTTCCCTAGACAGGGAGGACAACCCCCTGGCGATAGGCGCTCTGACAACACCGTGGAGGTTCAGGCTGGCGTACATCTTCCCTCCCCTTTCCATGATTCCGAGGGTATTGATGAAAATCCGTCAGGATCAGGCCTCGGTAATAGCCATCATACCATTTTGGCCCAAGAGATCCTGTTTTCCCAGCTCATTCAGATGAGTCGGGGACAATATTGGAGACTCCCCCCGGAGCAGACCCTGGTGTCATGGGACACGCATCTCTGCCCAGATCTGCACAGACTCAACCTGACAGCCTGGAGGTTGATCAGTCCCTTCCCAGAGTGGATGGGCTCTCTGAGTCGGTCCTGAGAACTTTATCGCATTCCAGAGCAGAGTCTACTAAAAAGGCCTACTCCCGGATCATGAGGATCTTCACCTCTTGGTGTAGCTCCAACCAGGTGGCGTTTGCAGATCCGCCCCTCGCAGCGATCTTACAGTTCCTTCAGGATGGGATGGACAGAGGTCTCGCCCCATCTACCCTAAAGGTCCAAGTGTTTGCCATCTCGGCCTGTCTTAACAGACCATATTCTCGGGACCCTCTCATCAAGCGCTTCCTTAAAGGAGCGGAAAGATTGAAGCCTACAATACTGAAACCCGTCCCTCAATGGGATTTGTCAGTTGTTCTCAGGGGGCTAGCATCCCCCCCCTTTGAACCCTTGGAGGAGGCAAGTTTTAAATTTTTAACACTTAAGATGGTCTTTCTTCTGGCCATAACTTCGGCCAAAAGAATTTCGGAGCTACAAGCTTTCTCCGCGTTATACCCATATACCATGTTTCTACAGGATAGGGTCCTTTTAAAATTTCTACCTTACTTTAGACCTAAGGTTTCAACCTTTCAGAATATTAATCAGGTAGTCTCTCTACCTGTATTACTCTCTGCCTCCTCCTCTGATGTCCCAGTGCGACATCCACTGGATATATCTAGATGCCTTCAGATCTATGTGGATAGATCCAAAGAATTCAGGTTGGATGAAAATCTCTTTATCCTGTTTGCCGGTAAGTCTAAAGGCCGTAAGGCGTCTAAAACGACTATTAGTCGCTGGGTCAAGGAAGCTATCAGGGAAGCTTTCACCTCTCAATCCTTAGATCCTCCGGAGTTTGTGAGGGCCCATTCTACAAGGGCCGTAGCTACCTCTGTTGCGGAGAGAAGTCTTCTCCCCCTAGAGTTGATCTGTAAGGCAGCTTCCTGGAGCTCTGAATCAACCTTCATCTCCCATTATAGGATTGATGCTAGGGTATCAGAGTTTTCGGCCTTTGGGCAGACAGTTCTTGCTTCTGCCGAGCATGAGGACCCTCCCTAGGGGATTCTTCTTGCTATCTCCCCATCTGTGCTGCTGGTAGGACGTAAGGGAATCGTTAATTTCTAACGATAATTTGTTTTCCCTTAGTCCTAACAGCAGCACACAAATTTCCCGCCCTAAAGCATTTTTTTCTTGTGATATACACGGTGGGCTGGGGGATGAACCCCTCCCTTTAAGGGAGCTGGAGTTCTTTTATTGGTTTATTCTTTGGGCTCATTAAACATTCCGCCGGTCCTACCAGTCCACGGGGGGCAGTTAACCCCATCTGTGCTGCTGTTAGGACTAAGGGAAAACAAATTATCGTTAGAAATTAACGATTGGTGCGGACACCTCAGCACTTTGCTGCCCAGTTGCAATGATTTTGTATGGGGACGAGCCATATATCACGAAGTAGGGGGAGGGGAGGAACACCAGAAAGACAACAGAAGGAAAATTACCAGGAACTAGGCCTCAAGACTAGGGAAAGGAAAACGGTAACCACCTAGGAAACCCTAAACCTAGCCCTGACTCCTGTCAGTATGACTAGGCTCTGAAGGTGGGAATATTCATACACCGTAAACCTAGGCCCTAGTAACCCTGAATATCCCTAGGAGTGACAGGGTCTGAGACTACTGGTACCTTCCCAGATAAACGAACCAGCATCTCCCTGAGGCCTAGTAAACAACAAGCAAATGGGAACAACAAAATGCAAAGAGAAGAACACTTATCTTCAATAGAAAATGAATGAGCAGGAACTCAGATGAGAACCACACACCAGCTCTTCCAACTCCAGGCAGATAATATCAACCTCATGGTAAGAAGTGTGAGTCTAGACTAAATAGAGGAGCAGTAATGACCACAAGCTACACCTGAGACAAGAGGTGTGGTCATTACCAACAACAACACTGCAACAAGTAAAAACCGAGAGGCTGTCAGTCTCTCAGATCTTATAACTTCTGTCACGGTAGGGATCATGACACCCTAGCACCCGCAATCACTCGTCCTCATACAGTGGAGGTGATTGCTGCTTGTAACTACAGCACTTCACCTCCACTTAATGAGCAGCTGACTGTCGGGAAGGAATCGACTTCCCCTCTGAGCCTGTAAATGAGCCTTTAGCCGGTACATGGAGGATATTGGGTGATGTTAAATACTTGTATTAGAAAAGACAAAAGTATTATAGCAGTAATACCTTCACTGGCTAACCATTCACTTCAATGGGATGGCTTCCTCCTGTTCAAGTGAATGGGGACGGCTTAGTTGTAATTACACCTGCTCACTGCTACAGTTTGCGACGGCTAGCAGGTAAACAATGAAGAGAAGGCAGCGCTTGTATTAATGCTGCTTTCTCTTCAAAAAGAGATTGGCGTGGGTGACAGGAGTTGGACCCCAAACAATCTGATACTGAAGACCTCAATATAAAAAAGTGGACAGCCCCTTGAAAGAAGATGATGCCCATAGATCAATGGCAGAAACAGAACGTCGGTAGGATGAAAGCCAGAGAGAAGCAATGTAGAAAGCATTGTTGCCTGCTTGGTAAATGTGTAACACAGTTTAACCAGAGTACTTAACCATTGCACAAAAAGATTAATCTATTGCTGTGTTTGTCACAGGGTTGAAACAGAACAATTAGGAATTAGTTATAATAGCTGAAGGGAAAAATATGCCTTGAAGCAAACCCAATGGGAAAATTTGAACTACAATGTATATTTGTAAGTTGATCGTCTTAATGATTGCCATTTAAATGGGTCGTCTAGTTTCAGAGCTGGACCCGGACATAAGTCCCCTTTCACTCATTTAGTATGTATTAGTGGAGCCTCCACCTAGCATACCCATGTGAAGCCCAGTACATCACTGTAAAGAAAGTAAAGAAAAAGACCTTGCCCTGCGCTACGCAGAGCAGCGCAAGGGGGAGCATCGGAGCAAGAAATGCTCCGATGCTCCACTCATACATGCTAAATGAGTGAAGGGGAGCTTATGCCCAGGTTCACCTCTGAACCCAGAAAACCCCTTTAATAAACCTCTGTAACTACTGTAGTACCAGAAAACCCATATAACTTCTTCACGCAATCTGACATACATTTACATTATTACCATGGACTAACTCGCTCATTACAGCCTGTTTGTATGTCAAGGTAAGTTGTGTGGGTACACCTGCCATCTACATAACAACCAGCAGGGGCTGATTGGGAACTTAAAGTGGCTCTGGAAAAAAAACTAAAAGTAGTCCCATGTTGTAAGTGGGTCCAAATTAACAGAGGGCAAAACAACAGAAGTAGTCGGGGCCAGCAATACCGTAGTACAGAACAAAATACTGCCCGAGCAGAACCAAATACCACAGTGCAGCACAAAATACTGCCCCAGCAGAACTAGATACCACAGTGCAGCACAAAATAGTGCCCCAGCAGAACCAGATACCACAGTGAAGCACAAAATACTGCCCCAGCAGAACTAGATACCACAGTGCAGCACAAAATACTGCCCCAGCAAAACTAGATCGCACAGTGCAGCACAAAATACTGCCCCAGCAGAACCAAATACCACACTGCAGCACAAAACACTGCCACTGGCACCACGGTATAAAACTGTATCATCGTCCTGAGGATGGCAATACTGTTGAATTCAAGAGGGCACTGTCACGGAAGGTGTACAGAAAATTAGAAGACACAAAATGAAGATCCGACTGACTGGATCCAAAACTAAGGAACAAAAGGGAGAGCCCTGCAACAGACATGGCTCTCTCCCTAACTGCTCAGCCTATGCAAAAATCTCAATGGTAGATGATCGCATATCCTCGTACCTCGACTGTATAACACCTGAACACCCTATAATAGTGAGGGGACACGACCACTGGCTCCCTACACTTGATACGGAGGGAGTCAGGGTCACCTGGGATCCAGCAAACAGGAGAACACAAATGAATGAACAAAACTTATCTGTAGAAGACTCAGTAGTAGCATCAGCATGCACACACTCCAGGAAGTTGTATAAACCGCAAAGTGATGCAGTATTGGAAGGGATTTAAAGCAAACCTGTCACCATGATTTTGCGCATAGAGCTGGGGACATGGGCTGCTAGATGGCCATTAGGACATCTGCAGTACCCAGGTCCCATAGCTCTCTGCGCATTTATTGTGTTAAAAAACAGTTTGATTGATATGTAAATGACCTGATATGAGTCCTGTAGCCGGAGATGAGTCAAGCGGAAAGGAGCCCAGCACCGCCCCGCGTCCTCCGAATCTCCTCCTTGCTGGCTGACGTCACAGAGCTGGAGCGCCGAAATCTCGCGATGCGCAAGCTAGCGCATGCGTAGTTCGTTCCCTGTGCTGATGCCAGTACAGGGAATGAACATGATGCCGACATCGCGAGATTTCGGCGCTCCAGCTCTGTGACGTCAGCCAGCAAGGAGGAGATTTGGAGGACGCGGAGCGGTGCTGGGCTCCTTTCCGCTGGACTCATCTCCGGATACAGGACTCATATCAGGTCATTTGCATATCAATCAAAACTGTTTTTTAACACAATAAAAGCGCAGAGAGCTATGGGACCTGGGTACTGCAGATGTGCTAGCGGCCATTTAGCAGCCCATGTCCCCAGCTCTATGCGCAAAATCATGGTGACAGGTTCCCTTTAAAGGGATGCAATCAATGCAACTACATGACAGCTGAGAGAGGCTAACGAGATGAGAAAATGAAAGCAAAACAAAAGGAACCTCAAGGAGGAGGTTCTGAAGGACGTCTGTCAGAGCTTCTCAGATGTCTGGTGGTGACAGGCACCTGCTGTTGCTGGCCAGGTGCATAAATGCCTGATGCTCCTACATTCATTAAAGCTGAGAACATCAGATCTTTATGTACCTGGATGGCAGCCATAAGGAGGGCTCTGACTGCCCCCTTGGCAACGGCCCACCAGGAAATTTCCCTCTATGATCTATGGCCAATCTGCCCATGACAAAGATAAATATTACAAGTAATTGAAGCTAAATGAGTTGGTCATATGTGCTGGAAACAGCTTGTAAAGCCACTTAGTAATACAGTGTTATTAGGGGATCTGATATCCTGCTCTCTATATTGCTTCCCCCTTGATTAGTTCAGTCTTCCTTACTGTCGATACAGAGCTCTCGTCCTGAAATGGCTGCAGATGGTGGGGCATATGACCAGACTCATCCATCACCAGCCTCCATTAACTATAATTGCGCATGGGAACAGAACATGCGCTGTACAGGGTAATCCAATAGACACGTCTGGTCACATGCCCCTCCATCAGTTGCTAATTCAGGACCAGAGGGCTATGCTGATAGTAAGGAAAATGTAAGTAATCATGGGGGAAGCATTGCAGAAAGCAGGAAATCTACTGAGCGACTTTATGTGTTATTTCCATCACATATGTGGAAGTAAAGAACCTTAGTTTTTTCCTCCTCACCTTCCAAAAGCCATAACTTTTTTATTGGGATAATATTTTGATAAATCATTAGATTGCTTCTCTCATGTACTCCAATGCATTAGCACTGAAGTGTATGAGAAATACACTATGCTCCGTGGAGGACAGAAGCTGCCGCACACTGAATCCGGTTCCCTCAGTTGCCGGGGTCATGTTTGACCATGGCATCTGAAGGGTTAAATGTCCACGATCAGCATTACCACCGGTCGTGGACATTAGTACCGGGTGCCTGTTGTTTAAAACAACAGGCATCCGGTGGCTATGGAGTCAACTCTGCTCGCGAGCAGACACCATCTTTAAAGTTCCAGCCAGCAGCGTACATGTATGGTGCTGGTTGGAAAGGGATTTAAAAAAACTAAACCCGCCATGTATTGAGCTCTATACACCCCTTCCCAGCATTATGATGTACATGTTTGTCAAATATCAGGAAGAGGTTAATAGTTTCTGTACATGTGGTTTTACTTCAAATTGATTTTGCAATACATTTTTTAGATGCACAATATAAGTATAGCAAAAAAGAGAGAATTAGGGTGTGTTCACACATACACTCAGTGACAAAAAATAAGGCACCAAGAAGGAGTTGTTGGAATGGAATGCTGCTTTCTATGTGTGACTGTAATGATGATACATGTACGGGATTACAATATTAGAATGTACTACTCACAGAATACCACCCAAATCTAAAATGTAGCCTTGATTTAAATTACAAAAATTACCCCACAATTGATATAAACAATAATAATCAGTATTTCACAATACGGGATGGGACAATATCATAGGCAGGGTAGTGGTGGTCAAATGGGAGCCTTTCTCTGATTCTCACCCTATACTATATAGCCCTGCCCCCGATAGGGGCGATCCCGTATTCAGGAACCTCCTAATAACCCTTGGATGGCCCTGAAGACGGATTATAGAGGCAGACCAAGATAAGGTGCCATAGAAGGGGTCTAGTCAATGACCTACTTTAAATGCACAAAATAATGAAGGCTGAGTACATCAAAATTAATAGTTGCTGAATACAAAACAATGAATGAATAGATGCCCAATGTAATTTCTGCAATATCGGATTATATCCTTATATGCAAAAAGACATCTTCAATTTCCGAAGATAGTTACATTCAGAGTATAGGTCCCTTCATACCAATGTGTTTCACCCAGTACATGGAATGGGCTCATCAGGGGACATCAATGCAGTATTTAAATAAGCATCAGAGAATTTTCGACCTAATGTTCAGCAATTTTGTCAATACCGATTGGTCATTCGGCAAAAAATAAACAATAATACGGTTGGGCTAGTGAGCCAACGCAAACCCCCCCAACACTTAGTGCCGGTAAATGAATATATAAGTATGTTGATATAGGATGCAAATTAGATATTACTCAACCAATTATCGTCCAAATAAAAGGTACTTGTGTGCCCCATATGTTTAACCCAAAGTGTTAGACCCCTTGCAGACGAGCGTGTCCGGATTAGGTCCAGATGCGTTCTGGGTGCATTGCGGCAAACCCGCGCGAGTAGGTACGCAATTGCAGTCAGTTTTGACTGCGATTGCGTTCCGTTGTTCAGTTTTTATTAAACTGAATGTGGTACCCAGACCCAAACTTCTTCACTGAAGTTCAGGTTTGGGTTCGGTGTTGTGAAGATATAATTATTTTCCCTTATACCATGGTTATAAGGGAAAATAATAGCATTCTTTAATACAGAATGCTTAATACAAGGTCAATTGAGGGTTAAAAAATAAATTAACTCACCTCCTCCAATTGATCGCGTAGCTGCCGGTCTCCTGTTCTTTCTTCAGGACCTGTAAAAGGACCTGTGGCGACTGAGTCACTGAGTCACTGAGCTCATCACATGATCCAATCCAATGTGATTGGACCATGTGATGTGAAGTCACCACAGGTCCTTTAGCCGGCAGCTCATGATTAAAGAAGTAAGAAGAGATCGGTAGCGATGCGATCAAGAGGAGGAGGTGAGTTAAACATTTTTTATTTTTTAACCCTCAATTGACCTTCTAGTAAGCATTCTGTATTAAAGAATGCTATTATTTTCCCTTATAGCCATGTTATAAGGGAAAATAATACAGTGAATAGACTTTCATCTTAGCAACCATACGTGAAAATCGCTCCACATCCGCACTTGCTTGCGATTTTCACGCAGCCCCATTCAGTTCTATGGGGCCTGCGTTGCGTGGAAGATGCACAATATAGAGCATGCTGCGATTTTCACGCAACGCACAAGTGATGCGTGAAAATCACCGCTCATGTGCACAGCCCTATAGAAATGAATGGGTCCGGTGAGGGTGCAATGCGTTCACCTCATGCATTGCACCCGCGCGGAAAACTCGACCATGTGAAAGGGGCCTTAGACAGGGTAGCCAGCCAGTGTGGTTGCTGCTCGGTAGCATAAGCGGGCCGCTCTGACATATTGTCTGTGTACATCGTCAGTCTGTATGGTCGAGTGGACAATATTAGAGTGAAAAGATACGTATATTGGGGAAAAACTGTACAACTGGAAGGAGGCTCTAGTAGCCCATTAGGTCGCCTCTCACCTGGACACAAGATGAGATACAGTTGGGTATGGAGGCATACAGGTTCTGTATGGTATCCTGCAGCACATTTGCCCACAGATGTCACAGCTGGGCCTGTAGACCCTACACACTGATAGGTTGCTGAAGCTGGTGTCCCTGCTGGTCTCATAAATGCTGGATTGGTGATAAATCTGGTGCCCGGGCAGGTCAAGGAAGTGTAGTAATCTGAAGGAGATATTCCTGGGAAACCCTTGCTGTCTGTGGATGAGCATTATCCTGCTGAGAAATGCCAGTTGGCAGCCCTGCCATTTAAGGCAACACATGGCCGTAGGATGTCCTGCACATATCGCTGTGTCCCTCATATACTTGTGGTGACTGACTGTCGTACACAATGGTTCCACAGATCATCAAACCAACAGTTGGGGCACTGTGGCACTCCACAGCAAAGGAAGGTTTGAAGCTCTTACCACAAAGCATCCATACTTGAACACGACCTTCATTGGATCCAAACCTGGATTCATTGCCTAAGACGATACAGTTCCAGTCTGTTGCAGTCCACTTTTCTCGTTAAAGGCACCACTGCAAATGAAGGTGACTGTGGCTGGCTGCCAATGGCAGGACACGTAATCAGCGCCATGACACCAAATTTCT
Organism: Bufo gargarizans; assembly: GCF_014858855.1. Lineage (NCBI taxonomy): Eukaryota > Metazoa > Chordata > Amphibia > Anura > Bufonidae > Bufo > Bufo gargarizans. The sequence goes on along the minus strand of NC_058083.1, from coordinate 287,018,728 downwards.
TTCTGCTAAGGCTAGTCTTACACAAGCGTTCCATCGTTTCGGCAGGATCTCTGGATCCACCACCACCAGATGTTGCCTGGATGCATGCCGGCCCCATTACCTATAATGGAAGTTGATAAAGCGAGTAGCTTGAAGACATCTGGGCGGCAAACTCTGCAAAAATGAGTCGTGGCCTGGAGAAGTCAACTATGATGGATGGAAAAAAATAGAAAAGAGAAGACCTCTGAAGGAGATGTCACCTGAAAGTAACTAAATAACACTGTTATTCCTCCCATGCTACCAGAACACAGTGTGGATTTGTATGCAGACAATCTGAATGGAAATCGCATCAAAAACATGATAAAAAAATGCACATAAATCTGCACTATTTATTGTGTTTAAGTGCTATTATAGGTGCAGATTATATTAACAGTCCCATTGAAATCTGTGGAGAAAACCACTCAATATAAAGGCTTGTTCACACGACCGTTGCCCCTCCGTTGTCGTATTGCGGCCCGCATATGGGTTCGCAATACACGGGGCACCGGCTGTGTGCATTCCACATCACGGATGCGGACCTATTCACTTGAATGGGTCCGCAAATCCAGAGATGCTGTGCGGAACGGAACCACTACCGGAGTGCTTCCTGGGGTTCCGTGCCTCCGCACCGCAAAAAGATAGAACTTGCTTTATCTTTTTGCGGAATGGACGGATCCCCATGCGGCTGGCCCACGGTTGGTGCCCGCGGATTGCAGACCGCAATTTGCGGTCCACGGCACAGAGAGGCAACAGTCGTGTGAACGAGTCCCAAGGTGCAGAATCCCACAGACAATTGACAGGCTGTGGATTGTAAAATCCTCACAGCAGGTTCGTTTCCGTACATACAAAACATGCAAAGTGTACGTGAGATTTAGCACATTTCATGCACTTTGCTGGTACTGTATTACGCTGCGGTTATTCTCTGTGAATATCAATGGGGGAAAAAAGCCACGCAATTCACAACATCGGCACCTGTACACCGCAGCACGGTTTATACAGATTTTGCTGCGTTTCTGCACCAAAATCCACACGTGTTATATGTGGTTTACTGCAGATCTCGTCCTTTGCATTGAAAGCCCACACAAACCATTGACAGTCAATTTCCGCCCCGTGTAGATGATTTGCGGATTGACTGCGTGCGTGTGCATATGGCCTAAGGGAATTCATAGTGTCAAAACCGGCATGCAGAATTATTTTTTTCTGCTAAAAAACCCGAACACCTAAACTGATACGGAACACATATTTTCGTTTTGTTTTTGAACCAGTGTTTACCAGAATGTACACTGCATTTTCTGCATGTGGTTGTTGGTGCGGGTTTGCGCCAAAGAAGCACAAACATGTACCGAGCTGTTTTTGTACGCTTCCCATTCTTCTTTTTTCCACATAAAAGTGCTGCTTCCCATCGAAATGAATGGAAGGCTGTTTTGAGGTGTCTTTAGAGCTGATTTTGAGGCGTAAACGCTCTGATAAACTCAGTGTGAACTGGCCCTTCACAGTACGCAGCTCTGCCCTCAGCTCATGACAGACAGGAGGTACTACTAGCCCCTCACTCCTCAAGAGCGCGCTTATAAGCACGTGACCCCCGCGCGTCACGTGTGCAGGGCCGCCCGTCTTGTGCGCGCTGCTGCGTTCCTGTCACCTGACTGATCACGGCCGCCACTTCCGGCAGCTAACTGGACAGCGCCACATTCGTTTCGCCTAGGTCAGCAGCGTTCGTTTATCTGTCCCCCGTGACACATGGCTGAAACCGTGGTAGATACCCGCCGTCTGCACAGCAAACCGCAGAATCTGAACGACGCGTACGGTCCGCCAAGCAATTTCCTGGAGATAGATGTCAGGAACCCACAGACTGTCGGGGTGGGCCGAAACCGCTACACTACCTACGAGGTCCGGCTGAAGGTGAGGAGAGCTCGTGCCTGTCAGGGTGTGGAGGGCCCTGTACATACATGTCGGTATATGGGTAGTCATGTGACTCCTCTGTGGTCTGTCTGCTCCCCCACCCCTGTCAGTCCTCAAAGTGGCCCCCATACAGTACCATAACCAGGCAAAGGACATGAACAGGGCACGGTGCCACCCAGCATTCTCAGGTACAGAGGAAGGGAGCCTATGGGTGCAGCTGTATAGTGTATGTACACAGCTTCATTTGTCAGTGGTGTTTTCCTGACTTATGAACTGAACATTATGTAAAAAAGACATCTGACCGGCGTTATTTCATTTGCGTCAGGATGTCTAGAGATGGACGTGGGTATGTTCTTGTCTAGGGCAATGTATAATGGCTGCCATCCTGCCCCTGAGGTTATCAGTATCCTAGTAAGATACTGCACATAGCCCGCCTGATTCTTCACAAGGGGCCAGTCACACAAGCGTATTCCGGATCTGTTATTCGCATGTGTCATGGCCAAAACACAAGTTTAAAGGGTTGTCTGGCCTTGGGAGTCTCCGAACATAGAAAAATCTCACAATCGCCTGTCTGCAATCTCAGTGATGTTCCATTCCTGGTCGCAGGATCGGGAAGTGGCTTGGTCACAGTGACTTGGACACTACGTCACCAGTGAGTCTTGTGATTGGCTCCAGTGGGAGTGGGACCTAACCCTTTCCTGGTCCTGCGGGCGCAGGAGGACCACAGGCAGGTAAGTGGGGTTTTGTATGTTCAGGAACCCACTGGACAGCCTGGGCTCACAACTAGCATTGAGCGAACTTGTGTTTTAAGTTCGGCGTCCAAGGTTCGGGTTATCGGAGAATCCTGTTCTGGATTCTGTTACCACGTACCATAACGGAATTCTATGACGGCATGCACCACGGAAGCCTATAAGAGGCATTGCGTATTGGCCCGCATACACGTGATTGAGATTTCGAGTATTTCTGCTGCTGATGTGCCGTCGATCCGCTGGAGAATTGGCTAATCTGCAGCTTTTTCTGGGAGTAATTCCAGACTGATGACAGACTCCAGTCACTTGCTTTGGATGTGGAGTGTCATTGGATTTGGTTTTAGGTATGATATCCCCCTGAAGGGCGTATTGACCTGCCCAGTATTCAGGCAATACGAGAGCCAATGGAGGATAAACATGTTCATTGGCGCTCCTTTTCTCTGGTCTATTACACAGGCTGATGCAAAGTGGAGGCGGAGGAATGATCACTACCACAGTCATTCATCCCTCATTCTGTTCTATTTGTGATCGGCAGCACACTCCTGATGACACAGGGATTCTAATGAAGGATGCCTATCAGCCTATGAACAATTATACATGCCAATTATCAGCAACATGCTTTCCTATGAACCAGTGTTCCCGATAATTGGCTTGGCCCTAAAGCTGGCCATACACATTATACTTTTGATGTCCGAACCCGGCGGCACCCTAATGGGTTTGGGATGCTACCGACTCTCCCCCGACTGATGATGTAAGTGGAACCTTTTGTTCTCTGGGGAGATAAGCAGTCGCCAGAACTGTCTGGCAGCGTCTTCCTCCACCCCCCACATAAAGAGTTGTTGCGATACCAAATTTTTGATTCGGTTTCGATACCATGAAAAAGTATTGCGATACTCGATACCATTCGATACCACGCGAAAAAAATAAACAAAAAAAGCCACGTGCATTCCTCATTTTTAAAAATGGCGAATCGCGCAGTTTTTATTTTATTTTTTCTGTTCCGGCATTTACCACCTAGATTTTTTAAATATATTTTAATAGTTTGGACTTTTCTGACGTGGCGATGTAATATGTTTATTATTTATATATTTTATATGTGAAATTGGGAAAAGGGGGTGATTTATACTTCATATTTTAGTGGTTTTTTTTTTGTTTTGTTTTTTTACACTTTTTATTTAATAACTATTTCCCCCCTTAGGGGCTAGAACCTGGGATCTTTCGTCCCTTTTCCTATTCAGCCTGATAGATCTCTATCAGGGTGAATAGGACTCCACACTGTCCCTGCTGCTCTGTGCTTTGTGCACACAGCATCAGGGATGTTACCATGGCAACCAGGGCTTCTGTAGCGTCCTGGCTGCCATGGTAACCGATCGGAGCCCCAGGCTTACACAGCTGGGGCTCCGATCAGAAGCTGCCACTGCACCACCAATGAGGGGGAGGGGAGAGGTCCCTGTGGCCACTGCCACCAATGATTTTAATACTGGGGGGTTGAGAGGGGCCGGCGCACTGTGCCACCAATGGATTTTAATGGGATGGGGGGGTTGAGGGGGGGGGGCACACTGCACCACCAATGATAATTACCCCTTTATACAGGAGGCGGGTACTGGCAGATCAGCGGCAGTTAAGAGCCGCTGATCGCAGCTCCCTGTCAGGGGCAGGGTGCCGGCAATGCGATTCTGCTGCCGGCACCCGCCTCCTGTATGTATTAAAGACTGACTACTGTATATGAGTCCAGACTTTCACTATCAGGCCACACAGAGCGGCGCCCAGCGATGTCTCAGCACTCACCATTAGTCCTGGGCGCCGCTCCGTTCGCCTGCAGTGCTCCATTACTGTCTCCTGCTCCACATGCTGCTGATTACTATCGGAGCGATGGGAGGAGACATCAGATTCACTAGTGGGCGTTCCTTCTTCCTGGCTGTAGCGCTGTCCAAGCGCAGGGAGAAGGAACGCCCACTAGTGAAGCTGATGTCTCCTCCCATCGCTCCGATAATAATCAGCAGCATGTGGAGCAGGAGAGGAGACAGTAATGGGGCACTGCAGGCGAACGGAGCGGCGCCCAGGACTAATGGTGAGTGCTGAGACATCGCTGGGCGCCGCTCTGTGTGGAAATAATCCTATCATTGGTGGCGCAGTGCGCCCGCCCCTCCTACGCCCCTCTCTTCTCATTGCCGCCCCTCTCTTCTCATTGGTGGCAGCGGCAGCAGTACAGGGGGGAGGGAGGACAGCTTCCTTCTCCCCGTGCTGCTGAGAGAGAACATGAGCGCGCCGATAGCAGCGCGCTCATGTTCAGAGATACTAGACTGCGCAGAAGCGCAGCCCAGTATCGAAAAAACGGAAATCCCGGTATCGTATCGATACTGGGACAAAAGTATCGATTGGGTATCGAAATTTCGATACCCGCAACAACCCTTCCCACATAGCATTCATAAACATATTCTGTCGAGCTGAACATGTATGTGTATGGGCCGAACAATCAAATATTGTTATACAGCTAAAAAAGATATGAACCCGTGCAGGGGCAGTTTTATTTTATTGCATTGTTACTTATTTTCGGCTTAAAATCATTTTCTCAAAATTTCAACAGTTTCAGCCTAGCTACAGAGTATCTTAGTTTCAGTTTTACACTGAGTCCCGTCATATTGCCCATCTGACTGCCATTTATAGCCCGTATTCCTGACAGCTCACAGACACCCATTATAACTAAATTCATATCAAACTGTGTGATCAAGCCCTTGAAAAACAACATAGCGGGAACGGAGACACTCTGCAGCTAGGCTGACACTTAGAGGACCTGTCACCACACAGTGCAATCTGCAGGCAGCAGGTTATAGAGCAGGAGGAGCTGAGCAGAATGATAGTTTTGTAGCTAAAACATTCAGTAAAACCTGTTAGGGTACTTTCACACTATCATTATTATTTTCCATCGTAGGGGCTCAATACCAGAAAAGAACTGATCGGTTTTATCCCCATGCATTCTGAATGGAGAGCAATTCGTTCAGGATGTGTTCAGTTCAGTCTTTTTGACTTTGCAGGACGGAGATAAAACGGCAGCATGCTGCGGTATTATCTCCGTCCAAAATTCTGGAACACTTGCCTGAATGCCAGATCCAGCATTTTTTTCCATAGGAATGTATTAGTGCCAGATCCGGCATTCAAAATGCCGGATCTGTCCTTCCAGACCGAAAAAAAGGTGAAAAATACATAAATGCTGGATCCGTTTTTCTGGATGACACCGGAAAGACTGATCCGGCATTCCAATGCATTCGTAAGGCTACTTTCACACTAGCGTTCGTCGGTCCGCTCGTGAGCTCCATTTGAAGGGGCTCACGAGCGGACCCGAACGCAGCCGTCCAGCCCTGATGCAGTCTGAATGGAGCGGATCCGCTCAGACTGCTTGCAGCGTTCGGGTGTCCGCCTGGCCGCGCGGAGGCGTGCGGATCCGTCCAGACTTACAATGTAAGTCAATGGGGACGGATCCGTTTGAAGATGCCACAATGTGGCTCAATCTTCAAGCGGATCCGTCCCCCATTGACTTTACATTGAAAGTCTGGACGGATCCGTCCGAGGCTATTTTCACACTTAGCTTTTTTTTTGCCATTTTAATGCAGACGGATCCGTTCTGAACGGAGCCTCCGTCTGCATTATTATGAGCGGATCCGTTCAGAACGGATCCGCCCGAACGCTAGTGTGAAAGTAGCCTAAGTTGGCATACGGAACTGCTTGCCGGATCACACTGCCGCAAGTGTGAAAGTAACCTTACTCTGCATTTTCATGGTGACATGTTCTCTTTAACCCTTTAGGGCAAAAATAATTTTTAGCCCAGAATGATTGGAATGCAATCATAATAAAATTGCACCCCAACTATGTTTATAGTCTTTAATAGGGATGAGCGAACCCGAACTGTATAGTTCGGGTTCGTACCGAATTTTGGGGTGTCCGTGACACGGACCCGAACCCGGACATTTTCGTAAAAGTCCGGGTTCGGGTTCGGTGTTCGTCGCTTTCTTCGCGCTTTTGTGACGCTTTCTTGGCGCTTTTTGAAAGGCTGCAAAGCAGCCAATCAACAAGCGTCATACTACTTGCCCCAAGAGGCCATCACAGCCATGCCTACTATTGGCATGGCTGTGATTGGCCAGAGCACCATGTGACCCAGCCTCTATTTAAGCTGGAGTCACATAGCGCCGCCCGTCACTCTGCTCTGATTAGCGTAGGGAGAGGTTGCGGCTGCGACAGTAGGGCGAGATTAGGCAGATTAACTCCTCCAAAGGACTTGATTAACTGATCGATCTGCAGCTGTGGATCATTGAGCTGCTGATCCTCAATTGCTCACTGTTTTTAGGCTGCACAGACCGTTTGTCAGTCTCATTTTTCTGGGGTGATCGGCGGCCATTTTGTGTCTTGTGGTGCGCCAGCACAAGCTGCGACCAAGTGCATTTAACCCTCAATGGTGTGGTTGTTTTTTGGCTAAAGCCTACATCAGGGTGAAGCTGTGACACCAAGTGCATTTAACCAGCAATAGTCTGTTCATTTTTTGGCCATATACAAAATCAGGGGCAAGCTGCGCCTGTCACCAAGTGCATTTAACCCTCAATGGTGTGGTTGTTTTTTGGCTAAAGCCTACATCAGGGTGAAGCTGTCACACCAAGTGCATTTAACCAGCAATAGTCTGTTCATTTTTTGGCCATATACAAAATCAGGGGCAAGCTGCGCCTGTCACCAAGTGCATTTAACCCTCAATGGTGTGGTTGTTTTTTGGCTAAAGCCTACATCAGGGTGAAGCTGTCACACCAAGTGCATTTAACCAGCAATAGTCTGTTCATTTTTTGGCCATATACAAAATCAGGGGCAAGCTGCGCCTGTCACCAAGTGCATTTAACCCTCAATGGTGTGGTTGTTTTTTGGCTAAAGCCTACATCAGGGTGAAGCTGTCACACCAAGTGCATTTAACCAGCAATAGTCTGTTCATTTTTTGGCCATATCCCAGTCTAATTCTGTCACTAAATCCATACCGGTCACCCAGCGCCTAAATACTAGGCCTCAAATTTATATCCAGCTAAATCTGTCCCTAGTGCTGTAGCTGGGCGAGTTATTTAGTGTCCGTTCAAGCACATTTCTTGTTCTGGGTTGAAATACAATTCCCAATTTAGCAATTTCATAATTTAGTGGTTCCTGCTATATCAGAGCTCTTTGAAATCTATCCCAAAAAGGGTATATAATATTGAAGGTGCACATAGGGTCATTCAGAGTAACTTCACACACACCCGCTACTGTGTATTTCCAAGTCTAATTCTGTCACTAAATCCATACCGGTGACCCAGCGCCTAAATACTAGGCCTCAAATTTAATTCCCTCTAAATCTCTCGTTACCCACCGCTGTACTGTTGTTGCTGGGCAGAGTATTTAGTGTCCGTCAAAGCACATTTTTGTTCTGGGTTGAAGTACAATTCCCAATTTAGCAATTTCATAATTTAGTGGTTTCTGCTATATCAGAGCTATTTGAAATCTATCCCAAAAAGGGTATATAATATTGAAGGTGCACATAGGGTCATTCAGAATAACTTCACACACACCCGCTACTGTGTATTTCCAAGTCTAATTCTGTCACTAAACCCATACCTGTCACCCAGCGCCTAAATACTAGGCCTCAAATTTAATCCCTCTAAATCTCTCGTTACCGTTGTCCTGTTGTAGCTGGGAAAGTTATTTAGTGCCCGTCAAAGCACATTTTTTGTTCTGGGTTGAAGTACAATTCCCAATTTAGCAATTTCATAATTTAGTGGTTCTGCTATATCAGAGCTATTTGAAATCTATCCCAAAAAGGGTATATAATATTGAAGGTGCACATAGGGTCATTCAGAATAACTTCACACACACCCGCTACTGTGTATTTCCAAGTCTAATTCTGTCACTAAATCCATACCGGTGACCCAGCGCCTAAATACTAGGCCTCAAATTTAATTCCCTCTAAATCTCTCGTTACCACCGCTGTACTGTTGTTGCTGGGCAAGATATTTAGTGTCCGTCAAAGCACATTTTTTGTTCTGGGTTGAAGTACAATTCCCAATTTAGCAATTTCATAATTTAGTGGTTTCTGCTATATCAGAGCTATTTGAAATCTATCCCTAAAAGGGTATATAATATTGAAGGTGCACATAGGGTCATTCAGAATAACTTCACACACACCCGCTACTGTGTATTTCCAAGTCTAATTCTGTCACTAAACCCATACCTGTCACCCAGCGCCTAAATACTAGGCCTCAAATTTATATCCAGCTAAATCTGTCCCTAGTGCTGTAGCTGGGCAGAGTTATTTAGTGTCCGTTCAAGCACATTTCTTGTTCTGGGTTGAAATACAATTCCCAATTTAGCAATTTCATAATTTAGTGGTTCCTGCTATATCAGAGCTCTTTGAAATCTATCCCAAAAAGGGTATATAATATTGAAGGTGCACATAGGGTCATTCAGAGTAACTTCACACACACCCGCTACTGTGTATTTCCAAGTCTAATTCTGTCACTAAATCCATACCGGTGACCCAGCGCCTAAATACTAGGCCTCAAATTTAATTCCCTCTAAATCTCTCGTTACCCACCGCTGTACTGTTGTTGCTGGGCAAGATATTTAGTGTCCGTCAAAGCACATTTTTTGTTCTGGGTTGAAGTACAATTCCCAATTTAGCAATTTCATAATTTAGTGGTTTCTGCTATATCAGAGCTATTTGAAATCTATCCCTAAAAGGGTATATAATATTCAAGGTGCACATTGGGTCATTCAGAATAACTTCACACACACACGCTTCTGTGCATTTCCAAGTCTAATTCTGTCACTAAATCCATACCGGTCACCCAGCGCCTAAATACTAGGCCTCAAATTTATATCCCGCTGAATTTGAATACAATACATTGGGCCAAATAATATATTTGTTGTTGTGGTGAACCATAACAATGAGAAAAACATCTAGTAAGGGACGCGGACGTGGACATGGTCGTGGTGGTGTTAGTGGACCCTCTGGTGCTGGGAGAGGACGTGGCCGTTCTGCCACATCCACACGTCCTAGTGTACCAACTACCTCAGGTCCCAGTAGCCGCCAGAATTTACAGCGATATATGGTGGGGCCCAATGCCGTTCTAAGGATGGTAAGGCCTGAGCAGGTACAGGCATTAGTCAATTGGGTGGCCGACAGTGGATCCAGCACGTTCACATTATCTCCCACCCAGTCTTCTGCAGAAAGCGCACAGATGGCGCCTGAAAACCAACCCCATCAGTCTGTCACATCACCCCCATGCATACCAGGGAAACTGTCTCAGCCTCAAGTTATGCAGCAGTCTCTTATGCTGTTTGAAGACTCCGCTGGCAGGGTTTCCCAAGGGCATCCACCTAGCCCTTCCCCAGCGGTGAAAGACATAGAATGCACTGACGCACAACCACTTATGTTTCCTGATGATGAGGACATGGGAATACCACCTCAGCATGTCTCTGATGATGACGAAACACAGGTGCCAACTGCTGCGTCTTTCTGCAGTGTGCAGACTGAACAGGAGGTCAGGGATCAAGACTGGGTGGAAGACGATGCAGGGGACGATGAGGTCCTAGACCCCACATGGAATGAAGGTCGTGCCACTGACTTTCACAGTTCGGAGGAAGAGGCAGTGGTGAGACCGAGCCAACAGCGTAGCAAAAGAGGGAGCAGTGGGCAAAAGCAGAACACCCGCCGCCAAGAGACTCCGCCTGCTACTGACCGCCGCCATCTGGGACCGAGCACCCCAAAGGCAGCTTCAAGGAGTTCCCTGGCATGGCACTTCTTCAAACAATGTGCTGACGACAAGACCCGAGTGGTTTGCACGCTGTGCCATCAGAGCCTGAAGCGAGGCATTAACGTTCTGAACCTGAGCACAACCTGCATGACCAGGCACCTGCATGCAAAGCATGAACTGCAGTGGAGTAAACACCTTAAAACCAAGGAAGTCACTCAGGCTCCCCCTGCTACCTCTTCTGCTGCTGCCGCCTCGGCCTATTCTGCTGCTGCCGCCTCGGCCTCTTCCTCCGCCTCTGGAGGAACGTTGGCACCTGCCGCCCAGCAAACAGGGGATGTACCACCAACACCACCACCACCACCTCCGTCACCAAGCGTCTCAACCATGTCACACGCCAGCGTTCAGCTCTCCATCTCACAAACATTTGATAGAAAGCGTAAATTCCCACCTAGCCACCCTCGATCCCTGGCCCTGAATGCCAGCATTTCTAAACTACTGGCCTATGAAATGCTGTCATTTAGGCTGGTGGACACAGACAGCTTCAAACAGCTCATGTCGCTTGCTGTCCCACAGTATGTTGTTCCCAGCCGGCACTACTTCTCCAAGAGAGCCGTGCCTTCCCTGCACAACCAAGTATCCGATAAAATCAAGTGTGCACTGCGCAACGCCATCTGTAGCAAGGTCCACCTAACCACAGATACGTGGACCAGTAAGCACGGCCAGGGACGCTATATCTCCCTAACTGCACACTGGGTAAATGTAGTGGCAGCTGGGCCCCAGGCGGAGAGCTGTTTGGCGCACGTCCTTCCGCCGCCAAGGATCGCAGGGCAACATTCTTTGCCTCCTGTTGCCACCTCCTCCTTCTCGGCTTCCTCCTCCTCTTCTTCCACCTGCTCATCCAGTCAGCCACACACCTTCACCACCAACTTCAGCACAGCCCGGGGTAAACGTCAGCAGGCCATTCTGAAACTCATATGTTTGGGGGACAGGCCCCACACCGCACAGGAGTTGTGGCGGGGTATTGAACAACAGACCGACGAGTGGTTGCTGCCGGTGAGCCTCAAGCCCGGCCTGGTGGTGTGTGATAATGGGCGAAATCTCGTTGCAGCTCTGGGACTAGCCAATTTGACGCACATCCCTTGCTTGGCGCATGTGCTGAATTTGGTGGTGCAGAAGTTCATTCACAACTACCCCGACATGTCAGAGCTGCTGCATAAAGTGCGGGCCGTCTGTTCGCGCTTCCGGCGTTCACATCCTGCTGCTGCTCGCCTGTCTGCGCTACAGCGTAACTTCGGCCTTCCCGCTCACCGCCTCATATGCGACGTGCCCACCAGGTGGAACTCCACCTTGCACATGCTGGACAGACTGTGCGAGCAGCAGCAGGCCATAGTGGAGTTTCAGCTGCAGCACGCACGGGTCAGTCGCACTACAGAACAGCACCACTTCACCACCAATGACTGGGCCTCCATGCGAGACCTGTGTGCCCTGTTGCGCTGTTTCGAGTACTCCACCAACATGGCCAGTGGCGATGACACCGTTATCAGCGTTACAATACCACTTCTATGTCTCCTTGAGAAAACACTTAGGGCGATGATGGAAGAGGAGGTGGCCCAGGAGGAGGAGGAGGAGGAGGAGGAAGAGGGGTCATTTTTAGCACTTTCAGGCCAGTCTCTTCGAAGTGACTCAGAGGGAGGTTTTTGGCAACAGCAGAGGCCAGGTACAAATGTGGCCAGCCAGGGCCCACTACTGGAGGACGAGGAGGACGAGGATGAGGAGGAGGTGGAGGAGGATGAGGATGAAGCATGGTCACAGCGGGGTGGCACCCAACGCAGCTCGGGTCCATCACTGGTGCGTGGCTGGGGGGAAAGGCAGGACGATGACGATACGCCTCCCACAGAGGACAGCTTGTCCTTATCCCTGGGCAGCCTGGCACACATGAGCGACTACATGCTGCAGTGCCTGCGCAACGACAGCAGAGTTGCCCACATTTTAACCTGTGCGGACTACTGGGTTGCCACCCTGCTGGATCCACGCTACAAAGACAATGTGCCCACCTTACTTCCTGCACTGGAGCGTGATAGGAAGATGCGCGAGTACAAGCGCACGTTGGTAGACACGCTACTGAGAGCATTCCCAAATGTCACAGGGGAACAAGTGGAAGCCCAAGGCCAAGGCAGAGGAGGAGCAAGAGGTCGCCAAGGCAGCTGTGTCACGGCCAGCTCCTCTGAGGGCAGGGTTAGCATGGCAGAGATGTGGAAAACTTTTGTCAACACGCCACAGCTAACTGCACCACCACCTGATACGCAACGTGTTAGCAGGAGGCAACATTTCACTAACATGGTGGAACAGTACGTGTGCACACCCCTCCACGTACTGACTGATGGTTCGGCCCCATTCAACTTCTGGGTCTCTAAATTGTCCACGTGGCCAGAGCTAGCCTTTTATGCCTTGGAGGTGCTGGCCTGCCCGGCAGCCAGCGTTTTGTCTGAACGTGTATTCAGCACGGCAGGGGGCGTCATTACAGACAAACGCAGCCGCCTGTCTACAGCCAATGTGGACAAGCTGACGTTCATAAAAATGAACCAGGCATGGATCCCACAGGACCTGTCCGTCCCTTGTCCAGATTAGACATTAACTACCTCCCCATAACCATATATTATTGGACTCCAGGGCACTTCCTCATTCAATCCTATTTTTATTTTCATTTTACCATTATATTGCGAGGCTACCCAAAGTTGAATGAACCTCTCCTCTGCCTGTGTGCTAGGCCTAAATATATGCCAATGGACTGTTGCAGTGGTGGGTGACGTGAAGCCTCATTCTCTGCTATGACATGCAGACTGATTCTCTGCTGACATGAAGCCAGATCCTCTGTTACGGGAGCTCTCTCCTCTGCCTGGGTGCTGGGCCTAAATTTATGACAATTGACTGTTGCAGTGGTGGGTGACGTGAAGCCTGATTCTCTGCTATGATATGAAGACTGATTCTCTGCTGACATGAAGCCAGATTGTCTGTTACGGGACCTTTCTCCTCTGCCTGGGTTCTGGGCCTAAATTTATGAAAATTGACTGTTGCAGTGGTGGGTGACGTGAAGCCTGATTCTCTGCTATGATATGAAGACTGATTCTCTGCTGACATGAAGCCAGATTGTCTGTTACGGGACCTCTCTGCTCTGCCTGTGTGCTAGGCCTAAATATATGCCAATGGACTGTTGCAGTGGTGGCTGACGTGAAGCCTCATTCTCTGCTATGACATGCAGACTGATTCTCTGCTGTCATGAAGCCAGATTGTCTGTTACGGGACCTCTCTGCTCTGCCTGTGTGCTAGGCCTAAATATATGCCAATGGACTGTTGCAGTGGTGGGTGACGTGAAGCCTCATTCTCTGCTATGACATGCAGACTGATTCTCTGCTGACATGAAGCCAGATTGTCTGTTACGGGACCTCTCTGCTCTGCCTGTGTGCTAGGCCTAAATATATGCCAATGGACTGTTGCAGTGGTGGGTGACGTGAAGCCTCATTCTCTGCTATGACATGCAGACTGATTCTCTGCTGACATGAAGCCAGATTGTCTGTTACGGGACCTCTCTGCTCTGCCTGTGTGCTAGGCCTAAATATATGCCAATGGACTGTTGCAGTGGTGGGTGACGTGAAGCCTCATTCTCTGCTATGACATGCAGACTGATTCTCTGCTGACATGAAGCCAGATTGTCTGTTACGGGACCTCTCTGCTCTGCCTGTGTGCTAGGCCTAAATATATGCCAATGGACTGTTGCAGTGGTGGGTGACGTGAAGCCTCATTCTCTGCTATGACATGCAGACTGATTCTCTGCTGACATGAAGCCAGATCCTCTGTTACGGGAGCTCTCTCCTCTGCCTGGGTGCTGGGCCTAAATTTATGACAATTGACTGTTGCAGTGGTGGGTGACGTGAACCCTGATTCTCTGCTATGATATGAAGACTGATTCTCTGCTGACATGAAGCCAGATTGTCTGTTACGGGACCTTTCTCCTCTGCCTGGGTTCTGGGCCTAAATTTATGAAAATTGACTCTTACAGTGGTGGGTGACGTGAAGCCTGATTCTCTGCTATGATATGAAGACTGATTCTCTGCTGACATGAAGCCAGATTCTCTGTTACGGGACCTCTCTCCTCTGCCTGGGTGCTGGGTAGTGTTGAGCGCGAATATTCGAAAAGCAAATTTTTTTCGCGAATATCGCAACTTCGCGATTTCGCGAATATTTCGAATATAGTGCTATATATTCGTAAAAACGAATATTCGTTTTTTGTTTCCCCCCCCCCCCCCACAAAATTACAGTACACATATAATTGATTGTTTCCCAAAGGTCCAACAGCTCAGATCTTACTCACATTGCCTAGAAAGTGATTGAGGCGCGAATCTTCGTAAGGCGATTTTATTAGCGCACATGCGAATATCGGCACGTCCCAGAACAGAGGCAAAGGGCTTTGCATTCATACATTAGTGAATTGAGTTGCGAATCTTCGTAAGGCGATTTTATTAGCGCACATGCGAATATCTACACTTGTCCCAGAACAGAGGCAAAGGGCTTTGCATTCATACATTAGTGATTGAATTGAGCTGCGAATCTTCGTAAGGCGATTTTATTAACGCAAATGCAAATATCTACACTTGTCCCCAGAACAGAGAGGCAAAGGCCTGTGCATTCATATAGTATAGCACCATATTCGCGAATACGTAGAACTTCGTAAAAGTCGATTTACGAATATTCGTATTTTTTATTTTACTTTCCACCTTACAGATTACATTGATCTGTACTCTGTCAACTACTGTCATCACCCCCCACTGTATCTCGATTGATTCCCAAAAGTCTCACATTCCCTAGAAAGTGATTGAGGTGCGAATCTTCGTAAGGCGATTTTATTAGCGCACATGCGAATATCTACACTTGTCCCAGAACAGAGGCAAAGGGCATTGCATTCATACATTAGTGATTGAATTGAGTTGCGAATCTTCGTAAGGCGATTTCATTAGCGCACATGTGAATTTTGCATAGCATATGTATTATGCGATAATTCGAATTATCGCATATGCGAAATAATAACGAATTTGAATAATCGCGAATATTTTACGAATATTCTTTCGAATATTCACAAAATTTCGCGAATTCGAATATGGGACATGCCGCTCAACACTAGTGCTGGGCCTAAATTTATGACAATGGACTGTTGCAGTGGTGGGTGACGTGAAGCCTGATTCTCTGCTATGACATGCAGACTGATTCTCTGCTGACATGAAGCCAGATTCTCTGTTACGGGACCTCTCTCCTCTGCCTGTGTGTGTGCTGGGCCTAAATATATGCCAATGGACTGTTGCAGTGGTGGCTGACGTGAAGCCTCATTCTCTGCTATGACATGCAGACTGATTCTCTGCTGACATGAAGCCAGATTCTCTGTTACGGGACCTCTCTCCTCTGCCTGTGTGTGTGCTGGGCCTAAATATATGCCAATGGACTGTTGCAGTGGTGGCTGACGTGAAGCCTCATTCTCTGCTATGACATGCAGACTAATTCTCTGCTGACATGAAGACAGATTCTCTGTTACGGGACCTCCCTCCTCTGCCTGGGTGCTGGGCCTAAATATATGCCAATGGACTGTTGCAGTGGTGGCTGACGTGAAGCCTCATTCTCTGCTATGACATGCAGACTGATTCTCTGCTGACATGAAGCCAGATTCTCTGTTACGGGACCTCTCTCCTCTGCCTGTGTGTGTGCTGGGCCTAAATATATGCCAATGGACTGTTGCAGTGGTGGCTGACGTGAAGCCTCATTCTCTGCTATGACATGCAGACTGATTCTCTGCTGACATGAAGCCAGATTCTCTGTTACGGGACCTCTCTCCTCTGCCTGTGTGTGTGCTGGGCCTAAATATATGCCAATGGACTGTTGCAGTGGTGGCTGACGTGAAGCCTCATTCTCTGCTATGACATGCAGACTAATTCTCTGCTGACATGAAGACAGATTCTCTGTTACGGGACCTCCCTCCTCTGCCTGGGTGCTGGGCCTAAATATATGCCAATGGACTGTTGCAGTGGTGGCTGACGTGAAGCCTCATTCTCTGCTATGACATGCAGACTAATTCTCTGCTGACATGAAGACAGATTCTCTGTTACGGGACCTCTCTCCTCTGCCTGGGTGCCGGGGCCTAAATATCTGAGAATGGACTGTTCCAGTGGTGGGTGACGGGAAGCCAGATTCTCTGCTATGGAACCTCTCTCCAATTGATTTTGGTTAATTTTTATTTATTTAATTTTTATTTTAATTCATTTCCCTATCCACATTTGTTTGCAGGGGATTTACCTACATGTTGCTGCCTTTTGCAGCCCTCTAGCTCTTTCCTGGGCTGTTTTACAGCCTTTTTAGTGCCGAAAAGTTCGGGTCCCCATTGACTTCAATGGGGTTCGGGTTCGGGACGAAGTTCGGATCGGGTTCGGATCCCGAACCCGAACATTTCCGGGATGTTCGGCCGAACTTCTCGAACCCGAACATCCAGGTGTTCGCTCAACTCTAGTCTTTAACTCAACATTAAATTAAAAAAGAAACACAAAAAACTGCAATATTGCTAAGTTGTGGCAGTCAGATTGTGCAAGGTCCACTATCACAATGCTGAATATTGTATGATCCTGACTACAGCAGCCAGTGATATGGTTCTTATATCGGAGCCATCCACCAGTGATATCAGTGATAAATTGTATACCAACAGCTTGAGAGCCACATGCAGAGGCCTAGGAGCCATCTGCTGTTTGCAAGCCACTGGTTAGGCTGGGTTCACATCAAGTTTTTCCCATCCGTTTAAGGCTACTTTCACAATTGCGTTTCTATTTTCCGGTATTGAGATCCATCATGGGGTCTCAATACCGGGAAAAAACGCTTCCATTTTGTCCCCATTCCTTGTCAATGGGGACAAAATGTAACTTAACAGAACGGAGTGCTCCAAAATGCATTCCGTTCTTATACCGGAAAGCATGCTGCGGTTTGCTCTCCATCCTGGGATGCGGAGCAAGACGGATCCGGCATGACCCACAATGCAAGTCAATGGGGACGTATCAGTTTTCTCTGACACAATCTGGCACAATAGAAAACTGTTCAGTCTTCCGTTGACTTTCAATGATGTTCATGACGGATCCGTCTTGGCTATGTTACAGATAATACAAACGGATCCGTTCATAATGGATGCAGATGGTTGTATTATCAGTAACGGAAGTGTTTTTGCTGAACCCTGCTGGATCCAGTAAAAATGCTAGTGTGAAAGTAGCCTAATGTATATGTTAAACAGACGCCCCCTACTGATGACATATAGTTAAATATATATATATTTTTTTTTCCTGAACTGTATACGTCAAAAAGAGGCATAAAAACATGATGTAAACCCACCCTTGGTGCCACTGCTTTTGTAAATGAGAGCCAAACTTCATTTAGCCAGCAGTTGTCTCTCAACTCCTCATACTCATGCATGCTCGGCTCGGCCAAGCGTGCATGTGTTCTGAAAGGGAAGAAGGAAGAAAGCTGCTGCCAGACTCCTGTCCTTGGCTTATCTCCCCAAGAACAAAATTATTGGTTGGGCATTTGAAATCTAAGTGCCTGATCTTTGTCTCCCTTGATATCAGTCCTTGGGGAGAGTCTGGACACCTCGTTACTCATTCGGTGGCCTGAGGACATTGATGTGAATCATTGATTAAATTCAGCAGGAGGCAGACTGTAGGAATTGCCATGTAACCGCGGAATTATGGCCCTTTCCATTTTTGGCTTGTAGATGGCTGAAAGGGGCTGGACTTTGCTTAAAACGTTTTGGCTGAGCGTACTTAGGGCTCATGTGAAATACCGTATTTTTCTTCAGCGTGCGATCCAGTTTCATTTGGACAGATGGTGTGCTAACCCATAAATTCTTATCGGACGACCTGCAAATCCATCTTTTAGGCCTCTTGCACATGACCGTATGTATTTTGTGGTCCGCAAAAAATAGAGATGACGTCCGTGTGCATTCCGTATTTTATGGAACAGCTGGCCCCTAATAGAACAGTCCTATCCTTGTCCATTATGTGGACAATAATAGGACAAGTTCTATCTTTTAGTGGAATGGAGATATGGAAATGGAATGCACACGGAGTACATTCTGTATTTTTGCAGAACCATTGAAATGAATGGTCCCGCGAACTGAAACGACAAAAATGAAACTGACACGGAATTAAAAATACGTTCGTGTGCAAGATTAAACGGATCAACAAATCTCGGTACACGTCCTTTTGCAGCTGTAAATGGCACTTTTTATTTATGGGAGTGAGGTGGGAACAAAGTGGAATTCATATGGAAGCGAACCAAATGTCAGATATGGCTGTGTGCATGAGGCCTTAGGCTAGTGCTACACAGTGACACTGGTCGTGCGATGGCTGATGCAGCCAGGATGATCCCATAGAAATGAATGGGATCGCAGCCTGACTCTAAAAAAAACTCTCTCTGCAATCCCATTTATTTCGGTGCGATCACTGCTGCTCTGCTATCCTGGTCGTGGCTGTTGTCGAACTGTGTAGCCCTAACCTTATGGCGTCTTCACGGCAGATTTTGTTGCAGAAGTTTTCTGTGACTGAAAACCGGTTCCACTCGTCTGGATGAGATTTTTTGGCGGCAAGCCTCATTCAAGTGAATGGAACTGATGTTCAGACAGAGAAAGTTCTGCAGTGTGTGTGAAGGAACTTTGTCTATTGCAGACACAGCATTGCGGGAGGCAGTTTGCATTTGCCTTCCAGCCAGAGACTTGCCTGATCTAAGGTTTGTAGGAAAAAACATGTGAAATCAAAGGGTTTGTCTGACCCATTTAACGTAATAAAAGGAACGCCTCGTCTGTTTATCTGCGCTGGAGGTCCCATCTCTGCTGTTAACTGGAAGTTTGACATCCACTGTGTGATCACGTGCACCACTGCAGCCATTCACTGACCTCAGTTGTTACATGCCCTCTATTCCAGCATTGGGGGTTCTGGTTCCCTTTGGACCAGAAGTGTGACGTCCCATCTGTCCTCATGGGCCCATCTGCACCCATTCATCGGCTACATCCCCAAGCGACTTTTGACCACTAATGCCAGTGAATGGATGCAGAGGTGCACGTGACATTGGATGGGACTTCAGACTTCTGACTTACAGAAGCAGCAGGGGGTGACTTTATGTTGTTTGTGACATTGCATATCCTGGGTTGATTCTCTGGAAGATTTATTTCGGTATACTCTTTAACCGTTTCTTCCCCATTACCACAGCCTTATTATAGCTTGTTTTAGGCCATGTTGACACCAGTCATTGGATCCATAGCCTTACAGGGATTTCACAGGACATAGCCAAGGGTAAACTGAGATGATTTACCAACGTCTCATTTGTGTCTTCACCTTTAATATAAAGCGTGGAACTGTTTAATCATTAATTTCCTTCATTCCAGAGAACACGGCTCTGTATCTAGCTGTAGCCCCCTCCTCCCTCAAGGTAGTGCATAACCATGTGCATATACAGAGATATTTGATGACTGGACATGAACAGGTTAACTTTGGCTACTAGAGATCTCAGCTAGAGACCAGGTTGCTTGGTTAGTTGCTCTCACTGACCGCATCAAAATCTAGCCTCTCCCAGCAGAAGTGGGACTGAGAGCAGCCGTCATGTAACATTGCGGTGAGATTCTGAATGTGCCGGGGGTGGACGAGGCTAGTGTATGACTACTGGGAAGGGAGCAGATTACAGAGAGGCCTAGGTGGGTTAATGGAGAAAGTGCTGTTCCCATAGAAAGAAAGTTACTAATATAGTCTACTTCCCCATAATTCATGGATTGCCTGTTGTCCCAGAAGTTTGGAGCTTAGGGCTCATGCACACGGCCACGGTGTGTGTTTTTCTTCTTGCCGCATCCAGTCCTCGTTTTCACAGGTCGAATGTGGACCTATTCACTTCAGTGGGCCATCTGTATGTCTGTACCACAGCCCTGCAAAAAATATAGAGCATGTCCTATTCTTGTCCACTTTACAGACCAAGATAGCACTGTTCTATAGTTTTGTTCTGCAAACTGCAGAATGTACACAGTGGGTGTATCTAATTTGCAGACTGCAAAAGCAGCTACGGCTGTGTGCATGAGCCCTTTGTGTGCAGAGGCTATGTACACTGGTCATATTGAGATAATCGCCTCCCTAGAAGGTTGCCTCAGAGTATTGCGGGGTACGTATGTAGATTTGCAGACTGATAATGTGTAATATATCTCCTCTCACATGACCTAGTGATCACCATTTCATGACTGCTTACGTATGTAAAACATCTGTTTCAGGAAACTGAAGTGCTGTCCTCAGCTGTAAGAGACTGCGGAAGACCCATCTAGCATTTCTCTTAAAAGGCTATGGGGCAGCTTTTTTTTTTTTTTTTTTTTTTTTTTTTTTTTTTTTTATCATTGCCTTCTACGCATTTATTTTATCTTCATTAAAGGGCATCTGTCATCAGATTTGTACCCACTGAACTGTCTGACCTGTTGCATGTGCGCTTGGCAGCTAAAGGGGACTGTGTTGGTCCCATGTTCATATGTGCCCGCATTGCTGAGAAAATGATGAATGAGCCTCTAGGAGCAATGAGGGTGTTACCGTTACACCTAGGGGGTTCTGCTCTCTGCAACTGCACTTTGACAGGGCCAGGCAGTGGCAGTGTAAACTTATCAAACCTAGCCCTGTCAATTAGGGTACATTCACATGGCTATATAATTTTATCCGCATCCGTTCCACATTTTGCAGAATAGATGCGGATCCATTCATTTCTCTGGGTGAATAAAATGTGCGGCCAACGTTTAGTATGTTGTCCGCATCTGTATTTCCACATTTCTAGTCCGCAAAAAATATGAAGCTTGTACTACTATTGTCCGCACAGATTGGTCCGCAGCCCCATTCAAGTCAATGGATTCACAAATTGCAGATGACGTAAGGAATGGTTTCTGTAATTCATCCGTTTTTTACGAATCCGTTTCCGTATTTTTATAAGGCCTTAATTGTTTTTTTTTCTTTTTTTTAAATATTTTTTTCCTTCCGTTTTTTTGCAGACCAAAAAAAAACGGAAGACATACAGAACAAAAACGGAAGTCATTTGTCCACAAAATGCGGACACGCAGTTCCGTTATTTGCGGACTGCAAAACGGAAAGGATTACACACGGTCGTGTGAATGTACCCTTAAAGTGCAGAGGAAACGGCAGTTAGAGAGAGTAAAACTCTAGGTGTAATAGTAACGCCCTGTTGGACCTGAAGGAATGATTTACATATAGTAAAACATAACTTTTCTCAGTAATACGGGCCCATATGAACATGGGTTGATGTCTTCAGCTGCCAAGTGCAAATGTAACTGGTACCTATGAAACTGGCTGACCTATCTGCTGACAGATGCCCTCTAATACATCCATGTGCTTTTTGCATTTTTGGGGCTTCATAGAAATAAACGGATCTGCATGTGATCTGGAAAAAATGTGAATTGGGTTTGGAAGAAAATTATGATTGTGTGAATGAGGCCTAAAGAGGTTGTGCAGTGTTACAATATTGATGACCTATCCACAGTTTAGGACTTGTGCACGCAGTCATATGTATTTTGGGGTCTGCAAAACACAGATCCGCAAAAAATATGCATGAAGTCCGTGTGCATTACGTATTTTGTGGAACAAAAAAGCTGGCCCCTAATAGAACAGTCCTATTCTTGTCCATAATGCGGACAATAATAGGATATTTTTATTTTTTTGTTTTCTGGTATTGAGATCCGTCATAGCGGCTCAATACCAGAAAAAAACGCTTCAGTTTTGTCCCCGTTCATTGTCAATGGGGACTGAACTGAACGAAGCAGAATGCTCCAAAATGCATTCCATTCCGTTTTAGTTGCATTCCCATACCGGAGAGCAACCCACAACATGTTGTAGTTTGCTTTCCGTCCTGGGATGCGGAGCAAGACGGATCCGGCATTACCCCCAATGCAAGTCAATGGGGACTGATCCGTTTTCTCTGATACAATAGAAAACTGATCCGTCCCCATTTGACTTTCAATGGAGTTCATGACTGATCCGTCTTGGTTATGTTAAAGATAATACAACCAGATCTGTACATAACGGATGCAGACGGTTGTATTATCTGTAACGGAAGCGTTTTGCTGAACCCTGCCGGATCCAGCAAACATGCTAGTGTGAAAGTTGCCTAAGCTGTGATATCAGCAATTGTGAATGGTAGATCCGGTGTTGTCTGATCGATCTCTGTCTGGTCTAATATCTATCAACCTAATCCTGCCTGTAATGATAAGGAGATGACTGCTGAAAAGTGATCTGTACAAACCAAGAAGAAGCGCCTGTTGCCTTAGAGGCCAAGATTGTTTCAAGAATTCTTTAAAATATGCTTAAAGGGGTTCTGCAGTTTAAAACAAAAAACTGATCTATCCTCTGGACCCCCGCCAATCAGCTGTTTGAGAAGGCAGCGGCGCTGGCTGTAGTGCTTCGTCCTTCTCGCTGTTTACCACAGGCCCAGTGACATCACGACTAGTATCAATGGCCTGGGCGGGGCTAAGCTAAATTTAAGTGAACAGAGCTTGGCCCCGCCCATGCCATTGATACTAGTCGTGATGTCACTGGGCCTGCGGTAAACAGTGAGAAGGCCGTGGCCTTCTCAAACAGCTGATCGGCGGGGGTGTCGGGTGTCGGGACTGCAGAACCCCTTTAATATAAAAATATAGTTTAAACAATAGGTGATTTTCTGACGACCCTAGATTAGCAGTGAGGCAAGTTCTGTGCATGTGGATCTTGGATGCGCTTGGCTCGGGGTCCGCAGCGGCGCGCGTCCTCCGTTGTGCAGCTGTAGCACAGTGCGCTTCTTGCTTCACATATTCCACCTCTTTTGTTTGTTTTCCCAAGCTCACTTCTGATGCTCACTGCATTGAGATGCTCTTTTGAAAGTTAATTGGATATTAACATAAGCAATAAACAGTAAGCCAAAGTGAATAGCTTCTTTTTAAACTTTCAAACAACTATTTTAATGGAAATGTAAACCCAGCTGTATCAAGGCTACCTTGGCCTACTTGAAATGGCAGTATAAAAGTAGACTCCATGGTAACGGGGCAGCTTTATGTTTATGCCTATGACTAGTCAAGCAGGATGAAAGAAGCCCCGCAGTATTATTCATTATGTTCGTTGGCTTCTAAAAAGCATCCAGCAACAAAATAAAGTGCCACTTGACTCTCTTCTAATTTCCAGTGTCTTTTACTCTGTTTTTCCTTTATGTGAAGAGGTTGGGAGGGAAGGATTTTGGGGCCATGCAATTTGCGGTGACTTGCTGCAAGTTATAAACGTTATTTAAAAGCCATATTTGGCCATTTATTCCTGTGACATAGCCCACCGTGGATTATGATGTCACAGGCAACAGACTTAAACAGACGGTAAACTAATGGGGAGTTGGTCGTGCACCTCCAGGAAACAAAGAATGTCCTAAGCGAGATGTTGAGTGAAGAGGGCTTCAGAAAAGAGCTCCGATAGCTAGAGCTGTGTAATCCTGGCTCCATTGTTTCTGGCCAGCTTTTCCCACACTGGATCGTGTACTCTCCGACCAGCTCTGGAATGAGTTAGTGTGTTTCAGTACGCAGTATAAAGTTGTCAGAGCAGGATGGGGTCGGCGTATGAACGAAGCACATTTTTTACACCATTTCCAGCATGAATGTTAAAGGAGCTTTCTCATCTCCTAAAGTGATGGTGTGTTGCTAAAATATGCCATCACTTCGATTGGTGAGGGTCCACCAATCCTTTAGAGTGAATGGCATTACATTGCCTTTACTGATTGTCCCCTTCTACAGTAGCCCCCAACCTGACCAGGGAACTAGGCTGCAGCCCTTTTTTATTTGTATAGGGCCAATGGAGAGCTGTGTCCGGGAGCGACGGTGTGCAGGGAAAAATTAGGAGATGCAACTCTTTATTCTCAGGAACGGCAGGGGTTCTCATAGATTGAACCCCCTATCATAAAGTGATAGCATCCGGTTCAGATATGCCATCACTCCATGAATGGGGAAAAACCCTTTATTGCTAGTCTTAAATATTAATGATGACCTGCCCTCAGTATGTGACCGTTGGCGATCTTAACTCCCAACACCCCTGTCAATCCGCTTTTTGAAGAGGCTGTGGCGCTCTGCGTATAGGCCTCAATGCAGTTTACCAAGCACAGTGCCGTAGTTGGACAGCGGCTATGCTTGGTATCACTGCTCTGCCCCATTCACTTGAATGGGCTGAGCTGTGATGGGAAGGTCGAGGGTTCTGGGAGTTGGACCCCCACCAATCAGATTTTGATGACCTATTGACTTTTTTTTTTTTTGAGCCGATACTCTGAACTTTCTGTTCGATAGTCGATAATTTATACCAATATTTTATGTCATAATATAATATAGATTATATTAGTTGGTAGTCACTGAGGTGGTGGACATTTGCATTTGGAACTAGTATATTATAAATGTAAATTATAAATTAATAAAACGCTTAGTTGGTGGTCAATTTATAATAGTGCCAAATGCCAATTTCCACACCATCCCCCCCCCCCCCCCTTCTCACTGACTTTATTAACCCCTATCAGACCTCAGATGAATAAAATAAAAAAACTCCTCTTCATCTCCGGGTCTGGCGTCTCGCTCCACTGTGTTCTTAAGCCCACGCATCACTGTCACCTGACAGCGTGCAGAGTCAGGTCATAGTGCGTGCACTACGTCCTGATGCTGTACGGGATCAGGACAGTGCAGCACCGGCCCTATCAAAGAAGACCAGGGAGGGTGAGTATCGGAAGCGCTTGCTGCGCTTCTTCCCCGCTTCCGGACACCTTATGCATACTAGTGTGCGCTTCCATAATGGAGGCGCTCACTAGTATTCACTTTATACGCATTATCGGTATAGATGCCGAAACCGATGTCCAAAATATCAGTACGTCCGATAATCAGTCGATCCCTAGTAGTTACACATTTACAATATTCCAAATGAGTGCACTGTGAGCCGGAGGAAGAGTTGTGTGCTGCGAGAAGTGCGCTATGGCAATCTCTCCATGCCACATGCTGTGTTCCTAAATATAATAGTGACTAGGGCTGAAACGATTACTCTAATCGATTAACTCGACACAAAAAAAAAAATCCTTGCTGCAAATTTTGTGCCATGTGACCATGGAGTGAGAGTTAAGTGCTTGCTATTACTCACGCTTCATGGTCACTGACCCACTGGATCCTGACATACACATATTGTCAGGACACAGTGCACACACTATGACAATATGCTGTGTCACGTCAGGTCCCAGTGCAGCACTTGAAGAAGAGGATGGAAGATCTCTGGAGTGTCGGCAGTGCCCCTACAGGAAAGGTAAGTATTTTAGTTCACTGGCACTGTGGGGTGGACACTGATGGATAGTAGGAGGCGGAGTGGGGGAACTAATCGCACCGGGAGCAGCTGGTGGCATTGGAGGGGGAAATTTGGGCACTGGGGGGTGGAATGGCACTGGGGGAAGATGGTGGCACTGATGAAGGAACTAATTGCATTGGAGGGGGAACTGATAGCACTGGAGGGTAGGGTTGCAGGTATTGAAATTTCGATACCCAATCGATACTTTTGTCCCTGCGCCACCAATGATAGGACGACCTTTACCCACAAAAGGTAGTCTTTAACTTTTAATATAGGAGGCGGGTGCCCGCAGCAGAATCGCATAGCCGGCACCCTGCCTTTCACAGGGAGCTGCGATCAGTGGCAGTTAACCCCTCAGGTGTGGCACCCGAGGGGTTAACTGCCGCTGATTTGCTGTCAGTACCAGCCTCCTGTATTAAAGGTTAATTATCATTGGTGGCCCATCCCCAGTGTTAGAATCATTGGTGGCCCCTCAACACCCCCCCAGTATTAAAATCATTGGCGGCTCAGTGCCCCCTCAACCCCCCAATTATTAAAATCATTGGTGGCAGTGGCCACAGAGTCCCCTCACCTCCTCTCATTGGTGGTGCAGTGGCAGGTTCTTATCGGAGCCCCAGCAGTGTAATCCTGGGGCTCCGATCAGTTACCATGGCAGCCAGGACTCTACTGAAGCCCTGGCTGCCATAGTCTCCTCCCTGCTGCTGTGCACTATGCACAGGGCAGCAGGGAGAGTGTGAAGTCCTATTGACCCTGATAGATCTCTATCAGGGTGAATAGGACAAGGGATGAAAAAAATCCCAGGTTCTAGCCCCTAAGGGGGGAAATTGTTATTAAAAAAAAAAAAAAAAAGTGTTAAGTATAAATTACATATGTTTATTTATTGTTTATATATATTTTATATCAGATATTGCCTACTATTAAAGTAGAAAAAAATCTATGCGGTGAATGCCGGAACAGAAAAAAAATAACTGCACGATTCGCCATTTAAAAAAAATGCGCACTGCACGTGGTTTATTTTTATTTATTTTTTGAGTGGTATCGAGTATCGCAATACTTTTTTTATGGTATCAAAATCGAATAAAAAAATTTTGTATTGCAACAACTCTAACTGGAGGGGGAACTGATGGCAGGGGAGCTGATGAGGTTTTTATAGAAAACGTTCTTTTAATTAGCTTTTTCCTATTGGAGTACTCGCTTAATCATTGGATTAATCAGTAGAATACTTGATTACTAAAATAATCGATAGCTGCATCCCTAATAGCGACTGCTGCACCCCAACAAATATAATAGATACTTTGTCTCCTGAATACAGTAATGTCCTACTGTGCCCCCAGTAAAAGCAAAAATACATTTGCCCACGTCTGGCCACTGCAGGAGAAATGACTGGTTGTCCCCAGGCAATACCAGCTGAAGAACGGCCTTCCTCTGCTGGCGTTGAGGATATCACTTGATCCCGACAACCTCTTAAAGGGATTTTGTCACCTAGTTTTCGGTTATAGAGCTGCAGACATGCATGGCTAGATCGCCGCTAGCATGTCCGGAATATACCGAGTTTGCACATCGCAAGATTACGGCAATCTAACTGTGACGAAAGGAGGAGATTCGGAGGACATAGGCGGTGCTGGGCTCCTTCACAGGGGGGCGTGGCTGGGCACCAGGAAGGTACGAACAGCCCCTTGGGCTCCTTACAAAGCTCATTTATAAATCTCTAAAATCATTTTTTTAACAAAATAAAAGGACACAGCCCTATAGGATCAGTATATTGCGGACATGCTAGCGGCGATCTAGCCGTGCATGTCCGCAGCTCTATAACCGAAAACGAGGTGATAGAATCCCTTTAAAGCAGGCATCTCAAACTGCGGCCCTCCAGCTGTTGCAAAACTACAACTCCCAGCATGCCCGGACAGCCTACAGGTATCAGCCTACAGCTGGGCATTGTGGGAGTTGTAGTTTTACAACAGCTGTAGGGGATGCAGTTTCAGATGCCTGCATAAAGGGAACCTGTCAATTAGATTTTGTGTATAGAGCTGAGGACATGGGCTGCTAGATGGCCGCTAGCACATCCGCAATACCCAGTCCCCATAGCTCTGTGTGCTTTTATTGTATTAACAAAAAGATGAGATAGATGTATATGTAATAGAGGCTACTAACGTTTCCGGAGCCCAGCCATGCCCACTGTGAAGGAGCCCAGCATCCTCCGAATCGCCTCCTTTTATATATTCGTTTTTTTGACACAATAAAACACACAGGGCTATGGGGACTGGATATTGCGGATGTGCTAGTGGTGATCTAGCAGCGCATGTCCAATACCTAAAATCCAGCTGACAAGTTCCCTTTAAACTCCAGGAAATGCTGTCGGATGTAGAGCTTTAAATATGTTGACACAGAGCAACTAGTTATTGACATCCTGTAATTTTCATATCTTAGGGCTGAAGGTATCTGTAATGCACATACTGTCTTCATAAGTATATGGCAAGATGCAGAAGCTGGGAATTTCCAGTTTTGGTATAAAGTTAATGTGACTTATCTATGACAGCTATTTTTTTATTGACTGTACATAAAATTAACTCCTATAACTATTAATATGTCAAAAGTTCAGAATAAGGGAAACACATGGTAAAATGAGATGGATTGGCGCCTTTACCTCATTGCATTGTACACCTAAACTTGATCTGTTATTTCAGAGATTAACTTTATAGACTTCCGTACTCGGGTGTATGAAAATTCTTCTAAACCGTTTTCACAAGCTTGATCTTTGCAGGGTCACTAGAAGAGAGCAGCTAATCCCCTTTTTGTAAAGTAATTTGAGAGGAGCGAATTTGAAATGCAAAATATCACCTGCAGAAAACACTGAGCTGTGAAGACTCTCCATCCTTGGCGCGGGATGTTCTGGAGTTGAAGTCGGGTAAAAAGCCAGTAGAGATGTAATAGGAGAGACCCGATACCATTCTTAAGACCTTGCTTTCCTGCTGTGTGGGTGACCTCTCTTACGGAGAGAAAGCTGTTCTGCTGAGCTGCTTATGTCCAGGTTTGACTTCACCTTAATGAGGGGTTTGCTGCAAGTAATTAATCCCGACTCATGTTTTCACAGTTGGAGAGTTCAGTAATCCATAAAGAATGTGTGCTTGTGTTTAGTTTAAGGGTATGTCTTCATACCCGGGATAATATTCCAGGTTTGGTGTAATTTTAGTGTACAAACATGGGCTGCATGAAATGTGGTTAATTATCAATTGATAGGCACAATAAAACTGAATTCTACTGCATAGACATCATTTATCTTTCCAGAATTTTTTTTATTTTTTCATCTTGCAGCTAACCCATAGTGTATTGTAAGTTGTCACCTGATTCTATTTATCAGGTTAAACCTAAAGGGGTGTTCACATATGGGATATTTATGGCCGATCCACAGGATAGGCTTTAAATGTCCAATAGGTGCTGTTCCCACCTTTTGGGACCCACGTTTTCGCTCCAAATGGGCCCCGTCTCACCCAGCTGGGAATAAAGAGGTGGCCGTGCATGTACAGCTCTCGCCATTAATTTCAATTGCACTTCTGAAAACAGCAGTTTCGGACTCCTTGGCCATTCTCAGAAGTGCTATTGAAGTAAAATGCAGAGAGCTGAGCATAAGGATCCTCCTCTCTATTACTGGCAAAGGCCTCATGCACACGACCGTTGTGTGCATCCGTGGCCGTTGTGCCGTTTTCCGTTTTTTTTCACGGACCCATTGACTTTCAATGGGTCCGTGGAAAAATCGGAAAATGCACCGTTTGGCAGCCGCATCCGTGAGCCGTGTTTCCTGGCCGTGAAAAAAATATGACCTGTCCTATTTTTTTCACGGCCAACGGTTCACGGGCCCATTCAAGTCAATGGGTCCGTGAAAGAACACGGATGCACACAAGATTGGCATCCGTGTCCGTGATCCGTGGCCGTAGGTTTTAGTTTCATACAGACGGATCCGAAGATCCGTCTGCATAAAAGCTTTTTCTGATCTAAGTTTTCACTTCGTGAAAACTCATTTCCGACAGTATATTCTAACACAGAAGCGTTCCCATGGTGATGGGGACGCTTCTAGTTAGAATACACTGCAAACTTTGTACAAGACTCCCCCCTGCTGCCTGGCAGCACCCGATCTCTTACAGGGGGATATGATAGTACAATTAACCCCATCATATCCCCCTGTAAGAGATCAGGGCTGCCAGGCAGCAGGGGGCAGACCCCCCCCCCCCTCCCCAGTTTGAATATCATTGTGCGGCCCCCCCCCCTCCCCTGTTGTTAACTCGTTGGTGGCCAGTGTGCGCACCCCCCTCCCTCCCTCCCTCTATTGTTTTAATACATTGGGGCCAGTGTGCGCGCCCCCCCTCCCTCCCTCTATTGTTTTAATACATTGGGGCCAGTGTGCGCGCGCCCCCCCAACCCCCCCTCCCTCCCTCTATTGTTTTAATACATTGGGGCCAGTGTGCGCACCCCCCCAACCCCCCCTCCCTCCCTCTATTGTTTTAATACATTGGGGCCAGTGTGCGCACCCCCCCAACCCCCCCCCCCCCCCCTCCCTCCCTCTATTGTAATCATCATCGGTGGCAGCGGAGTAGAAGATTTTCATACTTACCTGCTTCTTGCTGCTGCGATGTCTGCGTCCGGCCGGGAGCTCCTCCTACTGGTAAGTGACAGGTCTGTGCGGCGCATTGCTGTCACTTACCAGTAGGAGGAGCTCCCGGCCGGACGCAGACATCGCAGCAGCAAGAAGCAGGTAAGTATGAAAATCTTCTACTCCGCTGCCACCGATGATGATTACAATAGAGGGAGGGAGGGGGGGGGGGTTGGGGGGGTGCGCACACTGGCCCCAATGTATTAAAACAATAGAGAGAGGGAGGGAGGGGGGGTTGGGGGGGCGCGCGCACACTGGCCCCAATGTATTAAAACAATAGAGGGAGGGAGGGGGGGGTTGGGGGGGCGCGCGCACACTGGCCCCAATGTATTAAAATAATAGAGGGGGGGTTGGGGGGCGCGCGCACACTGGCCCCAATGTATTAAAATAATAGAGGGGGGGTTGGGGGGCGCGCGCACACTGGCCCCAATGTATTAAAACAATAGAGGGAGGGAGGGGGGTGCACACTGGCCACCAACGAGTTAACAACAGGGGGGGGGGGGTCTGCCCCCTGCTGCCTGGCAGCACCTGCCAGGCAGCAGGGGGCAGTCATGTACACAGTTTTTTTGTATATTCTAACCTGAAGCGTCTCCATCACCATGGGAACGCCTCTGTGTTAGAATATACTGTCGGAAATGAGTTTCACGATGTAGCTCATATCCGACAGTATATTCTAACATAGAGGCGTTCCCATGGTGATGGGGACGCTACAAGTTAAAATATACCATCGGATTGGAGAAAACTCCAATCCGATGGTATAACAGAACTCCAGACTTTACATTGAAAGTCAATGGGGACGGATCCGTTTGAAATGGCACCATATTGTGTCAACATCAAACGGATCCGTCCCCATTGACTTGCATTGTAATTCAGGACGGATCCGTTTGGCTCCGCACGGCCAGGCGGACACCAAAATGACTTTTTTTTCATGTCCGTGGATCCTCCAAAAATCAAGGAAGACCCACGGACGAAAAAACGGTCACGGATCACGGACCCACGGACCCCGTTTTTGCGGGCCGTGAAAAAAAACTGTCGTGTGCATGAGGCCTAAGTGTAACAGGGCCCTGGTTCGGCTATACAGTATTTTTTGCTTTATAAGACTCGTCTAACCATAAGACACACCTTTGTTTTAATAGAGGAAAATATGTTGGGCTACATGCACACAAACGTTCGTTTTTGTGTCTGTTCCGGGTTTTTTTTATTTTTTTTTTGTGGATAGGATGCGGACCCATTCATTTCAATGGGTCCGCAAAAAATGCAGACCGCACACCGTGTGCTATCCGCATCCGTGTGTCCGTTCCGTAGTTCCGCCCAAAAAATAGAACATGTCCTATTCTTGTCTGTTTTAGCCATTGTTGCAATAGATCCGCAAAAAAAAGAAAAAAATGGATGGCATACAGATGTTATCTGTGTTTGTTTTTTTTTTGTGTTTTTTGTTTTTTTTAAAATATTTTTTTTATTTTATAATTATTTTTTTTTGGGGGGGGGGGGGAGATCTGTATTTTGTGGACCGCAAAACATGTAGCCTTAAGCTGACTTTAGATCGGACCCTCCCAATGTTAAGCAGATTTGAGATAAGACATGCAAATGCTATACAGGTGCAGCATTTTTCCTTAAGGGGTTGATCACTTTTCATTTGGCATATTCTTAGCTCTTAATCCGGGGCACACATAACTGATTAGCTGCGGATTTGCCATCACATCTGCACTTCTGCAGCATTGGACAGTACCAGCAAAGTAGACAAGAACTTCAGAGTTCTCATCCTAGTGCTGCATACAGTATTTTGGTCTTGAAATCCGCAGCATGGCAATTTATACAGTGGATTTTTCTTGCCAGTTTTACCTTTCTCAATGGAGAAGGTGAAAACTGCTGGCTTTTTCATAGCAAAAAGCACATGTAATGCCTTTTTTTTTTTTTTTTATGCAGTTTTTCCACTGGATTTTCCTTTGTGTGACCTTGGACTTAATCACACCACAGTGTACACTTACCTCGTGGTGCAGTGTAAAGTGTATGGAGCCGGCTCACACGCAGAGTCCTCTCCTTACACGCCAGGTGCCGGCTATTTAATGCAGCAAGCACCTGGCCACAATGACTGGTCACTTAACCCCTCAGATGCCTGATCAATAGCGATTGCGGTATCTGTGAGGTTAGGCTAGAGTTGTTGCGATACCAATTTTTTTTTTTGTTCCAGTGTTCACCAGATAGAAATTAGTTATATTTTAAGTTTTTAAGTTTGGACTTTTCAGACGTGGCAATTTGTGAGATGTATATTTATTTATTGTTTATATATTTTATATGTAAAATTGAGAAAGGGGGTGATTTATACTTAAAGGGGTTCTGCACTTTGTTTAAACTGATGATCTGTCCTCTGGATAGATCAGCTTCTGATCGGCGGGGGTCCAACACCTGAGACCCCCCGCCGATCAGCTGTATGAGAAGGCAGCAGCGCAGCGGCATTCTCACTGTTTACCGCTGGCCGAGT